>NC_091436.1:133716584-134316584 GCF_964237555.1 Oryctolagus cuniculus
ACCTATGATGGTCCAGCTCACGAAGGTTCAACTCAACACTTCTCGACTTTATGACGGTGCAATGGGGAAGAAGCACAGCCTACAGCTATCTTGTTTTTCACTTTCGGGAGAATAATCAATTATGCGAGATATTCAGCACTTGATTATAAAACAGCTTCTGTGTTAGATGCTGCCTGCCCCGCTACAGGCTAACATAAGCCTTCTGAGTGCATTTAAGGCAGGTTAGGCTAACCTGTGGTGGTGTATCAAGTGCATTTTGGCCTTATGATATTTTCACCTTACGATGAGTTTCTTAGGATGTAGCCCATTATGCACTGAGCAGCACCGGTATCTTGTTCCCTGGGTACCAGGTTGTTGGAGAGATGGGTGGGGCAGTAGAGCAGCATCCATCTTTATCCATACAATGGGACCGGTACCAGATGAGTGAACAGAGAGCAACGTCACTGCACCACTTCTCTTCCTAGTACCAGCGTGCGTGTTTCTGCATCTTCTCCCAATCGCTCTCTCCACCATCCTCACCTTCAGCTCAACAAAACCTTCAGGTCCCCAGTCCCTGGCCACCACACACACGCCCGCAGGCGCCTCAACCTCCTGTGCTCGCCAGGTGCATCCCTCAGCCCCTCAGGTCCACACGGCCCTCCCCACCCCCACCCCCACCCCTTCCTGCAGCTCCACCCTCCTCCCCACCCCAGGACCTGCTTCCCTGTCTCCAGCCTCCCCTTCGGCCCGCTCCCAGATCGGACCCATCTGCCCCGGGGCCCCTTGCCCAGAAAGTGCAGACAAAGGCCAGAGCCAGCAAGTGAATTTAATGCATCAGGGACCGGATTTGGAGCAAGCTGGGGGAGCCCAGGGCCTCTGGCCCGGAGGAGGGAGAGGGGGTGGCAGTGAGCAGCTCGTGTCCTCCTCTAAATGATGTGACACCGTCGGGGACACATCGTGTCCTTGGCTATGCAATTCAAGCCCCGGCGGCAAGGGCAGATGAGGTTGAAGGCTCCCTTGGTCTGCGGGGGTGGATACGAGAGGGGGCAGTCATCAGCGTGCAGGAAGCAAAGGGACTTGGGCTTCCCGGGGATGCAGAGTGAGAGCACAGGTGCTGGAGGGAGACAGACCTGGGGTCTCTGGCCCAGTCTTCTACCTGCGGGACCTGAGGCATGGTAAGGGGCTTCTCTGGCTCAGTTTCCCCATCTCTCAAATGGGGATAATGCCAGTAACCTGCTGTGAGGGTACATGAGGTAAAGTTGATCCCATAAAAAGTGCAGCAGCTGGGGCCAGAGCTGGGGCATAGCGAGTGAAGCTACCGCCTGCAGTGCCGGCAACCCACATGGACGCTGGTTCGAGACCCAGCTGCTCCACTTCTGATCCAGCTCTCTGCTATGGCCTGGGAAAGCAGTAGAAGATGGCCCAAGTGCTTGGGCCCCTGCACCCATGTGGCAGAGCCAGAAGAAGCTCCTAGCTCCTGGCTTCAGATGGGCACAGCTCCGGCCATTGCGACCATCTGGGGAGTGAACCAGCAGATGGAAGACTTCTCTCTCTCTCTCTGCAACTCTGCCTTTCATAAATAAATAAATCTTAAAAAAAAAAAAAAAGGTGCACCAGCTGCCTCAGCTGTGGGGTCAGGCCGCCGCAGGGGCCCGGCTGGTTTCTTGGGGCCCTGGCAGCTCCCCAGATGGAGGCACAGAGGCTGAGTCCGCCCTCCCAAGAAAGGTCTGGGCCTGGGGCCAGACAAGCAAGGACAAGACCTTCTGCTCCCTGCTAGTGACGGCCACACTTAATAGCACATGGCCATGGCCAAAGCCCAGGTGCCCTTCCCAGCAACCTGGCAGGGCAGGTACTTTAGCTGCCCTTGACAGATGAGGCAACCAAGGCTTGGAGCGTGGAGACGACCCATCTGCAGTCCCAAAGACAGGGACAGAAAAGCCTGCCTTTCCAGTGTAGTGCTGTGGTCCTGCCCCTGCTGGTCACCATGGCAGGGGACAGGGAGGGGAGGGGCCAGGCCTTTTCCCACCCACCTTGCTTCAAGGATGTGAGGGTAGAGACATGCCTGCATTCTACAAGCACAAACTGAGCACCTGCTATGTGCAGGCACTATGTAAGCAAATATGATGCAGTCAATCCCTGCTTTTGTAGGAGCTCCCACCACCAGGGAGGCAGACACAGCGAGAAGACACAGCTCTGCTCGGAGCGTGGGGACTCCGAGCAGGGAAGGCGTCTCGGAGGAGGTGGCTGAGGTGCCACTGCAGGACAAGCAGGAGTTTGTGGGGTGGAGAAGGGGAAAGGCACACGAGGACAGAGGATTCGAGCGAACGTTCCCCCACCTTCCCCGCTCACCTGGGGCAAGCACACGTTGTTGAGCCTGGCCTTGGGGGCACAGAAGTTCCCACCAGTGTCCAATTCCATGAGGCAACAGTTGCTGAAACACTCGGTGTGGTGTGAGCACCTGACCCTATTTGCCTGTGGGGACAGGAGGGGTGTCTGCCAGGCTGGGGATGGCTCCCGAGTCACCAGGTCTTTTGCCGGGAGGGCTCTGGGCACCGACAGAGAACCCAGAGGTCGAGGGAGAGAAGCCATGAGACTGTCACCGCCACATGCCCCCGCAGGACTCGGGAGCAGGCGAGAGGAAGATCAAGCGTTAGCACCCTTGCTTTCCTGGGGCCCCCTCATCTCTGCGGGTCTCAAAGGGTGACCTGGACCAGGGGTGGGAGTGGGGCAAATATGCTGGCTCTAACTTTAGTTGGGGGTGGACAGACTGAGAGGAAGTGAGAAAGGGGGAAGGGAGGAGCCACTGTGTTGGAAGGGTCACCAGGCAGTAGGGTGGGGGAGGGGAACCAGTGCAGATAGGGGATGGTGGGGAGAGTGGCTGGGGATACCTGTGGGGGGGGGTGGCTGGGAGTACCCGTTGGGGGTGGCTGGGGGTCCTTGGGAGGTGGTGGCTGGGGGTGCCTGTGGGAGAGGAAGTGAGCCCAGGACTGAGCCAGGGTGGGGTGCTGGGATCGTGTGGGTCATAACAGTTTCCCTTGCTTCCAAGATCACCAGGTAACACGGAGCTTTGAAGTCCTTTTGGGAGCCCCCACTTCCAAGCTTCCAGCCTGGGCACAAGTACCAAATTTGGGGAAGGTTCCTGCTACCCCCACCTCTCTCCCTGGCTCGGTGGGCCTCCCCGAACTGGAGCACAGACCACCGCCCTCTCTGTCCAGCAGAGGGCGCACGCTCTCGTCTCACCTTTTTTGACTTGGAGAGCTCTCCGCAGCAAAGTAGCAGGATGTTCATCAGCAGCACCAAGGCTGTGGCCATGGGCTTGGGTGGCCGCTGGGAGCCTGGCTGCCGCTTTAACCCCCTCCCCCACCTCGTGACCTGGCGCCCGGGCCGCTCGTGTGGAGAGGGCGGGGGAGGGCGACAGGTAATGGTCACAGAGTGCCCTGCCCGGCTGAGCCTCAGCAGCTGTGGGAGGGGCAGGCATGGGATGAGCAAAGGCCTGGAGCAGGATTTCACATGGATGTGTGGCTTCCAAACACAGTAAAACTGTGTCTAACAATCACACCACATGCTGACCTCAGAAGAGCTACCCTCCTGCTGTTCCAGCACCAAGTCGCCCAGCTGTCTTTGGTAAACCCAGAGCCCCCCTCTGCATGGGGCAGGGGGCAGGGGGCAGGGGCCAAGGTGACTTCTCCAGCCTAGAGCCTTCCCACTGAAATGGCTCCCTGCATGGTCTGGGGCGCTGTGAATCCTAGGAGAAGCGGGGGGGGGGGTGGCTAATGGAGGGGCAGGAGTTGAGGGCAGCTGCATGCAGCCGATGGTGAAATGAGGGACACAGGTCTTGGCCGTGGTGTTGTGGTCTTCTCATCCTTGAGTGGGGGAGGGGAACTCACCTGAACCCTGGGTCACACATTTGTGACTTGGTGACCCTCCCTGCATATGGACTGCCCCAAGGTTTTGTGGCTTTACACTTCCTTCATTTTTTTTAAAGGTTTATTTATTTGGGGCTGGGCCGGCATCCCATATGGGCACTAGTGTGGGTCCCAGCTGCTCCACTTCTGATCCAGCTCCCTGCTAATGCACCTGGGAAAGCAGTAAAGATGGTCCAGGTGCTTGGATCCCTCTATCCACGTGGGAGACCCACAAGAAGCTCCTGACTCCTGGCTTTGGCCTGGGCCAGCCTTGGCTGTAGCGGCCATCTGGGGAGTGAACCACAGGATGGGAGCTGTCTGTCTTTCCTTCTCTCTCTCTGCCTTTCAAATAAACCAATCTTAAAAAAAAAAAAAAAAAAAAAAAAAGATTCACCTTCCATAGCCTTGGCAGTTCATGGCAAGAGCCTGGAGTGATCACTGACGTCATAAATAAGAGTGTCAATTGTTAAATGAACAACAGGAATCACTGTGCACTTGCTCCCCATGTAGGACCTCTGTCCTTATTGAATTGTACTATGAGAATTAACTGCAAAACTTGTTCTCAAACAGTACTTTATGTGTTGTGTATGTGTGTGGGTGCAAACTGTTGAAATCTTTACTTAGTATAGAGTTGGTCTTCTGTATATAAAGTTAATTAAAAATGAATCTTAATGAAGAATGGGATGGAGAGGGAGTAGGAGGTGGGACGGGAGTGGGGGTGGGAGGGTGGGTATGGGGGGAAGAATCGCTATATTCCTGAAGTTGTACATATGAAATTTGTATTCATTAAATAAAAGCTCTAAAAAATATTTTTTAAAAGATTCACTCATTTGAAAGGCAGAGGTACAGAGAGAGAGAGAGGGAAAGAAAGAGAGAGAGAGAAGGACATTTGTTACCTAGCAACAGGTAACTAATACGTGGCCCCCCCTTCCATTGCCATCAGCCCGGGGCTAGCCTGTGCTCCTGGGAGTAGGCTCTTCCTTCAAGGCCTTGGTTAGCAGTCAGATGTGTCCTTCTGCCAAAGAGAACCAGGTTTACAAGTACAGGCTTTACTTTGCCAAATGAGAGGTTGGGCTCAGAGGTGCTGTAGGAAGCACCAGAAGCTGGCGTAGCTGAAGGAAGAGCTTGGCTGGGGCCGTCGCCGTGGTGCAGTAGGTTAATCCTCCGCCTGTGGCACTGGCGTCCTACGTGGGTGCCGGTTCTAGTCCCGGCTGCTCCTCTTCCAGTCCAGCTCTCTGCTGTGGCCCAGGAGGGCAACGGAGGATGGCCCAAGTCCTTGGGCCCCTGCACCCGCATGGGAGACCCTGAAGAAGCTCCTGGCTTCCGGCTTCGGATAGGCACAGCTCCAGCCATCGCAGGCATCTGGGGAGTGAACCAGCAGAAGGAAGACCTCTTCTTCTCACTGTCAAAAAGAGCTGGGTTTCAGGGGCATGTGGTCCACACCGGAAGATGCCCTCTGTGGCGAGGAGCCGGAGGCCGCTCTGAGCAGGGGTGGTGGTGCCAAAAGTGTGGAGGCCAAACCGCACAAGGCATGCTTAGGGCAGCCAGGACTAGTTTGTTCCAGTTTGGCTGGAGCAGAGATCAGCTTGCACAGCCTGTGAGTTGGAGCCCGTGTCCATTTTCATGGGGCTCAGGCCAAAAAAATGTGAGAGAACAAAAGCCGGAGACTAGGAGGTTCTCACCTCCTTCTGCCCCAGGCCACTCTTGTGACCTTGAGCCAGTGGCTTGTCCTCTTCGGGGCTGTTGTCCTTCCTGTAAGTGCCAGGACTCCTCCTGGACTAGACCTAGCCTTTCAAATCCTGCCTCCACAGAGCACAGGGCTCCGCAGCTGGGCCGACATGCTCTGCTCCCCAACCCCAGTAACCATGGGGCTACTCCATGTAGCTCCAGTTTTTTAAATTAAATATTTATTTTTATTTGAAAGGCAGGGCGTCAGAGAGAGGGAAAGAGAGAAAGAGATCTTCTATCTGCTTGTTCACTCCCCAAATGGCCATGATGGTCAGGGCTGGGTCAGGCTGGAGCCAGGAGCCAGGAGCTTCATCCAGGTCTCTCATGTGGGTGCAGGAGCCCAAGGACTTGAGCCATCTTCTGTTGCTTTCCCAGGTGCATTAGCAGGAAGCTGGATCAGAAGTGGAGCAGCTGGGACTCGAACTGGTGTTGCAGGCGGCAGCTTTCCTGGCTCCGCTACAGCGCCAGCCCCCAGTGAAACTTTTAAGAGCCACTACCCACCACCACATTTGCTTTTTCTGCTCTAAAAGTGACAGAAACATGGGAAAGGAGCCTCCCTGAGTGTGGGACCCTGGGAAAGGATGCTGTGATGCAGGCATCCGCCCTTCCAGCCTTCCAGCCGAGCCGCAAGGGCATGCAGCGTGAGTGGGGGTAACCTCTGTCATTTTCCAGCCATTGAGGCTAGGGGCCAGTTACTGTGCCATAGCCCAGCCTGTGCTGACCGGTCCAATCTGCTCCTGCCTCTGCTGGTTATATTGGGTCTCAGTGCCCACACCTGCCTTCTCCCATCTCCCTGGCAGCACTGGCTTGCAACGCAGCAGGAGAGGAAGGGGGTCAATGCCCCCCCCCAAGAAGTGGGGATGTGTCTTAGAAGATGCTGTGGGGCCGGGGTAACACTGAATGAAATCCGCACCCAGCCCTGAAGGCCACAGACACTAAAGCTGTAGGGAGCATCAACCTTCTCTCTCTCATAGTCATTTAATGGTTCTCCTTAATGCTATTCCGCGCTTTTAAAGTAGGAACGGGTCGGAGGGCAGGAGGAGGGCCGGACTCCCAAGTCCTGGGGGCATTGCAGGCTGACTATGACCTTGCAGGCCTGGATCTGGACCTCCTCGTCAGGGTGGATGACCAGGGCGAGCAGCCGGTCTGCCAGGCGAGACTCCTCCCCAAACAGGGCTTCGTGCAGGGACTGCTCGTTGTAATGCCACTTCACAGCGCGGTAGTGGGGGGAGTTCCGGCCCTCACTCAGCCGCTCGGCAAACACCAGCACCTCGAACAGCAGACTCCCCGGCTGCGAGGACTGGAACAGCTTCAGGAAGTCACAGTGCACCTGTGATGGGCATGGAGAGAGGGGAATGAAATCCCAGGCAACTTCTCAAACTCTCCTCCTTCCATTTGCCTGTGGCCTCAGCTCCCCGAAACACCCAAGTTTCAGACTCAACTGAATTTTTTTAGTTTTTCTTTCACGCTTGTTCTCTAATTAATTGCATCGTGATCATTAAACATGAGTGATACAATGATATTGGTTCTCGGAAGTTTGTTGAGACAAACTTTAAGGCTTAGTGTGTGGTTAATTTTCATAAATATTGTGTGTATGCTTGAGAGGAATGCACACCTGATAACTGTAGAGTGCTATAAGTATGCCTAATGCCTCCAATTTGTTTGTATCATGCACAGCAAGTATGCCACTACTCATTTTAGTTTTTTATCCATCAATTGCTGAGCAAGTAATTAAAATCTTCCAAATATCCCACTGTGGGGGTAGAATTGTTAATTTCTCCTTATAATTTTATCAAGCCTTGCCATGTGTATTTTTGAAATTGTTATTAGGTGCATACAGGTTTTCGGTTGCTTCTGGTGAACTAAACTGCTGATTAGTGAATAGTAACACTTCCTATCCCTAATAATGCTTTTTGCCATATCATTTTCCCCCTAATACTAACATGCTTCCATTAACTTATGCTTGATCACCAGTGTTCCTAACTCTCAGAGTTCAGAAAGCCCCCCAAAGAGCATTCTTCCCAGGAAAACGGACTCCCCTTCTGTTGGGGGAATGGAGGAGGGATGGGGCTTTCCAGGCACTGAGGGCAGAGAAAGGAGGAAGAGAGAGACCAGTCGTCAGGGGCAGGCGTGCTGGAAGAAGCCGGGATTCTTGCCTTGCCGGCACCTGAGCCCCTCTGCAGTCCCTTTCTCACCTGGCAGTTGAGAATGTCATAAAGGAGGTCATTCTTCTGCGCCATGTAGCTCAGCAGCCGAATGACTTGCACCTGAAGAAAGGAAGGGGGAAAGCAGGAGAAGCCGGGGGAGCCCGGGCCTTAGGGACGTCCCTCTCCGGGCTGTGTCAGGGCTGGGCAGGAGGGCAAGGCCTTGGCTGTGAGCCCCAGGCACCTGGGACAAGATGCAGTCCGACTGCAGGATCTCCATCAGGGCGGGCATCACGCGTCGCAGCTGCGGGTGCACGTAGTCAGGCAGCGGGAGGTTGTTGAGGAGCCGCAGGCCAGCAACGTGCAGCTCTATGTCCCAGATGGTAGAGATGAGCTCCAGCACCTTGATGGCATGTTCCTGGCGTGGGCGTGGAGGGACAAGGGGCTGCAGCCTGCCCTCGCAGCCGCCACCTAACCCACAATATTAAATGCTACCCAAACGCCGATAACTCTCCAGTTCGCGTCTCCTGCTCAGGCCTCTCCCCAGACTCCAGACACATAGATACAGCTGCCAATTCCACTTTTCTCCCTGAATGTCTAACAGAACAACCAGCTGCTCAGGCCACACATCTGTGATACCTCTGACTCAGTTCTTTGTTTTAAAGATTTATTTATTTGAAAGGCAAAGTTACAGAGGCAGGGGGTGGGGAACCTAGCGAAAGAGATCTTCCATCTACTTGTTCATTCCCCAAATGGACGTAACAGCCAGGGCTGGGCCAGGCCAAAACCAGGAGCCAGGAACTCCATCCGGGTCTCCCACGTGAGTGGCAGGGTCCAAGTACTTGGGCCAGCATCCGTGGCTTCCCAGGTGCATTAGCAGGGAGCCAGACCAGAAGCACAGCAGCCAGGACTCCAACCAGTGGAGATACAGGATGCCGGTATTGCAAGTCGTGGCTTAACCCACTGTGCCACAATGCCAGCCCCAAATATTTTAAACTTTAAGGAAGCGCAATTTATTAATTTCTTCCCTTATAGACTATGCTTTTGGTGCCAAAACTCTACACCGAGCCTGAAGTCCCAAGAGATTTGCCGCACCCCACCCCCACCCCCACCCCGAGCTGGCCTTCCCCGCCCCTCCCTCTCCTTATTTCCCTGTGTGACCCTCACCCCATGGCAGATACCACATATTTCACTCTTGTGTGTTGTTTGCCTCGCCCTGTTAGAACACACATTCTACAAGGACAGGGATCCTTTCTCTCCGGTGCCTTAGAACCATGCCTTGGGACAAAGTGCTCAATACATGTTTGTTGACTGAAAAAAGGGATCCTGGGTTCAGGGCTGCACAATGCTTGGACGGGAGGGGTTTACGGAAGAAGACGGGGAAGGTCACAGGCTGTGCTCCTGTGAGCCACGTAAGAGGGAAGCGGGAATGCTGGCAAGCAGCCCACGGGCGCCCTGCTCTTCCCTGCCCGCGTCCCTCGCTGTCTGCGGAGCACTGGAGAGGCACGGAGGAGTGGGCGGTCTGCGGCAGGGTTTCGGGGAGAAGGCACCACAGGTGCGAGGGCCACAGCGCCGGCCAGCAGGAAGCGTACAGCGTGACCCGCTTGGATTAAAGCCTGAGTTTCACGCCCAGGGCCTCGAGAAGACGGAACGTGGGACGGATGGGGACAGGGCCCCCTGAGGAAAAAGGGGTCTAACCTAGGGGATTGGGGATGAGCTCCGTACCGGGTGCAGCAGCTGGCCCTGGGGAAGAAGTCAGCGGAGTCCCAGGCTGCAGAGACCCAGGCGAGCCCATGGGGTGAAAACTGAGACGGGGAGGAGCTACTTGCACTTGGGGATGGAGCAGCAGCCCCAGGCACAGTGGGCAAAGAGCAGCAGCAGGGCCCAGCCCGCTGGCATCAGAATCTCCGGGGCGGGGCGGGGGGGGGTGTGAGAAACGCAGCTCCTTGTTGAATAGCACGAAGGGAGGGAGGGAGGGGGTGCGACCCCAGCCTTAGGGAAGCTGGGGAGACCAAGGCATGAGGCAGGGGACAGGCACAGCAGCAGGCAGTGACACTGAGACTTCTTTTTCCCCCAAAAACGTTTGCTGCAGAAATATAAAGGTTTGCCGTCATCCAGTGCTGGTGAGGGCAGGAGACAGGCACATCCTGCAGGGCGGGTGGGTGTGTAAACTGATGCGAGTCTTCTGGCCAAGTTCATGCACACCCTACTGACGCTCTCCCTGGGAGATGACCGCAGGAAGGCGGCACCGCCTGTGAAGCCACTGCTTGGAATGCCTGCATCCTGCCCGCAACCCATTTGAATCCCGGCTTCTGATCCAGCTCCTTACTAATGCACCTGGAAAAGTGGCAGAAGATGGCCCGAGTCCTTGGGCCTCTGCCACCCACATGGGTGCCACTCATGTGGGAGACCTGGATGGAGTGCCAGGCTCCTGGCTTCAGCCTGGCCTAGCCTGGCTGAAGGGGTCACTGGAGACTGAACTAGCAGATAGAAGATCTCTCTCTCTCTTTCTTTCTCATGCTCTTTCAAATAAATCAATCTCAGGTCAAACATCACAATTGGATTTACTTAATGGTCCCCTTTAGATCACACCAGGGTTTATGCTGATGAGGTGACTCTTGGTGGGCATTTAGCCTAGGGACTAAGATGCCCGCATCCCACATCAGCCTATAGGATTCAACTGCTGGCTCCGGCCTTCGATTCCAGCCTCCTGCCAGTGCTGGTTCCTTCCTCCCACATTAGAGATCTGGGTTGTCTTCCTGGCTTCCGCTTCCGCCTGTCCAGCACAGCCCCAGCTACTGTGGGCATCTGGGGAGTGAAGCAGTGCGTGGAAATGCTCTCTCTCTCTCTGTCTCTCTCTCCACATCTCAAATACAAGACGAGTGGGGGTCAGAGAGCTTGTGGGTTGCTGCCTGCATGGAGGGCCTGGGGGAGGGCAGGGGAGCCCCACCCCCACCTGGCACTGTCCAGAGCAGTGCCATTTGTAATAAACTGGGAAGCAGAGGTGTTTTCCCGTGGGTCACGTTAGAGAATTTTCAAACCTGAAAAGAGTTGTGGGAACTCCTGAGCGTCTAGCTGGGTGGGCAGAGGCCACACGTGTGCCTAGCATCTCCGGACGGGGCAGTCTTGGGGGGCTTGAGCTCTTAACGAGTGACATCCGCACTCCACGCCTGAACAGAGCTGAACTGTGGGACATGCAGCTGGTGTCTGGGCTTCCTGCTTTTTGGGTTCAGAGATGCCACTGGGGGCCTGGCTCGGCTTCGCCCTGCGATTCAAAGGCTTTCACAACCCTGCCGGGACCCTCACCACCGTTTCCGCACTCATTTTTGGGATTCCAAACTCAGGCCAAAGAAAATTCTGGAACATGACCATTGATTCTGTGTCAATCAACAAACCCAACGACTAGGACAGCACCTGTGTGTCCCGCCCCACTGCCACCAGCCTCCGGGCGCACCTGGATTTTCAGCCTGAATTTTCTGATGCCAGAGAAAGCTTTAAGTGTGTTCAGAGCTTGGATTTTGACACTGTTGTCCTCGTCGTCCAGCATGTCACCCACCAACCTGATGTCATCAGTAGTACAAGAGGCAGCCTGGGGTATGTGAGGAGAGATGGAAGGGGCATGAGACTACAAGTCCCAGGCCCACTGCCCTCCGTGTCACCAAGAACCCTTGGCACGCCCCTCCCACCACTGGCCCCAGAGGGCCAGTTCCCGGGACTCGATGCAATCAAGGGGCAGGGATGAGCGGGCGCCCCGGGGAACAGGCTGGCTCGGAGGGCCCTCACCTCCGCCTCCAGCAGGTACACACAGCGCGTGATGCTGTGCAGGATCATGCTCTTGGCGTACTCGTCCTGCTTGTACTCCAAAGACCTGAGCAGCCTCCGGAGCTCGCCCGAGTCCCGCCCGTGCCGCTCTCGCTCGATGGCCAGGCCTAGACAGCCACCCCAGCCCAGTTCAGGCTGCGGACTCACAGCAGGTGACGGAGTGGGTTTGGGAAGTGGGAGAGAGCCATCTGGGGACACGGCTGCCTTGTCTTTCCTGAGGAAGCACCCTAGTGTGTGCTGGGCAAGGGCGCCCTATCTGGTGTTGTACTGTCCATATCATCACATCATAGATCTGTCTGCAGGAACGCAAGCCGTTTATTGTAACCACTCCACTGCCAAAAGCAGCAGCGAGTGTGGCAGAAGGGACACTTTTTCCTGCTGTGCACAACAGTGCCACATGGGTTAGAGGAAGCCCTGGGCATCTAGGTGCCCCGATTTCCCCTTTTATTCAAGTCCTGAGCTCCCGGGACCAGGAAAGGGAGGGAGACAGCAGCTGCATTTCTGAGAAGTGGAACTCTCAGAGGGTGAATCTAGCATTTGCATGTGGCGAGGGGGTGTGCAAGCAGGGACCCTGAGCTAGCACCTCTGGTGGGGCCTTGCCTGGGGTACGGGAGGGTGGGCCTGAGGAAGATAGAGAAGAGAGAGAGGGAGGAGAGAAGAACTTGGACGAGTCACCTTCGGGCATTCCCACAGGGGAGGCCTCGGGAGCAGGTGCCTCCTGGGGCAGAGCCCTCTCCCCAGGGCCCGGACACTCACGGGCGATGCAGATGGGTGAGTTGGTGCAGAGGGGTGGTTGGCATTTTATGCCGGCCTTGATGGCCTTGTAGAGCAGGTAGATGGCCCCGGCGCCCGTGGCCAGGCTCACTACACTTTTGCGGATGTCCAGCTGCGCCAGGCACCGGGGGATGCTCTTGCCCATGTCCTCAGCGTTGCTTTGTGCCTGGGTGAGAGCTAAGCCCAAGGCACCTGGGAGGCAGCTTCCGGAACCAGAACTCTGACAGGGTCAGGAACCACGGTACCAGAATCTGGAACCCAGGCAACAAAGGCAACTGAGGAGATGATGACGTGGAGGGCGGCAGTCAGGAAATGGCGCGGCCAGAGGTGCTTGAAAGGACACAAGGTCCTTCTGAGGCTCCCTTTTGAGGCTGCCGGAGACTTCGGGGACAATACAACACTCAGCCTGTCTTTAGGGAAGCCAGGTTGGTGGGGCCCGGGGAGGCAGGATCAGCACCTGCCTCCTTCCAGTAGAGGGCAGCAGAGGCCCATTTCTGTGCTTGAGGCCACTGGGCATTTCTGGGCCGGGTGTCTGGGTGGCTGGCTCCCTTGGCTCTCTGGCCCTGTCTGTCTTGATCTTCCCACTCTGCAACTACTCCTGGGCCTCCACCACCTGCCGGAGGGTGCAAAGGAGAGGGGCGCCTTACGGAGTGCTTCGGTCTCGTGGCCAGTCTGTCCATTGACAGCATTTGCGTGAGGTCTGAGCAGAAGCCAGCGTGGACTCCTGCACCTAGCTGGGCTCAAGTGGCATCCTGCCGTACCCTGAGGACTTGGGGACAGAACAATGAGTCTGGAAAATGGGGCTCCAGGCCCACTTAACCCTAACCGGGAAGGAGGAAGGGGCTGCCCTTGTAGGGGTCTTGCTTTCTGCCTCCTAAAGGTCCAAGATGAAAGTGTGGTGGGTCTGGACCTTTTGGTCACTGGGGCCTAGAACTGGGAATCCCACCTCCCAGCCTCCACACTGGTGGGAAGGGGCTGGACTCAGAAAATGCCTCTACCCAGAGGGTGGGAGCCCAGCTGCGCCGGCTTTGATCTTTCCCACCAGGATGTGGCAGGGGAGACCAGATACGCCCATCCTGACCCCAGCAGTCCCCCACACCCTCTGGCACAGAACAGCGAGGTGACCAGCCCCCAGCTAGGGTCAGGCCTGTAGCCTTTGCTGAACATGGCTGCTCGGTGTCCTGGGCTGCACCTGGGCTGCAGCGAGGTGGAGAGGCAGCACCCCACAGGTGCTGCAGCCAGCCAGGTCTGCCTGCTCAAAGCCATCATCACCATATCCTAGGCTTCAGACAGGGGATAGCGGGAGCTCCTGGGTCGCCAGTCTCTTTCTGTCCTCTCTGCCATCCTGACCCTCTGCCCAGCCCTGGGGGTGGGGTGGGGGGGCGGCTCCCTGTCTCCAGGGGAGAGCAGAGGCCTGCAGAAGCCTCCCGACCACCATGGGACCCACACAGCACGGCTCAAGAACTCCATACAGGAAATGGGTGCCTGATAGCGACTGTCATGTTTTGGTTTCCAGGCCACCTAGATCTGAGGACAGAGTCCTCAGGACAAACTCCCTCCATGATAGAACCCAGAATTACTGCTTCCTCCATTCCATGGAGTGGATTCTGCAACCTTCACATCTGAAGCAAAACAAACATGATACTCACTTGTTCCGGTTTTTTTCAAAGATTGATTTTATGGGGCCAGTGCTGTGGGGTAGTAGGTTAAGACTTTGCCTGCAGTGCCAGCATCCCACATAGGCACTGGTTCGAGTCCCAGCTGCTCCTCTTCCCATCCAGCTCCCTGCTAATGGCCTGTGAAAGCAGCAAAGAATGACCAAAGTGCTTGGGCCCCTGCAGCCACAGGGGAAACCTGGAAGAAGCTCCTGGCTCCCAGCTCCTGGCTTCAAATCGGCCCAGTTCTGGCTGTTGGGACTATTTGGGGAGTGAACCAGCAGGTGGAAGACCTTTCTCTCTGTCTCTTCCTCTCTCTAAAATAAATATATATAAATTTTAAAAAATATATATATTTGCAAGGCAGAGTGACAGTGGGGACGGGAGGAGAGATCTCTCATCTGCTGGTCCACTTCCCCAAATTCTCACAGCAGCTAGGTCTGGGCCAGGTCAGCAGGGAACCCAGCAGGCTAGCAGGGAGCTGGATCAGAAGCCCAGAAGCAACTACTCAAGCCGGTGCACTGATATGGATACCAGCACGGCAACCAGTGGCTTAACCATGGGTCGCCAGGACGATGGGCGGCTCACTTGTGCTTAAAGATCAGCTGCCGCCAGGGTGCTCGGCTCCTCCGAGGAAACTAAGGCTGTGCTGGGGTGAGGCCCTCACTTCATCCGGCGACTAGCACTCCGCCGGGCAGCGCCAGCGCCGCCAGCCCCGCACTCGTGCGCACCATGGCTCTGTCTCTGAGCTCGCCTGCATCTACTCCACCCTCATCCTGCACAAGGACGAAGTGACCGTCACTGAGGACGAGCTCAATGCCCTCATTAAAGCAGCCGCGGTCAGTGCCGAGCCCTTTTGGCCCGCCTTGTTCACAAAGGCCCTGGCCAGGGTCAACACTGGGAGCCTCAGCTCAGCGTAGGGGCTGGGGCACCTGCTCCAGCAGCTGGTGCCGCCCCAGCAGGAGGCCCCGCCACCACTGCTGCTGAGACGAAAGCAGAAGCAGAGAAACAAGACTCTGAGGAGTCTGATGACGTGGGCTTGGGTCTTCATGACTAAGGATTTTCTTGTTCAAAAAAAAAATCACCAAGCAGCGTGGGTTCTGGCCTGCACCAGCCTTCTCTCGCCAGATCATCTCCCTGATCTGCCTCCACTGATGCAGAGGGCTCAGAGGCAGTCACCCCAGGGCAGCATTCTCCACGGGCCGCAGTCCGGTGAAAAATAAGACAGAGGAACACCTACCTGTCAGCGTAAAGTCAACGACAACCCTCCCTCGGGAATGCCCAGTTTCCATTCAGACACAGCCGTCCCTATTTTGAGAATTACCATGTGTTTTCTGGGGCCCACGCTGTGGTGTAGTAGGCTAAGCCTCCACCTGAGGTGCCCACTAGGGTGCCGGTTCAAGTCCCAGCTGCTCCACTTCTGATCCAGCTCTCTGTTATGGCCTGGGAAAGCTGTAGAAGACGGCCCAAGTGCTTGGGCCCCTGCATCTGCATGGGAGACCCAGAGGAAGCTCCTGGCTCCTGGCTTTGGATCAGCCCAGCTCTGACCACTGTAGCCACTTGGGGAGTGAACCAGCAGATGGAAGACCTCTGTCTCTGCACTTTCACCTCTCATATAAATGAAATAAAAAACTTTTTAAAAACTGTGTTTTCTTTGATTAAACATTGGTGATAAACAGACAGCAGGTGTGCTCTGAATGTTATTCTGGAAGATAAATTCACAGCTGGGACTCTTTACAGAGCCTGGCTTTTCTCTATTTCCTTGTTTGTTGCTTTTCTATCAGATCCAGAATCTGCAACAACTGACCAGAACCAAAATGCAAACAGCACAGAAGAGGCTACGGCCACCAGCTCTGCCCCCGGTCCCCCTGCCAGCCCTCACCTTCAAGCCTGATTGATGTTACGTGTCGCCAAGGGCACAGGCTGCCAGGGTTCAGAACCAGTTCAGCCATTGAGAGTTAGCTCTGTGCTAGGAATCTTTGTGCCCCATTCCCCCACCTATAAGACGGGAATACTAAAAAGACCTAATTCATGGGGTTGTGTGTGTGTGTATGGGGGGGGTGGATTGAGTAAAGTACTTGGACCAGCGCCCTGCAAGCAGAGCTCAAGGAACGCGGCGGACCGTCATCACCGCTCGCAGGGCCCACCTCGGCAGGACTGCTGTACGGGAAGGCACAGAAAGCCAGAGCCTGAGCGCACCCCACCGGGAAAGGCACATCACTCAGCCCCTTAGACTCACCCAGCAGCCCTCACCCCGATGATCTGCTGGCTAACCAATCCCAACTCCTGGAACCCATTTAACTACCCGCACTGACTCTGGGGCCTTCCATGAAGCTCCCACAGATACCAAAGCCAGGAACAGCATTCCCCCAAGCCATCCTGCCACCTGTCAGACCCTAAGGCCCCTTCCTCGTCTTCTTCACCGGTGCCCCCGGGGCGGAGGGGTTTCAGTCTATTTAAAGCTCCAGGCGCTATTGGGGTCCACCGTGAGAGCAGTGCAGTGGCCGGCACTGGTGCGCACAGAAGCCAGGGGGAGCTTCGCCTGCTCTGTACTCCAATGAAAAGCCCTCTGGAGTCCACCCGGCTGGGGTTCCAATCCCAGCAGCGCGGGGTTGCAGACTCCACAATC
The DNA here is from genome assembly GCF_964237555.1 of Oryctolagus cuniculus. NCBI lineage: Eukaryota > Metazoa > Chordata > Mammalia > Lagomorpha > Leporidae > Oryctolagus > Oryctolagus cuniculus. The sequence goes on from NC_091436.1 coordinate 133,733,221, forward strand.
AGCGCCTACAACACCTATCTCTGCTACGCGGAGGTGCTGCTGCAGGACCGAACCGGAGGACGCGTGCGGCTTCTCCGGATGCACAGGGGATGCTCAAAGCACGCGCGGTTCGTCCACACAGAGCCGAGAGCCACCAGCGGACCCCGACCGAGGAACCAGATCCGGGAGCCTCCGGTTAGCCAAGGCGTGGAGCTGGGAGAAACCGGGCGAAAGCACGCGGAGCGCAGGGGCGGGCGGGCGAGCGCAAGGGCGGCGCGCGGGGGCGGGCAGAGCCGCACCCCTCCCCGCCGGGCCTCCCCCGCCCCGCGCGCGCATCCGGCGGCGGGCACAGGATGTTCTTTCCTCGCGGCCCCCCCGCCCCCGCTCTCACTTTCTCTCCGCGCCCCTCCCCCGCCGCGCCCGGCGCCGGCACCTTGCTTAACTCCTTCGCCGCCGCGCCCGGGACACTGAGCGAGCCCGAGGGCTGTCTGGCAAGGGCCAGGCCGGGCCGAGCGCGCTGGGCCCAGGTTCTCGGGATGCTGAGGCCGGTCGGGGCCGGAGGGGTGGCGAGGGCTCGCTGGGACAGAGGCCGGCACTCGCGGACCCCCCCGCCCCCGCCAGCTCACCGGGGCCGGGTGAGGTGCCTGGGTGACCAGGTGGGCGTAGCTGGCGTCCGAGCCGCAGGGAGCGAACGGGGCCGAGGGGCTCCTGCCTCATCCTACCCCCAGCTTGGGATAAAGAGGGGCCACGGGCTGCGGCCGAGGATGGGGGCGGCCACGCCCCCCGCTCACGTCACTATTTCCAAGGCAACCGAGGGAGGGGCCGAGGGAGGGCTAGGGGACCGACCCTGGGGAGCCCCGGCTGCCGGATGCTGTGGAAGCCGGCGGGGGCGGGCTTTTTAATCTTTCCTTCTCCCTCGTTGATGTCCAAGAAATTGAGGGAGGGGCAGCTTCTGTTCCCGAGTTCATTCCGCAAACGTTCATGGCGCTTTAACTACACTTGCTCCAGGGTTAGGCACTGGGAGCTGCCCTCCTTGTTACTGTTGGCTAAGCTGGGGTGGCCATGCGCCCCGGCTTACGCCCTGCAGTGTGGTTAAGTAACAGTTACTACTGATGGTGTCCCGGTCCGGGCTGTAGTTAGGGAGGTGCTTGTCTCCTGTCTCAGGGACGGCCAAGCCGCTGTATGCCACCAGGTAAGGAGTGCTCTCGGCCGCCTGTCACTGTTGGCTCTCATTCTACAAGACAGGTATCACCGGTGTCTTTTCCTGATGACGAAACTGGCTCAGAAAAATGGAGAGACTTACCCACGGCCAAGCAGCCAACTCTTGCAACCAGGGTACAGACCCAAGTTTGAGGGCCCTGCCTCGTGTTTCCTTCTCCACATATAAATATGTGATATAAAATAAAGTGACTGTCCCGGCCATGAAGAAGCCTGTAACCTATGTGGGAGGAGGGGTCGCAGATACAGCGGGGCATGTGCAGGCAATAAAACAGCAGCACACTGAAGGCAGCGCACAGAGCCCACAGGGAAGCTGGTGACGAATGGCCGGCTGTGGGTGGGGCCCGTCAGAACCTTCCTGTGGGAGGGAGCTTTCTAGCCAGGCCGTGGGGTGGCGATGGGGTCAGGATCCCTGGGGGTGTATGTCTGGATGCCAGCTGGTGCCAAAAAAGAGAGCACAGTGCAGGGGCATCAGACCAGGCAGGAATCTCTCCACGGGTGAGAGGGTCCCTCTGCACAGCCCACGCCTCTCTCCTGTCTGCCTCCCTCTGTGGATTTGTCTCTTACTGGAGAAGAGGCCCCCAGGAGGCAGCTGCCCTCCCTCCACTCTGCACACAAGCTCTTTCCAGTTGGTATTTGGCACAGACTTCCTGGCGTTCACTTGGATGTGAGCTTCTCTCTTCACCACACCCCTCTGTAGATTTTGAGGAAATGGAAAACCGTGGATGCCCAAACCCAAGGGCCCAAGTGAGCAAGCATGGAGGAGGCCACAGGCTGGGTGGGCAGGGGGGACCAAGTCTGCAGAGGGAAGTGGAAGGAGAAAGGAGCAGGCCCAGAGGAGTTGGTCATCTAAGGAACACACGCTGTCCTCCTGCAAATGGGACACCAGGTGCCTTCGCCTGGAACGCGTGGCTACAGCTGGTGTGCCTGGTGCGCCCTACTGAGGACTCTGAAGTTGATAACAGACACAATAAATGGTGTTTGAGAAACACTGTTCCAGCGGGGCGGGCGTGTGGGAGGAAGGAAGAGCCTGGGTCAGCAGGGACGGTGTGGGAATTTGGGCCAAAGGTGGCATCTCTGGTGCCAGAGGAGAAGGGGCAAGTGAGAAAAGCAATGCGCAAACAATACATTGAAATAAAAGCAACAGGGGTGTGTGTGTGGGGTGGGGGGGGTTGCAGCCAGCAAAGCTGCCATTGGGACTCCCACCTACTCTGCTTCCAGTCCAGTTTTCACTAGTATACACCCTGGGAGGCGCCACTTGGGAGACCTGGATGGAGTTCTGGGCTTCTGACTGATCTGACCAAGCCCTGGCTGCTGCAGGCATTTGGGGGATGAAGCAGCAAATGGAAGACCTCTCTCTCTCTCTCTCTCTGTCTCTCCCTCTCTGTCACTCTGCCTTTTGAATAAATACTAAATAAATCTTTAAAAAAGAAAAAAAGGGAAGAATCTTCCGAGTTTGGTAACCAATCACATAAAGGATGGTGAAGGAGTTAAATAGTTAAATTAATCTATCCCCCTGGTAAGTTTGGGGGTCCGGGAGAGACTGCAGTGGGCAACGGGGAAGAGCTGGTATGAGCGGCAGGAGGATGCGGTCAGGCTGTGTGTGTAGCGGCCCGTGTGGGACTGCATGTGGCGAAGCCCAGGAAGGCAGTGCCCCTGTCACAGCTGCAGATCTGGAATATCAGGGATGGCTGGCATGTGTCACGTAGAAGGTTGGCACAGATGACAGCAAAGTGCCTCCCCCCGGGAGACTCGGTGACTGCTGGCTGAGGGGGAAAACACGTGTGGGGCGTGTGCCTTGCGTGTGGGCAGGTGTCCGTGGCCCAGGCCCGTGTTGGCATCCATCCGCCCACTTCTAGCTGCAGAGGGTGCAGAGACACAATCACACAGCCCTGGGGGCCTGGGGCCCCTCCCCCAGCTCCACCCTTGAGGGCCCTGGAGCCCAGGCCTGTGCTGTCTGCCAGGGCCTTTCCTGGAATCCGGCAGACGGCAAAGCCCCTCCCTGCCTGCCCTGGCACTCTCCAGGCACAGCGTGTCCCTCGGGGCACCTTGCAGACACCGCAGGAGGCCGAGCTGCTGTCATCCCCGCGCTGGCCCCAGCAGGCCCCCAGCAGGAAGGAGGAACCTGTGGCCGGGTGGGGGTGGCAAGGCACTGTGTGTGTTTGCTGTGGCTTGGGGGGCAGGGGAGCCGCAGCTCCTCCGGCCTCAGAGCTGCACACCACCTGCTTCTCTCTCCCTCTCGGGAGGAAATCTTCAGGGGCCCCAGTGGTTTTGAGGGGAGGGGACAGGAAGAGACTCTGAACTCTGGGTCAGCTGAGGACAAGGATATGGGAGTTCTTGCCCCTTAACCCAGTTCTCCTGGGACCCTAATCCTCGGCGGCCGACCCCCGCCCGACTACTACTAAAACACAAGGCCCTCTGGAGGCGGCCCAGAGTGGTGCGGTTAGGGGGACAGGGCCACACAGCTGTGTGCAAGGCCGCACCTGTCAGGCAGGGTGAGGGGCGCGCCCCTCCCAGGTGGGCAAAGCCGGCGGGGCCCTGGGCGCCCAGGCAACTGGGAGGCGCTTGCCGAGAGCAGGAGAAGGCAGCGGGCCGCGCGGCGGGCCACGTGGAGCGGCGCGCGCGGGCCGGGTGTCGGGTCGGCGGCGACCGCAGGCTGAGAGAGCGGTTGATCTGGTGAGCGAGCACACCCACTTACCCAGCTGCTGAGTCAGGCTGTTCTGCTCGCGCTCGCCCGCCGCCCGCTCGGGACATTGTGTTCCAGCCCCGGCGCGCTGGCAGCGGGCCCAGGCGCTCACACCAGCCTCCTCGCCCTGTTTGTGCTCGCGGCTTGCGCTCGGCGCGCAGCCTCCCCGCCGCCGCCGCCGCCGCCGCCCCGGCCCCATGGCTGAGCGCGCCATCGCGGGGACGCGCGCCGCGGCCCTGCCCACTCGCAGGCGCCCCCACACCTACCCGCTCGGGCTGAGCCCCGGCTCGCGTGGGGCTTGCTGAGTACAGCTGGAGGGCGGGAGTGGGGCGGCCCACGAGAGAGAAGGGCCACCCCCCCGCGGTCCGTCCGTGCCCCCCCTCCACGCGCGCGGTCCAGGCGCATGCCAGACCCGGACTGCAGTCACGTGACCACTGGGTCCTGTATCGAGGGGGACCCCGGTCAAGCGATCCCCAGGAGGAGGCTCCCTTTTCCTCGTCTCCCCTACCCCCGCCCTGGTCCCGGATGCTTCACACAAGCCTGGAGCACGGAGACTCCCGGGATTCCCGGAGGCCAGCCCTTTGGGGCAGCTTGGGAAACCCCTGGCAGGCTGCTGGCAGTAGGGCGAGTCGGACCCTGTGGGCGGCGGTGGGCGGCAGCGTAGACCAAGGGCAGAGCGAACGCAGACGCCCCACGCTGCCCCTGGCGCCCGACCCTGCGCTTTGTCCGGCCTGAAGCCCTGGGTTTGGGCAGAGCCACGTTTTCTCCTCACCCTCTGTCCTGATGGCCGCACCCTCTCCAAACCGGGGAGGGGACAGGGCGCCTACGCTGAGCACCCACCCTGCGGAAGGCCCTGGGTTGGGTCCTGCTCAGGATGTCATGAAAAGTTTAAGACACGATTCCTAAAACCCTTTATTCTCCGCCCTTACCACCTCCGCAGCTGGCTGTGCCATCTCCTGGGCCAGCAGTGCCCGTCTTCCCCTCGTGTTCCAGCTCAGAAAGCTGCCTTGGCACGGAGCCGGCAGAAGCTGCCCGCCCCTCCTCCGGGCTTGTACCTTTCTCACGGCACAGCGTGTGGCCTGTCTCATATTCTAGCGATCTGTTGACTAATCCTGTTCTTCTCACCAGATTAAAAAGTCCTTGAGGCAGAAACAAAGTCTGCCCCTTCCTTGAGGGCCCCGCCCCCACCCCAGTCCCTGAACTCATGCCGCCAGGCCAAGCGAGGAATGGAGTTGATGGCCAATACATTGAAGTGTATGGAAGTGATTTCCTGTGGCTGGCCTGGGAGGTTAAACAGTAACCCAGGCCTGCAGGTGGTGAGTACCAGCCGCGTGGCACAGCTGCAGGCCCTCAGAGAGAAGAAAGTGGTGATGCGGGAGGAAGCTCCCCGGAGGTTGCAGTCTTGGAGCTGTGTGTGTGTGTGTGGAGGAGGACAGGGGAGTGTGGAGGTGACTCGTCTTAGTCGACATCGCCACAAAGCGGCCTTCACGGGCGGGTGGACTTCACATGCGTTATCTCCAGTATGCAGGGGTTTGGGAGGGCTGGAAGGGACACTGCCCAAGTCAGGCGTGCCCCTGAGCCAACCAGAACACAGAGGCAGCCTTGGATCTCAGCTCCCCACCCTCCGTCCTGGGCACTGCCTGTTCCCTGGCCTGCCACTCCTACATACTACGCCCAAGAGAGCTGCCCAGCGCTGCCCCGTGCTGGGTGCACTCTGGTCCCACCCTGGTGAACCACTGGCTGTAGGCACTTCCTTCCATCATCTTGCCCCCCCAAATCCCCCGCAGGCCCTGGCGCTCTGAGTCAGTGTCCGACCGATGCTTGCCACCTCCCCCGTGTTACCTGGGCTGCCTGGCTGCCTACACCCTGCCCCCCCTCCCCCAGTCTGGAGCTGCTGAGAACACTGGGTACAGAGAGTGAGCAGGGATGCAGGCTTCCTGTGGTTGCAAAAGGAACACGGGGACTTTCCCTGCGGTGCCCGAGCTGTGGGAGAAGTGGGGGAGGTGGGGCCCGGCCAACCTCCAAGGAACCTCTGCTCCCTTCCCTCCCCTCCTCCTCAGTGCTCCCAGCTTTCAAAAAAGCTGGTACAGTTTGTTACGCTGGGCCGGAATGTTCCGTGTGTTTCGTGTGGCCTCTGTCCAGTCCTACACTGGCCGCTTTATATTTATACTTCCTTCTCCAGCCGGGGCATCCTGCTGTCGGTCACCCCTGCTCTCATCTGCCCATCTGCCCCTGGGTCCCTTGTGCCCCCATGGGTCAAGAAGGGAGTTTCCTGCCCCCCCCCCCCCGTGCTTGCGTGGGTGGAAGGCTGGGATACAGACTGCCCAGGAGCGGGGAGGTTGGATTCTAGAAGGGCGAAGCCCCCAGCCCCTGCTCTCTCTCCCATCAGCCGGCCCTGAGGCTGCCTCCAAACTGGGGAGTCTCCAGATTGGATCTGAAGCTTCTCCGGGCCTTTGGGATTGAGCCCCCCCCCCCCCCGCCACCCTCATGTCCCCAGGGGACTTCATCAATACTCTTGAGCCCAGCTGGACAAGTGAGGGCCTGTGCAGGTTGTCGCTAGCAGCTTAGCAGGCTCGAGAATCGGTGATTTCCGCCGCTCCTCCCAGACCCCAGCAGCCACAGAGAAGACAGAGGCAGGGCGCCTGGGGGAGACAGGGACCTCCCCATTGCTCAGCCTCAGGAGCCACACAACCCATAGCAGCTGCAAAATGGAATTTGACACTTGGTGATTTCCTGATGAGTTTCAGAGTGGTGATCAGTTTCCTTTCCAAGTGGCTTTGATATTCAGAGATGAAGACATTTATTGGGACCTGGCCTCCCTCTCCCAGGAGCATGTGATATTATTAATCATAATAATAGGTGATATTGATGGCTTACCTGGGAGGTGCTCTCTGTACCCCATCTCCCGGCCTCCACTGGTGTTTAGAACCCAAGGTGAGGGGGAACAAATTAGGGGCTCAGGGCTTTCTATAAAGGAGCTCATTTGCTCTCTGCAGCAACTCAAGGGGCTTCCCTTAACAATTCAGGAAACTGAGGCACAGCGAACTGACACAGGGTTCATCTGACATCAAAGCCAGCACTTCAAGTGGTTGGCCAGAGTGCCTAGATCCCATACCTGAAACAAATCCTGCATTTCTCAAGCCTCTCTCCCTCCCTCTTCTCCCTTCAAATGACTCCAGGAACTCTGCCTCCTTGAAGCCCACACCTGACAGCCAGACAGCCCATTTCACAGGTAGCTCATTTCACAGGCTGAAACCTGGAGGCTAGCGATGCCCCAGAGGAGCAGTGGAGTTGGGTGGGCAGGCCTGCGGGCTGTGGGCTCAGCTTGTCTCCTAGCCGGCTGGCATGCCTGCTGCCCCTCACCTTCTACCAGGAATACACTGCTTCATTGTAATGATTTGCAGCTGGGATCTGAAAACTGGGAGCTGAGCCTAGGTTCCCAAAGTCTGAAGTCCGGTCTGCCAGTGGCTCCCAGTTCACAGAGGGCTTGGGAGATATCACACCATTGTGTCAATCCGGGATGTTTGTCTCAGACTGTGCCGATTTCACACTCACCTGTCCTAACTCAGAATTATCTTACAGTAAGAGGTCTAGTACCCACTTTCCTGCTGGAAAAACTGAGGCAAGCGCAGCGAAGGTGCTCGTCCAAGGGCGAGAAGCCAGGGCTGCAGGTGCCGCCTATCACAGGGCCTCTCGTGAACTAGGCAGAAATGATTTCCCAAGATGTCTTGAACGTGTGGCTTTTTACCCAGCTTGTCACCCTAGGAGGGGACCGCGGCATCGCAGCCCTGAAACCCTTCTCCGCCCCAGGGCGTGAGGCAAGGGCACCAGACATCCTGTGTTTCGTCAGCTCCACCTGGTCTTTGGCTTCCTGTCCTTTATGGCTGTGGTGGGCACATCGTGTTCCCGCTCGGCTTCTTCCTCTGTCCTCTCTCTCTTCCTCCTCTCGCTCTCTCTGCTGGGTCCTGTTTCTCTGTCTCCGTGTGTCCGTGTCAACCCTTTTACTTTTTATATTTCTGGTCACCTGGGAAGTTCTCCCAGGGTCCCCTCTGCCTTCCTCCCTGACACCATCTTGTTTCCAAGGATGCCCCTTCCCTTCCTACCCCCACCCCTCCTCTTTGGCCCTGGGCTTCTGCACCTAGCACCCACTGGGTGCCTGAGGAACTGTGTTAGTTTCCTGGGACCCAAAGCCCAAATGCTGAATCCTGGGGACACAAAAGCTGCTGCCACCCTCCCTCCAGACCCCTGGGCTACTTGGAGAAAGGCACAAAGTCAGATCTTTGTAATACCATGGGACGTAGCCCCGGCAGAGGGCTCCCAGGAGGAGGAGGAGGTGTTAACGGCAAGCATTCAAATCTGAGAGGAGCCAGCCAGGCAGAGCGAGGGTTCAGGATGTTCCAGGTAGGAGGAACGGTGTGTATAAAAAAGGCACACAGGCGTGAAGCAGCCCCATGTTCTCTGGCCAGCACTTGGAGTTGTTTGGTCTGGCTGGACAAGGAGTGCAGGTTGGGGAGCCCAGGGAGACGAGGTCCAGAGGCAGGCAGGTCCAGATGGTGCAGGACCTCATGTTCCAGCGAAAGGGCTGACCTTTATCCCGGAGCAGCCGGAAGCCCAGGCAGCCTGGGAGCTTCGGGGATGGGCCTGGATCAGACCCAAGGCACTGTCCTCTGAGCCTCCATTAACACACATTTAACTGCCCTTTGGCTCAGCAAGGCTTGGGGGAGAGTCAGACACTTAAATATCAGGCTGTTTCCCAAGCACACTCATTCATTCATTCATTCTTAATGCTTCGCAGGCTCTGATGTTGGAATTCTACTCAGCATCTCAGAGGTCCCAGCACTCAGGAAACTCACACCCGTGGCAGGTAGGGAGGCAGACAGGCTACAAAGAACTGAGACAAGTATATTAGCAAGGTGATTTTGCATTGTGAGAAGTACACACAAGAAGAGAGAACAGTGATAGAACGGAGAGGGACAGGGTGTGCTGGGCGGTCAGGGAGGCTCGCTCTGAGATGGGCTGAACCCTGGAAGGCAGCAGTGGGGTAATAATGTTGACATGTGCAGCCTGAGGATTCCAGACACAGGAAACAGCTCTTGCAAGGCCCCAGAATGTGAAGGTGTTTTCCAGGTCTAGAAAAAAGGCTGGGTCAAAAACTTTATTCTGGGGCCAGCGCTTTGGCACAGAGTGTTAAGCCACCGCCTGCCATCCCATATGGGCGTTGGTTTGTGTCCTGGCTGTTCCACTTCCTATTCAGCTCCCCGCTAGTGTGTCAGGGAAAGCGGCAGAAGATGTCCAAGTACTTGGGCTCCTGCACCCACGTGGGAGACCTGGATGAAGTTCTTGGCTCTTGGCTTTGGCCTGGCCCAGTGCTTGCCCTTTGTGGCTATTTGTGGGGAATGAACCAAGGGATGGAAGACTTCTCTCTGTCTTGCTCTCGGTAATCCTGCCTTTCAAATAGATAAATCTTTTTTTTTTTAAATCAATTCAAGGATTATTATATACATTTTATAGAGATGGAGACTGAGGCTTGAAAGTGTTCAATTCCTTAGCCAAATCAAACCTGGTAAACACTCCTATTTTGGGTCTAAAGCCACTGCTGTGCTTCCTATCAAAGCATCAGGGGTAGAGCAACCCTGTGTCCCGAATCGTCCTGGAAGTCCGATTTCTCCACTCTATCTCATTGTCCTCTGGAAGGTCACCTTGGACATTCTCCATGGTCCTGAGCATGACTCCAAGCCCGGTCTTTGTCGTGTGCCACCAACAGGATCCTCGTCTAGCAGTCCACCACGGTAAACCTCAGCTTCCTTGTCTGCAGAAAGGGAGGGGAGTTAGAGTCCATTGCCATGGGCTTGCACAGGGCCTGGAACGTGGTGCACTCTCCATTAACACTGGTTCTTCTTTATCGTGACCTTGGAAAGCAGGCCAGCTGTGGGCTGCCTCTGACCCCAAGGAGTTAAAGGCCCAAGACATGCACAGAGAGAGAGAGAGAGAGAGAGAGAGAGAGCTCAGTGATGCAGGAGCCCGGCAGCCACCAGGGTCTCTTCCCTTCCCCTTGCTCAGCCTGGCTCTCTGCTGGGAGCCCGCGCCCGCGGACACATCTTGTACTTCCCGTTTCCAGGGAAATTCCTCACCGCCGGACCGCACCCACCCTTGAGGACCTCCCGATCTCTCAGAGCGCAGCGGAAGCCACACTGAGATGGGGACTATGACTCTGAAATCCTCAACCTTGTGTGTGCCAGGAGCCCTCCCGGGAGCAGGCGATCCTGCTGCAGGATGGCAGCCCCTCCCCGCCCCCGGGGTGGGGGGGCCTAGCCTGGGCGGCAAGCGGGACAGCGCGCGCGCCTCGGAGGCGGTGACGACCCCGTGGAGTACGTGACTGCACCCTGCAGTTAGCAGGACAGAGACCCCCTCCCCACCGTCCCCAGACTGCCCCTGCTTCCTGCTTTGCTGCTGGGAGTCCCTGTGGCCACACTCGAGCGCAGGCGCACAGAGCCCTCCCAGGCACCCCTGGAGGACCCGCAGCGGCCGGGGGTGGGGGGCACAGGGAGCCCGGCCAGGATTCTCAGATCCCAGCCCTCCCTCGCCCCCAGCTGCCGAGCCGTTTCCAGATTTAAAGCAAGCCCCGCTGTGTCCTTCCTGCTGCTCGGGGAGGGGGCAGCAGGATGGCCTGGGCTTATTTTTAGCAGGGATGCAGAGAAGGCTCAGTTCTCGACTTTCGCTGGGGACGACCGCATCCCCCTCCCCCCACTCCCCGCGAAGGCGCGCAGGGTACGGAAAGCCCCTCCCAGAAAGGGGAAACTGGTGTGTTTTCTGTTCCTTCAACTCCCCAGGAGTTGCAGGCACGCCTGGAGCTGTACTGATGGAAAAGTCTAGGGGTCCAGGCCCCATTCTGGGTCTTTGTATCCCCAAGGATCTCGGGAGCGAGAGGCACGTGGTGTCTGGCATGGAGGTGACCGATCTGTGGGTGTTAGGTGTCAGGGACATCGCATGGGGGTGCCTGGGCCCTGGGGACCACGCCAGGAACCAGGAGTGGCGGGTAGAGCTGACACGGTGCTGGCTTTGTGTTTGTTAAACTCAGCACGTCCTTTCTGTGTGTTTTTCTGCGTGGCTTTTAGATGCTGGCATTGCTTGATAGAGGTGCCATCTGCGGACATTCTACACGCGGGAGAACACCACGTCTTCAGAGTACGGCTTGATGGGTTTTGGCAGCTGTAGGTGCTTGTGTGGCCATCAGCGGGACCAAGATTCCCTAAGTTTTCCTCACCCCTGCAACCCTGTGCCTCCTCCCAGCGGGCAGCACTATTCTGATTTCGGTCACCACAGGTTGGTTTCTCACGTGTGTGTGTGCCCTTCACAAAGTTAAAAGAGCTGCAGCTGCTGTCATGGCAGAGGGAAGTGAGCAATAAAATCTCGAGAGTGAAGAGGGGGCCTCCGAGAAGCAGGGTTCCCGAGACGCCAAGAAACCCAGCCGTGGGGACCGGCGGTTTCCTCGCGGGTGGACGGGGTTGGGATGCTTCTTGGAGCAGAAGGCGGGGAGTGGGAGTGGGGGGGGCAGGGCCGACCACCCTGCTTTCTGCTGAAGTTGGGTGCCCCTCCTCCAGCCCCTCGCCCACTGCACAGTTTTCAGCCAGGCCAAAGCTGCAGGGAAGGGCTCTCTCAAGGACATCCGCCCAGAGACTGGAAGAAGTCAGGGCTGCCCCCCTCAACACACACACACACAGGGTTATTTGTCTTTCCTGCCTTCCCCTTCAAGGTCTTTGCGATTCCGGGCCTCCTTCACCCTTTGTCCTGCCTGGGGAGGGGAAAGGCTGGGGCTTCCTGGTAGACCGGTGGAGAAACCTCAAGGAGCTCCCCCTCTCTCCCTCCCTCTCCCTCTGCTTCCTTCCTTGCATCCCTCCCTCCTTCCCTCCTCCCTTCCAAAACCCTTACTTGAGCACGGACACTGTGTGGGAGCTCCTGCCAGGTGCTGAGGCTCCTTATGGAGCCAGAGTTTGCAGCCCCAGACGAGGCAGGGTCTTATCCATCCTGTGTGTTGGAGATGAGGCGCCCAGAGAGGTGATGCGCAGCCAGCCGCAGGGAGAGTGAGGCAAAGAACTCAGCTGTAGCTGAACGCCGATGGTGTGGAGTTAAGTCAAGAGCCCAGCTCCACGCCGTTCTCCCTTGTATGTCTCAGGGGCAGCAGAAAGAGCGCCACACCCTCCTCCCTCTGTCTAGATCTCCTCTCCTCTCCCCTCCCCTTCTCCTCCTCCTCCTCTTCTTGTCCTAGAGTCCCAAACCCTCTCTGTCTACATCTCCTCCTCCTCCTCTCCCTCCTCCTTCATTCCCTCCTCCTCCTCTTTATTTGAAAGGCAGCATTATAGAGAGGAAGAGAGAGAGACAGAGAGAGATCTTCCTTCTACTGGTCCACCCCACCCCCACCCCAGATGGCCACACTGGCCAGGGCTGGGCTGGGCCAGGCCAAAGTCAGGAGCCTGGAACTCTTATCTGGATCACCCATGTGGGGGGCAGGGGCCCACATCCATGGGCCATTTTCTTCGAAGCACTTGGGCCATCATCCACTGCTCTCCCGGTGCCTTAGCAGGAATCTGGATCAGAAGTGGAGCAGCCATAGTGCTTGTATGGGATGCCAGTTGCTGGCAGTGGCATCATGCCAGCCTAGGTCTTTCTCAGAGGCACTTCCTCTCTCTGGTCCTGAGTTTTCTCCCACGAACATGAAAGCGTAGGCCCTTTAAGGGACCCATTAGTGCTAACTCTGTCTGGCGTGCCCTGCGGTTTCTGCCTCAGTGCCCTTGCTCAGTCCTTTCTGCCGCTGGAATGCCCCTTCCCTCCCACTCCCTGCCTCTGACATTCTCCTACTCACGCATGACCTAATACGGAGGCTGGCCCTCAGTCTTTGAGGGGTCCTGCAAGTGGTGTCACCCAGTCCCGCCCCCCCACCAGACGGCACAGATGGAGCCTCTCCTGTTTTCCAGGACAGGGCAGGGCCTTCACCTGCAGAGGTGTCTGTCTTGTCTGCTCAGCGGAGGAGCAGCTTGCTCCCTCTTTCCACGGGCTCCTTTCTCACTCTGAGACTGATGTGTTCCTGCCTTCCAGAACTCCCTACTGGGCAGCCCGGCCCCAGTTGGAGCATCTAAGCCAGAGCATGGGCATTTTTGGGAAAAGGGGATCCCAGAAGGATGAGGACCAGCGGGGCCCCAGCCAGCCAGGTGGCTGTCCCGCGTCACCTGCCCTGTCCTCCTCATTCACAAACACCCGGCCAGAAACCCCCCTCGCCACAAACACACGGCTCTGGCTCCCATCATCATGTCCAAACCCACTCCCATCTACCTACCCACAAATGGACAGGAAGTGTGCAAACATGTACCCCACTGCTCCCCACCCCTCCTGTTATTGTGCATATGTGGGCACATGGACAAGCATACAGTGCCTGCAACATAGCAAATGCAGCGGTGCAGGCCCAGGCACCGTGCACAGACGTGGAATCCTGCATGCACACACAGTGCACACTCGCACACTCACAAACACAGCCCCCTCATGGCTCTTCCTGAGCCCCTGCTCACACTCGGTGCCAGCCTGCGGCTGCCCCCAGCTCTATTCTCTGGCTTTTCCTCTGCGATGGCCTTGTGAGAATTACAGAGCTGTGGGTTCACCCCGGGGCAGCACCCCTGCTTTGGTGGCTGGCAGGAGTGGGGGCAGGGATTCTGTGCACAAATGTGTCCACGGAGCCGTGGTTTTGTGGGCTGGTAAACATAGGGTCGAGCTTCTCTTTGCTCTCCCTGCCACACTCCTCACTCAGTCTTCCCGTCTTCCCATGGCTGCTCTCCCCTGCGGGCCAGCCGAGGGAAGGCTCAGCGGAGGGCCCTGTCCTCAGGGTGATGTGGCAGCTCTGGGGCATTCGCAGGGGCCCAGGCAGGCGACATCCCTCAGATGGAAGCGCGGCTTCACTCAGATCCTCCCATGCACCCCAGTGGTCAGTGAGCACAGAGCATGGGCCCGGTGTGCTGCTGGGGTGGGCCGCGAGGGGGAGGGGTGGTACAGAAATGAGGAAGACACAGCACCTGTCTCCCCAGAGTGTGTGCGTCTTGGATGGGGCCTAGGGAATGTCACCCGGGCAGTGGAACCCCCAAGTGGAGCTCACACACCGTCAGCTAGGCATGCAGCCCTCACTCCGCCCACCCCTCCTCACCTCCACCACGCTGCCAGACCTTCCTGTTTGGTTACTAATGCCACGTGGCAGCCTGAGGGCCACCCCAGGTCCTGCCCTCTCTGTCCCTCTCCAATCAGTCCTCCTTGTGCTCTAAGGACACTCTTGCCCCATCCCTGCAGTCCATACTGCCAGTGCCTTGGCCTCTCTCACCAACTCCCTCCCAGGGGTTGTAAAGGAAGGAGGAAGGGCCTCCCACCTGCAGGCTTATGCCATTCAGATGACTGCCTGGAGCACACTGCTCACCTGTCACTTAGAACCCTTCCCTGGCCCCCTGTTGCCTTAAGGATGGAGGCCCCAGTGGGGGACACCTCAGAGCTTTCATGCGTGTTGATCCTGGTGCCCAGAACGCCCTTCCCTCCAAGGCCTTGCAAGGACGTTGCCGTCTTTCCAGGCTGGGGGAGTCCTTCTCAGTCTCCAATAGGGCACGTTTTACAAGAGTGACTTAAAAGCCAGCCTTTCTACAGATGCCCGCCCAGCACTGTAATGCAGGCACACCCTCTACCCTGCAGAAGCGTCTCTCCCACCCCCTGTAACACAGACAAAAACATCTCTTGACCAGGGGCTGGGAAGATGGGATGAGCTTCCAAAGTAAGGAATTCTGGGAGACAGCTTAATTCATGCAGCAGCCTGGCAAGTGAGCACACCGCTGGGTTCCCCAGCAGTCCGTGCAGGGGAGGCTTGGTCCTCTGCGTGGCTGCGTTGAAGTTGTGGAACCTGTGAGAGGTGGGTCTGGCAGGAGGTGGTTACGTCACAGGGGCTTCACCTTCAGGAGGGAGTAACTTTTTTTTTAATATTTCAAAATAAAATTATTTTATAAAACATGATGTTTTTCTATTTTTTGTACTGCTGTGTCTTTTTTTAACTTTTATTTAATAAATATAAATTTCCAAAGTACAGCTTTTGGATTACAGTGGCTTCCCCCCCCCATAACCTCCCTCCCACCCGTAACCCTCCCATCTCCCGCTCCCTCTCCCATCCCATTCACCTCAAGATTCATTTTCAATTATCTTTATATACAGAAGATTGATTTAGTATATTGATTTAGTATATTGATTTAGTATAAAGATTTCAACAGTTTACACCCACACAGAAACATAAAGTGTAAAGTATTGTTTAAGTACTAGTTATACCATTAATTCACATAGTACAACACATTAAGGACAGAGATCCCCATGGAGTAAGTACACAGTGACTCCTGTTGTTGACACTCTTGTTTATGGCATTAGTAATCACCCGAGGCTTTTGTGATGAGTATCCAAGGCTATGGAAGCCTTTTGAGTTCACCAACTCCAATCTTATTTAGACAAGGTCATAGTCAAAGTGGAAGTTCTCTCCTCCCTTCAGAGAAAGGTATCTCCTTCTTTGATGGCCTGTTCTTTCTGCTCAGATCTCACTCACAGAGATCTTTTATCTATCTATCTATCTATCTATTTATTTTGCCAGAGTGTCTTTGCTTTCCATGCCTGAAATACGCTCATGGGCTTTTTAGCCAGATCCGAATGCCTCTAAGGGCTGATTCTGAGGCCAGAGTGCTGTTTAGGACATCTGCCATTCTATGAGTCTGCTGTGTATTAGGAGGGAGTAACTTAACAGGAGCAGGGCATTACAAGACGAGACCAACCCCCGCCCTGGCCCCTCCCACGAACGCTCTTCATTTCTGTTTCTCCACCATGTTGTGACACAGCCAGGAGGTCCTTGCCAGGATGCAGGTGTCAGGATGTTTGAACTTTCTGCCACCAGAACTGTGAGCCAAACAAACCTCTTTTCTTGATATGTTACTCAGTTTTTTTTTTTTTTTTAAAGATTTATTTATTTACTTGAAAGAGTTACACAGGGAGAGGAGAGAGAGAGAGAGAGAGAGATATTCCATCCACTGGTTCTCTCCCCAAGTGACCACAATGGTCAGGGAGGAACCAGGCTGAAGCCAGGAGCCAGGAGCTTCTTCCAGGTCTCCCACACGGGTGCAGGGGCCCAAGCACTTGGGCCATCTTCTACTGCTTTCCCAGGCCATAGCAGAGAGCTGGATTGGAAGTGGAGCAGCCAGGACTAGAACCAGCGCCCATATGGGATGCCAGCACTATAGGTGGCGGCTTTACCCACTATGACACAGTGCCAGACTCTTGATCAACTTTAAATAGGTGTAATTTATGTACAATACAATGAACCCATTTAAGTTTGTGGTTTGATGAGCTTTGACAAATGTGCTTGTGTTGTCCCTATCGCACTACAAATCAGTTCTGTAAGTTTCCTTATTCTGTTTCCCAATCAATCCCTTCCTGGGGAGAGGTATTTAGCCTACCAGTCACGAGTCCCACGTCCCACACTGCAGTGCTTGGGTTCTAGTCCCAGCTGCAGCTCCTGACCCCAGCTTCCCACCAGTGCAAGCCTCAGGAGGCAGTGGTGATGGCTCAAGTGACTGGGGTCCTGCCTCCCAGGTAGATCTTGGTTAAATTCCTGACTCCCCATTTACGTGGCCCAGCCCTGATTATTGCAGGCATTTGGGGAGTGGGTCAGTGGATGGGATCTCTTTGTCTCTCTGCCTCTTAAATTAAAAATCAATTAACTAATTAATGAAGTCCCCACTTGGCGGTAATTGCTCTCTGGCATGGTGAATGTAGATTTGCAGCTCCTGGAATCTCAGGTCCGTGGGATCACGCAGCGCGTACTCTTGTGTATTGCTTCTTTTGCTCAGCATAAGGCATCTGAAGCTGGTCTGTGATTCTGCCCGTGTTAGCAGTTTGATCCCTCTTCCTGCTGCACTGCACACCACTGTATGGCAGTGACTCCACAGTGTCTCCGTGCTCTTTGCCGATGGTCGTTATGGCCACTCGGCCTTTAGGGCTATTCTGAGACAGTCGCCGTGAATGCTCTGTACAGCTCTTTTTGTGGGTACATGTTTTTTATTTCTCTTGGAAGAAGAATTGCTGATTGTTGAGCTGTATGTTAAGTGCACGTGCTTCCCTTCTAAAGAAATGGTCAGGGGGCGGTACTGTGCTGCACCAGGTTCCATAGCAGCACCTGCTGTTTTTTTTTTTTTTTTTTTTTTTTTTTTTTTTTTTTTTTGACAGGCAGAGTGGACAGTGAGAGAGAGAGAGACAGAGACAGAGAGAAAGGTCTTCCTTTTTCTGTTGGTTCACTGCCCAATGGCCGCTGCAGCCAGCACACCGCACTGATCCGAAGCCAGGAGCCAGGTGCCTCTCCTGGTCTCCCATGCGGGTGCAGGGCCCAAGGACCTGGGCCATCCTCCACTGCACTCCCAGGCCACAGCAGAGAGCTGGACTGGAAGAGGAGCAGCCAGGACAGAATCCGGCGCCCCAACCGGGACTAGAACCCAGGATGCTGGTGCCGCAGGCAGAGGATTAGCCTATTGAGCCGTGGCCAAGCAGCACCTGCTGTTAAGAGTCCCAGCTGCTCCACTTCTGATCCAGCTCCCTGCTAATGCACTTGGGGAAGCAGCAGGAGATGGCCTAAGTGCTGGGGTCTCCTGTTACCCATGTAGGAGACCCAGATGGAATTCTAGGCTCCCGGCTTTGGCCTGACTCAGCCCTGGCCTTTGCACCTATTTGGGGAGTGAACCAGCAGATGGAAGATCTCTCTCTCTCTCTCTCCCTCTCCCTCTCCCTCTCCCTCTCCCTCTCCCTCTCCCTCTCCCTCTCCCTCTCACTGCCATTCAAGTACACTTAAAAAGAAAGATAAAACTGCCAAGCTGTGCTCCAAATGCTTTCATGTTCCCACCAGCAGGGCAGGGGCGTTCCAGTTGTCCCACGCCTTAGCCAGCTCCTGGTATTGTTGCTCCTTTTCTTTTTGTTCTCTGGTTAGGCCCATGGTGATCTCTTGGTGAAGTACACAGGTGCCCACCTCTGCTCTGGCCTCCACCCCCAGGTTCTCCCCAGCGAGTGGCCTTGCTGGTCTTCCCTGTTTCTTCACGCTGTAGGATCACGCCCTGGAATTCTCATCACTTGGGTCTCAGCGCAAGCGTTCCCTGCCCAGAGGCTGTTCCCCCTCACCCTCTCTAACGGTGTCCTCAACGCGTTTTATCCCATCGTCCTACCTGCCCCATGAGAATGTCAGCTCCATCAGCATCAGCATCTTGTCCCTGTTTTCCTGGAGCAGAGGGGCTCAGGACATACTGCTGCTGGACTTGCAAGTCCAAGTGTACGTTCAGTGTGGTCATCTCTGAGGTCTGGAAATCAGGTGGTGTGCGTTATCGGGGCAGGCGTTTGTCGCAGTGGTTAAGATGCTGCTAGGGATGCCCACATGCCCTATTGGAGTGCCTGGTCATAGTCCCAGCTCTGCTTCTGATTCAGCTCCCTGCTAACATACACCCTAAGAGAAGCAGGTGGGGGCTGGCACTGTGGCGTAGCAGGTAAAGCTGCTGTTTGCAGTGCTGGCATCCCAAATGGGCACTGGTTCAAGTCCCGGCTGCTCCACTTCCAATCCAGCTCTCTGCTATGGCCTGGGAAAGCACTAGAAGATGACTCAAGTCCTTAGTCCCCTGCACCTATGCGGTGGACCTGGATGAAGCTCCTGGCTCCTGGCTTTGGATCAGCGCAGCTCCAGCCATTGTGGCTATTTGGGGAGTGAACCAGTGGATGGAAGACCTCTCTCTCTCTCTGCCTCTGCCTCTCTATAACTCTGCCTTTCAAATAAATAAATGAATCTTTTTTAAAAGGGGGGGGGAGAGAGAGAGAGAGAGATGGGGCCCAGTAGGAGGCACTTAGTTAACTGGGGAACTGTCCTTGAAAGGGATGAAGTATTTCCCAGGGAACCCTGTTTAAAACAAACAAACAAACAAACAACCATTATTTTAGTTTAGAAAAGAAAAAGGGAAGGGCCAGCATGGTGGCGTAGCGGGTAAAGCTGCTGCCTGCAGTGCCGGCATCCCATATGGGCACCGGTTCGAGTCCTGGATGCTCCACTTCCTATCCAGCTCTCTGCTATGGCCTGGGAAGGCAGTGGAGGATGGCCCAAATCCTTGGGCCCCTGCACCCATGTGGGAGACCCAGAAGAAGCTCCTGGCTCCTGGCTTCGGATCAGCGCAGCTCCAGCCGTTGCAGCCATTTGGGGAGTGAACCTACAGATGAAGACCTCTTTCTCTGTCTCTCTGCTTCTCTCTGTATAACTCTGACTTTTTTTTTTTTTTTTTTTTTTTGACAGGCAGAGTGGACAGTGAGAGAGAGAGAGAGAGAGAGAAAGGTCTTCCTTTACCATTGGTTCATCCTCTAATGGCCGCTGCGGCTGGTGCACTGCGTTGATCCGAAGCCAGGAGCCAGGTGCTTCTCCTGGTCTCCCATGTGGGTGCAGGGCCCAAGCACTTGGGCCATCCTCCACTGCACTCCCGGGCCACAGCAGAGAGCTGGACTGGAAGAGGAGCAACCGAGACAGAATCCGGCGCCCCGACCGGGACTAGAACCTGGTGTGCCAGCACTGCAGGCGGAGGATTAGCCTATTGAGCCGCAGGCGCCGGCCTTTCAAATAAATAAATAAATAAATAAATCTTAAAAAAAAAAAAAAAAGGGAAAACACGGGTGAGCTTAATTCTAAAATCTTGTAGAAAGGAAGGCTTTCATAAGCAAGATACAAGAGCCCACAGAGAAAAAGATTGATAAATATGTCTTCCTAAAAATGCAACACACCATAAACAAAGCCAAAAGACAAATTTCAGCCCTGGAGAGTATGTATAAATAACACAGGTGATAAAGTTTCTTATTATGAAAAAGGGCTCTGGAAAATCAGGAGGAAAAAACCAACAAGTCAAAATAAACAGGCAGGGAATACAAATAGGTAGTTTCCAGAAAGGGAAAAAAAAAGATGGTTTAAAAATGCATAAAAGGATCCGTAACCTTAGTCATAATAAAATAATGCAATTTGGGGTCAACGTGGAGGGCTGGCACTGTGGCGTAGTGGGTAAAGCTGCCGCCTGCAGCACTGGCATTCCATATGGGTACCTGTTCAAACCTCGGCTGTTCCACTTCTGATCCAGCTCTCTGCTATGGCCTGGGAAAGCAGTAGGATGGCCCAAACCCTTAGGCCCCTGTACCCATGTGGGAGACCTGGAAGAAGCTCCTGGCTCCTGGCTTTGGATCAGCTCAGCTCCGACCGTTGCACCCATTTGGGGAGTGAACCAGCGGATGGAAGACCTCTCTCTTTCTCTGCCTCTAACTGTCTGTAACTCTACCTTCCATGTAAATAAATAAATCTTTAAAAATAAAATAAAATAATGCAATTTAGTATGGTGATAACCCCTTTATAACCTATTTAATGGGTTAAAAATTAGAATATACAATTTAGATAAGGATGTGGGAAATAGAACACAACCATTTTCAATTGTGAGAGCAGATGGTGTAAACTCTTAGGCAATTTAACAATGTTTATCAAATTTTAAAACTTATGTACTCAATAACCTAATATTCTACTTCTAGGAATTTATTCCTTGGCTATATTCCTACACATTGGCAAATATATACATACAAGAATATAGTGTTTGAAACAGCAAGACACTGAGGGCAATTCCATCATCAGTAGCAATAGATGGTCTTAATAAATGATGGCTTTGCCACATAACATGTACAACTTAAAATGCTAAAATACATTCATATTTCTATATACTGACATAAGAAGACCTTCAAAATATATTAGATGGAAAAGCAAAATGTAGAACATAGTATAATGGATGTTCTCACTTCTCCTTGTAAAAATATGGATTTTTAAATACATGTTTAAATTATATATGTTTTAGTGCAAATTTATGAAAAGATATACAAAACTCCTAATGCTCATTACTCTGTAACAAGATGGATGAGGGAATCTCAGTTAGGAAGAAGGAGTAAAAGGTATTCCTCTTTATATCGTTTGCATGATTCATTTGAATAACTTTCATACTTTAAGTCACTGGTGAGTATGAAAAGACACTTGACTTACCATGTAATGACAGAACCATAAGTGAAAACCATTTACGTTTATGAGAAAGTGGTATCACTTTCTCCCTAAAAGACTGCTGTAGTTTTATAATACAAGAGGTTGCCAAGGTGTGAGAAACATTATATTGGTAAGAGCACAAATTGATGAAATCTCTTCAGAAGGAAATTTAGCAATGACTAGCACAGTCTTTGACCCAGCCATTCCACTTCTGAGAATTTATCTCACAGAAATACCACCACGCATGCCAAGGAAATAGGAAGGTGTAAAGATAGAGTTCATTGTAGCATCGTGTAACGAATATAAGCAACTGAAGGTTTGTGAATGGACTAAATGAGTTATGGTGCATTTGTACTGTGCAATTCTATGTAGCATTTTTTTTTTTTTTTGACAGGCAGAGTGGACAGTGAGAGAGAGAGAGAACAGAGAGAAAGGTCTTCCTTTTTGCCGTTGGTTCACCCTCCAATGGCCGCCGCTGCAGCCGGTGCACCGCGCTGATCCGATGGCAGGAGCCAGGAGCCAGGTGCTTTTCCTGGTCTCCCATGGGGTGCAGGGCCCAAGCACTTGGGCCATCCTCCACTGCACTCCCTGGCCATAGCAGAGAGCTGGCCTGGAAGAGGGGCAACCGGGACAGAATCCGGCGCCCCGACCGGGACTAGAACCCGGTGTGCCGGCGCCGCAAGGTGGAGGATTAGCCTATTGAGCCACGGCGCCGGCTCAAATGTAGCATTTTTTAAAGTGAGGAAAATCTAGCTTTATAGCAGAAATAGTCAGTCATGCCCCAATATCCATTCTCCTCTTACCCTCTGATTTTTGAGCTGGTTCCATGGCTGTCTGGAAGAAAGAATAACTTTCCCAGACTCCCTTGCAGCTAGGTATGATTCTGTGTTCTAGCCAATGGGAGGTGAGCAGAAATGAAATAGGGATTGTCCTTAAGGGAAGGAAGCTCTTGACCCTCTCTTTCCTACCTTATTTCTGCTGGCCAGGTGCAGCCGTGGTAGCTCAGGCAGCCGTGTTGGGCCTTATGGCAGAAGCGCTCTGTTGGCAGAGGCGTAACAAACGAGAGGACCCCTTGTATTGCCAGGTGCTGTGGTTTGGATTGGGCTCCAGTGACCCCTGAAGGCCCGTGTGTTGGAGGCTTGGCTCTCAGTGTGATGGTGTTAAGATGGTGGGGCCCTTAGGATGGGTCCCCATGGGGGACCCTTGGGTTATTGGGGGACATGGACCCCTTGGAAGGGGTCACAGTGGCTCTTGTGTGATGCCTCAGTAGTTCTCTCTCCAGAGGGCTGTTGTAAAAGCCTAGGACAGTGGGAAAACAGCAGACGATGGTACAAGTGCTTGGGCCCCTGCACCTACATGAGAGACCTGGAAGAAGCTCCTGGCTCCTTGCTTTGAATCAGCCCAGCGCCAGCTGTTGCAGCCGTTTGAGGAGTGAACCAGTGGATGGTTCTTCTTTTTTCCCTCTCTCTCTCTCTGCCTCTCTATAACTCTGCATTTCAAATAAATAAATAAATAAATAAATCTTAAGGGGGGAAAAAAAAGCCTAAGCCTGGTGCCACTCAGTGCCCCTCCGGCTTCCGCTGCTGAGACGTGGTCACTGCTCCCACACATGTGCCTGCCAGCCCTGCCGTCCACCATAAAGTGGTCTAGCCTAAGGGCCCTCAGCAAACCTGAGCCAAAACCAGGGCCATGGCCTTGAACCTCCAAAACTGTGAGCTAAATAGACCCCTTCCCTTTCCTTCCTAGGTAGCCTAGGCATTTCATTAGAGTGATAAACAGCTGACTAAAATACACCTAGCTGCTTACCTCTGGACTTCATTAGAGAGAGAAATCAATGCCTAATTTTGCAAGGCGTTGGTATTTTGAATTTTCTGTTACTTGCTGACTCTGTTTTTTTGTTTTTGTTTTTTAAAAAAGACTGATTTATTTATTTTAAAGATTTATTTTATTTCTTTGAAAGGCAGAGCTACAGAGAGGGGCGGGGAGAAAAATCTTCCATGCATTGGTTCACTCTCCAAATGGTTGTAACAGCTAGGACTGGGCCAGGCCAAAGCCAGGGTACAAGGGGTCCAAGCACTGGGGCCATTCTCTGCTGCTTTCCCAGGCACATCAGGAAAGTACTCAAAGCAGTGCCCCTTTGAAATGTAGGCATTGCAGACGGCAAAAACGCAGACAAGCTTTACCCGCTATGCCACAACACTGGCCCCAGCTGATTTGTATGCTGGGGCAATGGTATCTAAGATAAATTATTAAGCGAAAACCCAAGGTGCAGAACAATGCATACAGTACAGCACTAGTTTAGGGGGAGAAATGCAGATGCATATATCTATATTTTTGTGTGGGCAGCCTTTTCTAGAAGAATATACTGTCCGAATTTTTTGTCATGTACAAAGCTAACCTAAAAATATTAAAAATTATAACATAGTAAAAGTAACTTCTGGTTTTAAAAATTTATTTTTATTTATTTGAAAGAGTGACAGAAAGAGAGGGTGACAGAAAGAAAGAGAGATCTTCCATCCACTGGTTCACTCCCCAAATGATCACAACAGGGACCTGCATTGTGGCATAGTAGGTTAGGCCTCCTCCTGTGTCATTGACATCCCATATGGGTGCTGGTTTGAGTCGAATCTGTTCCACTTCCAATCCAGCTCCTTGCTAATGGCCTAGGAAAGCAGCGGAGGATGTCCAAGTCCTTGAGCCCCTGCATGCATATGGGAGACCCAGAAGAAGCTCCTGGCTCCTGGCTTCAGATTGGCCCAGCTCTAGCTTTTTGGGGAGTGAACCAATAGATGAAGACTTCTCTCTCTGTCTCTCCCTCTCTCTGTAACTCTGCCTCTCAAATAAACAAGTAAATCATTTTTTTTTTAAATGGTCACAGCAGCCAGGCCAAAGACAGGAGTCTGGGCTCCCTCTAGTTCTTTTAAGTGGGTGGTGTGGGCACAAGTATTTGGGCCATCTGCTGCTGCTTTCCTAGGTGCATCAGCAGGCAGCTGGATCTGAAACAGAATAGCTGGCGTTGTAAGCCATGGCCCAACCTGCTGTGCTACAACACTGGCCCCAGAAACAATTTATATTTTAAACTATAATAATTTGATAAAAGTGTCGTTGATTTTCCTCTTCTTTTCTGTGTTCTATATTTTTCAATTTTAAGATACATGCATGCAAAATAGAACAGACCCAGACAATAAAAAATAATTTGTGTTTTAAATATGTCTGCTTTATGGAGCATGTGCTATGGCACAGCAGGTTAAAACATTGCTTGGGATGCCCACGTCCCATATCAGAATGCTGGGTTGAGTCCTGACTGCTCCCCTTTCAATTGAGATCCCTGCTGATGTGCCTGGGAGGCAGCAGATGATGGCTCAAGTACTTGAGTTCCTGCCACTCAGGAGACCCGGGTGGAGTTCTGGGCTCCTGGCTTCCGCCTGACCCAACCCACAGGGCTTAACCTACGAGGCCACTGTGTTGGCCCCTAAAAGAGTGTAGTTAAAAACATTGCCCAGATGAAAAGCCAGGGCTGGGCCAGGTCAAATCCAGGAGTAAAGGGGCTGACGTTATGGCACAGTGTGTTAAGCCACCACACAGCCTCCCATACAAACACCGGTTCAAGTCCCTACTGCTCCACTTCCTATCCAGCTGCCAGCTAATAGCCTGGGAAAAGCAGTGGAAGATGGCCCCTGCCACCCACCTAGGAGACCGGGATGAAGCTCGTGGCTTTGGCCTGGCCCAGCCCTGGCCATTTCTGACATCTGGGGAGTGAATCAGCAGACAGATCTCCCTCTCTCTAACTCTTCCTCTCCCTATGTAACTCTTTCAAATAAATAAATCAATCCACATATTTTAAAATTTTATTTATTTATTTGAAAGACAGAGTTACAGAGAGGCAGAAGCAGAGAGGGAGAGAGGTCTTCCACCTGCTGGTTCACTCCTCAAATGGCTGCAACGGTCGGAGCTGCGCTGATCCAAAGCCAGGAACCAGGAGCTTCCTCTGGGTCTCCCACGTGGGGTCAGGGGCCCAAGGACTTGGGCCATCTTCTACTGCTTTCCCAGGCCATAGCATAGAGCTGGATCGGAAGTGGAGCAGCCAGGATTGGAACTGGTGCCCACATGGGATGCTGGCACACAAGTGGTGGCTTTACCCACTATGCCACAGTGCTGGCCCCCAAATAAATCAATCCTTAGGAAAAAAAAAAAAGAAGCCAGGAGCCACGAACTCAGTTGAGGTCTCCCACACGGGTGGCAGGGACCCAAGTACTTGAGCCATTACCTGTCCCTCCCAAGGTGTCCATCAGTAGGAAGCTGGAGTGGAGAGTGGATCTGGTAGTTGAATCTAAGACTCTGAAATGGAATGCAAGTGTCCCAAGCTGTGTCTTAATGGCTGAGCCAAACACCCACCCTTCATGTTTTCTTTTCTTTTTTTTTTTTTTTTTTTCAGTTTTACTTATTTGAAAGGCAGAGTGAGAGAGAGAGAGAAAGAGAGAGAAAGAGAGAGAGAGAGAGAGAGAGAGAGAGAAAGAGAGTCTTCCATCCGCTAGTTAACTTCCCAAATAGTTGCAACGGTTGGAGCTGGGCTGATCTGAAGCCAGGAGCTAGGAGCTTCTTCCAGCTTCTTCCAGGTCTTCATGTGGGTGCAGGGGTCTAAGCACTTGGGTCATCTTCCTTGCTTTCCCAGACCACAGCAGAGAGCTGGGTCGGAAGTGGAGCAGCTGGGACTTTAACCGGTGCACATATGGGATGCCGGCACTGCAGGCAGCAGCATTACTGGCTACACCACAGTGCCAGCCCTTATGTTTTCTTATATTATCTTTATAATTTCATCTTTTACCTTTTTATCTCTGATCCATTTGGAGTAACTTTGGTATAAAAAAATGAAGAACGATCTTGCCCTTGTTCCTTCTCACACAAATAGCTAGTTAGTTTTCCCAATGTTATTTATTGAATGTTCAGATGTTTCCCTTACTCTAAAGTGTCCGTGGGTAGTTAGGACTGTTTCTACACAAGTACTTGATATTCTTTATATGATTTTGTTAAAATTGTTATTATTTCACATGCCAGAATCAAATTGATTCAGAGAATGTAGTTTCATAGTATGTTTTAATATCTGGTAGAGCTGCATCACTCTTCTTTTTCAGAATTTTCCCTGTAATCAGTACAAGCCAAGTTTTCCAAATGGATTTTAGAATCAATTCGTTAAAACAAAAAATAAATCATATTGCCATTGGATTTGCAAACAGTAAATATTTGTGTTCCTCAGTCTACAAAACCACACAGTTCCTGGGGCTGCAATTGTAGTTCAGTGGGTTAGGCTGCTGCTGTGATACTGGCATCCCATATTAGAGCGCTGGTTTGGGTCCCAGCTGCTCCGTGACATCCATGTGAGACCCAGATGGAGTTTCTGACTCCTCACTTCAGCGTGACCCAGCCTCGGCTGTTGTGGCCATTTGGGGAGTAAACCAGTGAATGAAAGACCTTTCTCTCTCTCTCTCTCTCTCTCTCTCTCTCTCTGTCTTTCAAATAAATACATAAACAACTTTTTAAAAAAGACAGTTCGTAAACAAGGGCCTATAAATGATAGGTATCTATAAAGCCCCCACAAATGTTGGAAAGTTATCAGTTCTTTTCCTAAGGCTCCAAAAGATCTTGGTATTTCTTTTTTTTTTTCTTTTTTTCCTTTTTTTTGAGAGGCAGAGTGGACAGTGAGAGAGAGAGACAGAGAGAAAGGTCCTCCTTTGCCGTTGGTTCATCCTCCAACGACTGCTGCTGCCGGTGCACTGCGTCCAGCACACCATGCTGATCCGATGGCAGGAGCCAGGAGCCAGGTGCTTTTCCTGGTCTCCCATGGGGTGCAGGGCCCAAGCACCTGGGCCATCCTCCACTGCACTCCCTGGCCACAGCAGAGAGCTGGCCTGGAAGAGGGGCAACCGGGACAGAATCCAGTGCCCCGACCAGGACTAGAACCCGGTGTGCCGGTGCCGCAAGGCGGAGGATTAGCCTTGTGAGCCGCGGCGCCGGCAGGATCTTGGTATTTCCAAGCAGCTCCTGGAATAGTGAAGCTGTCTTAGGAGCTAAATCCAGCCACATAGATCTGTTCTCAGTTTTCTCCTTGATAAGTGTGGGAAATCCTTCTTTCCCCCTTTAGGCATCATTGCATCCTCAGAGATAGCCCAATCAACTGGAGGCCACAGGTGCTACATTAGAGCTGAGTTCCTCAGGAAGAAGAGAAAGAAGCTCCTTCAGGTTCCCACTGGTCACCTGGGAAGTCACAGTCACTGCCTCTAGGGCTGGAGACTGTCACCCTGGAAGACCCTTCTAGATGCCTCCCTGCCCATGTACCCCACCACACACACTCTGCAGAGGTGGGAACAGGCACAAAGAAGGGGGAGGAATTTCTCAAGTTTTCACAGGTAGGTAGTGAAAGATCAGAGTGTAGTAGGTACTTACTAGTGTGTCTTGGTTGCAAACAACATAATCCTTTCTGACTAGATTGAGCAGAAAAGAGGCTTATTTCAGGTTATTAGGTAACTTGCAGAATCATTGGGAGAAGTGAAAAAAAAAAAAAAAACCAAAAACAGACTAAGTTTCCAGGGGCAGTGCCTAAAACCACATTGTAGAGAAAGGCTGCTGCCAATATTGCTGAACACTGATGCCGAGAACTTGACCATGGCTACTGCTGCCACATTTTGCTTCAGAAACTGGCAAACTGGCCCTTACAACCTCCGAGCAGCCCCCTCATTTGCCATTGTGACCACCAAGCCTCCCACATCTCCCTCAGGTGTGTAGCTGGTAGAGTTACAACCTGTTTCTATGTTCTTGTTGCAAGGGAGGCTGGGAATTTGAATTCTGATTTTTAGGTTGAGGGGCAAAATTCCTAACAGGAAAATTTCCCCAAGTATAGAAAGATCATTTAGAATTTGGACCAATCTTCCTGCCTAAGGAAACTACATATGTAAGACAAATATTTTTGAATCTTAAAAGCGCCAAAAATCTCATGAAATAGTGAGGATTTGCTAAACTAACAGAGAAGAAAATGTAGGTGCCCAGAGAAGTTGGAGTTACCAGTTATACAGTGCTCCCAGCTAAATTCTTATCTGAATTTCAGATAGTCAATGCATAATTGTTTAGTGTATATTCTAGTTAAAGTTGAATTTCAGACAAACAATAAATTTTTTTAGCATAAGTGTGCAATATTTGGGACATCTTTATACAGTACTAAAAAAGTATTTGCTGCTAATCTGAAATTCAAATGCAACTGGAAGTCTTGAATTTTATTAAATCTGGCAACTCCACCAGAGAGGTGAGCCCTGGGGCCGCTTTTATCCAAGAACATTTGTTTGCCAATCTGAAGAAACCATTGGAGAGGCTGAGCTGTACTTTTCAAAGCTTCCTGGAATTGAGGTTACATTAGAGTTCAAGGTACCCAGGGTGGAGAGACTGATACACAGCCCAGTGATAAATGGTTTCTTTGATGGCCCCGAAAGGGGACTCATGCTTGTGTACGCCTCTTGACTCTGGGATGTGCCTATGACTTGCTTTAATCAACAGAAGATAGAGGAAATGGTGTGTGGGTTCTGGTGTGAGCACACGTGTTGGCTCTGGGGAAAGCAAGTGCCATGTAGAAGTAAGAAGTCCGTGTACCCTGAGGACTGGGATCTAATTAGGGTGTTGGGGACATGGACCCAGCTGTGTTTCAGGATGGCTAGGGGCCCATGGCTGCTGCGTGCCTGCCATTAGATCAAGAGCCACATGGAGATGCCTTGTTCATACCTGACTTAGATGAGGAAGTTACAGAGCGTGGGCTCCATCCTGGTATAGAAATGAGGTGAGATTTTGGGAGTCTTCAGGGGACAGAGAGTATATTTTCCATGCAAGAGCAAGGGAGTCATTAGGATACAGGGGTAGACTGTGATCATTTGGTGGCCCCCAGTAACTGGGGGCTCAGTAACTACACCATTGAACCTGGGCCCTGCTCTGGTCTGTTTGAATCAATAGAACCCAAGAGAAGAGATGTTATGTCAAGTACAAGCCTAAACCTTATAAAGGACTGGAAGTTTCCATATTTACCCTCTGGGGGAAGCCAGCCACCATGTTCACAAGTCCAGCTACCTTGGGGACACAATGCTGTGAGAAACCCAGCTAGTCCCCTGGGGAGACCATGTGGAGAAGAACTGGCCACCCTTACAGATGACGTCAGCTTTCCTTCATTGTGAGTAAAGCCATTGTGGAAGTGGACTGTCTAGCCCTGGTCAAGCTGTCCCACTAATGCCACACAGACGAGAGACCAGCTGCCCTGCTGAATTATGTTCAGATTGCAGAATTGTAAGCAAACAAACACAATAATTGTTGCTTTAAGTCAGGAGAAAGTCAACCATAGCCCCTGGCTGGCTGCTTATTACTTTATTTTTTAACAGTTTTATTGAGATATAATTCACATGCCATACAATTCACTCATTTACATTATACCACTTAATTGTTTTCAGCATATTCACTGGTATGGGCAACCATTACCACGGTCAACATTAATACACTTCTAACATCTCAAAATGAAATTCCGTTCCTTGTTTTCTTCTTACCCTCCCCTCCCCCTCTCCCCAGTAGTTAGCGTTGCTAACCTACTTACCATCTCCCTGTTAACACTGTAACCTACTTAGCATCTTCCCTTCTTCCCTGTTCTGGACATTTCATATGCATGTAATCACTGAGTATAAGTTGTTTTTTTTAAAAGATTTATTTATTGGGGCCAGCGCTGTGGCATAGCAGGCAAAGCTCCTGCCTGCAGTGCTGACATTCCATACAGGTGCTGGTTCGAATCCCGACTGCTCTACTTCTGATCCAGCTCTCTGCTATGGCCTGGGAAAGCAGTAGAAGATGGCCCAAGTCCTTGGGCCCCTGCACCCATGTGGGAGCCCTGGAAGAAGCTCCTGGCTCCTGGCTTCAGACAGGCACAGCTCTGACCTTTGCGGCCAACTGGGGAGTAAACCAGAGGATGGAAGACCTCTCTCTCTCTGCCTCTCCTTCTCTCTCTGTGTAACTCTGCCTTTCAAATGAATAAATAAATTTATATAAAATTTATTTATATTTATATATAAATTTATTTAAATATAGAAAAATATATTTATATTTATTATATATATATTTATTTATTTATTTATTCATTTGAAAGGCAGAGTTACAGAGAGGCAGAGACAGAGAGAGAAGTCTTCCATCTGCTAGTTCACTCCCCAAACTGCTGCTACAGCCGGAACTGGGCCAATCTGAAGCCAAGAGCCAGGAGCCAGGAGCTTCTTCCGGATCTCCCACTTGGGTGCAGGAGCCTAAGGACTTGAGCCATCTTCCACTGCTTTCCCAGGTCATAGCAGAGAGCTGGATTGGAAGTGGAGCAGGTGGGACTCAAATCAGTGCCCATATGGGATGCTGGCACTACAGGCAGTGGCTTTACCTGTTATACCACAGTGCCAGAACCAAGTATAAGGTTTTCAAGATTTATCCATGTTGTAGCATCAATTAGTACTTCCTATTTTATTTTATTTTATTTTTTTACAGGCAGAGTGGGCAGTGAGAGAGACAGAGAGAGACAGAGAGAATGGTCTTCCTTTACCGTTGTTGATTCACCCTCCAATGGCTGCTGCAGCCGGCGTGCTGCAGCCAGCACACCACGTTGATCCCAAGCAGGAGCCAGGTGCTTCTCCTGGTCTCCCATGTGGGTGCAGGGCCCAAGGACTTGAACCATCCTCCACTGCACTCCCTGGCCACAGCAGAGAACTAGACTGGAAGAGGAGCAACCGGGACAGAATCCGGCACCCCGACTGGGACTAGAACCCGGTGTGCCGGCGCCGCAGGCAGAGGATTAGCCTATTGAGCCGCGGCGCCGGCCAGTACTTCATTTTTTAAAAAAGTTTTATTATTTATTTGAAAGGCAGAGTCACAGAGAGAGAGAGGGAGGGAGAGGGAGAGACAGAGAGAGTGAGATCTTCCACCCACTGGTTCACTCCCCAAAAGGCTGCAACAGCTGGAGCTGGGCTGGTCTGAAGCCAGGAGCCAGGAGCTTCTTCCAGGTCTCTCATGCAGGTGCAGGGGCCCAAGGACTTGGACCATCCTCTACTGCTTTCCCAGGCCATAGTAGAGAGCTAGATCAGAAGAGGAGCAACCGGGACTAGAACCGGCACCCACATGGGATGCCGGCACCACAGGAAGCAGCTTAACCTGCTATACCCCATCATCAGCCCTGGTACTTTTTTTATGGCCAAATAATATTCTGCTTTGTGGATATGCTATGTTTTGTTTATCTGCTCATCAGTTGATGGACATTGCCTGACCCTTTAAGAACATGTCCACCTTTTGGTTATTATGAATGATGCTGACATATATGATTGGTGCGTTAGTACACATATATGTTTGAGCTCCAATTTAAATTCATGTGGGTATATAAGCAGGTGTGGAATTGCTGGAACATATGGTAATTCCATATTTAACATTTTAGGAACTGCCAAACTATTTTCCACAGGGGCTACATCATTTTGCCAGTAACACATGAGAATTCCAGTTTCTCCATGAATGTACCAACACTTGGCACCCTTGTCGAAAATCAGCTGCCAATAGCTGTGTGGGATTATTTCTGGCTCCTCACTTCTATCTTGTGGATCCATGTCTATACTTATGCCAATACTACACCATGTTGATTACTGTGGCTTTGCTGTAAGTTTTGAAAGAAGAAAGTTTGAGTTCCATTGCTTTGTTTTCCTTTCAAAAGCTTGTTACGGGCTACACTGGGTACCTTGCGATTCTGCATGAACACTACAGTTAGATCGTCATCACAGATTCCAATGGAGATTGCACTGAATCAGAAGACTACTTTGGGGAGATTATTATCTTATCAATGCAAAGTCTTGGAATCCATGATTTCTAATTACTAATTTCTAATTACTTAGATTTTCTTTAATTTTGAGAGTGTTTTGTAGCTTTCAGGGTGTAAGTTTTGCATCTTTTCTGTTTAATGTACTCCTAAGTATTTTATTCTTTTTAATGCTATCACAAGTGGATTTTAAAAATTTAATTTTCAGATTGCAAATGTATAAATACAGAATTTTTGTTGTTGATCTTGTATGCTGCCTGTTGAATTTATCAGTTCTCAGAGATTTCTAATGGAGTCCTTGCGATCCTCAATAAACAAGATCATGTATCTGTGAAAACATGGTTTTACTACTTCCTTTCCAACCTGGATTCATTTTATTTGTACTTCTTGCCTAATTGCCCTGGCTAGAACTGCCAGTACAATATCAAGTAGAAGCAGCTAGAGAGAACGTCTTTATCTTGTCTTTGTCTTGTTTCCTAGTGAGAACGTTCAGTCTTTTACCATTAAGTGTGACGTTAGCTGTGGGTTTCTTGTAGATGCACTTTATCAGGTTGGGATGGCTGCTTGTTTTTGTAAATAAAGTTTTATTGGAACACAGCCATGCCACTTGTTTATGTACTGTCTATGGCTGCTTTGCCTTATAAGCCTAAAAATACTGCCTGACCCTTTAAGAACAAGTCTGCTGGCATCTATTTTAAGCCACTAGATTTTGGGATAGTTTGCCATGGAACAATATATTACTGAAAGAACTCAATCTTTGGGACCTCAAAGAGTACACCATTGAGTAAAGGGGAAACATGAAGAAATAAACCATCCCGCAGACGATAGCCGGCTTCAAGTCGTCTGGGTGGATCAGAAAATCTGGAGCCCTAAAACTGAGTTAAGGTGATCCCAGGCTGGTAACGCCTCCAGATGTCTGGCGGAAGCAAATGGAGTTTTTTACAGAGGAAGACATTATCATCCAATGATTTTTCAAATACGATCTCCAAAACACAATCTCAAATGATTTGAGCAGCTCCAATGACTTTTTCAAATACAGCGTCCAAAGCATAATCAGATAAATGAGCCAAGACATGAGGAAGAACCAGTGGTAAAACCAACAATGGAAGCCAACCCCAGATTGGGATGATCAGAAACAGACCGTAAAGCAAGTATAGTGACTGTGTCTAAGAAGAGAAGAGCAAGCTTGGAAGCTAGGGCAGGGTACAGAGACACAGGAAGCAGCATCACAGATCTAAGAAAGACACATGGAAATTCTAGAACTAAAAACCAGACTAACCAAATGGAACTCAATGGATGAGTTCAAAAGATTTTTTTAAGCTGAAAAGAGAATTCTAGTGAACTGAAAAAAACAGAAGAAACTCATTAGAACAAAGCATGGAAGGACAAACGAAGGAAGACACAAAAGAAAGGAAGGACGTGTTCTAACACGTGTTTCAGTGGAGCTCAGGAAGACGAAAAGGGACAGAAGTAGTATTTGAATACGTAATGGCTGAAAATGGTTCAAAACTGATGAAAAGCTACTCAAAAGGTGCTAGGTGGCCATGAAAGGACAGATGTCCACCCCACCACCTGTTCTGATCTTAGCGAATCCTGCATGTACAAAGCTGCCTTTGAAAGGACCAGAAACCAAAGTGGAGACAGCTCCACAGCAATGCAATGGGGCTCTGTGGGCTGAGTTCAGGTCCAAGTGCTGCCCTTTTCTAGTGCCACCTGGAAACAGTTGCCAAACTTCAGTGTTCTCGAATAATGAGAACAGAAAGGCATACTGACCTTCCCCGCGTTGCCACTGTGAGAATCCAGCGACACAGGCAGGCGAACCGGCCTAGTGCATGCCAAGTGCTTTAAAAATGAGATGTGGTTTGAGCAGCAGGACAAGCAGGCCCAGGCACACTGATGGTGACAGGCACAACCAGGTACAAAATTTGCAGGACTCAGTGCAAAATGAAAATGCAAGGCCCTTGGTTAAAAAAATTACTAAGAATTTCTAGAGATCAATAACAGCATTAATCCGAGCACAGGTCCTTTCTAAATTTTGGGCCCTTGTGACACACCCATGACACCAAGCCTCAGTGACAGGCCCTGCACAGATTGGCTCCATGCATTAGGAAAGGGCTACACCACCTCCTCCCCCACCCCCCACCCACACCCGCCAGGTGTCTGCGGCCTTGAGTTCTGAAGGGGAGCGAGGTTTAGTTGAAAGGCAAGCAACATGTTTCCAAATGCAAAGGATCCTGGGCAAGCCTGGTGACCAGAGTGGTTTTCTGGGGGAGTGGGTGCAGCCACCCAGGCTGCTATCTGAACTATGGAACTGAGTGTTCCCCACAGACTCTGGCCTAGAGGGAAAAAAAAAAAGGCTGCAGCTGTATCTACAGGGCCTGTTGTTATTTGCCGCGGTGTGTTACAACATAGCCTGGCAGCCTCACCGGCCTTTCTGTCTTCCTCCTGGAAGAGCCCGGTCCCGGAGCATGTGACCTGTCCACACGGCCCTGCAGACCTGCCCACTGCTCCTCGCCCTGCCTTTGCCCACTGGGCTTTCCCAGGTCTGTGCGCTTTTTTGCTCATGCTACCCCTGCCCCCTCAACACACACATGCTCCCTGCTGGGACTCCCTTTCCTTCCCTGTCTACACCCCTCTCTTTGGCAAGAGCCAGGTTTTGTGTCACCCCTTCAATGAATCCTCTGCCTCTCCCAGGAAAAGAATCCTGGGACCCCTCCTTCCCGGGAGCCCTCCACGCTGCCCTGTGCAGATCCCATCTCAGCCCCTGCCGGGTGAAGAACACTCAGATGTTCAACGTGATGTCCCTGTGTCCTAAAGTGAAGTTCTTGGAGCTGAGGCAATTCCTCCTCACTGCTGCATAGCCAGCACATAGCATGGTGCTGAATACTTGCTGTTTTTTAAGCATGGTAGATGCCTGCTGAATCAGTGTTAATATGCAGAGTAGTTTTGATCGACACTATCTGAATTAATGCATGAATAAATGGTTTCAGTGACTCTCCCTGGCAAAAAAGAGACGCTTCTAGACACTGAGGACCAATGACTGAGATAAGGATCCTTGAGGAGGTCTCAGGGTTGACTCTATTTGCCTTTTCTACAGATATCACTTTTTATTTCTATTTATTGGAGAGGGAGGGAGGCAGGGAGAGAAAGAGAGAGCAAGCCAGTACATTCCTGGACCAGGAACTGAAAGTAGGTCTTCCAGGTGAGTGTCGAGGACCCAACCCCTTAAGCCATCATTGCTGCTGCCTCCCAAGGTCTGTATTAGCAGGAAGCTGGAATTGGGAGGGAAGCCCTTGCCAGGTATGGATCCTACCACTCCTGGGGGACCTGGTGCCTTAACCTCTCCGCCAAATGCCACCAACTTTCTACCCACCTCCAAATCTTGAAGCACCAGGCAGCATGGTGACTGGTTTATGGGAAGGGCCTTTTACAAAGACTTCAGTGTGACAGTGTGCAAAGCCAGGAGACACGGGTTCTAATCTGATTAGGGGACATCAGATTACCATAGGCAACTATCATGTCCCATAGGTCCCCAGTTTGAGACTTCAGGTTTCTGTTTCTTCAAAAATGATGGGGCTGAGCTAAAGATTCCCTAAGGCCCCCCGCCGCCCCTGCACCCCCCCCCCCGGGGGGGGACAGCGTGGGGGCCGCAGGGTTCTCACGGTCCCTGGGTATCCAAGGGAGGTGCCGCGTGCTCACCTGGTTCTTGAGGCGG
This sequence comes from Oryctolagus cuniculus, assembly GCF_964237555.1. Classification (NCBI taxonomy): domain Eukaryota; kingdom Metazoa; phylum Chordata; class Mammalia; order Lagomorpha; family Leporidae; genus Oryctolagus; species Oryctolagus cuniculus. The sequence continues at coordinate 133,768,793 of NC_091436.1, forward strand.
GATGTTCTCGGGTCCGACCTAGCATCTCTAGCTTCCCGAGTTAGTGTCCTGGAGCTAACCTGGACTGCTAATCTAACGCAAACAGCCCGACCTGACCCCTCTCCCGCCACAGACCAGGCCCGCAGGACAGACAGACACGGTACGGCAGTGGGGTCAACGATCTTGCTTGGGCGTTAGTTTCTGTGGAGGGAAGGGCTGATGTGAGGGGGTGTCGGTCAGCTTCCTCCATCCATTTTCTCCAGCCCCCACAAAGGGCAAGGGCCAGACACGTGGGCTAGTGTGGGGGGGCGGAGATGCAAATAAACGTGGGCGGGGCCTTATTTGCATGGACCGCGCGCGGCCACCAATCCGGACACGCGGAGCGACAGCCCGCGCGCCTTTTGGGGGCGGACTGACAGCCCCGGGGCCCTATGGAAGGGGGGTCCTGCGGCCGGCGGGGGCGGGACCATGCCGGGCGCTGCCCTGGGGATTCGGGCCGGCTCGCGGGCGCTGCCAGTCTCGGACTGCGGTGTCCGGCGCGCGGGCTGCCTGCTGGGCGGGCTGAGGGGCGAGCGGCGCGCGGGCGAGGCGGAGAGAGCAGGAGCTGGCCAGGCACTGTGGAGACAGGTACCGGCGCCATGGCCGCAGGGATGAGGTGGGGCGGCCGCGGGGTCCCGAGAGCCCAATTCTCTCTTTTCAGGTTCTGCCGCTGCCCCTCACGCGGCTCCCCAGCCCGGGAGGGAGTGGCGCGAGGGGCTGCAAGTCCACGAGGTGAGCGCCCGGGGGGCTCCCAGCCCGACTGCGGGGGCCGCCGGGCCGAGGCTCCCTCCGGGGGGCCGCGGGAGCCGCTCTCCGCCCGCGCCGCGCTCCCCCTCCCGGTCGCGCCCGCTCGCCCTCACTCGGCTTTTGTTTCCCGCCCGGGGTGACAGGTCCCGGCTCCGGCTGTCGTCGGCGGACCCGGACTCGCCCGAGGCCCGGCGCTGCGGGACCCTCGGAGAAGCCGGGCGGCGCCCGAGCAGCCGCAGCCGCGGGCCGGAGCGCAACTTGGCCTTCCGGGACCGGGGCGGCCGGAGGCCTGGAGCCCGGGGCTGAGACGAGCGCCAGGACGCCGCGGGCGCGATGGAGACTCGCTCACCTGGCGGGCCCGCGGAGGGCGAGGATAACGGAGCGCCCCGGCCGCGCGCGGGGTGGCCGCCCGCTGGGTGTGGACGCGGGCGTGCCCCGCCGTCACCTGCCGCCCTGGCGCTCGTGCCTGGGAGCCGCACGGCCCCTCGGCGGGGTGCGGGCGCCGCGCCGCGCTCACAGGTGACCCGCACTCTGCGGTGCGGGCCGAGAGTTGCGGCCGGGGTGGGTCCTGGGACGCTTGCGGCTCCGTCCGCCCGCCTTGCCGGCCGTCCCGGGAGGCGTGCGCCCCGGACGGCTTGCAGAAGCCGCGTGCAGGACCCGGGCGCTGCAGGCTGCCTGCTCCGGGCGCAGCCGCCCTGTGCGGGGCGGCTTCGGCGGCGGCGGCGACGGCTCGGGCAGGTACAGCCTGGAAGGGGAGCGCGCAGAGCCCCGCTGCCCTCCGCGGGCCGCCGTGCAGTCCGTGGTTTTGGATTCGCTTTCTGGGCTGTGCTTTCCAGGGGAGTGAGGCGTAGCTCTGAATGGGAGCTTTCTTCGCTCTCTGACCTGGACTGTTTGCTTTCATTGTCTCCCCGCCTTGTTCGATGGGGGACCCGGGAAGAGTTAGGGCGGATTCGGGGTAGGGGTTTGCAGCCCCCCTGCCCCCGCGTTGGGGGTCTTTGCTTTAGAGAGTCAGAGGAGCTGCCTCTCTCGGGATGGGAGTCAAACTCCAAGGGTCGACCTGAAAAAAGGCCTTACCCTGGTGGGAGCTTTTTGTCCTGTCGTACTTTCCCTTAGCGTTTCCGTTTGTGTGTCTGCCTCCCGACCCCTGCCTAACCCGCCACACTTAGCCCTGACCAACCTGGGCATGCTATACAATTGTATTTCTAAAATTAGGTCACTTGTGAGACACACGGGATCTGGTGTGCTCGGTTTTTATGTTTTAAAGCGTCTTGTTTGATGCACATAGTGGATATGTTTGACTGCCTAGGAGCAGCGTTATTAACTTTGATTTAATTTGCTTATTTACCTTGCTAATTAGAATTATGTAACAGTTAATAAGAGGTCAGAACTCTTCAGCCAAAGTTGTGACTACTTCAGTGTAAAAAAAAAATAAAGATGATCTTTATAAATTGTTTTATTTCTCTGAAGCAATAAACTTAGATAACGGGGGTCTTTAAAAGTTCACAGAAATGCATATTATGAAGAAACTGTGTCTGGATTTCAGAATGTTTTGTACTGAAATAAATTCATCTTTTAATTCCACTTTTCCGTGAACTTTTTGAACTTCCCACGTATGTTGTAAGGGCTTTGTCTTTCCAGCATTTTGTAAAACAGGTATGTTTTTTGGAATCTTTAACTTTTTTTATTTATGGGAAATTTGAGTGCATTTCTTTTTTTTAAAACAATTGTTATCAGTTCAACATGAAAAACTTAATGAATTAGGCAACTAATTAAGTCTTTAATTTTCTGTTTACTCTTGAATTGGAAAAAGAATCCATGTTTCAGGCTTTTTAGTTTCCTGCAGGCTTCTCTACTTAGAATGGATTAGTCCGGAGAAGAACATCCTCTTTGTACACCCGCAGAAGTTATTGCTGTACAAGCTGAGCTGGCTTTCGGATGCTTAGGAAGGGTAGAAAGAACAGTGGCTTGTCCTCACATAGAATGGGTTTTGCCTTTACAAAGTTATAAAGGACTTTATGACACTTGGGCTTTCATTGTCTCTCGTTATTTATTTAATTGCTCTTTAGTGTAAAGGAATACATTTAAGTGCTGTGCTGTTAGAGCGTTGATTGTCCTTATCCTGTGATGGTGCTTTAATATGCCAAATATCGTCAAGTTATGTCTCGTAAGTTTGTTTCCACAAAAGTATATTTTAGGTACTTTAATTATGAACGTACCTTAAAATTAAAACCTATTTTAAAATTCAGTTTTTGCATATTTTAACTACTGAATTTTGTTCACTTTAATTTATCAAGCACATTTTATCTTCAAAATTAAGCACAAGCTGAATTCTCACAATAAACACTGGCAGGTTTTTTTTTTTTTTTTAAGCAGTTACCCTCAGGTACGGCTCCTTTTGATTGGGGGCTGGTGGTGCGAGTGGTAAATATTTTTAAGTGAATAACTTCACAAAAAAACAAGGACTTTAGCTAAATCCAAAAGACAGATTGAAAAACACTGTTACAAACATCAATACTGCTTTATTTAATAGAAACATGCATTTTGTACCTGCTATTAGGAATGTCCTCCATAAGCTTTTAATATACTTTTTCACAATTCCTAAGGAAGAATCTATATTGTACTTATTTTTTAAAATCACATTTTCATCTGAAACAATTTTAACACATTAAAAATGTTAGTATATTTATTTGAGAGAGAATGAGAGTTTCCGTTTGCTGGCTCACTCTCCAAATGCCCACAACGGCCTGGGCTGGGCCAGGCCGGACCAGACCTTAGTGAAGCAGGGAGCCCAGAGCTCAGTCCAGGTCTCTCATTTGGGTGTCAGAAACCCAATCACTTGAGCCAGAAATGCTGCCTCTTAGGATCTTCATTATCAGGAAGGTGCAGCCAGAAGTCAGGACTAGATACTGAACCCAGGTGCCCCTGATGTCATTTTTATTTTTTAAGATTTACTTTATTTATTTGAAAGGCAGAGTTACACACACATACACACACAATTATTTTAAGTGCTGATAATTACAACCTGTTAGTAACTTTTTTAAAAAAGATTTATTTATTTATTTATTTGAAAGTCAGAGTTACACAGAGAGAGGAGAGGCACAGAGAGAGAGGGAGGTCTTCCATCCACTGGTTCACCCCCAATTGGCCGCAATGGCCAGAGCTGCGCCGATCCAAAGCCAGGAGCCAGGAGCTTCCTCTGGGTCTCCCATGAGGGTGCAAGTCCTTGGGCCATCTTCCACTGCTTTCCCAGGCCATAGCAGAGAGCTGGATGGGAAGTGGAGCAGCCGGGTCTTGAACCACCGCCCATATGGGATGCTGGCGCTTCAGGCCCGGGTGTTAACCTACTGCCCAAAAGCGCTGGCCACAGTAACTTGTTAATACATATAGTCCTACTATAAATTCTTTTAACCTGCCTCATTTGGCTGATTTTTTACAAGGTAAATAAAAGTTTCATTTGCAAATTAAATCACACTTAGGTCACTACTGTTTTAAATCAATAATTATATGATTTATTTTTTTATTTTTTTTTATTTTTTTATTTTTTTGATAGGCAGAGTGGACAGTGAGAGAGAGAGACAGAGAGAGAAAGATCTTCCTTTGCCGTTGGTTCACCCTCCAATGGCCGCCGCTGCAGCCGGCGCACCGCGCTGATCCGATGGCAGGAGCCAGGATCCAGGTGCTTTTCCTGGTCTCCCATGGGGTGCAGGGCCCAAGAACCTGGGCCATCCTCCACTGCACTCCCTGGCCATAGCAGAGAGCTGGCCTGGAAGAGGGGCAACCGGGACAGAATCCGGCGCCCCGACCGGGACTAGAACCCGGTGTGCCGGCGCCGCAAGGTGGAGGATTAGCCTATTGAGCCACGGCGCCGGCTCAATAATTATATGATTTATATACTATCATCCACCCAGTCTCTGGTATAGGTAGGTAGAATTTTCTTTATACTTTTAAGGATGTAATTTCAGAATTTTAAAACACTATAATGTACTAAAGAACAATTCATAAGTATAAAATATTGAAAAAACAAAATTAAGTACTAATCAGTAGGCTAGAAAGTCCAGATAGTTTCAGAATTATAAAATATAGATACTTAATTGCTTACCATAAATTAATTGCAGAATTGTGTCTCACAATATGTACAACAGGGGGTAGGTATTTGACCTAGCAGTTAAGACATAAGGATCTGGGGCCAGCATTGTGGTACAGTGGGTAAAGCTGTGGGCTGCAACACCAACATCCCATTCAGGTGCAGGTTTGAGTCTCGACTGTTCCACTTCCAATCCAGCTCCCTGCTAATGCACCTGGGAAAGCAGTAGAAGATGACCCAAGTGCTTAGGTCCCTGCACCACCATGGGAGACGCAGAAGAAGCTCCTAGCTCCTGGCTCCAGCCTGGCGCAGCCCTGGCTATGGCAGCCATTTGGGGAGTGTACCAGCAGATTGAAGCTCCTGGCTTCTAGCTTCCGTCTGGCCCAGCTCCAGCCATTGTGGCCACCTGGAGAGTGAACCAGTGGATGGAAGATTTCTCTTTCTATCTCTGCCTCTCTCTGTAACTCTTTCAAATAAATAAAATAAATCTTAAAAAAAAAAAAAAAAGGCAGAGTTTACTGAGAGAAAAGGAGAGAGAGAGAGAGGTCTTCCATTCGCTGGATCACTCCCCAAATGGCCGCAATGGCTGGAGTTAGGCCAGACGGAAGCTAAGAGCCAGGAGCCCCATTCAGGTTTCCCACTGTGAGTGGCAAGAATCCAAGTACTTGGGCTGTTGCCTGCTGCATTAGCAGGAAGCTGGATCTGAAGCATGGAGTGCCAGGACTTGAACCATGCACTTGAATGTGGGATGTGGGCATCCCAAGCAGATGGCATCCCACCACTCTATAACACCTGCCTTAACGTGTACCTCTTAGAGTTTATGAGAACTAACCTGCCTTTTATGTTTGATTTAATATTTATGTCTAGCATTTTGGAAAATGTGATTATTGAGAATGCAGGACCACCAGAGCAAGTGTGGGGTCTACATATCTGATGCACTGGTTTTGTGCTCTTGACCTAGAAGCAAAACATTTTTAAAATAAGAATAAAATTTTACTGTAGTTCTTTAAAACAATCAGGCAAAGGCTATTGGAAGCTGGTTACTGTAGCTGTTTGGAGTTGCTGTCATTTTTGTAATAAAAAATTAAGGCTTATTCAAGGCTATTTTTTAGTGAAAGGTACAGTTATTAGAAAAATGAAAATATGTATTTTCAGAGTAAAATAATTTTTTAAAGTAAACAGTCATACATCTGTGAAAGTTAGGGAACATCCAAATGCCATGAATGTTTTTTAAGATAAAAATGTACTACATTTGAATTTTATGTTTTTGAACTTACTTATTTTTTGGAAGGAGGAATAAAAGATGAAGAAAGATCAAAGACTGGAAGAGGGTTGTTTTTCCCTCTTGTAGTTGCAAACGCCTCTTAAGGGAGGTAACAGTAAATTTCTAGAATCATTTGTAGAACACTGCTTCAGTTGTGGCAATTTAAAAAAAAAAATTTGTTTACTAATTTGAAGGGCAGAGTTATAGAAAGAGAGAGGAAGAGACAGAGAGAGCGGTCTTCCATCTGCTGGTTCACTCCCCCAAATGGCCACAATGGCGGTGTCTGTGCCAGGCCGAAGCCAGGAGCCTGGAACTCTTTCCTGGTCTACCACGTGGGAGGCAGCGGCCCAAGGATTTGGGTTATCTTCTGTTGCTTTTCCCAGAACATTAGCATGGGACTGGATCAGAAATGGAGCAGCTAAGACCCGAACCAGTGCTCGTACGGGATGCTGGGATCACAGCCAGCGTCTTATCCCGCTGTGCCACAACACTGGTGCCCGATCTTAGAAATTTACAGATGCTAAATGAGGAGTCTCCTGAAAATGATTATCAAACGCATGCTTGGCAATTTCAAATCGATCTTTTAAAAAAAAATCACATTTGCTTGTTTCCTAATGTTCCTTTCTCTGGAAATTAAAGGTCTCCTGTATTATCAGCTGAATGTTACATAGTAGAATTTGAAAGTAAAAATGTATTGGGTGCTTAAAGCTGCAGGAGGTTACTTTTTGGAATGGAGAACACATCCTAAAGATGGAGTCTTTATCAGAATATATCCTGAATGACCATGGAATGTCCTTTGATAATGTTAAATATTAATCAGTAAAATAATTTCCATGTCTAACTTTTAAGAAAAGCAAGACAATAAAACAGTCTTGTAATCTTAGCACATATTTTGGGTATCGTCCATATGGTGAAAAACTACTATGTAGTAGATGGTAGCACCTAACGTTTTGAAATTCCAGTTTTGGAGGAGATATTTGATATAAGAAAGTATTTAATTGACCCATAACAGGATAGATTACATGGAGAGAATTTTTTTTCTTTTGACTTATTCTTAGGTTAAATAACTTATGTAAATAAATTTATTAAGAAAAATTCATATGTCATCTTTCTCATTTTAGGTTTACTTTCATTATGAACTTACCTTTTTAAGTTATTTGAAAATATCTTTTTTGGTCCTAGGTGTACGTCTCAGAATTATTTAAGCATATATAAGATACATACATATATGTAAATATAAAATACCTATTTTTGTATTACATGTAACTATATACACTTAGCTCTTATATGTATATGTGTGTGTATAGCCCCATCTACTCTTATTTTCCAGGCTTATTTGTCTGTGAAACCCTTTTTTTTCTCCAAATGAAATCTTGCTGCACCAAGAGGAGTGAAATAGATGTCCACAAAAAATTTGGTACAAAATATTTGTTGCTGCTTTTTCCACAGAATGATTGAGTTACTGATTCACACAACAATATAGATGAATCTCAGAAAATATTCAGAGCAATAGAGGCGGGGGAGGGGTGGTGCATGCATTATATGATGCCCTAATGAAAAATACAAGAACAGGCAAAACTAAGGGATGGTGATAAAAATCAGGACAGTTATTGCCTCTGGATATGGACTGTGGTTGACTGGAAAAGAGCACAAAAGAACCTTCTGGGGTGATGGAAATATTCTGTATTTTGACTCAGGGGATGAAAATGGAAGTATACACTTTTTAAATAACTGTATTTTCATATAATTTTGTAAAAATAATTTTTATCTGGGGCTGGCTCTGTGGCGTAATGAGTAAAGTCGCTGCCTGCAGTGCTGGCATCACATATGGGTGCCAGTTCGAGTCCCGGCTGCTCCACTTCCAATCCAGCTCTCTACTTTGGCCTGGGAAGACAGTGGAAGATGGACCAGGTCCTTGGACCCCTGCACCCTCCTGGGAGCTTCTGGCTCCTGGTTTTGGATTGGCCCAGCTGCGGATGTGGTGGCCACTTGGGGAGTGGACCTGTGGATGGAAAACCTTTCTACATCTGTCTCTGTCTCTGCCTTTCTGTTCAAATAAATGAATAAATAAATCTTTTAAAAATAATTTTTATTTATTTTAATTTACTTGAAAGGTAGAGACAGAGACAGGCAGTCAGACAGAAATCTTCTACCTGCTGGTTTACTCCCCAGATGCCTGCAACACCTGGGACTTGTACCTGGCCAGGCCGAAGCCAGGAGCCAAAAACTCACTGTGGGTCTCCTGTGCAGGTGGCAGAGATTCAAGTCTTTGAACCATCAGTTGCTGCCTCCACGATGTAGTTTAGCAAGACGCTGGAGTTGGAAGCAGAGCTGGGATTCAAACCCAGGGGCTGTGATACGGGATGTGGGCAACCCAAGCAGTATTTTCATTGCACCAAATACTGGCCACTTATTTTCATGTAATTTTCTCTTTCTTTCTTTCTTTCTTTCTTTCTTTCTTTCTTTCTTTCTTTCTTTCTTTCTTTCTTTCTTTTTTTTTTTCTTTTGACAGGCAGAGTTAGACAGTGAGAGAGAGACAGAGAGAAAGGTCTTCCTTTCCGTTGGTTCACCCCCCAAGTGGCCGCTGCAGCCGGCACGCTGCAGCCGGTTGCTGCGCCAATCCGAAGCCGGGAGACAGGTGCTTCTCCTGGTCTCCCATGTGGGTGCAGGGTTCAAGCACTTGGGCCATCCTCCACTGCCTTCCTGGGCCACAGCAGAGAGCTGGACTGGAAGAGGAGCAACAGAGACAGAATCCGGCGCCCCGACTGGGACTAGAACCCGGGGTGCTGGCGCCGCTAGGTGGAGGATTAGCCTAGTGAGCCATGGCACCGGCCTCATGTAATTTTCTTTTTCTTTCTTTCTTTTTTTTTTTTTTTTGACAGGCAGAGTGGACAGAGTGGATAGTGAGAGAGAGAGACAGAGAGAAAGGTCTTCCTTTTGCTGTTGGTTCACCCTCCAATGGCTGCCACGGCTGGTGCACTGCGGCCGGCGCACCACGCTGATCCGAAGGCAGGAGCCAGGTGCTTCTCCTGGTCTCCCATGGGGTGCAGGGCCCAAGCACTTGGGCCATCCTCCACTGCACTCCCGGGCCATAGCAGAGAGCTGGCCTGGAAGAGGGGCAACCGGGACAGAATCCAGCGCCCCGACTGAGACTAGAACCCGGTGTGCCGGCGCCGCTAGGTGGAGGATTAGCCTAGTGAGCCGCGGCGCCGGCCCTGTAATTTTCAACTGCAGAAAAGTTGCAAGTCCAGTACAAGGAACTTCTTTGTAACTTCATCCAGATTCACCAACTGTCGTATACATTTGTTCAGCCTTACTGAGCTGGATACTTGAAATCTGCACATTTTATAGTATATAAGTTTTACCAAAGGAGAAAACCCTAAAAGTGTTTCAAATGAGATGATCTTGTTATCTGGAAAAAGTGAAATACTTCAATTATGAATTAATCAGTAATTTAATAATGATGGAAAAAAGAGTCATTGGCTGTCTTTGTACTTATACAAAGGGTCTTCAAAGAGTTCATGGAAAATGTGTATTATGAAAAGACTGCCTGGATGTCAGGGTGTTTTTCTTGCACCGAAATAAACTTGTCTTTTAATTCCATTTTTTCATGGACTTTCTGAATACACCGTTGTGTGTATTCTGCTTTTCACTGAAGTTTCATGACAACATGTTTTTGTTAGAAGAAACAGGAACCTGAAAACGACTCAAGGTAGAACTACCAGCAAGTAAACCTGCTTCATTTTGTTATCCTATGCGTATCACCTAGGGAGTGAGACTGATGTGTAGCAGTAGCTTTCTGGGAGGTGAAGGTGGTTATTATTCCTGTTGACAGAATTGCACACCTGCAGTGGGCCAAGTTTCTTGCAGACGTGTGCAGGCTTCTCTATCCTGGATTTTACCAGAGAAGTCAAACATCTGGTTGGTGTTTTGGGGTGGTGAGGAGGGGTGAGTGCTTGCAGATCAGATGAACTGTTCATGTCATCAGGAAGTGGGAAATGGTCAGTCAGCTACTCTACTGATTTTAGTGTCCATAGCCTCAATAGTGTGATTTGATTTAAATTAACTCTATTTAAATCATAGCTTAAGCAATGATAATTGTTAAGAAATATTCAACTTTCTTATTGTTTTATATACTTTTAAATATTTTATAACAGAATTATGTATAATTTATTAATATTGGTTCATTTTTTAAAAATATCTTTTTTGTATCTACTCCAGTATCTTGTCTATTTGGCTACTTTACTAGTGTAGAAGATTTTAGAAGTAACTGAAGGGCTAACCAGATGCTCAACAAATTAACCATTGATACTAAAGAAAAGCACTCATTTTGCCTTTACTTATCAAAACCATACATTTATATGTCATGTATTTTTCAACAAAACCATGAGTTCATTGAGGATAAAAATCACAGATGTCTAATATCAACCACCATGGATAAGACTGTTTCCATTTAATGAATGTAATGTATTCATGTTTCTCTGAAATGAAAGGAGAGGCCTTTTCTCTCTTTTATATACACTTAATTTCATTGGTCTATTGAGATGAAAAGTGCATTATTAGAAAAGTATTTATCTTTTTTGAGTTGCTAGCCTTAACTGAAGATGTATTTTAAAAATATCTGTAGGGGGGCTGGCGCTGTGGCATAGAGGGTAAAGCTGCCTCCTGCAGTGCTGGCATCCCCTGTGGGCGGCTCCATTTCCTATCTGATTCTGCTGTGGCCTGGGAAAGCAGTAGAAGATGGCCCAACTCCTTGGGCCCCTGCACCTGCGTGGGAGACCTGGAAGAAGCTCCTGGCTCCTGGCTTTGGATGGGCTCAGTTCTGGCCATTGTGGCTATTTGGGGAGTGAACCAGGGAATGGAAGATTTCTCTCTCTCTGCCTCTGCTTCTCTGTAACTGTGACTTTCAAGTAAATAAATAAATCTTTAACAAAAAATTTGTAAGTAGCCCTTTTTAGACTTTTTTATTATGCAAGTTTCACACATTCACAGAACCGAAGAGAACAGTATAATGAATATCCGTGTACCCACTCTCCAGATTCATTAATGTGATTATTCCTCGGATTCATTAATCCTTAACATTTTGGCTAGTGTGTGTGTGTGTGTGTGTGTGTGTGTGTGAGTTTAGGTTTATTTATATGAAAATCAGAGTTAACAGAGAAAGAGATCTTCCATCCACTGGTTCACTCTCCAGATGGCTGAAGCCAGGAGCCAGAAGCTTCATCTGGGTTTCCCATGGGGGTGGCAGGAACCTAAACACTTGAGCCATATTCCACTGCTTTTCCCAGGCCTTTAACAGGGAGCTGGGTTGGAAGTGGAGCAACCAGGATACCAGCATCGCACAAGATGACTTTACCCTCTATGCCACAATGCCGGTCCAAGTTAATGTACTTTTTTTTTTTTTTTTTAAGATTTATTTTACTTATTTGAAAGACAGAGTTACAAAGAGAGGAAAAGCCAGAGACAGAGAGAGGTCTTCATCTGCTGGTTCACTCCCCAAATGACCACAATGGTCAGAGCTAAGTTGATCCGAAGCGGGAGCCAGGAGTTTCTTCCAGGTTTCCCACATGAGTGCAGGGGCCTGAGGTCTTGGGCCATCTTCCACTGCTTTCCAGGCCATGGCAGATTGAAAGTGGAGCAGCCGGGACTCAAACCGGAGCCCATATGGGATGCCAGGGCTGCAGGCCAAGGCTTTAACCCGCTGTGCCATAGTGACAGCCCCTCAAAATGTGCTTTGAAAACTTAAATTCCCAAGAATAATATAAAATAGTGGTAGTATTGGTGTACCAAGTTTTCTTCTCATTTCTTTCAAAAGTTGTATAATAAATAAAACAAGCAGTGTGTTTTAACTCAGAAATTTGACTTTGGAAAATGGTAGTTGAGAAACTGTTTTTCTCTGTAGTTTCTTTTAGTTAGTTCATAGCCTGAAAAATAAAAATTAATTTTTAAGTTCTTAATTAGAATAAATTGTTTTAGGTACTGCATATCTGTAGAATAAGTTGCTGTTCATCTAGAAAATTAGGTTTATCTCCAAAGTGTAGTATCTGAGGTATGCAGCTGTCAAAATGTTCTTGTGTTACCTTGTTTTTCTCTGAAAACTCAATCATTGTCATACTTTTTTTTTTTTTTTAGATTTAGTTTGCAGGTTTTTTTTTTTTTTAAAGATTTATTTATTTATTTGAAAGGCAGAGTTAGAGAGAGAGAGAGAGACAAGAGAGAGAGGTCTTCCATCTGCTGGAAGCCAGGAGCCAGGAGTTTCTTCCAGTTCTCCCACGTGGGTGCAGGGGCCCAAGGACTTGGGCCATCTTCTACTGCTTTCCTAGGCCATATCAGAGAGCTGGATCAGAAGTGGAGCAGCCGGGACTCGAACCAGAGCCCATATGGGATACCGGCACTGCAGGTGGCGGCATTACCCACTATGCCACAGCACCAGCCCCCATTGTTATACTTTAACTGCCACCCCCTTTTAGATCTCCAGATCTATATCACTTTCTCAACTTGAGGTCTGTAACTGAAAACAATATTTGTACTCTCTGTGGTAGCTGTATACCAACCCACATCTGATCTGCCCTCTCCTCCAGCCAAAACACTTCTCCTGCTGACTTCCCTCTTCAGCTGTTAATGACCCAATTATCCTTACTGGTCGTTTTTGACTTCTTAAGCTCAGTGAGCCACTAACCCCCTTTGTTTCTAACTTTATAATACCACATTTGATCTTTTTGTACCTTTCATTTCCACTACTCTTGGCCCAATTTTGTTAGCATGTTAAAACAGGAAGTTATCCCTAATCTGTAATGAAGTTCATACATACCAAAATTAAGGTACGTTCCCTAAATAAAACAGGACGTTTCCTTCCTTCCAGAGAAGGGTTCAGTCAGACATGCAGGACGAACACATACTTTTTGAGGCCAAGATAGTAATTATATTTGAACCAAGGTGATAGAAGATTGCCAAGTCTCTCAGCTCGAATATGCTGGTGGCTGCTGGGGCCTACACTTTATCCGGAGGTTTGGGCAGCGGACTTAGATGTGATGGAGGAGAACTTCCTCCAGGTTCAGAATATCTACACGTGCTTTGCAGTAAGGCAGTGAACTGAGTGTACATAACATATCAGGACTTTTTAGTATTTTTATGACTAAAGTGCAGGTCTGTGGGTTCAGGGATAGGGAACCTTTTTTCTTCCAATGGCCATTTAGATATTTATAGCATCATTTGTGGGCCATACAGAATTATCAACTTAAACATTATCCTGCTATAGAGTTATTGAATTTCAAGTCCCACCTGTAGTTGCCTTGGTAGGGCCAGACCTGATGATTTTGCAGGCTGCACAGAGCCTGGGGGCCTGACGTTCCCCATTCCTGCTTTACATGAACTCTCCTATCCCTTGTTCTGTATTTCTTGGTTGAGATAGTTCCTGTTAAAAAACTACCGTTCAGTGGGGCCAGCTGTGGCATAGTGGGTAAAGCCGCCGCCTGCAGTGCCAGAATCCCATATGGGCTCTGGTTCGAGCCCCGACTGCTCCTCTTTTGATCTCACTCTCTGCTATGGCCTGGGAAAGCTGTAGAAGATGGGCCAAGTCCTTGGGCCCCTGCACCCACGTGGGAGACCTGGAGAGAAGCTCCTGACTCCTGGCTTCAGATCTGCACAGCTCCGGTGGTTATGGCCAATTAGGGGAATGAACCAGCAGATGGAAGACTTCTCTCTCTCTCTCTGCCTCTCTTCTCTCTCTCTGTAACTCTGACTTTCAAGTAAATAAATAAATCTTTTTTTAAAAAAAGCTACCATTCAGGGCTGCTCCACTTCTGATCCAGCTCCCTTCTAATGCACCTGGGAAGGCAGTAGAAGACAGACCAGGTGCTTGGGCCTCTGTACCCACGTGTGAGACCTGGAGGAAGCTTCTGGCTCCTGACTTTGGACTAGCCCATCCCTGGCCATTGCTGTCTTTTGGAAGTGAACCAATGGATGGAAGATTCTCTCTCTCTCTCTCTCTCTCTGTGTGTGTGTGTGTGTGTGTGTGTGTGTTTCTCTCTCAACTTTGCCTTTCTTTCTTTTTCTTTTCTTTTCTTTTTTTTTTTTTTTTTTGACAGGCAGAGTGGACAGTAAGAGAGAGAGACAGAGAGAAAGGTCCTCCTTTGCTGTTGGTTCACCCTCCATTGGCCACCGCGCCCGGCGCGCTGCGGCCAGGGCACAGCGCTGATCCGAAGCCAGGAGCCAGGTACTTATCCTGGTTTCCCATGGGGTGCAGGGCCCAAGTACTTGGGCCATCCTCCACTGCACTCCCTGGCCACAGCAGAGAGCTGGCCTGGAAGAGGGGCAACCGGGACAGAATCCGGTGTCCCGACCGGGACTAGAACCCGGTGTGCCAGCGCTGCAAGGCGGAGGATTAGCCTAGTGAGCCGCAGCGCCGGCCAACTTTGCCTTTCAAATAAATAAAATGAAATCTTGAAAAAGAAAACTACCTTTCCTGAAAGTGACAGGATACTCTATTTCATTACTTTGCCTTTTCTTTACAGGCTCCTGGAATTGAAGTTTTTCTGACGGATAGGAGCCTGAGGTTAGTTGGGAGCATATAACATGTAAAGGGAAAACTAAGTTATTAGCCATTGTACTTTCCACTAGCAGTTGTGTGGTCTCAGGGGCTTTGGGCCCATTCCTTTCTAGATAAGTTGTAGTTTATCAACTTGGCTTCTTTTTAATCGGCTCATGGAGACCTTTCTTGGTCTACTCTTCTAGGAGACATTAAAATTTTTTCCATGTAGCAACCAAGACCTAATTTAAGATTACTGACTTTGGGGTTAAGAGAATTAATACTGTATTATGCTAGATACCCTAGAATAGCTGATTGCTTTCTTCTAAGGGAACTATGAATAACTATGGGGATTCTTGAAATATATATGCAGAAATTAATTTAATGGTTATTAAAGGTGGAAAAAGGAGAAAAATACACCGTGTCTGGAATGCCCGCTGTGATAGAAACAGACAGCGGAATGAAGTTCAGCAGTGTTGCTACTAAGTAGCTCCATGTTCTTCAGCACATTAAGGTTTTTTAACCTTTCTAGCTTTAGTTGTAAAAACATTAAAATTTTAGAATGCAGCTCTGAAATCCCAGGGTGACTGGTTTCTCAGGAAAAAAAAAAAACCTCCTAATTTATATGTTGTTCCTAGTTAATGATTTTTCAGTGGCAGTTTCATAAATTTTTGTTTCCATTAGAGATTAGGAAAAGGAATAATTAAAGGAGCAGGCATTCATAAAATAGTGTTTTATCTACATCTGTCCACTGAATTTACTATGAACATTTACTTTCACCTTCTGTTTGTATCTACTCCCTGCTTCTCTTCCTTTTTCTTATCTTTACAATGTGACTTTCAAATCTCTTTGCTGTTTTGCTGCTGCTTTTTTCCAGCTGCCCTTCAATACATGTTTGACTATAGGTATGGAATTAAAATATCCAAGCTATTTCTAATTTCAATTCAGATGCCCCAATAATTGTTAGGATTAATGGGGGGCCATTCTGCTCTCTAATCCTGCAACTTGAGTCCTACAGAAAGGCTGTGGGCAAACCTGGAGGGGAAAGGATGATGTGGAAGATGATTTCCAAGGAGTCTAAGTTTTCACGGTGGTGGCTGTGCCATGATAGCAAAGTCTGGTCCTGGATTCTTAATGGGGTGTAAGTTTCTCGAAGGCAGTGGCTGTGCCTCTAATTCTGAATCTTCAGGTGCAGTAATGCCCAGTATGCTGCTGAGTAAGGGCAAGTTGGATTGTTAGGACTGATTGCTTCATTTCAAGGCGTTTTGTAGTGGGCTGGGGATTAAGAGGGTGGTATACACTCTTAAGTGAGACTGTGGGGTTTGAGTCTTATCACTCACAAGATACATAATTTCTTTAAGCCTCCGTTTCTTTATTTGTAATGTGGAGGAGAGTTAAAATTAATACTACCTCAGGTTTGTTGTGAGGCTTAAATGAACCATGTAGAGCACTTAGCTCAACACTTGTTATATCTCTTCAGTAAATAATAAATGCTTTCATAGTTTCATTGATAAACATTGCTGTGTTGTAGATGTTTATTAAGTTGTGTTGGGTTCTAAGTAGTGTTATAAAATAAGAAAGACGCTGTCCTGCTCTGAGAAAAGATAGAACATGTGTTCAAAGGATTAATAACAAACTACATCCCCTGGTGAGCAGCAAAGGAGTGGTTTACTCCAGGGATCAAGAGGCAGGAATAATTGCTAAGCAGATAAGAACATCAGGAAGGTGAAGGAACTTGACCTGAGCTCTGAAGGACTAGTTAGCAAGTTGACAGACTCCTTGGAGCCATACTACCAGTGTTGGAATCCTAGCTCTGCTACTGTGTAATTTTCGTAAGCCAGTTCTTTAACCTCCTGCTAGGACTGTTGAGACAACTAGAGAAGCTGATAAGTGAAACATTTAGAATAGTGCCTCATACATTGTTAGAGCTTGATAAATTATTGTTAATAAGTTGAGAGAAGGGAGAATGCATTTATGATAGAACATTGAGTGATAATGAAGGGGAGATAGCCAAGGTTTGTTTGAAATGATTAAACCAGATTGGCCAATAGTAACCTGCTGGAGAGTCAGTGGTGATTGTGCAGGGGGAGAATGATGAATGATTAAGCCAGGGAGCAGGACATCTTTTCCATATGTGCTGGGGGAACTTGGAAAGTCTTCTTGATTGTCAAGGCTCTTGTGTGTTGCAGATCACATTTCTAAGTCTGCATCTAGCATTTCTCACTATCTTTCTTGATTGCAAAGTAACTGAAATTTCTTCTCTAAGTGCAGTGAAGTTCATGATCATCTGTCCTGAACCATTATGCCTCTTGGTCCATTTTTCTTGTAAGCATGTTTTTGACTTTTTCTCCATCTTATAATTGTTTACATAATCCTTATTCCTTCTCTCCAAAGTACAAGTGGTATCTGCTGCTGTTTTCCTCTCTGTCCTCAAAACCCCAGGCTAGAACCTAAATCACAAAGCCGAAAGTAGAAAGGAACAGAGAGGGAGAAAGGAAGAAGGTGTGTGGGGGGATATCCTCTAGTCCAGCTGTCTTGTTTTCTAGACAAGGAAATTGAGGTGCCCAGGAAATAAAGTCACGTGCTCAAGATGTACAGCTAAAATAGTGAGCAGGCCTGCCCCTTCAGGGCTAGCCTCAGACTGTTTCTTGCGGTGTCATAGTGTGATTTAAACCCATGATTGCATTTCTTGAATGAGCGTCACTATTAATATGCTTAAAACCAAGATTCCAAAATCCGCTGTGACAAGAAAAGGATTTATTTCTCTTGTTTCTAGAGTTGTAATTATAATACTATTGTAAACATAAATATCCTTCTCTAAAAATGTGGACTTTTTTTTTTTCCTATCATGTTGAAACCTAGGTTCTTTTACAGAGCTATTGGTAGAGCAGTAATATTGGCAGGAAAAGTTGGGACTCCTCGTACTTTTCACCTGACAGGCCTGATCCTGCACTTCTATTGCATAGTCCCTAAGCTTACATCAGCTGTCTTTAGCCTCTTACATTTTAATATATGCCACTCATAACTCTGGGAACCTTATTTAAGCATTGTTTTCTTTTATACTGATTTCCTGCCTGGATGCAGTGTGAGAATAAATATATATAAAGCTTAGAGTTAGGCTACAGCAGTTGTTCAGTAATAAATGTTCCCTTCCCTTTTGACAGAACAGGTAATTTTTTCTCATACATGAATAATGTCTTGTCAAATACCAGTTACTATCGTATCACTTCTGCTTCTTCCCTTGAAATGTTGTTAAGTGGGAAATGCCCTCTCTGCACTTTGAAAATCTTTAGAGTGTACAAATATTTTGTTGCTGCTATAGACATAATTGTATCATGAGATCATTCTGAAATGGGTAATATTTTTGTGTTCTGTGTTTACCATGATTAAAAAAGGAAAAGTGGCCTGGGTTACAAAAGGGTGCCCAAGACCTCCGCAAATTCTGGGACATTCTTTCCAAAAACCCAAAAACACCAGGCTCTGAACTAGATTCATTTTCACTGAAACACTGATTTTTCTTTATCATTTTTAAACACTGCAAGGTTGAATTGCATAATCCACAAATGTTTGTACGATAAAATATTTTTTGCCATATCTTCAATGCCTGTATCAGTGCAGTTATTTCTGTTTCCCATGGTTTGGTTTCTTTTTCCTATCTTCGGTTTTCTGAAGGGAGAAGGGGATTATTCCCCCTGTTTCAGATCTGTGACTTGTATTTGGGTGGTTACCTTTTAGAATACATTTTATCTTCTAATTATGCTATTAAAAGCAAGGAGAAATGCTTCAAAATTAGATTTGGGTTTTTTGCAGGGCTGAATTTGTGTGTATGTGTGTAGGTTTTTCTAAGACCCTCCATGTTCCATCTTTAAAATGTTTTCTTATGTTTAGTTATCTTATTGTTGTTTGAAAAAAATTTGTTGAACCACATATCTGGGGAGTGATTGCTAGCTTTTTCTTCTAAATTATAATAGTAATAAATTTTGCTGTTGCCTTGATTTTTAGAATATTAATTTTATTGTAATTCAGCTTCTTTCAGTAATAATCCTGTAGTTCTCATACTTTGAGAAAGGGACAGGAGATTTTTTTGGGTCACTTTAATTTTACATATATTATCTAGCTCTTTGATTTATTATCATTTTCTAGTTTATATTTGTGTCTCCTAAAAATAGGAAGCTTTAATATTACTTTATACATTCTTACAGATTGTTGTCTGTAATAATAAAATTTGTTCATTTCTGTTTTCTGTTTTTAATATGACTACATTGTAGATTTTCTTTGTCTAATTCATTGTATTTTTATTTTAGTTTTTGACTACATTTGTCATTTTAGTTTGTGGTTTTTTTCTTTTTCATTTTGTGTTTGTTCATTTAAATAACACGTCACTTTTATCTCCATTTAACAGACCTTTTGGTATTACCATATACTGAACATTTTCATGTCTTTGTGTGTGTCTGTAATTCCTAAACAGGTGTAACTCAGCTTTTCTACTTTTTCTTAGACTCCCAGACTATTTTTTTTTTTTTTTTTTTTTGACAGGCAGAGTGGACAGTGAGAGAGAGAGACAGAGAGGGAAAGGTCTTCCTTTTGCCGTTGGTTCACCCTCCAATGGCCGCCGCTGCAGCCGGCGCACCGCGCTGATCCGATGGCAGGAGCCAGGATCCATGTGCTTTTCCTGGTCTCCCATGGGGTGCAGGGCCCAAGCACCTGGGCCATCCTCCACTGCACTCCCTGGCCATAGCAGAGAGCTGGCCTGGAAGAGGGGCAACCGGGACAGAATCCGGCGCCCCAACCGGGACTAGAACCCGGTGTGCCGGCGCCGCAAGGTGGAGGATTAGCCTATTGAGCCACGGCGCCGGCTCGACTCCCAGACTATTTTAACATTTTTATATCTATTGTCTATTTTATATCTAAGGATGCTGATAATGGTATATGATAAGTTAAAATATTATGTGTGCTTTAGTATGTGAGAATTTATTACCTTATGTGCTTAATATTTTATGTAATGTTTTAAAATTATGAGTTAATTTTTTTTACAATTTGCTAAATGAAGTTTGTTCATAAATTAAAGACATTTAAACATTTCAAATCCTCCTAATCAAGTGTCTCTAATTAAATAACTTAAGCTTTGTGCTTGTGTCAATCTTATCCTTTTTTAAGCCATTAGGTTTTCTAAAAACGAATCATGAGTTAATTGAAATAATTAAAGTGGAAAATATATGAAAACCTACATTTTATATAAATTGTATTATGCAGTGAGGAAAAATATGAACTTAAAATGAACTTTTAAGCCAATTTTAATTTATAATTTATGTTAGCCTATTCATTGAAAAAGATTTGACAGTTTATAATTAAAACAAAAAGGACAAGGAGCATTAAAAGCAAAGTTGGAAAATGCACATAAATCACGTCGGAAATCATGAGCAGGATAAGAGAGGGAGAAGTAATCTTTACACCAATAATCTGAGGCATGGTAGTTTCTTGAACATTAAATTTAGCTCTGAGCATCCTGGCAAGCAAGAGAAAAAAGGAAACAGGATGGGTTTTATAATTATTGTCTGATAACGCTTATCAGTTTTTCAGAAGAAAGAAACTTTTCCTGAGTTTTAAAAGTTATAAAGGAAGTTTGTTATATGAATTCTTATATAAGGAACATAATTTATAGTTGCATTTTTGTAAATTATTAAGTTTCTACCTTTTGCTGTTGTAGCTGCTATGTATTATTGTATACACTATAACTATTTTGATCACATTAAGTTCACGTCCACTGTTGTCAAAAGTGGAAATACTGTGCTGGGGTGTGTTTATGTATTGCCATTGACGAACAGGAAACTGAAAGCTAAAAGTTCAGGAAATGGATTGTATTTAGACTGTGGAAAAATATATATGATACTTAACTACTGAAATCCAAGACTATTTGAAAACTGGAAATTTTGTTAATGTAGTTACTTAGGGATGAATATTAAGGATTTGTGTAACAATGCTGTCAGATCCTTAAATATGATAATAGCTACAGTGTGTGCATTGTGGGCCAGGAACATTGTGCAATGCTAGGGGAAAAATGCAGCAGATTATTCTATGTGTTCAGCTATATTCTTTCAAGAAATAAAACATCTGGCACATCAGTTGAATTCTTCAGGAATGTTTTATTTTCAGAGAATTACAGTTTAAATTCTAGTTTGGTTCCAAGGACAAAGAGATCCCTGTTTTACAAGATAGCCATTTCACTCTTAAGAGCGTTTTCTTAACATTGAACTTTGTTTTCCTGTAATTTACTAATATGTTCTATAGTTTTCTTGGTGTTAAGAAGAAAATGATTAATTGATCAAAATTATTTAAAAGTTAAATATATTAAATTTTTTTCTTAGATATTGTGGTATTTTGGGTGTCTTATAAAACATAACCCATAGGAGTGTTTACTTTTTGAGTTATAAAAAAATTTCTATCAGAGGAGATGTAATTGATGTATATGCCTACTAGACCTGTATTTTCTTAGATTTCTACACTTAGCTGTTTTAACAGGATGTGATCTTATGGTGTTAAAATTCTTGTTGTTTGAGATGAGTATGAAGTTTAGAAAGTTTCTTAGAAATGGAAATTTTATAATAT
The DNA here is from genome assembly GCF_964237555.1 of Oryctolagus cuniculus. NCBI lineage: Eukaryota > Metazoa > Chordata > Mammalia > Lagomorpha > Leporidae > Oryctolagus > Oryctolagus cuniculus. The sequence continues at coordinate 133,790,039 of NC_091436.1, forward strand.
ATTTCTGTTGCTATTTCGTTACTGTATACTTTTTAACAAAAGAAGTAACATGACTGTTTCATTGCCAGTTTTATGAGTTGAAATTATTGTCACGTGGAACACTTAGGGGTTATATTAAGTGAAAATTCTGTTTGTTACAAAGTTGTTTTTAATTATTTTAGCCACATAATAATTTTAATAATTTCATTAAAACTGGTCTCTTTTCAGGGTTGATTTTTGTTTGAATCTGTTGGGTTGTGTGTTCACCTGTGAACTCTTTTGATAGTTCAGGAGTCTACTGACTGGTATAGACTGGAGGGTAGGCCCAGGCCAGGAAGTGAGGAGCAGTGGTTTCACAGAGGAATGTCCCAGAATATTGTTTTCAGCAGAAAGGCATTGGAGTGACAAAAACAAGGAGTCTCAACAAACCCAGTACGTAAAGGGCCGGGTATACAAGGAAAAGGAGCTGAGCTTTATGCAGTAGCTACCTGTTGTTGTAAAAGGTTCTTTTCAAGGATAATGTTTACTTTCTTCCTATTTTTTTTTTTTTTAAAGATTTATATTATTTGTTTGAAGGGCAGAGTTAGAGAGGTAGAGATGGAGAGAAAGGTCTTCCATCTGCTGGTTTACTCCTCATGTGGCTGCAATGACCTGGGCTGGGCCAGGCTGAAGCCAAGGGCTAAGAGCTTCTTCTGGGTCTCCCACACGGGTGCAGGGGCCCAAGCACTTGGACCATCCTCTGCTGCTTTCCCAGGTGAAATAGCAGGGAGCTGGATCAGAAGTGGAGCAGCTGAGACTCAAACTGGCGCCCATATGGGATACTGTGCCACAGGCCACCGCTTTAACCCATTGCTCCATAGCACCGGCCCCCACTTTTTCTTCTTGTTACATTACACATTGATTATAGAAAAATGTAGTGAACATAAATCAATAAAGAAAATAACCTTTTTTTTCTTTTTAAATGTTCTTAGCTAATTCCCTTAAATTTCACTTATCATCTAGGTTTCTTTAAAATTTTTTAAAAATATTTTTGTTTTTTATTATTTTTAAAGATGTATTTATTTATTTGAAGGGCAAAGTTACAGAGAGGCAGGGGCAGACAGAGAGAGAAAGGTCTTCTATCTGGCCGATTGGAAGCCAGGAGCCAGGAGTTTCTTCCTGGTCCCCAACACAGGTGCAGGGGTCCAAGGACGTGGGCCACCTTCCACTGCGTTCCCAGGCCACAGCAGAGAGCTGCATTGGAAGTAGAACAGCCAGGACATGAACTGGAGCCCATAGAGTATGCCAGGACCGCAGAAAGCAGCTTTACCTGCTACTCCAGGGTGCTGGCTCCTTGTTTTTCATTTTATTTCAAAGGTAGAGACAGACAGACCTTCCAGCCACTGGTTCACTCCCCAGATGCCTCTAATAGCTGGGGGGCTGGACCAGGCTGAAGCTAGGAACATGGAACTCAATCCAGGTCTCCTACATGGGTGACAGAGATCCAAATACTTGAACCATCATCCACTGCCTTCCAGGATGCCCCTTCCAGGAAGCTGGATTGGAAGCTGAGGAGTTGGGACTCCAGCCAGGCACTTTCGGCATGGGATATGGGCATCCCGAGCAGCTTCTTAAATTCTGTACCAAACATCCACGCCTCCTAGGCTACTTTTTTTTTTTTTCCTATTAATCTGCAAAAGTGCTTGTTGAATTGTTCTTTCTACAAGTGGTACTTCTAATAATTTAAAACATTAAGGAAACAGGGATTCATAATTTTTTAAGGACTTATTTAGTTGAAAGGCAGGGTTTACCGAGAGAGGAGGCAGAAAGAGAGAGAGAGAGAGCGCGTGCTTCCATCTGCTGGTCCACTCCCAAAATGGTCACAACAGCTGGAGCTGGGCTGGTCCAAAACCAGGAGCCAGGACCTTCATCCGGGTCTCCTATGCGGGTGCAGGCCCCCAAGGACTTGGGCCATCTTCCACTGCTTTCTCAGGCACCTTAGCAGAGAACTGAATTCTGGAGCAGCCAGAACTCGAACTGGTACCCATATGGGATGCTGGAATCACAGGCAGCAGCTTTATCTGCTATACCACAGAACTGGCCCTGGGATTCATAATTTTTAAAGCTTTAAAAATTTCAAGCATTTACTTATTTATTTGTGTGTGAGAGATGGGAGAGAGCACTCCCATCCACTGGCTCATTCCCAAGTGCCCACAGTGGCCCCTGCAGGTGCTAAAGCCCCTACTGAACTTAATCCATGTCTCCCAGGGATGGCAGGAACTCAGTTACTTGAGCCGTCACTATCACCTCCTGTGGTCAGTGTCAACAGGAACTGGAGCTGAAAACTGAACCAGTTAATTCTATGTGGGATGCAGGCTTCTTAACCTGTGTCCTTGTTTTCCCCCCAAATATTTCGTATATTTATTACTGAACCAACCCACTAGTACAAGGCATAGAAACAAATGGAAAGTCACATTCCCAATTAAACATATCCAACTGTCCAGACAATGGTGACATCTTCAGTTTGATGTGACTAAGATGGTGGTAACCTTTGTAATACATAAATGTACATGCCATCTCATACAATTCCTTATAGACCCACCTTTGTTCTTCTCCAGTGTCTGCTTTTGGAGTTGTACCTGGTTTTATTAATAGTTTTTATCTGAATCCACTGGGGAATGGGATAATTTTGTTTTTGTTTATGGCCAGGAATTTTTTTTTGATTTATTTATTTATTTGAAAACCCGAGTTACACAGAGGAAGAGACAGAAAGAGCTCTTCCATCTGCTGGTTCACTCCCCAAATGGCCACAAAGGCTGGGGCTGAGCCAGGCCAAAACCAGGAATAAGGAGCTTCTTGCAGATCTCCCAAGTCAGCGCAGGGACCCAAGCAGTTGGACTATCTTCTGCTGCTTTCCCAGGCATAATAGCAAGGAGTGCTGGATACGAAATGGAGCAGCCAGGTCTCAAACTGGTGCTCATATGGGATGCCGGTGTTGCAGGTGGTGGCTTTACCTGAGGCACCACAACTCTGGCCCCCAGGAATCTCTCGATCTTGAAGGTATTGTGAGAAGACATGGAGAAGAAGAGTCAGGGATGCTCACCATGATGGGTGTGTCTTAACTGCAAGGCTAAATGCCCCCAAAGCGTTTGTCTTTGTTTGATATAAAGATTCAATTAATTAATATCTATTTTATGGGAGGGCATACTGTGTATAATGAGAGCACAAACCTGTATGTCAGAGTGGTTTTTACAGGGGAAATAGGAAAAATGGAGACTTAACAGGCCTTTCTGTGAAGTCTAGGGGAGCAGAGAGCAGATCTTTTTTGCTAACCATGTGGTCAGTGTCACCGGGCACAGTGCTGGACACATAGTGGGTATTCCATAAGTAGCTGAATGAATGGAAGCGTTTCCCATGAAGCACTGTTCCTGTGTTTCCTGCACTGTGTATAGTCAAGATCAGTCATGTTCATCTAAGGTTAAAAGCCTTTGCTGTATTTAGTCTCCTCTTTCTTTATTAATAAAAAATTTAACTGATTATTTTTAGAAAGTACAAATATATGTTCCTATCTACACAGACACACGAAACAGAAAGTTAAAATTTCTTTCTTCCCTTGAATCCCATTCTCCAGAATTAGCTACTATTAATGGTTTAGCATACAAGTATTTCTAGATATTTTTCCTGTATTTACAAGTGCATATGCATTTTCTTTATACAAACAGAATATTTACATCCTATTATGTACATTGCATTTCTCCCCTTTGGGCCATTCTTTTTTAAGAGATGTATTTATTTATTTATTTGAAAGACAGAGTGACCAACAGAGTGGGACAGACAGAGAGGGATTTCCATCTGCCAGTTCATTCCTCAAATACTTGCGACAGCCAGGGCCAGGGCAAGCTGAAGCCAGGAGCCAGGAACTCTATCCAAATATACTATATGGGTTGCAAGAACCCAATACCTAGGCCGTCTTTCACCACCCAGAAGCTGGATGGAAGCACAGTGTAGCTATTACTTGAACCAGGCACTCTGGTATGGGATGTGGGCATCCCAACGGGCAGTTTAACCTACTCTGCCACAATATATGCCCAATTCTTAACATATTTCATGTCAGTTCTTGTATAGCTGCTTCTTTATTTTTAATTGTTCTGTAACTTTCCATTATAGATATAGATAATAACAGCCCATTAGGGAAATTTCCTTTTTCTTTCTTTCTTTCTTTTTTTTTTTTTTTTTAACTATTGCAGCAGGGTTTTGTTTTGCATGTATTTTTGCTCCCTTGTATAAGAATATCCTCAGGTAGATTCTAATTTCCCGGATGTTATGCTGCTGGGCTAAAAGATATTTGCACTTAAACTGTATTTTTAAGATTTTTTAAAAAGTTTGTTTTTAGTTATTACAGAGATAGATAGATAGAGAGGGGGAGAGAGACAGAGAGAGGGAGAGGGGGATGAAGAGAGAGAGAGAGAAAGAGAGATCTCTAATCTGCTGGTTCACCCCGCGAATGGCCACAATGGCCAGGGCTGTGCCAGGCCGAAGCCAGGAGACTGGAGCTTCTTCCAGGTCTCCAACATGGGTTCAGGGACCCAAGCATCTGGGCCATCTTCTGCTGTGCTCCAAGGCACATTAACAGGTAGCGGGATCAGAAGTGTAGCAGCCAGATCTCTAACCTGAGGCCATATGTGATGCCATTGTCGCGGGCAGTAGCTTAACTCACCACGCCACAGCATGGGCCCCTGCACTTAAACTTTTTATGGATATTGTTAAATTTGCCATTAAAATACCTATGTACACACTCACTAAACATAAGAAGGGGCCAGTACTGTGGCTTAGCAGGTATGGCCGCTGCCTGCAGTGCCGGCATCCCATATGGGCAGCGGTTCGAGTCCTGGCTGCTCCACTTCCAATCCAGCTCTCTGCTGTGGCCTGGGAAAGCAGTGGAAGATGGCCCAAGTCCTTGGGCCCCTGAACCCACGTGGGAGCCCTGGAAAAAACTCCTGGCTCCTGGCTTCTAATTGGCATAGCTCAGGCCGTTGTGGTCAACTGGGGAGTGAACCAGCGGATGGAAGACCTCTCTCTATCTCTGTCTCTCTTCTCTCTGTGTAACTCTGACTTTCAAATAAATAAATAAATCTTTAAAAAAAGATAAATTTTATTTTTGGATTAACTGTATACATTTTCATTGTTTTAGATGAGAATGATTAAACTTTGAATTCTTGGTAATTTGAGATGACAGAAGATGATAGGTTAAGTAATATATTTCCATTGCCTGATGTAATAGGTTGGAGTTAAGTGAAAATGGTTTACTCTGTCCTTTACAAACCTGAGGTGTGTGTTGTATTTATTTAGATGTGAGGGATCACAATGTTTGTTTTCTAGAATTTTATCTTCTTGGAAGGTTTAAGATAAACATGTATTGGTAACATGCTGCAGATGTAGAAGGCCCTGAATGCTGGTGTGAGAAATTGAGGTTTGTTTTCTTCTGGGGCACTATGTCAAGTTCTCGAATGTGGGCAGTGTATTTTATTGCATGAGAGAGGCTTCCCTGGCAGGCTGTGCAGAATGAGCAGACGTGAGTGCGTGGGCTGCAGGCAGGAAGGCCCACTGCAGAACTGCGGTAATGAAACAAAAGAAATGAGAAAGCTCAGAGTAAGGTAACAGCTATGGAGTTGGAGTTGAAAAGCAAGACAGTAGGAAACACAGTGAATAATTGACAGGTTCTGTTGATTAAATGTAGAAAAATTGTATCAAAGTTGTAACCTAGGAGAATGGACAGATAAAAGATAGTGAAGCAAATAGAGAAGGGGCCCTTTTTGACAAAAAACTTTCTTCCTAAATATAGGAACATAAAAGGGTTCTGAGGCAGAGGGTGATCGAAGGCTGGAGAGAGAGAAGTGATGACTAGATTCGGAAGTTATCCCAACAGAGGTGGTGGTTGAAACTGAGTGGATTAATTCTGGTATGAAGCAGTAGTGGGGAAGGTTGTGGACTGAGAACCACATTTTGAAAAGGTGATAGCAGCTGTGGGAGATGGGATGAAAGGATGACCAAGAAGGGCAGGCACAGTGGTGCAGCGGCTTAAGCTGCTACTTGGGATGCCTGCATCACTAAGTGGAGTGCCTGGGATCAAATCTTGCCTCTGCTGCCAATCCAGTTTCCTGCTAATACACCTGGGAGACAGCTAGTACTGGCCCACGTACTTGGATTCCTGCCACCCACTTGGGAGACCTGGATGGAGTTTGGCTGTTGCAGGCATTTGGGGAGTGAACCAGCAGGTAGAAGATTCTCTCTCTTTCTTTTCCTCCAACTCTCCATTTTCCTCTTCCTGTCTCTTCCTCTCCCTGTCACTCTGCTTTTCAGTAAATTAATTAAAAATAAAAGAAGGAGGCCGGCGCCACGGCTCACTAGGCTAATCCTCCACCTAGCGGCGCCGGCACACCGGGTTCTAGTCCCGGTCGGGGCGCCGGATTCTGTCCCGATTGCCCCTCTTCCAGGCCAGCTCTCTGCTATGGCCAGGGAGTGCAGTGGAGGATGGCCCAGGTGCTTGGGCCCTGCACCCCAGGGGAGACCAGGATAAGTGCCTGGCTCCTGCCATCGGATCAGCGCAGCACACCGGCCGCAGCACGCTGGCCTCGGCGGCCATTGGAGGGTGAACCAGCGGCAAAGGAAGACCTTTCTCTCTGTCTCTCTCTCACTGTCCACTCTGCCTGTCAAAAAATAAAAATAAAAAATAAAAAAATAAAAGAAGGAATAACTCCCCCCAACAGGGGAAGGGTAAGCATTGGCCTAGTGGTTAAAATGCTGCTCCATTACCTCTGTCCCAAGTTGAAATGCTTGGGTTTGATTTCCAGCTTCAGTTCCTGATTGCAGATTCCTGCTAATGTACACCTTGGGAGGCAGTAGTGATGGCTCAGTTAATTGGGTTGCTGCCATCTGCATGGGAGACTTGGATTGAGTTTATGGCTCCAGGCTCCTGGCTTTGCCTTGGCCCAGCTCTAGCTATTGTGAGCATTTTGAGCGTGATGTTTCTCTCTCTCTCTCTCTCTCTCTCTCTCTCTGCATGTGTGTGTGTGTGTGTGTCTGTCTGTCTCAGTATCTGCTTCTCAAATAAATAAATAAGACCTTTAAAAAAACAATAAGAAGAGATGCATAATCTTAGAAATAAGAAAAGAAAGAGAAGAAATGTTACTGAGTCCTCACCTTCACCCTTTCACTCTATGCATGGTACTCTATTTCCTGCATGCTTTCCTGGTAGATGTCATGTTCTAACTTAGGAGTGACATATCAGAACAGTTTAATGATTTTATTTTAGTGAAAGTCAGAGTGATAGGGAGAGATCTCCCATCCCCTGATTCACTCCCCAAATGGCTACACCCATCCCCTGATTCACTCCCCAAATGGCTACAAAAACCTGGGTCTGGACCAGGCCAAAGCTAGGAGCTTGGAACTCCATCTGGGTTTCCCATGTGGGTGGTATGGGCCCAAGTAGTTGGGCCATCATTAGCTCCTTTCCCAAGTGCATTAGCAGGGAGCTGGATTGGAAGTGGAGCAGCTGGAACTCAAATCAGCAGTTTGATATAGGATGATCAGGATGTAAGTGGCAGCTTAACTTGCTGCACCACAATGCCAGCCCCTTGATGGTTATCTTAAAGATACAGTTAAATTTTATTCCTGAAGTTGAATATGATACTTGGAAGAAGACCTTAGAAGAGTAGTTCTGTGTAAAATGCTACATTCCTTCTAGTTTCATAAAATCTTATATCTTGTTTGAGTATTTGTGAGTTTAAAACAAAAAATATGATAATTGTTGGATAAAATTCAGCTACCTTTTGCATATTAATTCATTATTTAAAAAAAAGTTTCCTGGCTTTTAAAACACTAGCTAGGGGGCTGGCGCTGTGGCATAGCATGTTAAGCTGCTACCTGCAGTGCTGGCATCCCATATGGGTGCCAGTTCGATTCCCAACTGCTCCACTTCTGATCCAACTCCCTGCTAATGTGCCTGGGAAAGCAGCAGAAGGTGGCCCAATCCCTTGGGCCTCTGTGCCCTCATGGGAAACTTAGAAGAAGCTCCTGGCTTCTGGCTTTAGTCTGGCCCAGCTCTGGCTATTTGGGGAATGCACTAGTAAATGGAAGATAGATTCATTCTCTCTCTCTGTCTCTCCCACCCATCCTCCTCCTGCCTTTTAAATAAAATCAATCTTAAAAAAAAACTGGGCTAATAACAAATTACAAGTCTGCATCTTTTTCCAAGGACATAGGTGAATTCAGACTTCTTGTTATCTTAGTGCTTATCAACATGGAGCCTGGTCAGAGGTAATTATCCAGAATCTGAATCAGAGACTTGTGGCACTAGGAGGCAGTCAGTGTGTGAAATGGTTAGACTGCAGGCTCACTAGTAGTTTAGCTGGTTCCTCTGTCCACTAGCAATATATCCAATATATATGAATTACTTAGCCTCTCTGACTTTGAGTTTCACTGTCAGGAAATGACAGAAATGCTAATTACAGTATCATAGAGTTACTGAGAGAGTTTATCATGCAGCTTACATTCTCGTAAGGAGGAAAGGTCAATGTACAATAAATATATGTGCCAGGTGGTGAGTGGAGGAAAAAATACAATGGAACTGTTTGCAATAATTTCTTGTTCCTTTACATCAGATAATAGGAAACCCTCTCTGATAAGAAAATCAACAGAGACCTGAGGGAAGTGAGGGCATGGGCTGCGGAGCTCTCTGGGGGAAGAAGGTCAGGGAGACGGAGAAGAAGGTGCAAAGTGTAGCTAAAGCAGGGGGTGAGGGGAGAGTAATAAGTAATTTCAGAGAAAATCAGTCATTAGTATGTAGGGTTTTAAGTGACAGGAAGACTTTAGATTTGGTTCTGTGTGAGATGAGCAGCCATTGGAGTGTTGCCAGAGGAATTTTTTTCAAAGCCAGTCTGATTGTCACTTCTTTTTCTTAAGAATGCTTTGGTTTCCATTTCCTTTGGCATAAAGTTCAGATTCTTTATTCTGGCACACAAAGGCCCTCACAATCAGGCCTCTGCCTATTTATTTAGCATCATCGGCCTCTTTCCCACTTCAGCTGAATTGGATCACATGTAGTTCCCTGGATGGGTCATGATGACTTGTGTCGTCATGTCTTACTGCACACTGTTCTCCTGTGGTGAAAAAGCTTCCCTTCAGCTCATGAGGTTGCTGGCTTTGTTGTGGAGGATCCTCTCTGTCCTTGCATTCTCACCATTCCCTCCCCAGTCATTCTGTCCTGAAGCCACATAGTCTTAGAATGGGCTTAAAAAAAAAAAAAAGATTTATTTATTTATTTATTTGAAAGGTGGAATTACAGAGAGGGAGAAACAGAGTCAGAGAGAGAGAGGAAGTCTTCCATCTGCTGGTTCACTCTCCAAATGGCCAGGGCTGGGTCAGACCGAAGCAGAGAACCAGGAGCTTCCTCTGGATCCTCCACGTGGGTGCAGGGGCACAAGCATTTGGGCCATACTCCACTGCTTTCCCAGGAGCATTAGCAGAGAGTTGGATCATAAGTGGTGCAGCTGGGGCTTGAACTGGCACCCACATGGGATGCCAGCACTGCAGAGAGCAACTTAACCTGCTACACCCACAGCACTGGCCTGGGTTGTGTTCTTATACCAACCTTGATTTGCACTTTGACTGCACCCTTGCCAGTTGAATATATGCCCATTTGTTGCAACAAAATGGATGGAATTGGAGATCACTATACTAAGTGAAATGAGCCAAACATAAGAAGACACGTACCACATGTAGAAGCTAGCATGTAGAAAAATGTGTGGATGCCGTATTATTTGATATATAGATAATTATAAATGTTGAATTTACTGAATTATCTCCCTTAAATTATAAAGCCTTCTTTTCTCACCTTATGATCTTTGTCATGAATCCCTCATTATGGGGTGTTCATATATCCATCCCTGCTTTCAAGAAAAATACTACATATGTGTATGTATATAATTTTCACATATGAAGTGAATATGACAAAATGTTAAATCTCTGTGTGCTCATTGAACTCTTCTTTATACTTCTGTGTGCTACTTCAAATATTTAAAATTTAAAAAATTTTAAAAAGAAAGTATGCACATTTTTTAAGAACCAGCTCAAACACTGCTATTTTCCCCCTCCTTTGGACTTTTATAAATGCTTCATAGCTCTCTTCTATCCAATTATAATTTTCTTCAATTAAAGTGTTTCTTTGTCATACTTCACAAAAAATCCTTGACCTGACTTGTTTCCTTTGTAGCCCCTAGTATGGGATCTTAGACATGCTTCATATTCAGAAGGTACACATAATGTGCAGGATTAATAGGATAATTAGAAAATGATTGGGGCTGGCGCTGTGGTGCAGCAGCTTAAAGCCCTGCCCTGAAACGCCGGCATTCTGTATGTGCACTGATTCTACTCCAGGCTGTTCCTCTTCCAATCCAGCTCTCTGCTATGGCCTGGGAAAGCAGTAGAAGATGGCACAAGTGCTTGGGCTCCTGCACCCACGTGGAAGACCCAGAAGAAGCTCCTGGCTCCTGACTTCGGATAGGCTCAGCTCCAGTGGTTGCAGCCATTGGGGAGTGAACCAGCAGATAGAGGACCTCTCTCTCTCTCTGTGTCTTTCTCTCTCTCTCTCTGTAATTCTTTCAAATAAATAAAAAATAAATATTACAAAAGAAAACAATTGACTTTCAAGCAGTAAAAATGAATAAATAATTAAAAAGGCATGGCAATTAAATGTAAAAATATAATATAATATTGATGATGGCATGGTAATATACTTCTACTGGCACCAAAAATTAGAGTATCTATTTTGAGATGTAGTTTGGTATTAAAACATGAAAGTTTATGGTTTTTGACCCAGTCATGCTACTTCTGGAAATCATCTTAAGAAAATAATGCAAACTAGAATGACAATTGTAGCAGTTACTACTCCTAATGGCAGACATGACACAAAGACCTCAGTGTATATTAGCATCACTTAATTTAATCATCAGAATACCAAGAGTGTTAATATTCTTAACCTTATGTTTTAGGTGGGGAAACCGAGGTACAAAGAAATTAAGTGACTTGCCTAAGATCATATAGCTGATTTGTTTTCATGACAAGATTCTCACTCAAGCAGACTGCTTCAAGAACTCTTACTCTAAAGTATATATGATTATAAAAGCTTAGGCAAGGGGCCAGTGTGGTGGCGTAGTAGACAAAGCCGCCACTTGCAACACCTCCAGCATCTCATGTGGGCACTGGTTCAAGTCCCAGTTATTCTACTTTCAATCCAGCTCCCTACTAATGGCCTGGGAAAAGCAGCAGAAGATGGCTCAAGTGCTTGGGCCCCTGCACCCATGTGGGAGACCTGGAAGAAACTCCTGGCTCCTGGCTTCAACATGACCCAGTCCCGGCTGTTGTAGCTGTTTGGGGAATGAAGTGAACCAGCAGATGGAAGATTCTCTCTCTCTCTCTCTCTCTGTAACTCTGCCTTTCAAAATTGATAAATAATCTTTAAGAAAAATATCTAAGAAATATCTTAGTCACAAAAATTTTCACAGTAGTATTACATAGCATAAATAAAATGGCAGTGCTATATATCATGAAGCATGTTCCATCCATTTAACAGAATAATTTTTTTATATTTTTGTTTACTTTTCACCTCCTCAAAAGGCAGAGTGACAAATAGCAAAACAGAGAGAGGGAGAGATCTTCCATCCACTGCTTCACTCCCCAGATACCCACGACAGCCAAGGGCTGGGCCAGGCTAAAGCAAGGAGCCCTGGACTCCATCCAGGTCTCTCCGTGGGTGACATGGGCCAAGCATCTGAGCCATTATCTGCTGCCTCCCAGGATGCATTCACAGGAAGCTGGATCGGAAGCGGAGTAGATGGGCTGCAGGTATCCCAAGTAGCAGCTTCACCCACAGTGTCATAATCCCCATCATAATAGAATAACTTTTAGAACAGCTTGGCTCTGGTAAAATTCTCGTAATATTCACCCTTTTCTAATGCAGTGGTCTAGTATAGTAACAGAACTGTGTACCTGTTATCACTGTCCCACCTCAGAACATTTTATCAGCCTGTCTTAGCCCATTTTCTGTTGATAGAACACTGAGACTATGTTATTTATAAAGAAAAGAGATTTATTTAACTTACACTTTTGGAGGCAGGGAAGTTCGTCAGGTGGTCACCTGTGCTGAGAGCCTCATCCTGCATCATAACCTACTGGATGGCGTGACCCAGCAGGAAGCTACGGGAGGGGGGCAAGTGGGCATGTGCAGAAGAGAGGAGGTGGCAGAGGGCTGGCCTGCTGCAGAACAATCTGCGGACATGACGAGAACTGACGAGAACTGATCCAGTCTTGTTGGAAACACTTTAATCTCTCTTAAAGGTACCACCTCCCAACACTAGTACATTGGCAACCAAATTTCAACATAAGTTTTGGTGGGGAGAAACCACATCCAAACCTAAAAGAAATCCATACCTATATAGCAGACACTCCCTGGGCCCACCCCTATCTCTTTCCCCTGTATTCCTAGGCAACCACCAGTCTACTTTTTGTTTTAACAGATTTGCCTATCCTGGATATTTCATAGAAATGAGATCAAAATAGACGACCTTTTGTGACTGGCTTTTTTCACTTAGCATAATATTTTCAGGGTTCATCTGTGTTGTAGTGTGTTACCAGTACATCATTGCTGAATAGTATTCTATTGTGTGGATATACCACATTAGGTTTATCCATTCATCAGTTAATGGACATTTGGGTTGTTTCCACTCTTTATCATAAATACAGCTGTTACAAACATTTATCTGTACGTTTCTGTGTGGACATGTGTTTTCATTTTCATTGTGTGTATACCTAGGAGTGGAATTGTGTTGGGTCAGATGGCAACTGTTTAACTTTTTGAAGAAATGCCAGACTGTTTTCCAAAGCAGCCATGCAGTTTTACATTCTCACTAGCCATGAATGAGGGTTCTACTTTTTCCATTTTTGTCATTCCTTGCATTCTCTGTGTTTTTTAAATTATTTATTTGCCTGGGAGGCAAAGAGACACAGAGAGAGGCAGAGAGCACTTCCATCTGCTTGTACACTCCCCAGATGCCCTCAATGGCTGGGATTGGGCCAGGCTGAAACCTAGAGCCGGGAACTCAATCCAAGTGAGTGGCAGGATCCCAGTCACTTTAACCATCATAACTGCCTCCCAGGGTCTGTGTTAGCAGGAAGCTGGAGTCAGGAGCTGGAGCCGGATGTCAAACCCAAGGATTCTGATATGGGACACGGGCGTCTTAACCGCTATGCTAAATACCTATCCTTCTGTCTTTTTGATAGTAGTCATACTGGTAAGTATGAAGCTGTTTCTCATTGTGTATGTATTTTTTTTTTAAGATTTTATTTATTTATTTGAGAGATTAGAGTTACAGAGAGAGAAAGGTCTTCCATCTGCTGGTTCACTCCCCAAATGGTCGCAACGACCAGAGCTGTGCCAATTCGAAGCCAGGAGCTTCTTCCATGTCTTCCATGCAGTTGCAGGGGCCCAAGCACTTGGGCCATTTTCCTCTGTTTTCCCAGGCCATCAGCAGAGAGCTGGATTGGAAGAGGAGCAGCCGGGACACAAACTGGTGACCATATGGGATGCGGGAGCCACAGATGCAGGCTTAACCTACTACACCACAGCCTGATCCCTGTGTAATCTTTAGAGTTTTATACTTTTATAGCTTACATTTAGGTTTTTTATCCATTTTGAGTTAATTTTTTATGATATGAGGTGAGTGTTTAACTTTATAATCTTTTCCATATGCAGATCCAGTTGTTCCCTGTACTGTTTGTTGAAAAGACTTTTTCCTCCCTTGAATTGTTGTGGCACTCTTTTTGGAAACAAATAAATATAAATATAAGAGTATATTTCTTGGCCGGCGCTGCAGCTCACTAGGCTAATCCTCCGCCTGTGGCGCTGGCACACCGGGTTCTAGTCCTGGTCGGGGCGCCGGATTCTGTCCCAGTTGCCCCTCTTCCAGGCCAGCACTCTGCTGTGGCCCGGGAGTGCAGTGGAGGATGGCCCAGGTGCTTGGGCCCTGCACCCCATGGGAGACCAGGAGAAGCACCTGGCTCCTGCCTTCGGATCAGCGCAGTGCCCCAGCCGCAGCGCGCCGGCCGCGATGGCCATTGGAAGGTGAACCAACGGCAAAGGAGAACCTTTCTCTCTGTCTCTCTCTCTTACTGTCCACTCTGCCTGTCAAAAAAAAACAAAAAACAAAAAACAGTATATTTCTTGACTGTCATTTATATCCCATTGATCTATGTGTCTGTCCCTATGTCTGTAGCACCTGGTTTTGTTTGCTGTAGTTTTGTAGTAAGTTTTGAAACCATGAACAGTAAATCCTACAAGTTTGTTCTTTTCAATGTTGTTTCCGCTACTTTGGATCTCTTACTTTTCCATATGAATTTTAGGACAAACTTAATTTCTGCAATAGAGGCAGTCCAGACTTTGGCAGATATTTCATTACTCATCTGTGTGTGTGTGTGTGTGTGTGTGTGTGTGTGTGTGTGTTTTCAGGGGAAGGGGGCACTCAGTAGAATATAATATGGCCATTTAAAATTGTGGTTATGAGAACAACAGTAGCATTTTAAAATATATGCTAGGAGACTTCAAGAAGTTTGTAGAAGGTGAATTCAAAGGTAACTTTGTGGCAGGCATTTAGCCAAGCAGATGGGACATGAGTTAACAGGTGGATGTCCCAAGTAATTGGGTCCCTGCCACCATATGGGAGATGTAGCTTTGGCCCCAGCCTAGCCCTGTGCAAAAGTAAAATTTTTTAAATTAAAAAAAAAAGGTAATTTTGTTACAAAATATTTTGAAATCCATGCATATATTGCATATAGTTTTTTCATGATACACATTTTTATATGTGTATGGATTTATTTTTTAAAAAATTTTTGCATCAAAATAAAAATCTAAATTTTATTTTCCATGAAACTTTTAAGTACTCTTTATTTGTTCAAATTTGTTTATTTTATTAGGCATTTTTTCCCCCTATTGAAAGTCCACTTAGAATACCTGTGTCTCTCTTTTTCTAGTTTAAAAATGTACTTATGAACTTGTTTTCTGGCCAAGATAGAGTAACAGAGATTAGATTTGCTTTCCCGGCTGTGATCAGAAAACAAGTAAACACACAAAAACCCCAGACAAAATATATGAAGCAAGTTTCAAACATCAAACAACCTGCAGAACACAACAGTGATTCTGGAAAAGCAGAAACAAACAAGGAGAAGCCTGCAATGATACTGGAAAATTCAGTCTGCAGGGGAACCTCAGACAAAGCTCCACGCTCTCCTGGAGTTGAAGGCCAAGGCAGCTGGAGTTTGGAGATGAGAAAGCTGTACAAGGAGAGAGTTCCAGAGGTCTGCAGAAGGTTCCCCTGAAGTCTTTAGATGATTATTGCTCACTAAATGTGTGGAATCTCTCCAAACCCAGAGAAAAATTCCCACAAGGACTACAGGGAACAATCCCTGATTCTTTCTCAGGCTCAAGAATAGTTTGTGTTCCCATCAACCAGACCAGAAAAACCTCGTAAGTCACAGGACATCTGGTACAGTACTCAGAAGGGTTTGCTTTGGTACTGAGGCAAATGTGGCCCTGGACTGAAGAGTGCTCTGCCCCTAACAAAGCTTAAAAGCAGGTCTTGAAAGGTTCAAATTGTTTCCAAATAACCGAGTCCCAGGACAAAATTCAGTATTTACAAGAATACAAAAATATCTGGCACTCACCAAGATAAAATTCAGATTTGGGTGCCAGTCAAAAATTACCAGACTTGTGAAGAAGTGGGAAAAATAAAACCGACAGGGAAAATCAATCAATAGAAACAGACCCAGCAATGACATAGGTGATGGAATATTACACATAGATATTTAAATTTATTATAACTAAATAAATCTTAAAAAATATTCAGGGACCTGGCACTGTGGCACAGTGGGTTAAAGCCTCGGCCTGCAGTGCTGGCATGTCATATGAGCGCCGGTTTGAATCCTGGCTGCTCCACTTCCAGTCCAGCTCCCTGCTGATGTGCCTGGGAGGGCAGTGGAGGATGGCCCAGGGCCTTGGGTCCCTGCATTCATGTGGGAGACTGGGAGGAAGTTCCTGGCTCCTGGCTTCAGATCGGTTCAGCTCTGGCAATTGTGGCCGTTTGAGGAGTGAACCAGCGGGTGGAAGACCTCTCTCTCTGTAACTCTGTCTTTCAAATAAATAAAATAAATCTTTTTAAAAAATAATTAAACTCTCTTTAAAAAAATAAAGTTATTATAACTATACTTCATACATTTAAGAAATTAGGTCGAGAATATTAAATACAGGTATAAAGCATATAACCCAAATTGACTGTCTAGAAATGAAAAACATACAGCAAATTAGTGCAAGAGAAAAGATTAGAAAACTCGAAGCCATAGCAATATAAACTACCTAAAGTATACTCGAGGTTGGGGGAAGACTGGGAAAATAAATGGATAAATATCAGTCAACTATGCAGCAACTTCAAGTGGCTTAATACATGCAGTTTTCAGTAATGAAGAGGAGACGGAAGGAGCAGTAGCCAAAAGTGTTCTAAATTTGAAAACTTTAAGTCCAGAGATCAAAGAAAAAGGAGAAAAGAAACAAAGAACAGATGTGATGAGTAGAAAACATAAGATGGCAGGCTTTTACCAACCCAAGTCAGTAATCACATTGCATATAAACTGTAGGGCTAGCAGCGAAGCCTCCACCTGTGACACCGGCATCGCGTGTTGGTGCTGGTTCAAGTCCTGGCTGCTCCATTTCCCATCCACCTCCCTGCTAACGCACCCGGGGAAGCAGTGGAAGATGGCCCAAGTGTTTGGGACCCTGTACCCCTCTTTGATAACTGGAAGAAGTTCCTGGATCATGGCTTTGGTCTAGCTCAGACATGGCCATTGTGGCCAATTAGGGAGTGAACCAGCAGATGGAAGATTCTCTCTCTGACTTTTAAATAAATAAATCATATATATATATATATGTGTGTGTGTGTGTGTGTATTTATATATGGCATAAACAACACAATGAATAGGCAGGATTAGTAGATTGGATAAAAAAGCAAAACCCACCATATGCTGCCTATGAGAAACTTTTACATGTGTAAGTACAAAGAGGGGCTGGCATCATGGCACAGTGGGTTAGTCCTCTGCCTGCGGCACCAGCATCCCATACGGGCACTGGTTCTAGTCCCGGCTGCTCGACTTCCATTCCAGCTCTCTGCTATGGCCTCAGGCCCCTACACCCACGTGGGAGACCAGGAGGAAGCGCCTGGCTTCTCGCTTCCAATCGGTGCAGCTCCAGCCATTGTGGCCATTTGGAGAGTGAACCAACGGATGGAAGACCTTTCTCTGTCTCTCCATCTCACTGTCTGTAACACTAACTCTCAAATAAAATAAATTTTAAAAATCTTTTTTGTAAAAAAAAAGGTACAGATAGACTATAAGTAAAAGATTGTAAAAAGACTATTTCTGGGGCTGGGCTGTGGCACAGCAGATTAAAGTCTCAGCCTGCAGTGCTGGCATCCCATATGGGTGCTGGTTCTAGTCCCGGCTGCTCCTCTTCCAATCCAGCTCTCTGCTATGGCCTGGGAAAGCAGTAGAAGATGGCCCAGGTCCTTGGGCCCATGCACCCATGTGGAAGACCCAGAAAAAGCTCCTGGCTTCTGGCTTCACATTGGCACAGCTCTGACGGGTGCAGCCATTTGGGGAGTGAACCAGCGGATAGAAGAATCTCTCTCTTTCTCTGCCTCTTTCTGTAATTCTGCCTTTCAAATTAAAATAAATAAATAAATAAATAAATAAATAAATAAAACCCAAGTACTGTTGTCTAAGTCTACTTTAAAAAAAGAATAATCTATTCTAATGCTAATCAAAAGAAAGCTGGAATAGCTCTACTAATTTCAGCAAATTAGATTTTGCAGCAAAGCATATTATCAGGAATAAATCTTTTAATAAGATAAAAGGGTCAGTTTATCAAATGAAATCAATAGCTCTAAATATTTATGTCCCTAATGATATTGCCTTAAAGTACATGAATCAGAAACTGATAGAACTGAAAGGAGAACTAGATCTGCAATTAGAGTTGGAGACTTCAGTACCTTGCCTCTCTCAATAGAACAAGTTGGCAGAAAAACAGCAGTTTAGAAGACTTGAATAACACTATCAGCCAACAGACCCAATTGGAATTTGTGTCATATTCTACTCAATATAGGAGAATACACATTATTTTTCAGTTGCATGCAGGACATTTTACCAAGACAACACTTTGATTCATAAAGCAGTGGAAATAGTTTTGAAATTGACCAAAATCATAAAGTATATATTCTGACCAAAAGGGAATTACATTAAAAATCAACGTTAAAAAGATAGCTGGGGGGCAGGTGTTGTGGTTCTGTGGATTAAACCGCTGCTTGGGACATTCACATCCCCTCTCGGAGTGCCTGGGGATGAGTTCTTTCTCCACTTTCTGCTAATGTGCCTGGGAGGCTACAGATGATGGCTCAAGTACTTGAGTCCCTGCCATATAAGCGGGAGACCTGGGTATAATTCCTGGCTCCTGGCTTCAGCCTGGAGCGCTTGCTGTTGTGAGCATTTGAGGAATGAGCCAGATTCTCTCTCTCCCTTCCCCCACTTCAAATAAATAAAAAGGAATAAGTAAACATAAAAAATATTTCTGGAACATTCCTAAACATTTAAAAACTAACAAATTTCTAAGAAGCCCGTGGTCAAAGGAAGTAAAAAGGTGAAATTGGAAAGTGTTTTATATGGGGCCAGCATTGTGGTGTAGTGGGTAAAGCCTCCTGGGATGCCTGCATCCTATGTATATATAAATATTATAAAAGCTTAGGCAAGAGGCCGACATTGTGGCATAGCAAAGTCACTGCCTGTGATACTGGCATCCCATTTGGGTGCCAGTTCATGTCCCGGCAGATCCAATTCTGATCCAGCTCCCTGCTAATGTGCCTGGGAAAGTAGCAGAGGATAGCCTAAGTGCTTGGGACCTTGCAACCCATGTGGGAGACCCAGATGAAGGTCTTGACTCCTGGTTTTGGCTTGGTACAGCTCTTGCTGTTGTGGCCACTTGGGGAGTGAACCAGTGGATGGAAGACTCTTTTGCCTCTGTCCCTCTCTGTAACTCTGACTTTCAAATAAATAACCTTTTTTTTTTTTTTTAAAAGAAAGTATTTTGTACTGACTAAAATAAATCAAAATGTGTGGGCTTCACTTAACAGAAATGCTCAGAGGAAAATTCATGGCTGTCTATATTGAAGAAGTAAAATCACAAATCAGTATTCTCAGCTTCTGCCTTAGGAAACTAGGAAAGGAAGAGAAAATTAAACCTGTTGCCAGCCAGCATTGTGGCGTAGCAGGTAAAGCCACCACCTGTGATGCCAGCATCCCATGTGGGCACTGTTTATGCCCCGACTGCTCTACTTCTGATCCAGCACCCTACTAATGGCCTGAGGAAAGTAGCAGAAGATAGTCCAAGTGCTTGGGCCCCTGCACCCATATGGGAGATTCCTGAAGAAACTCCTGGCTCCTGACTTGATCCTGGCCCAGACCTGGCCATTGCAGCCATCTGGGGAGTGAACTAGTGGATAGAAGATCTCTCTGTCTCTGTCTCTGTCTCTGTCTCTCTCTCTCTGCCTCTTTCTTTCTCCCTCTGTAACTGTGCCTTTCAAATAAATAAAAAAAAAAACTTTAAAAAAAGAAAGTTAAAACTAAAGTTAATAAAAGAAAAAGTTAAAGTCAATGAAGTAGAAAGTGGAAAAATAGCAGAGAAAGTCGATGAAATAAAACACTGACTATTTGAGAAGACCAGTAAAATTGCTAAACCTTGAGCCTGGCCAGAAGAGAGAAAAGACGCAAATTACCAATATCAGGAATGAAAGAGATAAAGGTACATACAAATGAGAGAGTGACATGAATTATGCCTGCCAACACATTAGACACATAGGTGAAATGGAAATTTCTTGTAAGACACAAAGTACCCCAAAGCTCACTTGAGAAGAAACAAATAACAAAGAAACTAAATTCCCACAAAGAAAAGTTTTCAGCATACATGGCTTCACTGATGAATTCTAGCAAACATTTCAGGCAGTCATAGTACCAGTTTTACATAAACTCTTCCATAAAATTAATTTCTTAGCTCATTCTGTGATACCCTGATACCAAAACCAGAAGAGAAAATTATAGATTAATATCCCTCATGGACATACTTGTAAAATTCTTAACATAACTTTAGCAAGTTGAATCCAACAGCATATAAAATCAATAAAAGGCAATGACCAAAGAGGATTTATCCCAGGGATGCAATGTTGGTTTAATATCTGAGAACCAGTGTCATGTACCCCATTCACAAAATGAAAAAGAAACTATGATCATCTCAGTAAATACAGGAAAAGTAGGTAAAACTCAGCATACCTTGTTGATAATAACTTAGCAAATTAGGAAAAGAAGAGAATTCCCTCAATCTGATAAATAAAATACATCTATGAAAAACCAGTGGAGTAAGACAAGACAGACAAAAGGGAAGAAGTGCAACTCCTTCTTCACAGATGACACGATTGCCTGTGATTTCTACAGAAATGCTATCAGGACAATCAGTGCACTTAGCAAAGTGGGATACAAGATCAATGTGGAAAAGTCACTTGTATTTTTATATAGTAACAAACAGATATTGAAATTTAAAAAGAATACCATTTACATTTGAAGCCATGGGAATGTTTGACCCCTGGGCTATTTAAGGCCCATGAAATCATTTGCTTTGGCCTTGCCACAGCAACCCCAGGTGGCACTTGAGATCAGTAAATCTATAGCAAGCTAATTTTTAAGTTGATGACTTTGTATGGCCTGTGAATGACGTTATAAATATCCAAATGGCCCTGGGCAGAAAGCAGGTTCTTCACCCTGATAAAATAAAAAAAAAATTTGTTCCCTAATGTGCAAGACCCATACACTGAAAGCTGTAAAACACTGCTGAGAGGAATTAAAGAAAACCTAAATAAATGGGTTGGGAGACTCAATATTGCTGTTTTCCCCCAACATATAGACTCATTGCTTAAAAAAAGTGACAATTTATAGAAATAAATAAGCTGCTTCTAAAAGGTATATCAAAATACAAAGAACTTAGAATAGCCAAAACACTTAAAAAAAGAAAACAGAGATGGAGGACTGATTTCCAAAACTTATTGTAGTTACAGGAATCAAACTATGGTGTTGAGGTAGGTGTTGTGGCACTGCTATTGCTTGGGATGCCCACATCACATATCAGAATTTCTGGCTCATGTGTTGGCTATTCTACTTCTGAAGCAGCTACTTGATAATGTTCCTGGGAGGCAGCAGATGATGGCCCAAGTACATGAGGCCCTGCCACCCTCATCGGAGACTCGGATGAAGTTCCTGATTCCTGGCTTTGGCCTGACCCACCCCTGGCTGTTGCAGGCACTTGGGAAGTCAGCCATCAGATGGAAGATATCTCTCTTCTCTGTCTTCCCTTCTGTCTCTATTACTCTGCCTTTAAAATAAATAAATCATTTAACAAATATATGACATTTGTGATAATTGCTGTAATAATAAACAAGTAGATCTGTGAAACAGAGTCCAGGGAAAAATGATAATTAGAAAATGGATAATCTTTCCAAAACCAAAAAGCTTTTTTAAAAAAGATTTATTTACTTATTTGAAAGTCAGAGTTACACAGAGAGAGGAGAGGCAGAGAGAGAGAGAGAGGTCTTCCATCGCTGGTTCACTCCCCAGTTGGCCGCTATGGCTGAAGCTGCGCCAATCCGAAGCCAGGATCCAGGAGCTTCTTCCAGGTCTTATGTGGGTGCAGGGGCCCAAGGACTTGGGCCATCTTCTGCTTTCCCAGCCCATAGCAGAGAGCTGGATAAGAAGTGGAGCAGCCAGGTCTCAAACCAGCGTCCATATGGGATGCGAGTGCTTCAGGCCAGGGCGTTAACCTGCTGCGCCACAGCGCCGGCCCCCAAAACAAAAAGTTTTAATGCATCTTCACCTTCATATTTTAAAAATGAGCCTTGGGGCTGGTGTTGTGGCCCAGTGAGTAAAGCCGTTGTCTGCAATGCTGGCGTCCGATGTGGGCACCAGTTTAAGCCCTGGCTGTTCCACTTCTGATCCAGCTCCTTGCTAATGTGCCTGGGAAAGCAGCAGAAGATGGTCCAAGTGCTTGGGCGCCTGCACCCACACAGGAGACCCAGATGGCGTTTCAGGCTCCTGGCTTTGGCCTGGCTCAACCCTGGCCACTGAGGCTCCTAAGGGACTGAACAGCAGATGGAAGATCTCTTTCTCTCTCTATCACTCCTCTCTGTAACTCTACCTTTCAAATACATTAATTAATCTTTTTTAAAAGAACCTTGATCCATATCTTTCATCATATGTAAATGTTAACCCAAAATTGACCATAAACCTAAATGTAATGCCCAAATCTATAACATTTCTGGAAAAAAAATTTTGTGATGTTAGGTTTGGTAAAGATTCTTAGGTACACCACTTCATCAATATTATCTTTTCAAGGGGCCAGCGTTGTGGTGTAGTAGGCTAAGTCTCTGCCTGCAGCACCAGTATCCCTTATGGGCGCTGATTCCTATCCTGGCTGCTCCTCTTCTGATCCAGCTCTCTGCTCCTGCACCCACGTGGGAGACCCAGAAGAAGCTCCAGGCTCCTGTCTTCGGATTTGCCCAGCTCTGGCTGTTGCGGCCATTTGGGGAGTGAACCAGCGGGTGGAAGAGCTTTCTGTCTCTCCCTCTCTCTGTAACTCTATCTCTCAGATAAATAAATTAGTCTTTTTTTTTTTTAATATCTTTTCAAAGCCACTGTTAAGAGAGTAAAAGGACAAGTCATAGGCTTAGAGAAAATATTTTCAAATCATGCATTGATAAAAGACTTGTATTTAGAATATCTAAGGATCTCTGCTAGCTCATTAACACAAACAACCTAAACAAAAGTAGGCAAAAATGTGAACAGATACTTCATCTAAGAAGACATGTGACTGGCAAAATAAACACATGGGATGGTGACCAGCAGCTTTACTCACTGAGGACGTGTAGGTTAAAACCCAGTGAAGACAGCTACATTTTAGAATGTCTTCAGTCAAAGAGGCTGATAGAGATACCCGTGTTGTGGCGTGGGTTAAACCACCACCTGCAACCCCAGCGTCCCATATGGGGGCTGGTTCAAGTCCTGGCTGCTCTCCTTGTGATCCAGCTTTCTGCTAATGCTCCTGGGAAAGCAGCAGATGGCCCGATGCTTAGGCTCCTGACCCCACATTAGAGACCCAGAAAAAGCTTCTAGCTCCTGGCTTCCGCATGGCACAGCCCTGATGGTTGCAGTCATTTGGGGAGTGAACCAGTGGATGGAAGATCAATCTCTGTCTCTCCCTCTCTCTGTAACTTTGCCTTTAAAAGAAATAAAAATAAATCTTAAAAAAAAAAAAAAAGATACTGGTAGTACTAAGTGTTGGTGAGAAAGTGAAATATGTGAAACTTTTGTACATTGAAGGTGGGGATGTAAAATCACATAGCCAGTTTTGAAATAAATTTGACACTTTCTTAAGGACTTAAAATAGACACCTACCACTGACCCACCATTTCCACTTCCAGGCATTTATACATGAGAAATACGTATATGATCACATGGAGATCTGTACACAGTTTTTTTTGTTTTGTTTTGTTTTGTTTTGTTTTGTTTTTGGACAGGCAGAGTTAGACAGTGAGAGAGAGAGAGAGAACAGAGAGAAAGGTCTTCCTTCCGTTGGTTCACCCCCCAAATGGCTGCTATGGCTGGTGCTGCACCGATCCGAAGCCAGGAGCCAGGTGCTTCCTACTGGTCTCCCATGCGGGTGCAGGGCCCAAGCACTTGGGCCATCCTCCACTGCACTCCCAGGCCACAGCAGAGAGCTGGACTGGAAGAGGAGCAACCGGGACAGAATCCGACGCCCCACGGGGACTAGAACCCGGAGTGCCAGCGCCGCAGGCGGAGGATTAGCCTAGTGAATCGCGGCGCCGGCCATGTACACAGATATTTGTAACAGACCAAAATTGAAAAGAACCCAGATGTGCAACAATAGGCAAATTTGTGGAATATCCACATACTGAATAGTGCTCAGCAACAAATATGTTGACACCTACACCATATTTGATTCTCAGTAGAAAAAAGGACATACATGATTCCATGTGAAATTCTATAAAAATACAAACTATTCAGAAAGCAGGTCATAGATTGCCTGGAGCTGAAGAGATGTATATTAAGAGACACAAGGAAATGTTTGTTAGTTATAGATATGAGATGTTCATTATCTTGAGTGTGGTGATGGCTTCATGGGTATATGACTATGCATGCATGGATTTCAAAATTTCTTGCACTAAAATAAATTTACCTTTAATTGTACAATTTAAGTTTAATTTAAAATTTTTGAAGTACCTTTGTACATACTATGTTGGGACTTACAAAGTTGTATACTTAAACATGTACAATTTATTGTAGATTAGTTATAAAATAATTAAATTTAAATTTACAAATTAGAATTAAAAATTAAAATAAAAAAAAACAGGCAGGCTTTGTGGTACAACATATTAAGCCACCACTTGTGAGTTCTGCACTCCGTACTGGAGCACTGGTTCGGGTCCTGATTGCTCCATTTCTGAATCAGTTCCCTGTTAATGTGCCTGGAGGCAAGGGATGATGACCCAACTACCTGGGGCTCTGCCACCCACGTGAGAGACCTGGATAGAATCCCCCTGACATTGGTCTGGCCCAGCCCTGGCTGTTGTAGCCATTTGGGGAGTGAACCAACAGATAGAAGATCTCCCTGTGTGCCTCTCCCTCTCTCTCTGTCATTCTGCCTTTTGAATAAAAAAAAACTCTTTAAAGAAGAAAAGATACTTGTGTGTTCAATATAAGCACGCTGATGTTATTTCAGAATCACACAAGGGTCTCAGATTAGTTTGTAAAATAGTTTTTCAGTGAGTGAGTAAATTTCATGAAGTAGTAAAATATACATCTACGCATATCAACTTATACTTTTAACTTTCTACAAAACTCAGAAATCAACTGTATTTTCAAATTCTGAAGGAACTTGAAATTGATATAGATTGAGATTGATATATATTGAGATTGATATATATTGATATGTAATATTTATATATAAATGTTGGATTTATTTTACTGTCAGGGTAGAACATCATTATCCAAATGGATGGTAAACGATGGTAAATGGATGGTAAAGGGAATGATAGGAAAGACTGGTAAGAGTCCTAAGTGCAAAATGGAGGCAGTGAACAGAATTCTAGGCGTGGGAGAAATTCTTGTGATCGTAGTCTATGGGAGGTGGAATAATAACCCCTCCAAAGATGTGCATATCCAGATCCCCAGAACTTGTGTGTGTGTGTTTCTTTATAGGGCAGAAGGACCCTTGCAGAGGTGGGTAAGATTAAAGACGTGGAAGTGGGGTCATTGTCCTGCATTCCCCAGGTGGGCTGTATACGATCATGTGGGTTCTTTAAATTAAAAAAAATTTTTTTTTTTGACAGGAAGAGTTAGACAGCGAGCGAGCGAGAGAGAGAGAGACAGAAAGGTCTTGCTTCCGTTGGTTCACCCCCCAAATGGCTGCTATGGCTGGTGCTGCGCCGATCCGAAGCCAGGAGCCAGGTGCTTCCTCCTGGTCTCCCATGCGGGTGCAGGGCCCAAGCACTTGGGCCATCCTCCACTGCACTCCCGGGCCACAGCAGAGAGCTGGACTGGAAGAGGAGCAACCAGGACCGAACTGGCACTGCAACTGGGACTAGAACCCAGAGTGCTGGCACCACCGGTTAGCCTAGTGAGCCGCGGCGCCGGACAGCATGTGGATTTTTAAAATGGAGAACCTGATCCAGCTGTAGTCAGAGGGAAATGTGGCCACAGAAAGGAAGCAGCTCTGTGACATTTGAAGACAGAGGAAGAGGACCACCAGCCTCTAGAATTTGGAAAAAGCCAGGAAATGGATTCTGCCTCGGGCCACTAGAAGGAACACAGCCCTGCTAGCACCTTGAGTTTAGCCCAACAGACGCATTCTGGGCTTCCAACCTCTAGAACTGCGAATTAATAAATAAATCTGTATTGTTTCTGCCACCAGGTTTGTGACAATTTGTTATGGCAGCTCTAGAAAACTAAGCTAAAGCTCAGAGAAGGGGTTAAAACTTAGAATCAATGTTTTGCCAGTGAGTTGCAATAGAAAGTGAACTCTGGAATACTAAAATAACATTCTCCATTCCTTGGGAATTATTTTCCCTTGCACATATCAGACCTTGTTTTCTCATAAAGAACAACATATTTATTTATTAAAAGATAATTCTAAGTATATTAGAGTTGGAATAAACCTTAGATGTCATTCTGGGCTTACCTCCTGAAATTTACAGATGGAAAAGCTGAGTGAGGGCCAAATGTTAAACAGCTCCTTACTGGCAGATCTGAGTGTCCTGGCCCTGTCTTCCCTCCTTACATTCTTGTGGAGATTTAAGGTAGCCAGAGTTTTTGTTCTTTTCACATAGGTTTTGTTCACAGACTCAGGATGCTAATTTTTTTCCTTATTTTTATTGATTAAGTCCATGTGTTCAAAACCTTTGAATAGCTCCAGAAATTATAAAGGTATACAAACAGATGTTTTACATGAAATTTTACTATCGTTTCTCTTTGAAGTACAGGAAATTTATTTTTAGAGATAATTCAAATTTTATTCTTTAATAATTTTCAAATGCTGTAAGGAAATCATTAGTTTGTATCTTCAACACTCTTTCTTGATACCAAACACTATTCTCGTATGGTTTTTCTCTTAAATATATAATAGATTTAGAAAACATGTGGTGAAGCCATGTTTTAAATCTGCTGAACGTATTTTATGATGTTTTAATGAGACTACTGCATTGTAAGAGGATGCGGTACTCTACAAAACTTTCATCGTAGGTTTCCTCCCTCTGCGTCTCCATCCCCTGAACCATCCCTTCCTCTAGTTGCTGGTTATTATATACTCACAAACTGACAGCCAGTGTGGTCCCTTGTTCTTGACTGCCCATATTTAAACCAAATTAATATAACTAATAAGATAAATAAACATATTCTTATATTTATAATGTAATCCAGAGATAGGTTTTCACTGTGCTTAGGTTTTCTGAGTTATCACTCCTGAGTAGAACTGAGTGTTATTTTTGCTTTTATAGCTGGCCCTTCAGGTACAGTGTAATTCTTCAAATTAGATGTTTCAGATTAAATTTAGAGAAGAATAGAGTCAACTTGTAATGGTATTTCAGCACTGATCACAGGGTTTGATATTTGTATTGACTGTTTTTGAAAATCACAATTCATCTCACCAGTTTTTGAGTGCTACTGAAATGCCATTGTACAAGTGATAGAAGTACAAAAATGAGCAGGACGTTCTCCACGCTGCAGTGTTGACAGACTTTTGTCACATGTGGCCTCACTGACTGTTCTTAGAAGTCATCAGCAGACTTGAACCAAACTGGCCCTCGTGATTCAACTCAGGGTAATAATCTGCCACTGTGGCACAGGTAGAAATGTGATTTTTCTACCAAAAACATGAACAAGTAACAGAGGCTCACTGCTACTGTCTTCAGTACCAAAATGTGAGTTCCAGGGAGACAGAAACCGTGGTCTATGCTTTACTGCTCCATCTCCGCTAGAACGGGATCTGGCACATAGTAGGTACTCAGGAGATATTTGCAGAGTGAGTAGGTAGATGGCTTCCACTACTGATCTTTCGGCTTTCAGCTCAAAGTGTTCTTTCCCCTAGACCAACCCTCTCTGGCTTTAAGGGCATTTTTGGCTTCCATTTCATTGGCCAGAACTTAGTCACATGGCCACACTTTTCTGCAAGAGAGGACTTTGTTGTGGGGATCTTTGTGTACAGTTTAAAAGCAAAGGTTTTTATTAGGAAGGAAGCATTGGGCCGGCGCCGTGGCTCAATAGGCTAATGTTCCGCTTGCGGTGCCAGCATACCGGGTTCTAGTCTCAGTCGGGGTGCCGGATTCTGTCCCGGTTGCCCCTCTTCCAGTTCAGCTCTCTGCAGTGGAGGATGGCCCAAGTGCTTGGGCCCTGTACCTACATGGGAGACCAGGAGAAGCACCTGGCTCCTGGCTTCAGATCAGCGGCCATTGGGGGGTGAACCAACGCAAAAGGAAGACCTTTCTCTCTGTCTCTCTCTCTCTCTCACTGTCCACTCTGCCTTTCAAAAAAAAAAAAAAAAAAAAAAAGGAAGGAAGGAAGCATTGAGGACAAGGGTAGCAGTCTCTGACACAGCTTGAACAGTGATGTCTTTCAGACATACCTTTGAGTTCTGCAGCCTCAGGGCCTGATGTAGAACTGGATACTGCTTGAGAGAGAAAAGAGGCAACATATCAAGTCAAGAAAGTACCAGAGACCCATCCAGATCTTGCTCAGGAGGTTAAAGAACAGTAGGGGGTTTTATTCCAAGGATGCTGCGCTACTGAAGGACAGTAAGAGGAATGGTGCGGCAACTTCAGATGCTTTCTAAGGGCTGCAGATCTTTTATCGTAGGAAGTTGCTGATTTCTTCAGTGATTTTGAGTTTTCAAAATTGTTTAACTGTGCCGCCAAAGACCTGAGACTTGGACATTAAAAACTGGAGAACACTGTGTTATTTACTTAGGATTGCAGCAATCCTTTCATTGTCATTACCACCCAGAATCTGGTGGCTTGCCTGCATGTAACTGTCGCCCACACGTCTCTCCTGGGTGCAGGCTCTGCCCCTGATTGCCTTCTGAAGAGCTCACAAGTACCCCTTGCTCGCCCCAGCCAGAGTTCTCTTGCTCTCTCCAAGGAAGGCAGTCCAAATGTTTGAACTGAACTGAAGAGGAATGATAAAAAGTCCTGATGAGTGGGACCATGAAGCATTTTGTCTTTGTTTCATAAATTTTAAAAGATCATGAAAATGTTATAACAGGGTTATACTATTTAAATAATGTGAAAATAAAATTTAGGACATGAAAATTCCATGTTATCCCCTCTCTCAAATCTTATTCTTCACAGGTAGCACTTTTTTTTTTTTTTAAAGATTTATTTATTTTATTTGAAAGGCAGAGAGAGAGAGAGAGAGAGAGAGATATCTTCTATCCACTGGCTTACTCCCTAGATGGCTGCAGTGGCCAGGGCTGGGCCAGCCAAAGCCAGCAGTCCGGAGCTTCATCTGGGTCTCCCACGTAGGGGCCGGATCCCAAGCACTTGGGCCATATTTTGTTGCCTTTCCCAGGCCATTAGCAGGAAGCTGCACTGGAAGTGGAGCAGTTGGGACACAAACTGGCACTGGGATACCAGTGTCTCAGACAGTGGCTTTACTTGCTAGGCCACAGAGTTGGCCCCAAGAGGTAGCACTTTTTTTTTTTTTTTTTTTGACAGGCAGAGTGGACAGTGAGAGAGACAGAGAGAAAGGTCTTCCTTTTGCCGTTGGTTCACCCTCCAATGGCCGCCGCGGCCAGCGCGATGCGGCCGGCGCACCGCGCTGATCCGATGGCAGGAGCCAGGAGCCAGGTGCTTTTCCTGGTCTCCCATGGGGTGCAGGGCCCAAGCACCTGGGCCATCCTCCACTGCACTCCCTGGCCACAGCAGAGGGCTGGCCTGGAAGAGGGGCAACCGGGACAGAATCCGGCGCCCCGACCGGGACTAGAACCCAGTGTGCCGGCGCCGCTAGGCGGAGGATTAGCCTAGTGAGCCGCGGCGCCGGCGAGGTAGCACTTTTTTAACAGTGGGTATCAGTTTAGCAAACTTCTTGTGCTCTATGTAAGCAAATACATACAGATATATGTACTTTTTTTCTTAATAGAATCAGGATCATATTATAAGTTGTTATGCAACTTTTCATTCCTCCCACTCACCTAATAAGTACATCTTGTACATCTTGCCATCTTTTCATGTCAGTATTAAAAGATTGTTTATTTGGAATAGCTAAGATCTTACCTGTTCCATATTAACAATATTTTCAGAGGTTAGCTGTCCTGAGGGACAACAATGATGAAAAAGATATTTCGATCTATAATATGTAATATTTGTATATTTGCAATACAGTGCTCTAAAATGTTTGCACCCACCAAAAGTTTTAAACATCTGGGAGGATGTTTGGTGCTGCAGCTAATTATACCACCCTGTTAGTATTACATGTACTACCTACTCATTATAATATCGTCAACAGACTTCTTTTTTAAAAGATTTGCTGCTGCAGGGTTAGCGCTGTGGAGTAGCAGGTAAAGCACTGCCTGTGGTGCCAGCATCCCATATGGGCACTGGTTTGAGTCCCGGCTGCTCCACTTGCGGTCCAGCTCTCTGCTATGGCCTGGGAAAGCAGTGGAAGATGACCCATGTTCTTGGGCCCTGCACCCACATGGGAGACTTGGTGGAAGCTATAGGCACCTGGCTTTGAATTGGCCCAGCTCTGGTCATTGAGGCCATCTGGGGAGTGGGCCAGCGGATGGAAGACCTCTTTCTCCCTCTCTGTCTCTATGCCTCTGCCTCTGTAACTCCACCTTTCAAATAAGTAAGTCAGTATTTAAAAAAAAAAAAAAAAGAGCTGCTGCTTTCTCCTTTATTTTTATTTGCTTACTTATTTTAATTTGAGAGCAAGTAGGAGAGTAAAACAGACAGAGCTCCCATCTGCTGGTCCACTCCCCAGATGCTGCAATGATCAGAGTTGGGTTCTGCCAAAGTCAAGAGCTGAGTTGCAGAAGCCCACTTATCTTAGCCATCACTGTTTCTTCCCAGGGTCTGCATTAGCAGGAATCTGGAGTTAGGGTCCGGAATTGAACCCTGCACTCCAATGTGCGGGTGCTAGCATCTTTTTTTTTTTTTTTTTTTTGGACAGGCAGAGTTAGACAGTGAGAGAGAGAGAGAGACAGAGAGAAAGGTCTTCCTTCCGTTGGTTCACCCCCCAAAGTGGCTGTTACGGCCAGTGCGCTGCACCAGGAACCAAGTGCTTCCTCCTGGTCTCCCATGCAGGTACAGGGCCTAAGCACTTGGGCCGTCCTCCATTGCACTCCTGGGCCACAGCAGAGAGCTGGACTGGAAGAGGAGCAACCGGGACAGAATCCGGTGCCCTGACTGGAATTAGAACCAGTGTGCCGGTGCTGCAGGCAGAGGATTAACCTAGTGAGCCGTGGCGCCGGCCAGCATCTTTTTTTAAAAAAATTATTTATTTACAGATGTATTTATTGGAAAGTCAGAGTTACACAGACAGAGGGAGAGACAGATCTTCCATCCCCTAGTTCACCCCCTAGGTGGCTGTAAAGGCCTGGGTTGAAGCATGCCAAAGCCAGGAGTTTCATCCTGGTCTCCCACGTGGTTGGCAGTGTTCCAAACACTTGGGCCATCTTCTGCTGCTTTTTCCTGGCCATTGGCAGGGAGCTGGATCAGAAGTGGAGCAGCCAGGACAGTAATCGGCACCCATATGGGATGCCAGCGTGGCAGGCAGCGGCTTTGCCCACATGCCACAAGCCCCCCCGCCCCCCAATTTTTTAAAATCTCTTGAACAGACTAAATAATACATTGAACATAGCTGACTGCCAAATGATCTGAAAGTTCTGTTGAATCTCTCATAGAATACACAGCAGAGAGATGTGTCTGACTGTACATTAGAATCACCCTGTGTGCCTTTTAAAGCACGGATGTCCTGCCTCTTCCACACACCAGTTAAATCCAGGTTTGTGGGGTGTGGGTGTGCAGTATCAGTAGTTTTTTTTTTTTTTTTTTTTTTTGGACAGGCAGAGTGGACAGTGAGAGAGAGAGACAAAGAGAAAGGTCTTCCTTTGCCGTTGGTTCACCCTCCAATGGCCGCCGCGGCCAGCGCGCTGCGGCCGGCGCACCGCGATGATCCGATGGCAGGAGCCAGGTGCTTTTCCTGGTCTCTCATGGGGTGCAGGGCCCAAGCACCTGGGCCATCCTCCACTGCACTCCCTGGCCACAGCAGAGAGCTGGCCTGGAAGAGGGGCAACCGGGACAGAATCCGGCGCCCCAACCGGGACTAGAACCCGGTGTGCCGGCGCCGCTAGGCAGAGGATTAGCCTAGTGAGCCGTGGCGCCGGCCTATCAGTAGCTTTTTAAGGCTCCAAAAGTGATTCTGATATTTAGCCCAGGTTTAGAAAAGTGTTTAAGAAACCTGAAGGATGAAATCAAAACATTCAAAGACTACCTAATAAAACTTCAGAAACAGAGCACAGAGACTTTGAAGGAAAAGAAATAATTGTAGGAAATGTCCTGCACATTCGCAAAGCCTCATCTTCAGCAGTTAAAGGTCGGGATGTGAGCCCCCATGGGGAGGGGATTAAGGCAGATCCTCCCATGTATCCTTGTGATTGATCTGCATTCTTGTGTTTTCCAGAGAGGATGAGATCGGAGCAAACCTGTACATTCTGGGTGGAAAGAAACACACTGGCGTAATTGCTCCTTTCCCCAGGTGTGGTTCTCCAAACCCCCTCGCCCCTCTCTGGGGCATCTCAAGGCTCCCTTGGGAAGAGCTGTGCTTGGGGTTGGTGTTTGAAGGGCAGTTTGCTCTTGCTTGTTCTCCTCTTCAGTCCGAGCTCATTGTTTTCCAGCTTCCAGGAACTCCCCCAAGGTTCTAGTTCAATGACACACACCTTTTCTTGTTTTCCAGCTCAGAGTTTTACAGATACAAAAAACGTTTTGTTGTCCTTCCAGTGCCACCTGGGAGGCAGTTGATGACTTAACACCATGTCTCAACCTTTTTGAGTCCTAATAGTATAAAATCATGTTGGAGGGCAGGGAGGATGCCGTTTTCAGGTTCATTCTTTATTATATAATGTTAATAGTTGGATAGTATAATATTTTCTAGACTTCTTTAGTCTTAGTATTAATATAACCATTTTTTCCTTCTTTAAAAGCAAAATTTGTCTGGCTAAGCAGTCAGAGACAAAGCAAATTTGGTCTGTTTTGCTTTACTTTCTTTAGTAATTATGTGTACTGAGAAGAAAAGTGAGTTTCCCAAAGCATTTTATGTATTTAAGAGGTACAATAAATGAAGAAAGAATCTGTAGCTAAAAGGCGTCAGTTCCAATTAGGATTCTCTCTTTTCTTCCTGTCATCATGAGCTTTGGTCCATGAAGAACCAATGTCAGCGGAGCCAGAAGCTCAGGCCGGAACTTTGGGAACAGACGGGAGGAGACGTGAAAGGGAGGTGGGAGGGATTGAGGGGAGAGGAAGAGAGAAGTTGAGTCTGGCTGACCCATCTGTTCTAGCCGTAGGGTTGTTTTCTATTTGTGCTAAAATATACACAACATAAAATGTGTCATTTTAATCATTTTAAGTGTACAGTTTAGTGGCATTGAGTACATTCATAATGTTGTGTAGCTGTCACCAGAGCTTGTCATCATCCCTAACAGAAAGTCTGTTCCATTAAACAGCAACTCCGCTTCGCCGCTTTCCCTCCAGCTCCTGTAACCTCTATTCTACTTTTTGTCTCTGTGAATTTGCCTTTTCTAGGTATTCAACATAAGCAGAATCACACACAATAGTTGTTCTTCTATGTCTGGCTTATTTCACTTCTAGGCTAATTTTTTTTCACAGTTCAACTATACTGTAGCATGTATCAGAATTTCATTTCTTTTTATGGTTTGATAATGAGGGATCTTCACGAAGTTCATGGAAAATGCAAGTTATGAAAAAAAACTGTGTGGATTTCAACATTTTGTACCAAAATAAACTTGTCTTTTAATTTTCCACAAACTTTTTGAAGTATTCATTATATAGTACATACATGCATACATAGCACATTTTGTTTATGCAGCCATCTAATGAAGGACACTTGGATGGTTTCCACATTTGACTGTTGCGAAATGCTGCCGTGAGCACCAGTGCGCAAGTATCTGTCTGTTTCAGTTCCTGCCTTCAGTCCTTTTGAGTGTATACCTGAGAGTGGAACAGCTGGATCATGTGGAAACTACATTAAGCATTTGGAGGAACCACCACACCACTTCCTGCAAAGTCTGCACCATTTTACATCCCCACCAGCTATGCATGAGGGTGCTAATTTTCCTGCATCCTCAACCAAACTTGATATTTCCCCCTTTTTCTTGATAATAGTCATTCTAATGGGTTTGAAATTATATCTCATCATAGTTTTACTTTGCATTTTTCTAATATTTAATAACATTGAGCATCTTTTCTTGGAATTTTATTAAAATATCTTCTTATGGGGCCAGCATTGTGGCACAGTGGATAAAGTTGTCACCTGCAATGGTGGCATCCCATGTGGGCGCCAGGTCATGTCCTGGCTGCTCCACTTCTGATCCAGCTTTCTGCTAATGGCCTGGGAAAAGCAGTGGAGAATGGCCCAAGTACTTGGGCCCCTGCACCCTTAAGGAAGACCTGGAAGAAGCTCCTGGCTCCTGGCTTCAGACAAGCCCTGCTCCGACCATTGTGGCCATTTGGGGAGGGAACCAGCAGGTGGAAGATCTCTTTTTCTGTCCCTCTCTCTCAAAACTCTGCCTTTCAAATAAATAAATAGTTTAAAATAAAATATCTTCTTATGAATTTCTTTTTTAAAAAATTATTTAATTATTTTCATTTTATTTGAAAAGCAGAGAAAGAGACAAAGGAAAACAGATATTCCATCTACTGATTCACTCCGTAAATGCCTGCAACAGCCAGAGCTGGGCCAGGCCAAAAGTAGGAGCCTGGAACACTCCCATCTGGACCTAAGTATTTGAGCCATCATCTGTTGGCTCCCAGCATGCACATTAGCTGGAAGCTGGATCAGAAGTGGAGTAGCCAGAAAAACTAGGCACTCCAATATGAGATACAGCCATAACTTCTGCACCAAATACCCACCGTATGCTTCTTTTAAAAGTGAAAACAAGGCCGGCGCCGCGGCTTACTAGGCTAATCTTCCGCCTTGCAGCACCGGCACACTGGTTCTAGTCCCAGTCAGAGCGCCAGATTCTGTCCCGGTTGCCCCTCTTCCAGGCCAGCTCTCTGCTGTGGCCAGGGAGTGCAGTGGAGGATGGCCCAAGTGCTTGGGCCCTGCACCCACATGGGAGACCAGGATAAGCACCTGGCTCCTGCCATCGGATCAGCGCAGTGCGCCAGCCGAGGCGGCCATTGGAGGGTGAACCAACGGCAAAGGAAGACCTTTCTCTCTGTCTCTCTCTCTCACTGTCCACTCTGCCTGTCAAAAAAAAAAAAAAAGTGAAAACATAAGTGGGAGTGTGTATAGGAGCATTGTTCTTCATTTTCCCATTCCTGCTGCAGTGTAGAGGAAAGAAATTTCCCGGGACAGGTAATTGAATAAATGCAGTCCACAGTTTCACACAGATGTATGATGGATATAATCTTGTTTCCTCTCCTGCGTATTTATCTCTTATTTTGTCCTGTTTACAATTAGATAAGCCTCCTGGTTCTCCTTTGTCACTGAACTTCAGTACTTGAGAAAGGCCTGGGGCTGAGGTTTCCGTGAGGCCTTTCCAGCCCACCCTTGCACGTACACGGTTAGGTTCCATTTATGTTGCACTCCATGACGTGCCCCAAGTGGGCCTCCTCCCTTGTGTGCGCCATCTTTCTTGTGTTTCAGTTCTAGGAGGCTGGAACGCCTGCACCCCCAGACGGCCCCGTGTCGGTGGTGTTGGGGAGCAAGCTGCTGTGCTCACAGATAGCCAGGTCCCCTGCTCTTACCTCCTCTCCTGTTACATGATCTGTTGTCTGACAAAGAGAACACCAAAGTAGTACATAATAACCGTGGAGGATTAGTGAGTAAGGCTTTATACATTTATCATTTGGGGGATCAATTAATTTGCTTATGGGAGCTGAAGTTTTCAGCACACCATGGGTGAAACAGTACACGGATTCTCATGTTTCTGTTGCGTCTCAGGTGCTGGCTGAGGGTGCCTGCTTATCTGGCACATCCACACAGAACGAACTGTGTGTTCCCTCTCGGGTGTGTTGGATAGCAGGTCCCTCTGTGGGCAGTTCAGCACAGTGAGCTTTATCACAGATTAATATCCATAGCTACACTGTGGTCTTTAAATGCAGAGTAAACCTGGGGTAAAGAAGGAAAGTCTCTGATGAAAACAGTGAAACTTTCTCAGTGCGTCTTCAAAGTTTTTACAAATTGTCTGTTTTTACTGTCTTTTTCAAATAGCCCTCAATAAAGAAAACAGTTTTTAAAATGTATTTTGTTTGCTTACAAAAATCTATGCTCTTAGCGGTTTAATTGTAATTAAGGGAAAAAAACTTGGAAAATTCAGTTTATTTCTTTATTCTACCACATTTATCTGCTTTGAAAATTCAGAAAAGTTCATTTTCTTATTTCTGTCATTGCATTTTAATTCTTCACGGAACTTCTCTTCATGCAGCCTTGAGATAGCCACAAGATCCTCTGAGGTCACCAGAGTTACTTGCATCCCTTGAAATGTTAGTACCAAAAATGAAGAAGTCCTTTCTCCTATGGAAATCACAGACTTAACAGGTCAACTTACATGTAAACATCCCCTGTTTATTTGACTTTAAGTAATCCTGTTGCCAAATCAGCAAGGTTGAAACCAAATGAAAATGTATCTCTTGGTGGTATTTTCATTTGGAAATGTAGCTGAACTTTCAGTGAGCATTCAGAAGACTGTGTTGCCTTCCCATGGTCATGTTTGCTCAGCCCTCTGCTTTTGATTTCTCCTGAGGTTTGTGCATGTGATCACTCACTCCATCCTAGTGATCTGAAAGTGGCAGACGTCCTGACCTCTCACCTCTAAATACTTCACTGTGTGTGCTCTGAGAACAAAAATGTTATTCCATGCAAGACCACAATAGTATGTCATATCCTAGAAAGCTAACAGCATGCAGCTTGGCTTTCTAAATTTTTGTCATTTTCCCAAAAAATGTCCTTTTGTATCATTTTGTCTCCCACTACCTCCATTTAGAATCCAGCTGAAGATTACTCATTAGGTTGGATTATCATGTCTCTAGTCTAGAACAGGCTTCCTGTCTGTCTGTCTGTCTGTCTCTTCTCTTATTTTTTCTGGATCCTTTCTGTCAATGGTAATTTTGAGTAGTCTAGGCCAGTTGTCTTATAGAATGCCCCACAGTCTGCTATGCGTTTTTGATAGGAATGCTGCCCAATAGTCAATTTGCCTCCCTACTGGTGGTGCTGAGTTCGGTTATGACGCAGATCGTTGTTCAAGGGGTACCTGTCATCAGTTCATTGGAAAGGTCCTTCTTTTGCTTTTAATAATAATTACGGTAGTGCCCTCTTATCTGCAAGCACACTTTCTGTATTTCAGTTAGCCACAGTCAGCTGGGATCCAAAATCATTAAATGGAAAATGCCAGAAATACACAATTAATATTTTAAATTGTACTCCATTCTGAGTAGTGAGATGAAATTTCTCACTGCCCTGTGTCTCACAGCCCCAAATGTGAATCATTCCTTTGTCCAGTGTTTTCATGCCATTTGTGCTGCCTGCTATTAGTCACTTAGTAACTGTCTTGGTTATGTCAACCGTCATAATATCCCTGTGCTTGTTTTCAAGGAACCCCTACTTGATGCAATAATGGACCCAAAGTGCAAAAGTAGTGATGCTAGCAATTGGATATGCCACAGACAGTCCTAACGTGCTTCCTTTAAGTGAAAAGATGAAAGTGCAATTAAATACTTTTTAAAGATTTATTTATCTATTTATTTAAAAGGCAAAGCAAGAGAGAGAGATTGCACGCTTCTGTCTTCAGGTTCACTCCCCAAATGGCCA
Organism: Oryctolagus cuniculus; assembly: GCF_964237555.1. Taxonomy (NCBI): domain Eukaryota; kingdom Metazoa; phylum Chordata; class Mammalia; order Lagomorpha; family Leporidae; genus Oryctolagus; species Oryctolagus cuniculus. The sequence goes on from NC_091436.1 coordinate 133,827,797, forward strand.
CAACAACCAGGGCTGGGCAAGGCTGAAACCAGGAGTCAGGAATTCCACCTGGGTCTCCCACATAAGTGGCAGGGACCCAAGCACTTGGGCTGTCTTCTGCTGCCTTCCCAGGCACATAAGCAGTTAGTTGGATGGGAACTAGAGCAGCTGGGACTCTTAACTGGCACTCCAGTACGGGATGCCCACATCTCAAGTGGCACCTTAACCCACCGCATGAGAGTGCTGGCCACAGTACAACAGAAGATTTTGAGAGAGAGGCTTCTGTTGTGGTACAGCAGGTTAAACAATTATTTGTGGTGTAGGTACCCCTTCCTGGAGTACCTGTTTGAGTCCCTGATGCTCCACTTCTGATCCAGCTTCCTGCTAATGTTCCTGGGAGGCAGCAGTGATGGCTCAAGTACTTGAGTTCCTGTCACCCATATGTGAGACCAGGATGGGGTTCCTGACTCCTGGCTTTGGCCTGGCCCAAACCTAGCTGTTGCAGCCATTGGGAGAGTACAACCAGCATATGGAAGCTTGCTCTCTCTCTCTCTCTCTCTCTCTCTCTTTCTCTGTCTCTCCTTCTCTCTCTGTTGCTCTGCCTTTCTAATAAAAAAAAATAAAGCTTTTTTGAAATTATTAGGAAAAAATTTGAGGCCGGCGCTGTGGCTCAATAGGCTAATCCTCCGCCTTGCAGCACTGGCACACCGGGTTCTAGTCCCGGTCAGGGCACCGGATTCTGTCCCGGTTGCCCCTCTTCCAGGCCAGCTCTCTGCTGTGGCCAGGGAGTGCAGTGGAGGATGGCCCAAATGCTTGGGCCCTGCACCCACATGGGAGACCAGGATAAGCACCTGGCTCCTGCCATCGGATCATCGCGGTGCGCTGGCCGCGGCGGCCATTGGAGAGTGAACCAATGGCAAAGGAAGACCTTTCTCTCTGTTTCTCTCTCTCACTGTCCACTCTGCCTGTCAAAAAAGGAAAAAAAAAGAAAAAGAAAAAAAAATTTGAAAGATCACTTAACTGCTATTATACCATATTGTTATAAGTGTTCTATTTTACTAAATATTTGTTATTGTTAATCTCTTGCTGAATCTAATCTGTAAATTAAACTTTATTATATATGTGCATCTAGGAAAAAACATAAAATATATAGGGTTTGGTACTATTTGTCATTTCAGGTATCCACTGGGGGTCTTAGAATGTAACCCTCTGGGGGAGGGGTACTTCTGTAACCTATGGTGTGGTGTCCTTTTCCAATACCCTATTACCTGTTGGTTTTAATTTGTTTGATGCTTTAAGCCAGGGTTTCCCAGAGGTCTGTTGATGGGTATCTGTACCTATGAAGCCCCAGGTAGCTTTCCAAGGATACAGTCCATGATCCCTAAAATATTTAAGGATCTTTTCCCTATGTTGTTGAGGTGCCTTCTGCACCTAAACAGGAGTATGTGTTGTAAGTAGTGGGTTTTTAGGAGCTGGCAAGCAATCCTGTTCATCTTATTTTCCTGATTTTCTAGCCCAGTGTCATGTAGAACTAGGCACTTAGTTTTTGTTATTTGTCTGAGAACGATTTGTTCTGGCCTTTCACTTATCCTGAGCCAAACATTTGGATCTTTTATGTTTGGTATAAACTGTACTAGAAAATAAAGCGAAGGGGCTTAGCCCCTGGTTTTTGTGTTCTCCTTGAAGATTTTTGGGCACAGCAATTTGCTTTGTGCCTCTGTTGACAATGAAGTGAACTTTAGTCATTTGGAAACAAAAACACAACAATATATGTCTTAGTTTTCTAATTATTAGTTGTATCATTAAGATACTTTTCACCAGTGCAGAATGGCTCCTTTTGACTATGTAGAGAAGAGCGCTCGGGAGGTAACTTTAGCCTTAAATCTACTATTAGCCCAATAAGAATGTCTTTGCAAGTGGTTAATTCTTTCTCCAGGCTGAACCAGGGAGTGATGTGGGGTTAATCATAGCAGTGGCAAGGTGTGTTTTGTTTAGCCTATTGATTAACCTATTGGTAAATTGGTTGGCCCAGAATAAAAACTGTCAGACAACTGACAATGACAATAAAAGCTAACATTTGAATATAAAAGTCTTCAGTAGGTTCATGGAAAATGCGGTAATGAAAAAATTATACATGGATTTCAAAAAGCTTTGCTCTAAAATACACTTTATAAATTTCATATTCCTTGAACTTTTCAAGAACCCTCTAAATACACTTTATATATTATACCACTTAATCTAGGAGATCACTCTATGAAAGCAGATATTTTTATTCTAAATACACAGGTAGAGGAAAAGGCTTAAAGAAGTTAAAATAGCCAGTTCTCAAACAACTTGTGAGGCCTGGAAGAATCCCCACGTTCTATTCCAAATTCTTCTTTCTTTCCATCTTGCTGTTCTAAAAGGTTGAGGCCCCTAGGGAATCTAAATGTGCACAAAGCATGGCTCTTGCTCTCGAGGACTTTTAAAATGTAACACAAATATATTTAAAAAAATATTAGTTGATTACTTAGAAATGCCGACCAGCAAAAAGAGAGAAAGATCTTCCATTTGCCGAGTCATTTCCCAAATGGCCACAACAGCCAGGTCTGGTCCCGGCCAAAGCCAGGAGCCAGGAATTCCAAACTGGTCTCCCACGTGAGTGGCCAGGGGCCCAAATACTTGAACTATCACTCCCTGCCTTCTCGGGCCCATTAGCAGGATGCTGGATTGGGACCAGAGTAGCCAGGACTCCCATGTGGGATGCAGGCATTGAAAGTCACTGCTGGCCAGCGCCGCGGCTCACTAGGCTAATCCTCCACCTTGCGGCGCCAGCACAGCGGGTTCTAGTCCTGGTCGGGGCACTGGATTCTGTCCCGGTTGCCCCTCTTCCAGGCCAGCTCTCTGCTGTGGCCAGGGAGTGCAGTGGAGGATGGCCCAAGTGCTTGGGCCCTGCACCCAAGCGAGACCAGGATAAGTACCTGGCTCCTGCCATCGGATCAGTGTGGTGCGCAGGCCGCAGCGCACCAGCCGCGGCGGCCATTGGAGGGTGAACCAACTGCAAAAGGAAGACCTTTCTGTCTCTCTCTCTCTCTCACTGTCCACTCTGCCTGTCAAAAAAAAAAAAAAAAAAAAGAAAGAAAGAAAGAAAAAAAAGAAAGTCACTGCTTAACCATTGTACTATAGCACCAACCCTACACAATAAATATATTATTGATGAAAAATTGGGGGTACAGAAAAGGTCAGAATGACCTGCAAATCTAGGGTCAGGGCATGATAGAGGTAGCACTTGTGGGAAAATAATGTTTTGGGAAGAAGAATGTGTGATCAACAGTGTGGATATAAAGAAGCACAGGCTTGTTAAGGGAGAGGAGTTTGTCTATTGTGGCTGGAGCATGAGCTGTGTAAAAGAAATTAGTACAAGCTAGACCCGAAAGATAGATTAGGGTCAGATTGTGAGGGGCCTTAAATGCCATAGGGAAGAACTTATGCTGTAGGTGTTTTGAGTAGGAGATGAAAAATGTGTTCCAGGGTCTGGCATTGTAAGTTAATCCTCCATTTGCGGTGCCAGCATCCATATGGGCACCAATTCGGGTCCCGGCTGCTCCTCTTCGAATCCAGCTCTCTGCTATGGCCTGGGAAAGCAGTAGAAAGTGACCCAAGTACTTGAGCCTCTGCACCCATGTGGGAGACCTGGAAGAAGCTCCTGGTTTCAGATCTGCTTAGCTGCAGCCATTGTGGCCATTTGGGGAGTGAACCAGCAGATAAAAGAGCTTTCTCTCTGTCTCTCCTTCTGTCTGTAACTCTACCTCTCAAGTAAATAAATAAAATCTTAAAAAAAAAAAAAAAGAAAAGAAAAATGACTCCCAATAGTGATGATAAGTGCTTATATTTTTAAGATGTGAGTAGTAATCCCCTAACATAGGTTATCTCATTAATGTACTACTGTAACCCTTTGAACAGTGTGTTCTGTCTGTTTCACAGATGAGAAACTAAGGCTTAGTGAAAGTAAGTAAATTGAAAATGTCAAGAGAAGGAACTAGAACTTAAACTTGAGCCTTTCAGATTTTCTAAAGCCTATTTCGTTTCCTACTGTGATATATTGTCACTTATTTGTTTGTTTAAGATTTGCTGTTTATTTTTATTTGAAAGAGTTACAGAGATAGAGATAGAGAGAGAGAGAGATCTTCGGTCCTCTGGTTCACTTCCAGATAGCCACAGTGGCCAGAGCTGGGGCAGGCCAAAGCCAGGAGCTTCATCCGGGTCTCCCACATGGGTGACAAGGGTGCAAACACTTAGAGCCATCTTTCAGCTGTTTTCCCCAGGCCCTTAGCAGGGAGCTGGATAGGAAGTGGAGCAGCCAGGACACAGATCCATGCCCGTATGGGATCCTGGTGTCACAGGAAGCAGTTTTACCTGCTATGCCACAACGCCAGCCCCATGTCACATTTTTTTTTATCAGATCACCTAATGAATTCTTAATTCTCTATTAAGAATGTGGCTATAAGAAAAGGACATTTTAGGGGGCCAGTCTGTGGTGTTAGTAGGCTAAGCCTCCACCTGTGGCGCCGGCATCCCATTAGGGTGCCGATTCATGTCCTGGCTGCTCCTCTTCCAATCCAGCTCTCTGCTTGTGGCCTGGGAAAGCAGCAGAAGATGACCCAAGTGCTTGGGCCCCTGTACCCATGTGGGAGATCCCGAGGAGCCTGCTGGCTTCTGGCTTCGGATATACCCAGCTCTGGCCACTGTGGCCATCTGGGGTGTGAACCAGGAAGACGTTTTTACCTCTCAACTAAATAAATGAAAAATTTTTTAAAAAAGAAAGAAAAGGACATTTTCAGAATTCTGACAGGACTGCTTCTTCCTGTGTAGTCATATTAAAGGATATATTACTACCAAGTCTCTAGTTTGGTGCCAGAGCTAGAGGGAAATTAAAGAATTGACGCTGTGTTATTTGCATTGCCGGTGACACCGGCGCATGCTCACAGCAGAAGCCTGTCCCGTTTTCAGAGTCTGACCGTACTGCCTCCAAGTAAGTCTCAGTTTCCAGGGGATATAAAAGATGAATAAAATGATGGCTTTCATAGTTGACTATGTTTCTTCTTGGCAGGTCTTCTACTTATAAAAGACAATGACTACTGATGAAGGTGCCAAGAACAATGGAGAAAGCCCAGCAGCCACTGTTGCTGAACAGGGAGAGGATATTACCTCCAAACAAGACAGGGGCGTGTTAAAGGTGCGTATGCAAAGATGAGTGACATACAGGGAAAACTGCTGTCCACAGAGATCCCTTATAAAAACTGTTTTATACAGGGGGTGGGGCAGATAATGTTTACTGAGGTTACCGAGTATAAACTCTGCAGCTAAATTCCTTTTTTAATTTTATTTAATTTTTTGAAAATTTTAAAATTTATTTTAATATAGTTTATATATTATATATATTAAAATATATTTTCAATATAGTTCATAGATACAATTCTAAGAATATAACAATGCTCCTATCTTCCTCACTCCCTCCTCACTTCTTCCTACCTTCCCTGTTCCTTTCTTTCTGTTTTTCTTTTTTTAGTTTTGAGATAACAAATGGTTCATTTTTTTTTTTTAATTTGACAGGTAGAGTTATAGACAGTGAGAGGAGAGAGACAGAGAGAAAGGTCTTCCTTCCGTTGGCTCACTCCCCTAATGGCCGCTATGGCCAGCACTGCGCTGATCTGAAGCCAGGAGCCGGGTGCCTCCTCCCAGTCTCCCACGCGGGTGCAGGGACCCAAGCACCTGGGCCATCCTCCACTGCCCTTCCGGGCCACAGCAGAGAGCTGGACTGGAAGAGGAGCAACCGGGACTAGAACCCGGGGTGCCGGCACCGCAGGTGGAGGATTAGCCAAGTGAGCCACGGCGCCGGCCTAATGTTTCTTTTATTTTACAATCAAAGGCTTATTTCATCTTTATAATTGAGACATTTTAATTTTTAATCCCAGATTATGATTGGTGAAGTGGAGGCTGAGCTAGGTAAATTAACTGGCCCAGTATTGTATATCTTGATAAACTCAGATTGGGGGTTCAGGTTAAAGTTATGTCTGACTCCGAGAGGTATGGCTCCCTATTCTCAGAGTATACAAATGGGTTATTGTTTTTAAATATGTATTTATTTATTTGAAAAGCAGAGATACAGAGAGAGAAGGGGAGGCACAGAGAGAGAGACAGAGAGAGATCTGCTGATTCGCTCCCCAAATGATTGCATTGGCCAGAGCTGGGCCAGGCCAAAGCCAGGAGCCAGAAGCCATGAGCCAGGAGCTTTTTCTGGGTCTCCCACTTGGGTTCAGGGACCCAAGTACTTGGCACATTACCAGGGAGCTGAATCAGAACTGGAGCAGCCAGGACTTGAATCAGTGTCCATATGGGACTGCGGCACTGCAGGCAGAGACTTAACCTTCTACGCCACAGTGCTGGCCACACAGGATATTATTTTAATATATCATTTTACTGTATTAGAGATAGCTAATGACAAATTTAAAGACTTTTTTTTTTAAAGTTAACTTGCTTTTCAAGTTCAAAAGAGTTTTTTGTTTGTTTGTTTGTTTTACATACAAATAGTGTTCCTGTGTACAGTGCACATACTATTGGGATTTCATCAAAGACCATATCTTACTTTTGAATTAGCTTTCCTAAAATACTGTATTATTTCACTCTGTAGTTAATGATTTTTTAAAAAGATTTATTTATTTATTTGAAAGTCAGAGTTACACAGAGAGAGGAGAGTCAGAGAGAGAGGTCTTCCATCCGCTGGTTCACTCCCCATAAGGCTACAGTGGCCAGAGCTGCGCTGATCCAAAACCAGGAGCCAGGAGCTTCCTCCAAATCTTTCATGTGTGTGCAGAGACCAAGGACTTGGGCCATCTTGCACTGCTTTCCCAGGCCATAGCAGAGAGCTGGATTGGAAGTAGAGCAGCTGGGACTTGAACCGGTGCCCATATGGGATGCTGGCACTGCAGGCGGCAGCTTTACCAGCTAGGTCACAGCGCTGGCCCCGTTAATGATTTTTAATTAAAAAAATTCCATATGTCACAACACGGATAATCAGAGTATGTCTTGATTTTATGCATATAAGTAAATAAACTAAAGCTGAGAGAGGTTAAATGGCTTTGGTTGCTTTAAGTAGTTGTCTGTCCTATGCCATTATGCATACAAGTTTTGTACAGTTAAGTTTTGTTTTTTCCGCAAAGATTATCTTAACACATTATAATACTATACAGTGGTTTCTTTTTTTAAGATTTTATTTATTTGAGAGGTAGAGTTACAGACAGCCTTTCAAATACAGAGACAAAAAGAAAGGTCTTCCATCCACTGGTTCACTCCCCAAATGGCTACAACAGCTGGAGGGGGCTGATTTGAAGCCAGGAGCCAGGATCCAGGAGCTTCTTCCAGGTCTCCCATGTGGGTGCAGGAGCCCAAGGACCTGCATCATCTTCTGCTGCTTTCCTAGGCCATAGCAGGGAGCTGGATCAGAAGGGGAGCAACCGGTACAGGAACTGGCACCCATATGGAATGCTGGTGCCATAGGTGCAGGCTTAGCCTACTACACCACAGCACCCGCCCCTACACAGAATCTTAACATCTCCCATGTCAGCAGCAGTGGATGAGAATTTTTGAGTTTGTTTTATGTAATCTCACTTACGTGAAGCCTTTCTTCTGTGCCCTGACTTCTTCTGAATGCATGTGTGTTCCTGTTAGCTTGCTCTGTGCGAAGCCAAATTTTGAAAACTTACAGCTATCAAGAAAGGGCTTCTCAACCTTGTAGCTGTATTTGCTCATCCCAAACTCCACCGTGCTCCCAGAGACACTGGAGACTGCAAGCTGTCCTTGAATCTCACCACTTGTGTTGGAGAGTTTCTCTTCCATCTCTTTAGTGTCCACACCCAGAGAGCATGGTCCCCAACATATTTCAGACCCAGGTTTTAGTCAGTGTCCTGTTGCTATACTAGAGTATCTGAGACTGGCTGACTTAATAAACAACTGGCTCATTTTGGCCCCTGGTTCCAGAGCTGGGGAGAGCAAGAGCAAGGCTCCGGCATCTCTTCAGCTTCTGGAGAGGGCCCTGTGCTGCTTCAACTCATGAAAGCAGACTGGCAAGCAGGAGGGTGAGAAAGGCACAACTTGAGAAGTGGACCGGCTTTGTAAAGCCCTTCCCCAGTGACGGTTGATCCAGTCCCTCAAGAGTGAGCACCCCCACGAGAAAGGCCTCTTAATGAACCAATCACCTCGTGCAAGTCCTAAATTCCAACACAGCCACAAAGCAATACATTTCAACTCAAGTTTCAGAGGGGACAAACTGTAATAACCTTAGCACCTTGCATTGCCCTAGAGAGCAAATCTGATAACAAGACTTACAGGTTTGTAGAAATACTTGAGGTTGGAAGCCCTTTAAATCATGTCGTTTCTCTGCCTGGAAACTCAGGTGTCAGCACAGCCGGCTGTTGGTTGATTACATAGGTCTAGTACCTGAGTCCTGCGACAAAGTATTAACCTCTCTGTGGTTAAGTTTCCTGTTTGTAAAATTAGAACAACACCCGGCCGGCGCCGCGGCTCACTAGGCTAATCCTCCGCCTTGCGGCGCTGGCACACTGGGTTCTAGTCCCGGCCGGGGGCCGGATTCTGTCCCGGTGCCCCTCTTCCAGGCCAGCTCTCTGCTGTAGCCAGGGAGTGCAGTGGAGGATGGCCCAGGTGCTTGGGCCCTGCACCCCATGGGAGACCAGGAGAACCTCCTGGCTCCTACCATCGGATCAGCGCGGTGCGCCGGCTGCAGCGGCCATTGGAGGGTGAACCAACAGCAAAGGAAGACCTTTCTCTCTGTCTCTCTCTCTCTCACTGTCCACTCTGCCTGTCAAAAAATAAAAAAAATAAGTTAAAAAAAAATTAGAACAACACCATCACTCTTGTAGAGTTATCAGAATCAGATAAAGCATAGTGCCTTCCTATAGTAATTTCTCTGATTAACTTTTATGTGAAAATGAAATTAAAAGCTAAGTTTTGGGTCTGGCATTGGCATAGTGGGATAAACTGCCGCTTGCCACACCAACATCCCATGTGGATACTGGTTCTAATCCTGGCTACTCCACTTCTGATCCAGCTCTCTACTAATGACCGGGGAAAGCAGTGGAAGATGGCCTGAGTGCTTGGACCCCTGCAACCACATGGGAGACCCAGGAGAAACTCCCAGCTCCTGACTTGTCTAAAGCCAGCCCAGCTCCGGCTGTTTCAGCCATATGGGGAGTGAACCAGTGGCTGGAGGGTCTCTCTCTGTCTATAACTCTGCCTTTAAAATAAATAAATAAATCTTTAAAAAAAGATAAAATAAAATAAAGGTAAGTTTGTGGAAAATGAAATTAAAAGTTCATTTGTTGAAGTTCATGCATAGCTTTTTCGTAATACCCATTTTTATGAACTTTTTTAGACTCTTTGCACTTGATCTTAGCCAAGAAGTGATTTTGAAGACCCTTTGAATACATGAGTTTCAAAACTATTTTGCACCAAAATAAACTTATCTTTTAGTTTCATTTTCCATAAACTTTTTGAAGTATCTTCATATATAAAGAAGAAAAAAAAAAAAAAACCAAGGCAGTTTGGAAAGTCAGTTCTTCTCTCAGGCAGATAAAATCTAGGTTTACATTTTAGAATTATAGAGCAGGTTTTTAAATTATTTTTAGTCATATTTACTATCTGAGAGACAGAACCCCCAACTCCTGACTCACTACCCAAATGCGTGCAGCAGTGGGGGGCGGGGGCTGGGGCTGGTGGCTGGGGACTAGGAACTCAGTGTAAGTCTCCCACATGGGTGGCAGGAACCCAACTGCTTGAACCATCACTGTTGCCTCCCGGGGTCTTCATCAGCAAAGAACTGAAGTCAGGAGCCAGAGCCTGGCATTGCATCAGGTGCTTCAGTGTAGAGTGTGGGCAACAAAGGACTTAACTGCTAGGCTAAACACCTGGCCCATCATGTGATTTTGTTTAGATTTATGCTTTGAAACTGTTTTTTCCTTTGGATGTCTTAAAAAGACAGGAATATTTCTTTTCCTTAAAAGATCATGTGAGTTTTTAAGTTAAGAAAGTTGTGAAAACTATGTGACTGCATACGTATAGGGATAGGGGCACATCTCACAGATTAGATTCAGGGACAAGCGTTTTGGTGCAGTGAGTTAAGCAGCCACTTGGGATGCCCACGTCCCATTATCCCAAAGATAATGTGCATCCTGGGGGGCAGCAGATGATGGCTGAAGGACTTGAGTCCTAGCCTCCCATGTGGGAGGCCCGAATGGAGTTCCTGGCTTTTGACTTTGGTCTGCTTTTGCAGCCATTTGGAGAATGAACCAGTGGATGGAAGTTTTTCTCTCTCTCTTTTTCTCTCCCTACCTCTCTCTCTCTGCCTTTTAAATTACCAAAAAAAATTTCAAATAGTTGAATTCTTTAAATAAAAACTCAAACCTGTCCCCCAAAAAGATATACACTGGATGTTACCTACTAAAAATGATTAATTTGGCATAGATGATTGACAGAATAAATTACAGTACCACACGCCTGGATTTGATTTCTTTTTCCAAGAACTGACCAACTGCATTAGTGGTTTGCTGTGCCAAGAACAAAATAAATACACTGGATTTTACAATAGCTAAATACTTTTCAGCTTGGAGCTTTTTTTTTTTTTTTTTTGGCATTTTCTTTACTAGAAAACAAGATATTCAGTAGTGAATCAAATTGTGCTGTGATACTAATGTCTTTTACAGATTGAATATTTTTAAATTACAGAAAGTATAACCTTTATACCAGGATATTTGGCTTTCTGAAATTAAACGAAACAAACAGAACCTAGTCAGAAACTAATGTTCTTAGCAAAGGAGCAAAGCAAATAAAATCACACCTTGAAACGGCTTTAGACTTCCCTTTTGAATCTTTGCTAAAGCCTATTATTCTTTTCTATCTAATTGTATATAGACTAACTTACAAGTCTGTGATTGGAGAGATTTTAGTGTCAAAATATGAGGCATTAAATCAGTGATACAAAATGTATTGGTTAATCATTTTGAGAGAATAAATAGTGTGACTAGCAATAAAACTAAATAAAACATAAGCGACAGATTAGTAAGGTAGTTTTCTGACAGTGAGGGTTATTGAAAGAACTATGATGGAAGCCTTAGAAAGCACAGACACTAGTGTATTTGAAAATCTGCCTGGATAACTTGGAATGGACTGTGTGACTTCACTCTCTGATTATGAGTAAAAAGTTCCACTCCTTTTTCTTGATGTTTGCCTTTTCTAGATTGTCAAAAGAGTGGGGAATAGTGAGGAAACACCAATGATTGGAGACAAAGTTTATGTCCATTACAAAGGAAAATTGTCAAATGGAAAGAAATTTGATTCCAGTCATGATAGAAATGAACCGTTTGTTTTCAGTCTTGGCAAAGGTAAGAGGGTATTTTTTTGAGCTGTGTTTTGCCTAAATGTATTACTGTTTGTGTTACATAGGAGCAGTAGATCCTGTCCTTGAAATAAAGCTATTGTAGAGCAGCGATACTCAAACTGAAGTCCTCGGATCCTTTGGGGGGTCTCTGAGATCCTTCTAGGGGGTCCACATTGCCAGTTATTTTCATAACAATGCTAAGATTTATTTGGTTTTTTACTATGTTGGCATTTGCATTGATGGCATGAAAGTTGCAGTGGGTTTTTTTTTTTTTTTTAAACTCCTGGTTCCTTAACAAGAATCAGGAGAGTGATATACACCTATCTCAGTGGTTAGGGTGTTTTTCACTGCCACTCGCTCACAGTTTATATAAGTGTGTGTGTGTTGGGGGTGGGGAGGACTAGTTTGTTTCATTTAAGAATGTCCTTGATAAAACAGTAAGAACTCTCATCTTATTAAAATGCAGTCATTGGGCCGGCGCCGCGGCTCACTAGGCTAATCCTCCACCTAGCGGCGCCGGCACACCGGGTTCTAGTCCTGGTCGGGGCGCCGGATTCTGTCCCGGTTGCCCCTCTTCCAGGCCAGCTCTCTGCTGTGGCCAGGGAGTGCAGTGGAGGATGGCCCAGGTGCTTGGGCCCTGCACCCCATGAGAGACCAGGAAAAGCACCTGGCTCCTGCCATCGGATCATCGCGGTGCGCCGGCCGCAGCGCGCTGGCCGTGGCGGCCATTGGAGGGTGAACCAACGGCAAAAGGAAGACCTTTCTCTCTGTCTCTCTCTCTCACTGTCCACTCTGCCTGTCAAAAAAATAAATAAAATAAAATAAAATAAAATGCAGTCATTGAGTTTCCCGTCGTTCTGATATTCTGGGAGGGAAAGGGAAGCTGGCAGAGAACACCTGTGCATGCCGCAGTATGATGGTTGTCTCGAGCAGAGCACTTGGCACTTGTTTCAGCAGGGAGCTGAACCTGCTGCCTTGTTTCCATTTTTGCTTGAAAGGACAGACTCTGGTTATTTAGACATGATTCTTCAGTACCTGGCAGGCATTTTCCTGAACGTGAATGAAGGGAGCTGTCACTTCAAGGAAAACAGCCAACGATGTTTGCCGCCATTGAGCTTTCAAATGAAAATCATAATTTTGGAAAATATATCTCTGCCACTATGAGCTTGACAGCCTCTAAGAACTTAGGAGATTTTTCTGATGGATCAGTGGCTGTTAATGAATGTGATTCTTTAATATTATACAATGAAATTGTCAACATTTGGAAGATCTCAGTAACTCATTGGACCAGTATTTTCCCCAGGATGTTATAAGATTGTGTGTGGGTAAAAATCTATCCAAAATATGCCAAACCAATAGATTTTAATGTAACACAATATGAAAAGTTCGTTGATGTGCTTTCAAATTCCACGTTGCAACAAAGCTTGTAAAACCACAGCTTGTCCAGTTTTGAGGTAGTGTCAGATGATTTTATTCATAATTATCTGAAAGGGCCACTAAAGTGCTCCAAACTTTTCAACTCTATGTTGGTGGGCTTGAAAATTTTTCATATGTTTCACCCAGAGTTGCAACAGATGAATGCAGAATTAGATGAGAATTCAGTTGTCTAATCTTAAGTGAGAAACATTTCACAGGTGCTGGCCCTATGGCGTAGAGGATAGGGCCACTGCCTGCTGTCTGGCATCTGTGCGGGTACTGTTTCGAGTCCTGGCTTCTCCACTTCCAGTCCAGCTCCGTGCTAATGTGCCTGAGAAAGCAGCAGAAGACATCCCAAATCACTGGGCCCCTGCACCCATGTAGGAGACCTGGAGGAAGCTCCTGGATCTTGGCTTCAGATGGGTGGCCATTTGGGGAGTGAACCAGCAGATGGAAGATCCTCTCTCTATCTCTCTCTCTTTCTCTCTTTCTAACTCTGCCTTTCAAATAAGTTAAATAAATTTTTAAAAAAATAAAGAGAAACATTTTACAAATGCCACTCTCCTCACTAATCCTATTTTATGTTTTGGAAGCTACAGCTATTTTTATTATTTAAATATTTTATTATTTAAATAACTATTAACTGTTTTAAAAGCTCGCCATTTGATTTTTGTTTTTTATTTGAAAGTCGGAGGAAGAAAGACAGAGACAGACAGGGAAAGATTCCATCTGCTGTGTCACTCCTCAAATATCTGCCCCCAGCCTTCAATTTTTAGTATAGAAAGAGGTCCTGAAAAATATGATGAAGAACTACTGTTTCCAAGAATTCAGTGTGATTTTTTTTGCTCATTTCTTTTCAGTGTTTTTAAGTATTTTTAGTTAATTTAGTATTCTTACTTTTTAGAAATTATTTATTTATTTAAAAGGCAGAGAGAGAAGGAGAGACAGAGAGAGATTTCTTCCATCCACTTATTCACTCCAAAGATGACCACAACGGTGAGGGATGGGCTAGGCCGAAGCCAGGAGCCAGGAGCTTCATCTGGGTCTCCCATGTGAGTGGAGGGGCCTAAGCACTTGGGCCGTCCTCTGCTGCTGCCCCAGGTGCATTAGCAGGGAGCTGGAATCGAAGTGGAGCATCTGGAACTCGAACTAGAGCTCATGTGAAATGCCAGTGTTGCAGGTGGCAGCTTAAACGACTACACTAGAACACTGGCCCCATGGTATTCTTATTTTTTAAAAAATTTTAAAAATTATAGCCAATACTTCAAGTTGAACTTGCTGGACCATGTGGGTTATTGGAAGTTAAGAGCTGAGTTATAATTTTTTAAATTCTTGTCTGCCACAGATACAAAAAGCAGTTCTAATTAATCCCTAGATTAAGTATGGGCAAAAAAGAGTCATCCCCCTGTCCATCACTACAGCTCACGTTTGCTTCTAAGTCCCTCTTCATTCCGACTGTATACCTGGTTGAATTGTTAGCTAAACATAGATCTGGGAGAGGAAACAGCGAGTGATGAGCCAGAGTTCAACTCTTGCTGCCTCTGGGCCTTCCCTAGTACCCACAGTCATGTGTGTGTTGTGTGACATCTGTCTGTGCTTTCCTGCCCAGCTGTGCTTTTTTCAAGTTCTAGTCCTGGCTGTGTTACTCTTCCCTTCTCCGTTGGGTCTTTAGTGAGTTAATGGCTCATGTGATATTAATTTTGTGTTTGAATAAGACAGCAATCAAAATCAGACAAGCAGTCTCTCTCAGGGTAGCAGATAATTATGACAGTTACTTTAGATTTTGTTTTTGTTGACTTAGGGATATGAACCTTTAGGGCTACCAAAATGAGTAGGGTACCTTATTTAATTTAAATTATTTCAGAGTGGGACCGGTGCTGTAGCGTACACATAAAGCCACCACTTTCAGTGCTGGCATCCCATATGGGCACCAGTTCAAGTCCCGGCTGATCCACTTCCAATCCAGCTCTCTGCTGTGGCCTAGGAAAGCAGTAGAAGATGGCCTGAGTCCTTGGGCCTCTGCACCGTGTGGGAGACCCTGAGGGAGCTCCTGGCTCCTGGCTTCGGATAGGCGCAGCTCCGGCCATTGTGGCCAATTGGAGTGAACCAGTGGATGGGAGACCTCTCTCTCTCTCTCTCTCTCTCTCTGTGCCTCTCCTTCTCTCTCTGTGTAATTCTAACTTTCAAGTAAAATAAATAAATCTTAAAAAAAAAAAAAAGACTTCAGGCCGGCGCCACGGCTCACTAGGCTAATCCTCTGCCTTGCGGCGCCGGCACACCGGGTTCTAGTCCCGGTCGGGGCACCAGATTCTGTCCCGGTTGCCCCTCTTCCAGGCCAGCTCTCTGCTGTGGCCCAGGAGTGCAGTGGAGGATGGCCCAAGTGCTTGGGCCCTGCACCCCATGGGAGACCAGGATAAGTACCTGGCTCCTGCCATTGGATCAGCGCAGTGCGCCGGCCACAGCACGCCGGCCGCGGCTGCCATTGGAGGGTGAACCAACGGCAAAGGAAGACCTTTCTCTCTGTCTCTCTCTCTCTCTCTCTCACTGTCCACTCTGCCTGTCAAAAAATAAAAATAATTAAAAAAAAAAAGACTTCAGAGTGAGTGCCTAATCAGACCACCTTATTTCCTTTGTCCCCCATATTTTTATTCAACCCTTATAATTTCTGTCCTGAAAAAGCTGATTGATTTAAGATAACAGGTCCTCTCTCAGCAGTTATCTTGGCAAGTAGAATTAAGAGTTGCTGAGAATTTACACTGCTATTTTGTCTACCCAGACTTTCTCAGTAAAACAGTGTGGTGAATGAGTGTGTCATGTTTCCTAGAATTTTGAACTAAGTAAAAACATTTCCTGAGTTCTTTTTTTAAAATACAAGTTGGAAGAGAAAAGAGACAACTTCCAGTTGATTTCATACCTAGACATAACTATTTAAAGACAGTGTGGTGTCATGGGAAGAGCATCTCGCAGGGTGTCGGGACGCCAGAGTTGCTATTTTCATTATTCCTTGTAGTACATTGACATGAGGAAGCCACTTGGTGTGTCCTTCTTTATCAAGCAGGCGTCCATAAAGAGCTTTAAGGTTAGTTTTTAGTCCATTCTTGTGCCTTCTATAAAGAATGCAGGCACAAAACCATAAAAGGCTAATGCAAACATAATGACAGAGACCTTTGAACCCTTCTTGAGATGCTAATTAGAAATATTAGGATACGGGGTGGGGGCCAGCACTGTGGCATAGCAGGTAAAGCCGTCACCTTTGGCCCCAACATTCCATACATATGAGAACTGGTTCAAGTCCTGGCTGCTCCCCTTCAATTCCAGCTCCATGCTAATGCACCTAGGACAGCAGCAGAAGAGAGCCCAGGTACCTGGCCCCTGCCACCCGCATAGGAGACTTGGATGAAGTTCCAAGCTCCTGGCTTCAGCCTGGCCTAGACCTGGACATAATGGCCTTTTGGAGAGTGAATCAGAAGATGGAAGATTCCCTCTCTCTATCTCTCTTTTTTGTAACTGTGCCTTTCAAATAAATAAATAAATCTCTTTTTTAAAAGGAATATTAGAATAGAGTACCATACTTCTGGTGAAACTTCTATTACATAATGTACTCAGTTGCCTATAAAACAAGAAACACTGGTTAGGTAGTGTATAGTTTCATGCTTATATTTTATAGTAGCTACCACCAAAATGAAGAAAAATAATTTCAATAGTTAGCATAGGCCAGCGCCGCAACTCACTAGGCTAATCCTCCGCCTGCAGCGCTGGCACTCTGGGTTCTAGTCCTGGTTGGGGCACCGGATTCTGTCCCGGTTGCTCCTCTTCCAGTCCAGCTCTCTGCTGTGGCCCGGGAAGGCAGTGGAGGATGGCCTAAGAACTTGGGCCCTGCACCTGTATGGGAGACCAGGAGGAAGCACCTGGCTCCTAGCTTCGGATCAGCGCCGTGCGCTCTCTCTCTCACTGTCCACTCTGCCTGTCAAAAAAATATAGTTAGCATAAAGATTGTCCATTAAACTCTCCTGACCCCTTGTACTATACCTCTCCCAAGAGAATAAATAGAAATATTTCAATGAAAGGTCATGGTAATGTTGAGATTCTAGTATGACTTCAATATTTAGAATAGGATTTTAAGAGCCTAACCATAAAAATTGCATGGAGGGGCCAGTGCTGTGGCATAGCAGGTGAAGATGCCCAGCATCCTACATGGGTGCTGGTTCAAGTCTGATCCAGCTCCCTACTAATGTGCCTAGGAAAGCAGTGGAATATGGTCCAAGTACTTGGGCCCCTGTACCCACATGGGGGACCCAGAGGAGGCTCCTGGCTCCTGGCTTCAGACCAGCCCAGCTCTGGGCGTTGTAGCCATTTGGAGAGTGAACCAGTGGATGGAAGATCTCTCTCCCTCAGCCTCTCCCACTCCAACTCTGCCTTCCAAATAAATAAATAAATAAATCTTTTTAAAAATTGGATTAAAAATTGGATAAGGGAGATGTACAAATTTGAGCTACACCTGTACATTGTGTGTATCCACTGCTTTTTCTGTACCATCTATTGAACTCTGTGCTTTACTTTTCTTTATCTTATGTATCTGGTATATACAGATACATATTTATTATATGCTATTATATATGTGTATCACTATCTGTAATGTTGAGGATTAAGTAAATAATGCACCCATTGCTTAGCATTCGGCCCAACACACAGTGACACGCAGTGTTTATTAGTGCTGTTACAGTGTCAGGATTATTAATCAGCTTTATAGTCGAATGGTAATAACTGTGTTATAACAGTTTGAGTCCTAACACCATCTACAAGTGTTTGCCATGCATGCACACAGACCTTTTTAAAGGGTGCTTAAACATCTTTTCATCCCCCAGGAAGTTGGGAAAGACAAAACTGAGTCAATCCAAGAGAACTCATTACCACCACTACAGAGTATGTAACAGAAATGAGAATGAGAAGGTGATGGTTTCCCTCACTCAGCATTACAATTTCTGAATTCCTAGAACAGTGTTCATAACCCGTTAAAAAAGTTGAAGTAAGAATGACTTGGGGTTTTTATATATATTTCAATAGTAGGATTTCTTTTTGTTTTCCTTTGCTCTGTGCCCAAGAAATTCATAATCACCAAGATGGAATGGGGAGATAGATTTGGGGATAAAAAGAATTACTTCTACCCCTGTTGTCAGAAAATCCAAGAGCACTAAAACCTCACCCCTTCCACACTTACATGAAGCCGTGGTGAAGATAGACACTACTCTGACAGAGGGCTGCGTTATTGACGTTGCTGCTGATGCTCTTGGCATGTGACTAACATAGCTGAGAATGACAAAGATAAACATCCTGTCTATTATATTCCTCTCCTCCAAACTTGAGGGGAGCAATAAACTAATAACTTTGGATTCTTGACATAACTGTACTTTCCCACTCTTATTAAAATTAAACCATCTTGAAGTAAATATTAGTGATCTGTCTTTAAATAATCTTACTTACTGCATTGTGATCTACAACTGTTAGTAAAAATATCTGTTTATTTATTCAGCCATCAATATCATGGGATAGAGGGTACTGGGGTGGGGAAATATGTGTTAAAGGACTAATATGATAGTTTTATTTTTTATTTTTCTTAAGATTTATTTTATTTGAAAGACAGAGTTTCAGAGAGAGGTAGAGCCAGAGAGAAAGAGAGGTCTTCTATCTGCTGGTTCACTCCCCAGATGACCACAACGGCCAGAACTGAGTCGATCCAAATCCAGGAACCAGGACCTTCCTCCAGGTTTCCCACGTGGGCGCAGGGACCCAAGGTCTTGGACCATCTTCCACTGCTTTCCCAGGCTATAGCAGAGCTGGATAGGAAGTGGAGCAGCCGGGACTGGAACCTGCGCCCACATGGGATGCTGGCGTTGCAGGCTGGGGCTTTTAACACTCTGTGCCACAGCGCCAGCCCCAGCTTTCCCAGGCATGTTAGCTGGGAGCTGGATCAGAAGTGGAGCAGCTGGAACTGGAACCAGTGCCCATGTTTGGTGCCAGCATTGCAGGAGGTGGCTTAACCTTCTACGCCACAACACTGGCCCCCAAAAGTCATCATTTCAAGCATACACAGTCACTTTCCTCCCCTAAAAATTATCCTAGATCCTTTTGCAGTCACTTTCCTTCCTGGGATCTAGGGTCCAGGCAATCACTAATCTAGTTTCTATTACTATAGTTCTGACTTTTTGAGGATTTCTTATAAATGGAATCATGTGTCATCTTTGGTGTTTAACTTTATTCACCCATATGGGTGGCAGGAATACAACCACTTGAGCCATCACCTGTTGCTTCTCAGGATGCTCATTAGCAAGAAGCTAGAATCGGGAGTGGACCTGGCCCTGAACCCAGGAACTTAGATATGGGATGTGGGCATCCAAAATGGCGTCTTAACTGCTAGACTAAAATCCTGCTCCCACCTTTTTCTTTTGTGCTTTGGTATCTGCTGTAATTAACTGTTTTTATTTTGGTGTGGTTTTGACTTTGTCCATATATGAGGAGACTAAGGTATAGAGAGGTTAAGTGATTTGCCCAACGATGCACAATAAGTGGTAAAGCCAATATTCAATCCCAAGCAGCCTCTTTCCAGGTACATCAGATCTTAGATTTTAAGCATAGCCCAAACCATGTATAAAAACAAAGGAGGTTCCGATCAGCAGTATTTACTGAGTTCCTGCCATACACCAGATGTTTTTCTTACAGGAATGGAATGTCATAGCAAATGATATATCAAAAGTGAAATTATTGATAGTATGGGCCTAATCCCTATTCCTCAGTAGAGAAAGAACAAGCTCGCTCGCTCTCTCTCTCTCAATTTGAAAGGTATAGTCACAGACAGAGAGAGGGAGAGACAGAGAGAAAGGTCCTCCATCCATGGTTCACTCCCCAGATGGCCACAATGGCTGGAAATGAGCCGAGCCAATCCAAAGCCAGGAGCCAGGAGCTTCCTCCAGGTCTCCCACATGGGTGCAGGGGCTCAAGGACTTGGGCCATCTTCTACTGATTTCTCAGGCCAGAGCAGAGAGCTGGAAGAGGAGCAGCTGGGACACAAACCAGCACTCATATGGGATGCCAGCGCTGCAGATGGAAGTTTAGCTCACTATGCCACAGTACCAGCTCTAAAAAAGAACAATCTTTTCAATACATGGTGTTGGGAAAACTGGATTATGCAACACGTAAACGGTTGAATTTGACCCTTACCTTTCACCATATGCAAAAAATAGCTCAAAATGGATCAAAGGTCAAAACATAAGGCCTAAAACTGTAAATAACACAGAAGAAAACAAAACTTCATGACATTGAATTTGGCAGTAATTTCTTAAATATGACCCATCAAAGCACAGATAGCAGAAGTAAAAGTAGATACATTGGACTAAACCAGAATTCAAAACTTTTGTACACCAAAGGACACAACAACAGAATGAAAAGCAATCTAAAGAATAGGAGAGAGAGATTTATAAATCATATTTGTGATAAGAGGTTAGTATCCAGAAGATACAAAGAACTCTTAAAACTCAATGAAAACAACAAAATAACCTGATCTAAAAGTAGGGAAAGGACCTGAATAGACATTTCTCCAAAGAACATACACAAATGGCCAATAGCACATGTAAATGTGGTCAGCAACACTAATCATTAGGGGAATGCAAATCAAAACCACAGTGTTTTATCACCTCACATCTGTTATGATGGATACTAAAATAAATAAATAAAAATTAAAAAGTAGAAAAAATTTTTAAAAAGTTGTTGAGAATATAGAGAAATTGGAAACTTTGTGCGCAGTTAATCAGATTGCAAAATGAGGCAGACACTGTGAAAAGCAGAATGGCAGTTCCTCAAAAAGTATAAATAGAATTTCCATATGATCTAGCGATTTTTCTGAGTGTCTGTCCAAAAGAGCTGAATGCAGGTTCTCCAAGAGATATTTGTACATTCACGTTCCTAGTGGTGGTATTCACAGTAACCAAAAGGTAGAAGCAATCTAAGTGTTCCTCAACAGGAATAGATAACCAAAAAGTGGTGTAACATGCCATGGAATATTATTCAGTCTTAAACAAGAAGGAAATTCTGACACTTGCTACAGCATTGACAAACCTTGACGGTACTATGTTATGCAAAGTGATCTAGTCACAGAAAAATAAGTACTGTATGATCTCACTTTTATGTGAGCTATCTAGAGCACTCAAACTCATAAAAACAGAAAGTGGGATGGTAGCCACCAGGGGCTGGGCGGAGGAAGAAATTAAGCTGTTTAGTGGGTACAAGTTTCAGTTTTGCAAGATGAAAAGGTTGTGGATTGGTTACACAACAGTGAATATGCTTAATACTGAACTTTATACTTCTAGATGGTTACAGTGGTAAATTTTAATGTGCATTTTGCTACAATCAAACAATAAAGCTGAAACTGGTAGAAAACCAGCAGTCACTCATATTAGCCAGGAAAAGGGGACATTTGGTATTTTGTAAGGTACACAACCACTGGGTTTTTGGTTCTGTTTTTATTTTTTTGGTCCTAGTTTAGACAAGATTTGACCTATTCTTGTTTTGTCTCACTTAATCATTATCTCAGAGAGGCCTTGTTTGATGTTGATGTTTTTGTCCAAAGGAGAATTACATGCCTTCCCTGCGAACCCCCGGCCAGCTTTGAGCAACACTGAGGCCTGGTGGCCAATGTCCATGCAGTTCCAGTGTCACTTTGTTCTTTCTCAGACTTTTCCTGAGTTATCAGTTGGAATTTCACTAGATGTTATGTAAAACAGTACAGTTAGTGTAAAATAAAAAAATTATTTCCATGAAAACCAAGTTGAATTCTCTGGAAAGAATTAAAGTGAAATGCTAAAAGCAGTTTTAAAGATGGCTATTGATTTAGGGGTGAGTGAAATGCAGGTGAAATAAGTAAGTTATTCAGAACATTTTTACTGGAAGGAGTCTGCATACAGATTGCTTTGTAAGTGTCTTGTCTCCTGGTACTTGCTCCAACTTAAAGAAACCCACATTGTAAATGCTCTGTCATGAGTGTGGTTTAAAGAACTCATTGCAGGCCGGCGCCGTGGCTCACTAGGCTAATCCTCCGCCTAGCGGCGCCGGCACACCGGGTTCTAGTCCCGGTCGGGGCGCCGGATTCTGTCCCGGTTGCCCCTCTTCCAGGCCAGCCCTCTGCTGTGGCCAGGGAGTGCAGTGGAGGATGGCCCAGGTGCTTGGGCCCTGCACCCCATGGGAGACCAGGAAAAGCACCTGGCTCCTGGCTCCTGCCATCGGATCAGCGCGGTGCGCCGGCCGCAGCGCGCCGACCGCGGCGGCCATTGGAGGGTGAACCAACGGCAAAGGAAGACCTTTCTCTCTGTCTCTCTCTCTCTCTCACTGTCCACTCTGCCTGTCAAAAAAAAAAAAAAAAAAAAAAACTCATTGCAGCCACGCTCAAAAACAAGGCGTTGGCCTGTGTGTGTGTGTGTGTGTTTGTGTGTGTGTGTTTAACATTTACTTATTTATTTGAAAGTCAAAGTTACAGAGAGAGAGGGAGAGACAGAAAGAGACTGAGAGATTTTCCATCCACTGTTTTACTCCCCAGATGACCACAACATCCAGGGCTGAGCCAGGCCAAAGCCAGGAGCCAAGACCTTCTTCCAGGCCTTCCGCGTGGTAGAAGGGCACAAGCATTTGGGCCATCTTCCATTGTTTTTGCCAGGCCATTAGCAAGGAGCTGGATGGGAAGTGGAGCAGCCGGGACTTGAGGCACCCAAATGGGATGCAGGCATTGCAGGCAGCACTTCTACCTGCCACAACACCAGCCCTGGGCCTTGGCCTTCTAAGAGAATGATCTACACAACAATCCTATACAAGAAGTGCTTTTTTCTTTTTCATGATTGATTGATTCGAAAGTAAGAATCACAAGAGAGGGAGAGATCTTCTGTTGGTTTACTTCCCAAATGCTTGTGATAGCCAGGTCTGAGCCAGGCCAAAGCCAGGAGTCAGGAACTCCATCTGGGTCTCCCACATGGGTGGCAGGGGCCATCATCTGCTGCCTTACCAAGAGCACAAGCAGGAAGCCGGATCCAAAGCAGAGCAGCTGATACGCTAGCCAGTGCTCTGACACAGGATGCAGTTGTCACCAGCAGTGGCTTAACTTGCTGCACTACAACGCCAACACGTATGACTGAGTATGTGAAAATTTAATATACAAAGTGTACATATATAATTGGAAGGAAATGAAACAAATCAGTAGTAGCCACATGCTAAGATTTCAGAGGTTTTAAAAAATGTATTCTCTGTGCCTCTCTATGCCTTCCAGATGTTCTGAGTATGTATGATTTTTTAAAAATCAGGGGATATGCTATATTTTGAGAAAGAGTCCCAACCAAGGCCAGCAATTTGAGAAACACCCTTGTGTTCCTATCAGTCTGGCTCCCTGCTCAGTGTATTTGATTCAGTGTCTGAAGCTTTGTGTGAAAGAGCCCTCTGTGTTCCCAGTGTTCTTCCAAGTTCCAAAGAAGAAAAGCAGAGGCACACGCATGATTTATTTAGCCTGGGCTCCTTCGGATTTAATTGACAGGGCTGTGCGTCCAGCTCCCAAGGCCTGGCCTAGATACCATCTGTGCATTAAGCTTTTGCTGACTGCCCCTACCCTCACCTCCTCCTCTGTGCTCCTGGTGTGGACTCTATTTTAGTGCTTACCACTCCTGGTGAAAACAAGAAAGAGAAGTGTGTATCTTTCTCCTCCCGTAGACACCGTGTTGCATGTCCCTGGGAAGGAAGAAGGGAATGGCCTGCCCTCTTATTCCTAGCACCCAGTAGAGACCTTTGCTCCTCCGTAATTGAGTGTCTTGAGCACTGTTGCAATAGCACTCCCTCACGGTACAGCTTTCCTGAAGGGGTGTGTAAGGTATTTGTCTTACGATATTCAAGTTGATAATAAAATGCCAGAACTCTCAGTGGCTCTTTGAAGAACATCAGTGACAGGAAAGCAGCCTGTCAATAGGAAATCTGGGATATTTTTTCTGATGAATCTGGACTGTTCACAGGAGAGCCTGTGTGATGGGCATACACTGATGTAGCTATTTTGAAAAGGCAAATGAGCAATAGATACTAAATATAGAATGCATTATCATCCTTGCACTTCAGGGAGTTTAGTAGAGTAGGCAAACATGTGGTCACGATTCTCACTGTTAATAGTATGTTTCTCAATAGGAGACTATCGTACTATGCAGCCATTAAGAATGTTGTGGACTGAGTGGTGGGTGTTGTGACACAGCCAGTCAACCCACCACTTGGGACACCCACATCCTATATCAGAGTGCCTGGGATCAAGTGCTGCCTCCACTTTTCAATCCAGCTTTCTTCTTTTAAGATTTATTTATTTATTTAAAAGGTAGAGTTAGAGAGAGAGAGAGTGCTTCTATCTGCTGGTTTGCACTCCAAATGGCCACAGCAGCCAGAGCTGGGCCTATCCAAAGCCAGGAGCCAGGAACTTCTTACGGGTTTCCCCTGTGGGTGCAGGGGCCCAATCACTTTGGCCTTCCTCTGCTGCTTTCCCAGGCACATTAGTAGGGAGCTGGATGGGAAGTGGAGCAGCTGGGACTTGAACCAGCACCCATATGGAATGCTGGAGCTGCAGATGGTGCCTGCCCTTCCAGCTTCCTTTCAATGTGCCTGGGAGGCTGCAGATGATGGCACAAGTACTTGGGTTCCTGCTACCCACTTGGGAGACCTAGATGGAGTTCCTTGCTCCTAGCTTCTGCTTGGCTCAGCCATGGATGTTACAGCCATCTGCAGAGTGAACCGATGAATGAAGCTGTCTCTTCCTCTCCCTGTCTCTCTGCCTTTCAAATAAATAAAACTTTATTAAAAAAAGAAAGAATGAGGTCAATCTATTTGTGTTAATGATGGTGATGGCTTTTTTGATTAAATATATGTTCTACACGATGCATTTGACATTTTACTTACTAATTCTTATCACAACTATGGCAGGTTACTGGTAACCACCTACATTTTGCAAATGAGGAAACTGAGACACAGGGGTTAAATAGCTTGCACAAGGCCACTCAGCCAGTAAAGTACAGACCTGAGACTCAAGTCCAGGTGACCTGGGAATTAGAACAGGCTGACTTTTAACTTCTAAAATGCATAGCCTCATTTCTACTGATGAAGAAAGAAGTCCAAGATGCCTATTAAATGAAAAAGCAATTCAAACTCGAAAATGTGAGATGCTGTTATTTGTGTTTTACATTTTTTTAACATGTGTAGTATATGCTTTGGCACTCATTTTTGTTTGTTTGTTTTAAGATTTATTTATTTATTTGAAAGGCAGA
The DNA here is from genome assembly GCF_964237555.1 of Oryctolagus cuniculus. NCBI lineage: Eukaryota > Metazoa > Chordata > Mammalia > Lagomorpha > Leporidae > Oryctolagus > Oryctolagus cuniculus. The sequence continues at coordinate 133,852,940 of NC_091436.1, forward strand.
GTTACAGAGAGGCAGAGAGAGAGAGAGTCTTCTGTCCGCTGGTTTACTCCCTAGATGGCCGCAATGGCTGGAGCTATGCTGATCTGAAGTCAGAAGCCAGGAGTTTCCCCTGGGTCTCCCATGCTGGTGTAGGGGTCCAGGGAATTGTGCCATTTTCCACTGCTTTCCCAGGCCACAGCAGAGAGCTGGATTGGAAGTGGAGCAGCCGGGACTAGAACTGGCGCCCATATGGGATGCCGGCACTGCAGGCTGCAGCTTTACCTGCTGCCACAGCGCCGGTTCCATGCTTTGCATTTTTAAAGAAGTGACCGCACACACTAGGAAGATGAAAGAGAAGCATGACAGTGGCTTCCTACAAGGAGGGCGCAAATGACCTTCCACTTTTTGCTTTGCATCTTCCCTGTGTCTTTTAATAATAGACATGTAGAGGCATGCATTTACATAGATTTTTCACTCAAATAAATGGAGCTGATAGTTTTAAAAGTTATAGTATTTAACAAAGACTAAGCTGAAGTCTTGAGTAACAAATGCTTGCTCTACCCCTAGTAAAACACCTCCGACTGTCAGCTCTCTCTCAGCCCAAGGGAGCAAACAGCTCACTTCAAAATTGACTCCCTTGGGGGCCGGCACTGTGGCTTGGCAGGTGAGGCCGTCACTTGCAGTGCTGGAATCCCATGTGGGCACTGGTTTGAGTGCCGGCTGCTTCACTTCCGATCCAGCTCTCTGCTATGGTCTGGGAAAGGAGTAGAAGGTGATCCAAGTCCTTGGGCCCCTGCACCCATGTGGGAGACATGGAAGAAGCTCCAGGTTCCTGGCTTCAGATCAGCCCAGCTTTCTATTGTGGCCATTTGGGGAGTGAACCAATGAATGGGAAGATTTCTCTCTCTCTTTCTCTCTCTGTAACTCTGCTTTTCAAATATAACTAGGTAAATCTTAAAAAAAAAAAAAAAAAAAAAAAAAAAAGGACTTCCTCAGGGCTTTGGTGCTGATTTGACCCCACTTTGAATACCTAAGATTTTGGTTAACTTAGCCCCTCAAGTTTTAAAGGCCTCCCTTTTCTGTGGTTTTCTAGAGGATTAGAGACTGTGCAGTAGGATAAAGTGAATAATGCTGGACATGATAAAAGCTGTGAATATTGGCATTGTGATTACATAGCCAAAAACAGTTCTACAGTTAAGCAATAAATGTGACTTTTTTAGTTACCTGGAACTGGAAAAAATTAAATATTCTGAGTTCTATCACTGTGATTTGGTAAAAGGACAAAGGCATTTGTTTGAAGAAACATTTTTCTGATTCTAAATGTTAAGATTAAATTTGTTTCATGGACCCTTTTATACAATTTATACTTTCCTTTTATACAATGTATACTTCACAGAAAGGTCTTATTTTTGTCTACCAAACTAAATTACAGCTTCTTTAGAACAAACTCCAGTTTCTATACTATTTTTGTCCCATCTTTGCCTAGAAAACATGCATTTAGTATTAAGGCTGAAATGATAAATTAAACCACAATTGCAACACAGCCACATTTTGTGGATTATGTTACTGCTACTTTTGAAAAACTTGATCTTAATTTAGGAATTGATGCTACATTTATCCTACTCAGCAGAGAATCTTCTCTGATAGCCTTCCAAAAAAAATCGTAATTTATTTCTTTGTGTGTAGTTTCTGCTGAGTTTTGTCATCTTTTAGCTCATGTTTGTTAGCTGAGTACATAAAGAATTGGAAATTTTTCTGAACTCTTGTTTTATGAAAGTTAAATCTTTTAAAATATGGCTGATAGATTTTAATTGCATTTTCCTTTCTCAGGTCAAGTTATCAAGGCATGGGACATTGGGGTGGCCACCATGAAGAAAGGAGAGATCTGCCACTTGCTGTGCAAGCCAGAATATGCATATGGCTCTGCTGGCAGTCTCCCCAAAATTCCCTCCAATGCAACGCTCTTTTTTGAGGCAAGTATGTGTGTGAGGTTGCCTTGTCAGCATCTGCTGTGCTATAGGGCTCTCTTTGTAGCAACAGGCAGTGGAACAAGGAGTGAAGTTTGGAGAGGAGAATCAAATCCAACTTATTTATTTTGGAGCCCAGCTTCTTGAATTGTTTCCCACAAACTGAAGGGGTGTGTGCCAGTGCTTTCTTAGAAACGTATCTCTGGCACAGAAAGGTCATATCCAAATAAACAAAAGACATTTGACTTAGAAATAAAGGCTGTGGTTAGTGGTGTGAGTACAGCATGCTCAAAGGTGACCTGAAGATAGGGTGGAAATGCTGGAGACAAGTGTGGAAATATGCCTATCCTGAGTTGGTAGGTATTTTCATGCTATCAAGGTTTATAAATGTCACAGATCTTACCCCTTCAATAGAAGCAGTAGGTGGAGTTTTTATTCATCTTGTGTTGAATTGCACATATTTAGCAAAACCTAATTTAAAAAGCTACCCTAACTAGATAAAATACACCTTCAATCAGTTGTCAGCCAGACACATGGGATTTGTTGCTCAATTTTACTAAGGCAACTTCATAAATTGGGTGGGAAAGTGGTGGCCTCAAAGTCAAACAAAATAGTTCTGCGCCAGTCCTTGTAGTTCTGGCCTTTTGCCCACAAGGCAGTGTTCCTAGTATTTCCTGTCTGTCTCTGCACTGCAGCCTCTCAGGAGTAGTGCTAAACATTATCATTACATGAAGTTCCATCTACGCATTTGTAAAAAGAGCAGTGTCCTTTTCCTCCTACTTTTCCAATAACTCTAAGATGCAGGGATAAGTACATTTTTGTAAAAGCAGAGTTTTATTTTGTAAAGCAAAAGACTAAATGGACTTCGTTTGGTCTTTGCTCAACCAGATCCCTTTTTTTTTTCCTTTCTAGATTGAGCTCCTTGATTTCAAAGGAGAGGATTTATTTGAAGATGCAGGTATCATTCGCAGAATCAAACGAAAGGGAGAGGGATATTCAAACCCAAACGAAGGAGCAACAGTGGAAAGTAAGTATTGCTGTGAGAGAACTAAACCTTAAAAGTTAGGTTCCATATACATGGATGAAGCAGAACTTTTTTTAAAATTCAACATTCTGAAATAAACATATTGAATAGGGCTAGCATGGTGGCATAGCAGGTAAAGCTGCCACTTACAATACTGGCGTCTCATATGGGTGCTGGTTCCTGCCCTTGCTGCTCCACTTCTGATCCAGCTCCCTGCTAATGGCCTGGACCAAGTGCTTAAGCCCCTGCCACCCAAATAGGAGACCTAGATGAAACTCCTGCTTTGGCCTGGCCCAGCCCCAGCCATTGCATCCATTTGGGGAGTGAGCCAGAGAATGGAAGATATCTCTCTCTCTCTCTCTCCCTGCCCCTGTCTCTCTGTAACTCTGACTTTCAAATAAATAAATAAATCTAAAAAAAAAAAAAAAAAAGATGACAGCATCTACTATTATTTAAAAAATCCCATCCATTGAAGAATTTTTAATCTATGGACTATTTGATGTGTCAAAAAGTTTATTAATTGCTTCACATATTTATTTCATGAAGTAACCTTATGAGATAAGATGTATTATCCCTGGGTGAGAATAGTGAGTTCAGAGAGGTTACATATGTCGTCCAAGATTATAAAGTTACTAGACAGAGCAGTACATTGTAATCCTCTCAAGACCCTCAAACATTTTACTAGCTGTCATCAAGATAAAAAATAGTTCTCAGCAAGTCAAATTTGGATACTAGTGGACATTTCACTGGGTCCAGGTCCTTCGTTGTGGATTACTAGCAACCTAAAGCTATTCCATTTCTTCATTTGCTAAGCAGGAATAAGGACTTCTGAGGACTAGGGTAGCTGATTATTCTTCCTTCCACGTGTGTGTACAACTGTGCATATCTCTTGTCACTTTATATTGTAATCAGCATTTGCCCATCATCCTTAGCATACAGTGAGTGCTTGAGGACCAGAATATTTCTTCTACTTTTTGTTTTCAGCATCATTTACAATGCCTGACACTATAGTTAGTGTTCAGTAAGAGCTTTGTGGGTGGATGTCTGCTTGAAAGGTAACATTACTGGTCTGAAGTAGTTGAAAAGGAAGTTGTGAGAAAACATGGAGGGAAAAATCAAATTACTAAACAGGAATGGGGACATGAACCCATCTTTCATTTCTGCAAGTCTAACAAATTCATTCAAATTTAGTGTTTTTTTTTAAAATTGAAAGCATTTACAAGTATTACTACCATATTATTTCAGTAGAAGTGTTTAGATCATTGTCACTTATACTAAGTTTTAGAATAGGTAGAAAAGAGTTCATATGTATCCTGTGAGAGAAACAGCCCCAGACGGAGTCAGGAGATGGAGTTCCAAGTGTAGCTCCAGCTTCACTGTTCCTAACTAGGCCTCCCCTCTGACCGTTAGCTTCCTTCCTAATGTAGCATGACTGGACATGTGGATTTCTAAGGTTCTACTAGCCCTAAAAATCCATGACAGAATTCTAAATATTTACGAAAGTCGGGAATAATAGAAAGTTATCTTTACTGTGTTAATAAACACTTACAAAGCTTGTCCATAATATATAGTTTAAATTTTTATTATGAAAATTTCCAAACATACTCATATATACAAAATGGATTTTTTTTCTTCCTATGATATAGGAGCTCCCCAGATTCAGTATTTTTAAAGCCTCTTGGGGGCTGAGCCACTTTTTTTTTCTTAATTTTTATTTTATTTATGTTAAAGGCAGAGCTAGAGAGAGAGGTATCTTCCATCTGCTGGTTCACTGCTCAAATGGCTATAATGGCCAGAGCTGGGCTGATCTGAAGTCAGGAGCTTCTTCCAGTTTCCCACATGGGTGCAGGGGCCCAAGCACTGGGCCATCTTCAGCTGCTTCCTCAGGTGCATTAGCAGGGAACTGGATTGGAAGTGGAGCAGCTGGGACTCAAACAGGCACTCTTGGGATGCTGACGCCACAGGCAGTGGCATTACCCACCAGACATAGCACCAGCCCCAACAGGTATTTTTGAACTAGAAGCTTTTGACAATGAAATTAAAAGGAAAAACTTCCCCAATTATGGACAATGCCACAAAACTATTACTGAGGAGATGACTTTGGAGCAAGTCAAATTACATAAAATCTTGTTTATAGTAATATTTTTAATGGGAGTCAATTTTAATCCTTTGTTTTGAAGTAATTTTGGATTTACAGAAAAGCTGTAAAACTAATATAGAAAATTCCATTTTGTGCTTGACAGCTTTCCCTAATGTTAAGATCTTACCTAACCACAGTATACATAACCACAATCCAGAAATTAACATTGATACAATGTAAAAGGAATTTTAAAAAGTTCACAAAACATGGAATTAAAATATAAGCTTATTTTGCCACAAAAAATTTAAATCCATATTTTCCATGAACATTTTGATGCCTCATTAACTGTTCTGCAGATATCGTTTGAATTTCACTCTCCTTTTCTGGTCCAGAGTCAAATTCAGGCCCCAGCACTGTATTTAGTTGTCATGTCTTCTCCTTCAGCCCATGATAGATCTTCATTCAGCCTTTGCTTATCGTGACTCTGACACTTTTGAAGACAACCGTAGAATATTCTTCAGTTTGAGTTTGATGTTTTCAAGGATTAGATTGGGGAACATGCCATGTAACTGATGTCAGGCCTTTCTCAGTTCATCATTATCAGGAGGTGCGTGATGTCTCATTACTGGTGCTATTACAGGCCACTCCATGAAGGTGGATTCTGCCCTGTTTCTCTTCTGTTTTCCTCTATCATTACTAAATACCTCATGAGAGGGAAATAGGAGGAGACTCTGTAAATGTCTTGTTTCAGGTCATGTATTTGCATACTCATGTTAGCATCCATTAATGATTTTTATATGCTACGGTTGTTACTTTGTTATTTGACTAAAGGTGATTTTTGTGTTTCCATTATTCCTTCTATATATATTAGTTGGAATTATTCTGTAATGAAGGACTTCTCTTTCTCTCTTTTTTAAAATGTGTGATTCATTTATTTGAAAGGCAGAGTGATAGAGAGAAAGGGAGATACAGACAAAGAGAGGGATCTTCCATCTGCTGATTCACTCCCCAAATGGCACAACAGCCAGAGCCGGGCCGGGCCAAAGCCAGGAGCCAGGAACCCTATCAGGGTCTCCCTCATGGGTGACAGGGGCCCAAGTTTTTAAGCCATCTCCTGCTGCCTTTCCCAAAGCATTAGCAGAGAGCTTGATTGGAAGCAGAGCTGCCAGGCTCAAACCAACACACTGATACGGGATGCCAGCAAACAGGCTTAACCTGCTGTGCCACAACGCCGTGTCCCCCTACCTTGTATATTTATTTAGTTGTTTATTTGTATCTGTGTTGACCAATGGATACTTATTTTATTCCATAAGTTATTACTCCTTACTATTCTGGTTTATTTTGTGGCTTCAGTTGTCAAGTTGACCATTGCAAACTCCTTCAAGTTGGCTGTATACCACCATCCTAGTTTTGTTTGTTTATTTGTTTGCACTTCCTTACTTGCTAGCACCACAAAATGCTCTGGATTCACCTTAATTAAAATTTGCTTCTCCCAGGCCTGGAATCAACCAGTTCTCCAAGGAACCCTGATTCTTTTTATTGGCTGTTTGTATTTGGAAATTAGTATCTAGGTGCTAGGTGTGCCCTGCCCGACACTGCTTCTAGAATCTGTTTCCCACAGAGCTAGGAAATACATGTGCCTCAGCACACAAGCACACACATATCTGTCAGTCTGCGTCTGAAAGCCAGGAGACCATCTGACTGCCGCTTTCAGCCCGACAGGCTTCTTCCTCCTTAGCTCACTGACAGCTTCTTCCAGGAGTGAGACACCTTGCTCTCATCATCTGCCATACACCTACCTATTTACACAGTCCTAGTAGATCCGTAAAGTAGTTTCAGAATTGCTAACCTGTACCGCTGTAGAAAATAAATACCCTAACTAGGAACTGTTTGTATATCATTTCTTTTGTTAGCCTTATAGCATACAGTTCAAGACTATGTTTCCAAGTTGCTACTTCCCCTCTCCCTTCAGCGTGGCTACATTTCGTTTGCAGTACATTTTATTTGTTCCTAGGTGTTCCAGTGTGGGTTCTCCTCACACTCAAGCTGATTTTGATTGTTTGTGTTTTGGGCTTGTGACATAGTACAGTTCTAACCTGTACAAAAGGCATGCACTTGGAAATGTTATTCCCCCTTCATCCCTACTAACCTGTTCACATTATTTGAATGCTGTTCCCCCTACCCCTGTAGGTAACAATCTCACTAATTCCTAGTTTTTCTTCCTGTCTTTCTTTTTCAGAAATGAGTAGATACATGATTGGTTTTTTTCTTATAATCCCTGTTTTTTTCCATAAAGGATAGCATAATGTGGATGAAACTTTTAAAATATATTTAAATAATCCTTTATGTAACTTTATATTTTCCTGTTTCCAAATATATTAAGAAGGGGTAATAAGTATTCTTCTGTCTCTCATCTTGTTAGAATGTACTTTCCCAGGAAATTGTAGAGTAAATGTTTTACTTTTTCTCCCAGAAGCCTTTTTGGTTTTCTGGAACAAATCAATTTTATAGAAATTTAGTGTAGTGAATTTTTATTTACCAAGGTTGAGGTGTCCTGCCTTCCCTCTTAAACAGGTTAGCTACTGTGTGGGGGAGAGGGAAGGAGGTAGCCTTAAAAGTGGTTCCTGTTCAAAGCCAAGATCACCTAGTTCCTCCTGAAGCCTTCGTAGTTAGGTTTGCCCTTCTCTTTGTAGCATCATCCATACTCTTAGAGTCAAAACCAGGTGTACAACTGGAACCAGGGCTGGCTCTAGAATGAAAGCACAAAGACAGGGCCCATCCCTGACAGTGTCACCACAGACACGACAGTTTAATGAGCTTGTCATTCCTGTGTGAGGGTGGCCATGGAGCAGTGTGGGGAGGGGACGTGGGCTTTGGAAGTGATGAGCTTTGGAGTTTTCAATCCTAGAATTACTACCTGATATTTCTGTGAATTTAGACAATTTATTTAACTACCTTCACATCCAGTTTTCTCATCTATGAAATGAGAATAATAATCTTTTACTCCCACAGGTTGTCATAACAGTTTTGAAGAAAAATGCCTAGCACGTGGCAAACATTTAATTTCTTTTTTCCTAAACCTAATGTCATGTTTCTTTTCTTTCTTTTTTTTTTTTTTTTTTTTTTTTTTTTTGCTTCCTTTAAATGGACTTGAGGAAAGAAATCCCTAACACCTCTCCTATCTCCTGTGTCTAACCCATCAGTAAGTCCTTGAGGCTGTAACAGGGTTGACCCAGAGCTCGTGGTTAATGCGTCTCTAATTTTGCTCTTCAAACTACTTTTGTGTCTACTTAAGGGACTGAACCAAGGCTTTTACTTAATTGTGATCCTGGGCTTCCTTTTCTATGTGGAAGAAAGAACTTACATTTGTTTGACAGAATTTGTTCTTTCTCTAAAAAAAAATTTTTTTTACTGTGTATCAGTATCCTACTGCTAACAAATCAGTCCTCACACTCTGTCCCTTGTGCTTTTTCTCCTGTCAGGTAAGATGACCGTTTTGTGATTTTTATTCAGCATTGTTATTTTCCATTTAAAGTAATGAAAAAGTCACAGTGTTCCAAGGTACTCTGACTGACATGGCTATGATGACTGATACTTTAGTCATCACACTTTACTTTAATTGCCAGTAATGGCCGCACCAGTACTTATAAGCTTTACTTTCTTAGAAAATCCAGTCTGATTGACATAATCCTCTAAATAGCTACCCGTTCTCTTCCCTCAGCTCTCAGCCTCTCACGTCTGCTGATCTATCAACCTCGGTTGGAACAGGCTCTCACCTCTTGCCCCAATGCTTCTACCCACATTTAAATTCAGAGAATGCGGGCAGTCGGCATTATTTATTTATTATAAGGCAGAGAAACAGAAAGAGAGGGAGAGAGAGAGATCTTCCATCTATTATTCACTCTTCAAATGCCTACAACAGCCAGTGCTGGGCCAGGCTGAAGCCAGGATCCAGATCTCCATTCAGGATTCCAATGTGGGTGTCAGGAACCCAAATACTTGAGCCATCATCTGCTACCTCGCAGGCATATGAGCAGGAAGCTAGATCAGAAGCAGAGGTAAGACTTGATCTCAGGCAGTCTGGTGTAGGATGCAGATGTTCCAAGCAGCAGCCTAACCTGCTGCACCACAACACCTGCCCCCCATGCAATATTTTTTAATGTGAAGATTTCAGCAGAGTGATCTGCAGATTCGTTTTTGGAGTGCCTTCTTTCCCACTCACCTCCTAACCCATTAAAATTATAAGTGAGGGGACAGGGGCCGGTGCCATGGCTCGTTTGGTTAATCCTCCACCTGCGGCGCAGGCATCCCATATGGGTACCGGGTTCTAGTCCTGGTTGCTCCTCTTCCACTCCAGCTCTCCTCTGTGGCCCGGGAGGGCAGTGGAGGATGGCCCAAGTGCTTGGGCCCCTGCACCCGCATGGGAGACCAGGAGGAAGCACCTGGCTCCTGGTTTTGGATCGGCACAGCGCCGGCCATAGCAGCCATTTGGGGAGTGAACCAATGGGAGGAAGACTTTTCTCTCTGTCTCTCTCTCACTGTCTATAACTCTACCTGTCAAATAAAAAAAAAAAAGTGAGGGGACAAAGACTTTCAAAAAAAGAGGGGAAAAATCAATAATAGATGCTAGGAAATGGGAGAATATAAAAAGTGAGTCATAAATTATGAAAAACTTCTGGGCTCTGTAAAATAGTTTAAATTGGGCTGATGGAAACAAACTTCAGCAAACCCAACCCAAAACAGGTGTATAGCAGACCTCTGCCGAGGCACACACTGTTCTCAACAAATTCAAGCAGAACGCCAAGCTCCCAATCATCTGATATGCAAGGAGCCAAGGCAGGCTATGGGGTAATCATCAGGACTGCAATAAAACAGTACAGAAGAACTGGGCCAGTGACCCTCCACTACAGCAGTGCTCAGCCTTGGCCAAGTTTAGAATTGTCTGGGGAGTTTTTAAAAATCCCGATGCTGGAATGGGCATTTGGCACAGAGATTAAGACACGGCTTGGAACTCCTACATCTCACCAGGTTCAAGTCCTGGTGCCTGCACTTCTAACCCAGCTTCCTGCTAATGCAGTAGATGGTAGCTCAAGTACTTGGGTCCCTAAGACCTGCACGGGGGACCCCGATGGAGCTCTGGACTCCTACTTAGTCTTGGCCCAGCTGCAGCCCTTAATGGGCATTTGGGGAGTGAACCAGTAGTTGAAAGATCGTTCTCTGTCTCTGTGCCATTCAAATAAAAATGAAATTAAAACTTAAAAAAATTTTAAATCCTTTCGCCCAGGCCTCAGACCAGTTGTATAAGAATCTAAAATCTCAAAGGATGGAATTCCAGGCACAAGTACTGTTTTAAAACTACTCGGTGATTCTGGTTTGCAGTCAAGGCCTGAAACTACTCTAGGGTCCATCTGGATGTGAGTTTCGCCCCCAAGCCAAAGCCATTCAGACCAGGTTTTCAAATAAAATAGGGATCTGCCTAGAAGACTTCAAGCGTTAGGACTTGGAGTGCGGAAGGATAATATAAAGTTTCTTTGAACGTTTAAAACAGATCTGGGGAGAAGGGGTGACAAGTGAGTAATGCTGAAGTGCTTTACTCCTGAAGTAAAACTGCTCCACACATCAGCAGTGGGGAAGGGTGTCCCCAGCCTTGCTCAGTAAATATTTATGGGATATTCTCATGGATCCCCACAGGAAGCCCACCCTTTTGGGATAAAGCCCACCATGAAAACACATTCTACTGCTTAGAGAAAATGTACCAGGTAACCACAGTCACTTGGTCACCCAGAATTCTTCCAGACAACAAAGACTCATAAGCAAATATCATGAGAAAGAAGCAGTAAGGTGGACTAACAAATAATAGAAGACAATGTTAACAAGACTGACTACTGTCTTTAGAGATAGTTAACCATGTATTAAACCCCTAAGGCAGAAAACCAAATTCTCTTGAAAAAGGAAAGGGAGGATGAGAAAGTGTCTGGAAATCAATAATGTTTATCCAAATTAAAACCCAGAGGAAGGGCCAGTGCTGTGATGCAGTGGGTTAAGCCATGACCTGCAGCACCAGCGTTCTGTATGCCGCTTGAGTCTCGGCTGCTCCACTTCCCATCCAACTCCCTGCTAATGCACCTGGGAAAGCAGTGGAGGACAGCCCAAGTCCTTGGGCCCCAGAAACCACATGGGAGATCTGAAAGAAGTTCCTGGCTCCTGGTTTTGACCTGCCCCCCTCCACAACTAGTCATTGCGAACATTTGGGGTGTGGACCAGTAGATAGAAGATTCTGTCTCTCCTTTCTCTCTGTCACTCTGTCTTTTAAATAAATAACTCAGAGGAAGGGCTGAAGAGCAAAATGGGAAGTTCCCGAAGTCTGAATTGCTGATCTGAAGTATGGTCAAGGATATCTTCAAACACAAAGGGAAAAGGGAAAGACAGATGCAAGGTTAAAGATAAATTCAAAGACATGCTGATAAATCCCAGAGAGACAATGCATGTCTAACCAAACGTGTAAAAGAAAATTTCCTAGAGAATATAGAAGAGTTTTAAAATTGAATGGGCCAAATGATAATGGCAAACAAGAATAATGAGTGATTTTTCACCTCAAAACATCCTAGTGAAATTTGAGCCCACAGCTTTAGAAGAAAACTGTAAACTCTTCCAGGGGGAAACAAGTTATGTCAGAGGAATAAAAATCTCACTCATGAGGTAGATATCAAGGCTGTTTAGGTGTTTGACCTAGTGGTTAACAATGCTGTGTCCCCGTATCTGAGTACCTGGGGTCGATTCTTGGCTCTGGCTTCTGACTGCAGCTTCCGGCTGATGCGAACCCTGGGAGATAGCAGTGAGGGCTCAAGTAGTTAGATTCCTGCCACCCACATGGGCCACACGGACTGAGTTCCTGGCTCCTGGCGTTGGTCTTCAGCCATTGTGAGCATCAGGGGAGTGAACCAGCAGATGGGAGTTCTCTATCTCTCTGCATCTCAAATAAATGAGTTAATTAATTTATAAAGGATGAGCTTATAAAAGAAGTAAATACCAAAGATAGCACATAAAGCATTGTCTATAGCTATGAGTTTTTGGAACCTAGAATCCTGTACTCAGCCAAATTACATAAATATAAGAACAAAATTAACTCTTTGGAATATGCAGACTATTTCTGTTTCTCTTTTTGAAAAAATATTGTAGGATATACAAAAAAATAAGAAATAAAGTCTGGGGCCAGGGCTGTGGCATAGCTGGTAAAGCCACCATCTGCATGCTGGCATCCTATTTGGGTGCCAGTTTGAGTCCCGGCTGCTCCACTTCCGATCCAGCTCTCTGCTATGGCCTTGTAAAGCTGTAGAGGATGGCCCAAGTCCTTGGGCCCTTGCACCCACATGGGAGACCTGGAGGGAGCTCCTGTCTCCTGGCTTTGGATTGGCCCAGCTCTGACCATTGCGGCCAACTGGGGAGTGAACCATTGGATGGAAGACCTCTCTTCTCTGCCTCTCCTTCTCTCTGTGTGTAACTCTGATTTTCAAATAAATAAATAATTCTTAAATAGAAAAAGAATAGTGATGAGCAAAAAATAATTTCTCTATTGGATGCATTTACCAGAGAGGCCCTGAAATGGTAGAGCTGTAATGTTAGAGGTGATATTAATAATTTCGCATTCTAGACCTAGGTTTCTGGGTCATTGTATCAATGGATAGGGATAGGAAATGGAAAGGGGAGGCATAATTGGATGAATTTATTTTCTTTTTCCAGGATAATTGCTGCAGATTAATGCTTAATGTTGATAAAACAACAACAACAACCAATAAGAACAATAAGAACCTGCATATACCTTTAAATGATTCATTAAACGTTTAATGGAATGTTTTGTTAAGAATAACCTGTAGGAGGCTGGTATTGTTAAGAATAACCTGTAGGGGGCTGGTGTTGTGGCATAGCAGGTTAAGCAGCCAACTGCATTCCATAACCGCTGCTCCACTTCAGATCCAGCTCCCTGCTGGATCTGGGAAAAGCCACAGAAGGTGACCCAACTGCTTAGGCCCCTGACACCCATGTGGGAGACTCAGTGAAGCTCCTGGCTCCTGGCTTTGTCCTGGCCCAGCCCTGACTGCTAACAGTCTTCAGGAAGTGAACCAGCCAGTGGAAGATTTTTCTCTCTCCTCTCCCCTCTCTGTAACTCTTTCAAAAAATAAATAAATAAAATCTTTTGGCCCACGTGCTTGGGCCCCTTCATCAACATAGGGAGGCCCAGAAGAGGCTTCTGGTTCCTTGTTTCAGATTGGCCCAGCTCTGGCCGTTGCAGTCATCTGGGGAGTGAACCGGCAGATGGAGGACCTTTCTCTCTATCTCTCCCTCTCTGTCTGTAACTCTACCTCTCAAATAAATAAATAAAATCTTAAAGAAATAAAATCTTTTAAAAAATAAATAGCGTATAGATAGGGACAAGTGTTTGGCCTGGTGGTTAAGACCCCAGCTGAGATGCCTGTGTCCCATATGAGAATGCCTGGGTTGGATTTGATTTCCAGCTTGTTGCTAAAGCAGAGCCTGGAGGCAGCAGTGGTGGCCCAAGTAGTTGGGTTCCTGGAGCAGACGTTGCGGCACAGAGGGTTAAGCTGCCAATTGGGACACTTGCATTCCATGTCAGAGTGCCAGTGTGAGTCCTGGCTACTCTGCTTCTGATCCAGCTTCCTGCTAATGCACCTGGGAAGACAGTAAATGATGGCCCAAGTTCTTGAGCCTCTGCCACCCATGTGGGAGTCTGGAAGGGAGTTCTGAGCTCCTGGCTCCAGCCTGGCTCAGCCCCAGCTTTTGCAGGCATTTAAAGAGTGAACCAGCAGATGAAAGATCTCTCTTTATCACTCTGTCTTTCAAATATGTAAATCTTTAAAAAAAAATAAAATAAAATAAATAGTTGGGTTCCTGTCACCAGTCGGGGAGACCTGGATTGAGTTCCTGGCTTCTGGTGAGGGCCTTAGCTCAGCCTCTGCTGTTGGGGGCATTTGAGAACTCTGTCTGTCTACATGTCTGTGTGTGTGTCTCTCCCTTTCTGCCTCTCAAAAATGATTGAAAAAAAAAAAAAAAACAGATGTCTGGCATAGCAGTTGGGACCCTGCTTGAGATGCCGCCTGCCCATGTCTCATGTCAGTGTGCCTGCGTTCAAATCTCAGCTCCACTTTCGACTCTGGCTTTCTGCGAATGTGCACCTTGGGAGGCAATGGTGATGGCTCACATGGTTGGGTCCCAGCCCCCCAGGGAGACCGTGATTGACTCCTGGGTTGAGCCTGGCCCCGCCCTGAATGTTGCAGTATTTTGGGGAGTGAACCAATAGAAGGCAGATCTCTCTGTGTCTCTCTTTCTCTCTGACTTTCAAATAATTAATTAAATTTAAAGACCAGCATGTAAAACTTGCAAATCACTCAGTATGGAGTTGAGAATAAGAAGAACAAAGAAAGCTTCATCAATCCAGCAAAAATAATAAAAACAAAAATAAAACACTGTATAAGAAACCTAATACAAAGATAAAACCACTCAAGTCAGTAATTGCAAAAATTATGCATGAGATAAAGTCTCTTATTAAAGACAAAAGGTTTCATAAAGTGAAATTATCACAACAGAAAAATATAGCTATATTTTCTTTATAAATGAAACACTAAAAACAAAACAATACTAAAAATTGAAAATAGAGTAAAGATTCTATGTATGTCCATGTTGAGATCTGACAGAACTGTGAGGGTTTTGTTTGTTTTTCACACAAGGAAGTCCAGGAAGAGAAAGCAAATTCCTGAAACCCTTTTATTATATGTTTTCACAAAATAGTGTATTATGATAGTTGGTCTAAAATAGATGATGTTTATTCTCTCAAATATTTTGAATTTATTTAGATCCTTTCTTTCAGAAGTCTCCACATGGAGTAAAATCATAGTAGAAAACAGTTGGGTGTTTTAAATGTTTTATTTATTTTCATTTTATTTGACAAAGACAGACAGAGATCTTCCATCCGCTGGTTCACTTCCTGAATGCCCATAACAGGGCTAAGCCACGCTGAAGTCAGGAGCTCAGAACTTAATCCAGGTCTCCCACATGGGTGGCAAAGACACAACCATTTGAGCCATCACCTGCTGCCTCCCATGGTGCACATTTAACAGGAAACTGGAGCAGAAGTGAAGGAACTGGGACTCGAACCAACCACTCTGATAAGAAATGCAGGCATCTTTACTTCTGCACTAAATGCCTGCCCCAGTTTTTATTTTTTATTAAAAAAAAAAAAAAACAATGGATCATTTATTTTAGAATAGTATTTTTTAAAAAAGCTCCATATCAGTAAAAATGTGAATAACCTCCTGGAATTTACCAAAATAAGAGTGGTGACTCATGGATTGAAGAAGAAAAATTCCTATAAATTAGTGGCAATTACCACCCTTCATGCCCTGTTTTCAGATTAGTCATTAAGTAAATATTTGCTTTCTGGCCTGAACTGTGTGTGGATCACTATGAGGTACAAAAGAAGTATAAGACATTGCCTTTCCTCCTAGGAATTTTGTTCCTACATCGACAGAACTCTGTGTGGAACCATTAAATGTTTTCTTAGAGTTCTAAAACATTTCCATCTTGTGAACACACCACAAATTCAGCAACATGATCGTAGCTAACATTCATTGAGCTCATCTCTGAACATTTCACACCATGTTCTCACACAGCAGGCACCCCCAGATATGAGTGAGTGAGTGTCAGGTGCTGATCTAAAAGCTTTAATTCAGCTGCTCATCCATCCCTCTTCTGTGCATGAAGAACCTGAACTCCAGACCGTCACTGAGCTTAGCCGAAGCCACGATTGTTGAGTGGCAAAATGAGACTAGAATCCAGGTCTAGCTCAAGTGCTATATGGTATAAAAGGAAGAGTGATATGGTTTGTGTTGGTAGAGAAGGTATTGCTGGGTGTATGCTTCCTGTTTAGACTAAGAAATCCGAGTCATTTACATAAATGTCATTCTGCTGCAAGAGCCAGCTTCCACCCCTGCCCTCAGTCAGCATCTGCCTCTCAGTCCCCAGAGAGCTCGGCAGTGGCACTTGTTCATCTCCAGTGGCACAGACCAGTACAGAGACAGTTGGGGGAAGTTTGACCACCATGCCTGATAGAACCATATTTTCATGGTCAGTGATTAATATGCCCCTTGCTTTTAGAAATCCACCTCTGCCGGCCTTTTCCTGAGGTTATCAGGACCCCATTCGCTCTTAGATACCCTGTTCTATTGAGCAAGAGCCACAGGCAGACAGAAAGCTCAATTGGCATGAATCAGGCAGCAGAGAAAATCCTTGCCCAGTGAGAGTAACCTGTCACAACCTGGCTTTCTCGGGCCAAATGCCAGTCTTGTCTAGTAGTGATGCAGTTACAACATCCCCATTCAGATCCCCATGACCCAGTAATTGTTTTGGGAATGAGTGCAAAGCTATCAGACACCAACTACTATAATTAGAAAAGGGAAAAACAGACACTTACCAGAGCTAACGTCTTTAGGCTGGAGCGTTTACAGCACTTTTTTTTTTTAAGTTATGGAGCCTCTTTCTCAGTTTTGCTTCCTGAAATACAAACTGTACAGTTTTTGGGTTCTTGCATTCCAGTTTTTGTTACTGCTGTGTGCTCTCTTTCCTTTTTCTCCCCCCCTATTTTAATCGGAGTACAAATTGCTGTCAGCACATCGAGTTCATGTGCCAGCCACATTCAGAACAGGGTGTTCTGTGCTCTTCAAAACAAAATTGCTCCAGGGCAGTAAGAGAACAATAAGTCAGAGCTCCAGTTTAAATGATGTTTTGCATCGGACCAGGCTCACTTGATGTGGTTACACTCGGATTGCGCAGCTAAGCTTGGGTAATTTGGTTTGGTTTGACTTTGTGGGGTTTGGTGGACCTCCCCCCTTTAAGATACATAGACTTCAAGTCAAGAGAAGATGTCTCTTTTTAACTTGTTTATTTCTTTCTCTACCAAGAAAGCCCTAAGTAGAAGCATCCTGTATGTCCTTTTATTCTCTCTGGCACGTCATAGATCATTTGCTTCCCGTAAATCATGCTGGTTGGGATTAGCAGCCGACCGTCTGAGCCCGAGAGGCTGAGGTCCCAAGTGAGTCATGACGGTTATTATTAAATATTTATTAAGTTAGTATTTGCACTAAAAAAAAAAAAAAACCAAGGTCAAAAGCAACCACAGGTCTTCCACAGCCAGAGCTACTAAAGTTCTCTTTGGTAGCAATTGTTAAAATTGATATTAAAAAAAAAAAAAAAGAGGCTGGCGCCGCGGCTCAATAGGCTAATCCTCCACCTAGCGGCGCCGGCACACCAGGTTCTAGGCCTGGTCGGGGCACCGGATTCTTTCCCGGTTGCCGGTTGCCCCTCTTCCAGGCCAGCTCTCTGCTGTGGTAGTGGAGGATGGCCCAAGTGCTTGGGCCCTGCACCCCAGGGGAGACCAGGAGAAGCACCTGGCTCCTGCCTTCGGATCAGCGCGGTGCACCGGCCGCAGCACGCCAGCCGTGGCGGCCATTGGAGGGTGAACCAACGGCAAAAGGAAGAACTTTCTCTCTGTCTCTCTCTCTCACTATCCACTCTGCCTGTCAAAAAAAAAAAAAAAAAAAAAAGAAGAAGAAGAAGAAGAAGAAAAGAGTAACTGGCTGTATAGGAGCTAGGCACCAAGAACCAGGCCCCTGCTATGGCAGTCAGCAGTCTTTCTGTGGTTCCAAGTGGTGTGTGAGTTCTTGTCAGCAGTCTTGCAGAACTTGTCTCACCAGTGTTCCAACTTTAGAAACCAGTTAACTCAGCAAGTGATAGCATTTACTACTTGTGGATGTAAAGAGCTATGGCCTGTATATAGCCTGAGGCTGTGATACCTCCTCTTGCTCTAACGTTCCAGATATGGTCAGTATTACAAGGTTGTGGCTTTATATATACTTGCCAACTACAGTGTGTGTGTGTGTGTGTGTGTGTGCGCGCGCACGCATACACACACATGCACCTGTCACTATAAAGATTTTATGATACTGTCGGTAGTGCTTATTCAGGTTCAATCTTGAAGGGTTAGATTTACTGGAAAAAAGGATTAATCCGTATATAAAGTAGTAAGTATAAGAGCTATTGCAAATCTTTCTTTATTACTAGATAGCCACAAAAATTGATTATTTTTTTAAAGATTTTATTTATTTGAGAGGCAGAGTTACAGATAGAGAGAAGGAGAGACAGAAAGGTCCTACATCTGCTGGTTCACTCCCCAGATAGTTGCAGTGGCTGGAGCTGGGCCAGTCTGAAGGCAGGAGCCAGGAGTTTCTTCTGGGTCTCCCACATGGGTGCAGGGATTCAAGCACTTGGGCCATCTTCCACTGCTTTCCCAGGCCATTAGCAGAGAGCTGGATCCAAAGTGCAGCAGCCAGAACTCAAACCCGCGCCCAAACGGGATGCTGGCGATGTAGGCCGAGGCTTAGCCTACTACACCCTAGCGCCAGTCCCAAACATTGATGCCGTCGCTAATTATCTAAGAGAAACTAACTGCAATGGACGTGTTCCTTTCTTAATTATGCCTTCATCACACTTTGTCTGGCTTACTGACTTCGTTGCTTCCCAACATGTTTATCTGTAGCCATCTTTTTCTCTCTCACTCTCCTAGTAGTGAGTTATCATGTCTAAAAAGACATTCTGAAATTATTTGTATAATTTCAAGTACATACAAGCTGAAAACCAACTGAGGAAACTGACACACAGGCAGGAATCCTTTGCAGAGTCTGGATTTCCTGTTTTGGAAACACATTCAAACTTGTTCAACCAAAAGACACAACAATTGTACTGATAATTTCCTCCCCACTAAACGTACTCTCCTTTAGGGAGGAAGATGATACTTCCAACAATAAACCTCCAACAAAAAGATCTGTTGACTAGGTTGTGAGCTACTAAGGATAATGAATCTCAATACTTGAGACAATCCACAACTTGTGGGCTGAAACTCACTTTGCTCAGCAAATCGTTTTCATGAAAAGTGGCACCCATTGGTCCTTTTTTTTTTTTTTTAAGATTTATTTTATTTGAAAGGGTTACAGAGAGGTAGAGACAAAGAGAAAGAGGTCTTCCATCTGCAGGTTCACTCCCCAAATGGCTGCAACGCCGGAGCTGGGCTGGGCCAAAGCCAGGAGCTTCTTCTAGGTCTCTCACGTGGGTGCAGGGCCCCAAGGACTTTCCCAGGCCCATCAGCAGGGAACTGGTTCGGAAGTGGAGCAGCTGCTGCAGGCCGGGCTTTAAACCACTATGCCACAGCACCCCACCCCCATTAGTCTTAATTAAGCTTCTTGGGCAGATTTTAAAATATTTAGAAACACATATTTCTTGTCGCTCCCCGTCTTCGTGGAGGAACGACACAGGACCCTGCGCTGTTCTTTGGTCTGCTCGGCCCTCCCCGGGTTTGCTGCTGGTTCTTCCCGGGTTGGCTACCGACCCTTCCACCTCCGTGGAAGGGCGGTTCCCCCTGCCACTTTCCCCACTTCCGCGGGGGAGCGGCACACCGCCGGCCAGCTCTCTCTCGGGGGCTGCTCAGATGTTCCTCCAGGTGTTCCTGGTGCATGTTGTCTCTCTCCTCCTTTATAGTCCTCTTCCACCAATCCCAACTCTGCTACCCACACGCCGAGTACGCTGCTCTCCTCCAATCAGGAGCAGGTCCTGCTGTTTATTGGTTGAACTGGAGGCAGCTGTGTAGAAGCTGTTTCCTCCTCTCCCAGCGCCATATTGTGGGAGAGCAGATGCATAGAATAAGTCTTAATTCCAGTAACTTAGTCTAATCCGAGTTGCTCCCCACAATTTCTAAGGGAACTCTCCACTTTTTTTGAAACATCATATTTTACTCTACTAAAAATATCTCCAAACCTACACTTCCTACAGAACCTCTCTAGTATGCATGTATTTGAAAATAATAAAATTGAATTTGTTTTAAAAATATTTTCTACGAGTGGGCATTTAGCCAAAGTGGTTAAGACACCCACGTCCCGTATTGGAGTACCTGGATTCAATTCTGGATCTGCTTCTCAACTCCAGCTTCCTGCTGGTGCAGACCCTGAGAGGCAGTGGTGATGACTCAAGTAGTTGGGTTCCCGCCACTCATGTGGGAAATCTGGATTGAGTTCCCAGCTCCTGGCTGCTCTGCCCCACCCCTAGGCATTTGGGGACTGAATTAGGGAATGGGAATTCTGTTTCTCTCTCTTTCTCTTGATAGATAGGTATAGATATAAATATAATCCCCCTTAACTCTCCCATAAAAGAAAAACTGAAAAAAATATTTTCCAATGCAGAAGTCTCAATTTGCTGAAAGTTAATTCAGTTTTGTTTAATCAAGAGCATTCCAACAGTGTACATAATATAGAGGGCATCATCTGCACTTGTGGGTGTGGAATATGAAAATGCCATGTGCCAGCCCCACCCTGAGAGCCAGTCCAGCTCCAGCCCTTATTTGGAGGAGCTCACTGGAGAGTCAGGCCCTCTTCAGTCTGGCCCCAACTTCCTAGACTCAGTCCCATTCTGTGTTCAGTCAGGATGGTATTAATCCTAGTGAACTAGATAGAGTGAAAAGTGAAAGAGATAGAGAACTTCAGAGCATAAACGTCCATGTGACATTTTGGCCCCAATGTTGGCACCATTGCCGTGTACTCTTAGAGTTTCACTTCTCAGGCCGGGGCAACAGGTAATCCAACAAAATGACTAACAGCAGGAATTAGCTTTGAAACTCGTTATATTCCTGAGTCATGGAGTTTTAGAGCTTCAAGGGATATTTGAGATCATGTAGTTCAAAAGTAGAATACATTGGGATTGAATTTGTGTTTGGAAAATAATAATTATCTTACAGAACATGGAGTAACTATAGCCAAGTGAATGCTTTTTAATCTCTCTAAAGCAGGTTATTGATTTAAACTAGACAAAGTAGTATTAGAAAAGTGCTTTAGGAAATTGCTAGTTTAGTGTAGGCCATTATACATGTTAGAGAACTAGAAACAAAGAATTTTTTTTAATTTGTTTACTTAAAGATGAAGTTACAGAGAGGCAGAGGCAGAGAGAGAGAGAGGTCCTCCTTCCGCTGGTTCACTCCCCAATTGGCCACAACAGCCGGAGCTGCACCCATCTGAAGCCAGGAGCCAGGAGTCTCCTCCAGGTCTCCTACGTGAGTGCAGAGGCCCAAGGACTTGGACCATCTTCTACTGCTTTCCCAGGCCATAGTTGAGAGCTGGATCGGAAGTGGAGCATCTGGAAATCGAACCAGCACCTGTATGGGATGCCGGCGCCGCAGGTGGCGGTTTTACCCACTACTCCACAGCGCCAGCCCCCAAAAAAGAATTTTCTTATGAAAGACAAATTATTGTGCTGCTTGATGGCTGTTATGCTCCCATAAAAGCCATCCATTTTTCTTACTGCATCAAATACTTAAATGAAAAGACACATAAATATCCTTAACATTGAAGCTGAAAAGTTTCAAGAAATTGTTATTCCTAGAAAAAAGGAGTCTACCTGATAAGAAAAATGTCCGTAGTATGCATTTCTTCTACTTTGTCTTAATAAGATAAAAGCCTCTTATCTAATATGAACTTACACTGGGGATGAGCTGAGTGAGGTGAGATGGAACTGGGAATTAGGACCCAGGAAACTGGCCTTTGCACAGACCAGTGCAGGGAACATGATGAATCATTTGGCCTGCGAAGTTACAGTAGACTTGATTTCCTCACACTTCACACTTTCACTAAGGGACACAGTTTGTTGATGCTGTTGCCTTTGGATTTTCCATTTTTATTCGCTGTATGTAAATAAGATTAGGAGTCTCTGTATTTGGTTAACCTTTGGTCTCCTGTGTCGTGGGGGAACTAGTCTCTCAATTGTTTATTTTGCCCAGACATTGAAGCCACGATGCAGTTACAGATGTATAAACCATTATGGAATGGACTTTAAAGTTGTGATATTTTGATAACTGTCTATTAAATAATCTAGAATTTCTTGACCCTGTGTTATAGGTAAAGAAATCTTTGTCATATAGAGGATCTTCAAAAAGATTACAGAAAATGCATATTATGAAAAAATGCACGGATTTAAAAAATTGCTCCCAAATAAATTTATTTTAATTCCATTTTTCTAGGAACTTTTTGAAGTGCCCTCATATCCATACAGGTCAATTATCCCTACTCCAGAAATCCCAAAGTCTCCAAAATGTAGTGTCCAAAAAGTGTCAGATTTCAGATTAGGGGTCCTGAGCTGGTGAAGTCTATGTAAATATTCCAAAATCCAAAAACCTTCAAAATCTGCCACACTTCCAGTGCTTAGCTTTTAGGATAAGAAGTGCTCAACCTGCAGGAGGCTTAGACTCAACCTGTGTTCCTAGTTTGCTTTATTGCCCACTGAGCTATCTTACTGATCCAGTTACCAGTAATTACAAGTTTAACACAAAACAGAAGGAAATATGGTTGCTCTTAAACTTTCAGACCGGGTGAACTAAGCTTCAACAAGATACACCACAGGGTCCTCCAGGACAGGAGGAAAGAGCCATGCTGCTGGCCACACGTAGCCGCAGTGGGCACTTCCCTAAGTTAACCAGGCTGAAGAAGCCCCTTGGCTGATCACCCTGTCCTCCGTCCTGCAGTCCACCTGGAAGGCTGCTGCGGTGGAAGGATGTTTGACTGCAGAGACGTGGTCTTCGTTGTGGGCGAAGGAGAAGACCACGACATTCCGATTGGAATCGACAAAGCGCTGGAGAAAATGCAGCGGGAAGAACAGTGCATTTTATACCTCGGACCACGGTAAGGAGCATGCCAGTTCAGTACACAGGAAGGTTGTCTAAAGAACAGGGAAAGTCTCGCCTTTTCACTCAGTGTTTTGGCTTTTAGTGAAGTTAATACAGAACTGGAAACGGTTTGTTAAATCAAATTACAGTTAGTCATCAAGCAAATTAATGGGCCTTTTAATATCAAAATGGCTTGTAAGCATGTTTACTTGATTGATGTGAGTTAAGGATAGGACCCACAAACAAATTTTTTTTCTTGTTTTGTCTGCCATATTGCCACAAGAGGCACCTGTTAGTTCTTCTCTCATGTGGTTCTCCTGCAGTCTTCCCTTTTCTCTGAATTAGGCGCAGGAGGCAGCGAAACATGTGGGTGTTGGGAGGCAGAAGAAGCATTTGGATAATATAGCACCACTTGAATTTGTGCCACTTGTTTTTATCCAAATTCCCTGAATTAAAAAAAAAAAAAGTGTTCTTCCTGGATCTAAAGACAGGGGATGTGACTCATTTTTGCCTAAATTTTTTCCATAGTAGGGATACCCGTTAGCACTTCCATGCTTAGAACTATCAGACACTGATAGTCTGTCTTGTGAAAACATGATTGGTGTTATTTTTAGATCTAAAATTATACCATGACTCCAACCCTTCCATCTTGAGAAGTGGACCTCTGAGAGAAGCCAGCATGTTTTGATTCTGTTTGCATGAATTTAGTTTATTTAGTTTATCCTCTCTTTGGTTCCATGTATTTCAGATGGTAGGATTTTGAGTTACTGAGAATCTTGGTCACCTACACTTTCCAGTAGGTACTGCTGTGCCTTTCGCGTAATCGTTTGCCTTTGTGTAGCCTCTGTAGTCATCCGGAGGTGTCAGGCCCTCGCCCTAGGCCTTGATGCTTGACCACATTTCTCAGCTAACGCTTCAGCCATGCCACTGCCCGCTTGGAAATCTGTCCTAAGTGTTCTCTACCTTTAAGTCTTTAGCTTTCACTAAGGCATTTTTTATTTACTACCTTTTTTATACTTTATTCCCCTTTCTGCTACCGTAGACCCACTTTGGTGTATTTTTGTTAAAGACTTATTTATTTGAAAGTCAGAATTCACAGAGAGAGGAATGGCAGAGAGAGAGAGAGAGAGAGAGAGAGAGAGAGAGAGAGAGGTCTTCCATCCACTGGTTCACTCCCCAATTGGCCAGAACAACTAGAGCTGCGCCAATCTGAAGTCAGGAGCCAGGAGCTTCTTCCGGGTCTCCCATGTGGGTGCAGGGGCCCAAGGACTTGGGCCATCATCTACTGCTTTCCCAGGCCATAGCAGAGAGCTGGATGGAAAGTGGAGCCGCTGGGTCTTGAACCGGCGCCCATATGGGATGCTGGCGTTAACCCACTGTGCCACAGCACCAGCCCCCGTTCATTAGATTTTTTTTTTTTAACCTGAGATGGCAGTTGTGGGGGCAGATGTCTCAAGTTTAATGTCAGAGAGAAACACAAATTATCTTCACATGTATTAATGCAAATAGTTGCTGGTGAGTTTAAACCGTTCACTGTTAGACTCTTGGTAGTGGTCAGCGCTGCTCTGCAGCTTACCAGCTGTGTGCTTTCGAGCAAGCCCTGTGGTTCCCCTGTGCCTGCGCTTCCCCTCTAGCTGGAATAGCAGTGTCCACCTCACAAAGCCGTGGGAGACTAAATGAAATCATGCCCAGGAAGCACTTAGCAAAGTGCCTGGCACACACGGGCCCTCAGAACATCAGCCGTCGTTGCTGTTGTCTGGCTTTCTCTTCCGTTTCACCCTCTGGCCACAAGAAAAAGCAAATTCTGTGTTAACATATGGTAGTTTTTCAGATCTTTTCAGGAATAAAAATAGCCGATGAGTTTTCATAAATTCCTAGGTGTAAAATTTTTTCATATGCTGTAGGGATACAATTTAGCGTAGTTAGAAAGGAACATGTTATTTTCTGTGCAAGGTATCTCTGTGTTGAAGAGTCACGTAAAGTGTGTTCTGGGCAATATGAGACTGCACATGCATTGCACAACACTCTGGGTGTACGTACAAAATCCCTACAAAACAAGTGTGTTTTGAGTGCATGCTATGAATTTACTTGTTCTACTCAGATTCCCCCGTACCACAGAACATTGCATCTGCATGTTGCTATAAACACGGCTGTTGGAAACATATGTTCTTAGCATCATCTGCATTTCATTCTCCACAGAATTTCCAAAGCATTCCTTCTCTTTGACTCTGATAGACTTCTTGGCAGAATGTTCTCATAATAAGAAATCCATAAATTTTTCTCTCTGCTTATTGGGACAGTAGCTTCCTTTTTTATTGTTGTTTTGAATACTGTGGATTGATTATTTTTTTTTTTCATTTTAGGTAAAATGCAGATAGTTCTTCCTTTCTTCGTTTGCCTCCCTTTCCTTATGTTTCTGTCCTGCACCAACCCCAGGCAAAAAACACAGGCTTCCAAGAGCCATAGTGTCTAATTATGAGCCTGTGTGGGTCAAAAAACTAAACAGTTTTCTTGAGACACATGGAGTCTGAATTTAAATCCTGGTTCTGCCACTGCCTTTTTGTTTTCTCAGAAAGCTCTTCTCTCTGAGCCTCAGTTTCTTCATCTGTAAAATGGGGGCAGTTGGTTAAGAACTTATAGTACAAGTGCTTCTTTATGTACATAAAAGCTTACTAGTCATTAGTAGTGGTTACTTGTATCTCTACTCTCAAGAGACAGCTGTTAATTCAAGGGCATGAATACTGAACTCCTTCTCTCACTGTAGCTCAGCTTGTCTTCTGGTTAAGTCTTTGAATTCCGTTTGTGGTGTTTTATTTTCCAGTCTGATGCACTGTCTGCCATGGCTCTGTCTTTGTCCAGGCTCATCCAGAATGAGTCAGACGACTTTCTGTATAGGACGGAAGCCAGCATGGATTCTCCCAGAACAGTCTGGGGTGAGCACATGCCTCCGCAGAATGGTGTGCTGCACGCTTGTCCTGACAGCATCGCCTCACCGTGGCCCAGGAGGGGTTGTGGGAGTGACACCTTAGTCTTCTGCACTGTCAGTGATAACACACAGGGAGCCTTGGTGTCCCCCGCTCCCCGACATGCACACTTTCTCCCCGACACGCACACGCCACCCCTGGCCATGGAGACTCTATCTGGGAGTTCCTCAGAAGCAGGGTTTCACATCTTCGGCATTATTGCTATTTGGGGCCAGATAAATCTCGGTTGTAGGGGTGTCTTGGGCATTGTAGGGTGTTCAGCCGTGTTCCTGGCCTCTGTCCACTAGA
Source organism: Oryctolagus cuniculus (assembly GCF_964237555.1). Taxonomy (NCBI): domain Eukaryota; kingdom Metazoa; phylum Chordata; class Mammalia; order Lagomorpha; family Leporidae; genus Oryctolagus; species Oryctolagus cuniculus. Next base: position 133,879,029 of record NC_091436.1, read on the forward strand.
TAACAGTAGCACCCTCCTGAAATGTCTCTGAACACTGCCGGATGTCAACCCCAGTTGAAAGCTCTGGTGCACAGCAAGTGCCAGACCGTGGGTTGCGTTTGTGCCTGCCCGCTCGGACTCCAGGTGAAACACACTTTCAGTAAACACGGGCTTGGTAAGGACTCACCTCCCTGCCTGGTTTCCAGCAGGTAAGGGCTTCTGTTTATCTCCCAGATGGCAGAAATGAAATAAGAGACACACAGATCTAAGAGCTCAAAGTAGCAAACCAGGCACCACTTCCCAAATCTAGCCACTGGTAGTTATGCTTTTTGTTTCTTTGCTGAAGATACCCTTTGCCCTGCTGTTAAAACCACCGCACCCCAGTCCTACCAGCCCTCACTGTATCTCTATGCCTCCCTCTGGCTACAACTTCCATGTTCTTGTGTAACAGTGGAGGTGAGTGAGTAAGCATTGTTTCCTGAAAATCCAGGCAAAGGGTGAAGAAAGAAAGCAATGCAAGCTACCCTGGGCCCCTTGCCCCAGAGAAGATGTGCGGTGTGAGCATGGACCTGGGGCTGACATCTTCCACCACAGAACCCGGAAGTCTAGGCCTCCGAAGTTTTCTGTGACACCATTTCACAAGTCAGGGGGTGGCGTGGCTTGCAGCAGCTCTAAGAAAGTGTTTCCCAGGGAACACTTGACTAGTGCGGTGGGCATTGTTCTGAGTGCTGGGAATCCACTGAACCAGACCGGCAGCTCCGCTGGAGCTTCCAGCCTAGTAGATGTGTGTTTTAATTTGTTGAAGATCTCCAGTGATCCTTAGCCACACAGGTTCCCAGTAAGTTTTCGCATTGTACAACATGAGAGCTACAAAGCTGTAAGAGTTGTTCTGTTGATGAGGGGTTGGAGCTTGCTTGGGCTATTTGTGATTTGATATTTCTTATATTCTTGGTGATTTCCAATGTGCTTTTTGCAAATCTTAAAGATATACTCTGAGGATGTATTTCTTTCCTGATGTGTTAGCCTTTCCCCCGTTTTTGTGACCAGAAGCGATGCTATCAGAAAATGATAGCACGCTACAGGTAAAAGCTTATTAAAAACACCTCTGACAAATCCCACAAAAATTACAATGGCTGTGTCTTCTCTGTCCTTCCTGCTGATAAAGCTTAGGGGCACACTGCTAATAGCCAAATGATAGCCGTTTTATAAAAAGAACTAGATATAAAATGGAGCCGGGAAGAGGACAGAGACATTTAAAATCACATTAAGTGAGCTGTCTGGCAGAGGACAGGTGTTGCATGACACGTGACTGCAGGAGAGAAGGAACTAAATCAAGCCTGGTTTCTGAGAAAACCGCCGCAGCAATCCTTGGCACCGGATCTCCTGATCAACATCTGGTTCGTCTTCAGGGTCTCTCATGTGTGTAGCTTGCAAACGATAGCTATATGCTAATATGATGCCTCAAAATACCGAAGGAAGTGCCTGGAAATACACCAATTCTTTTAAAGTTTTATTTTTTACTCTCCATTTCAGATATGGTTTTGGAGAGGCAGGGAAGCCTAAATTTGGCATTGAACCTAATGCTGAGCTTATATATGAAGTTACACTTAAGAGCTTCGAAAAGGTGAGAAAATACCAACTTCTCTGCAATTGTGGTAGATTCCTTCTCCATCCACCCACTTCCTCTAATCAGTATCTTACGGGTGGTGTAGATAGACGGTGTTCGTTTCTGTATTGTACTTTTCATGATCCAGTTTGTGCCTTGGCTCCAATGCTGCCACTGGAGTCCGGGCCAGCTGACATAGCACAGCTGATATACAACCCAGGGAGCTCAGTGTTGTTATTTTGTTCCTATGTGTCAGCCTTTTTTTTTTTTTTCTTAACGTTTTTTGGGTAGAATCCAAGACTTGTTCCCTTATTTGTTCCTAGACTTGTTCTTTTTGTACTTTTTTCCTGGGTTGAGGACAAAAAGGTTCACGTTCTGCCAAGCAGTTCCTTGGGGGAGTGGGGCGCAGCTCTCCAGCGCTGAACGGACTGTACCTTCACAGGAGTCACGAAGAGGCCTGCACTGCAACTCCCAGTTACAATCCCAGTTGCAGGGCCTCAGGGCCACCAGGCTGTGTGACCAGGGACTTAGGAAAGAAGCCTGTTAGTCATGGCTCTTTTTATACCTGTCCAAGTGGAGAAGAGAGAGAATTTGTCCACTGCCCTGGGCTCCAGAAACCCCCTTGAACATATTTCCATCTCCCCCCACCCCACCCCCCTGCCGGAGGCTGCCAACCGCAGATTGCCTGGACAGACACGTAGCATGTGCCAGAGCGAGCCTCGCGGCCGTCCCAGCTGCCGCCGCCAGCACACCATAGCTGCACTCGAGGGCAGCCTTTTGGGTTCCTTGTTTATTCCTGCACGGCGCTGCCTCCGTGTTCTGGACATTAAGCTGTCACTGCAGCTGTGGCCTTGTATGTTTTATTAGAAAGGAAACTCTTGTCCTGGGGCCATAACACCAGGGCTAAGAAAGTGAGGGGAGGACACTTTGGGATTCCCTCCCCCAGGGATGTTCCTCACTGTACCCCCCTGCTTCCTGTTCCCCCAAATAAACACATGCTCCTGCCACACCCAGCCGTCCTGCTGTCTGCCCTGTGCTGAAGGCCCTGTAGTGTGCAGTCGCTCAGACCCGAGCTCTGCACAGTGCACAGAGTAACCCCTTCCCTCCCGTGGCCCAGTGGGCACCGCTTATTTGGCAGATTCTCCCTGGGGATTGCTCCAGCGAGCTGTGCTCAGTCACCACCACTTGATGGGGTGTGTGAAACCAAGCGAAGGGTGGGATAGTGTTTGGGGCAGTGTGATTGAATTCTCTGCCTTGTAGGACTAAGAATACATTTATACTCTGTAAAGGTTGAAGCCACTATAAAAACTGCAAAGGGCCCCTGCTCACTAGGTTTTTAAATAATTAAGCTAAATTGTTAGGAAGCAACATGGATCTAGGCTAGTATCCTTCCCATTATTCATCCAGGAAAAGCTGGAGTGGGAGAGCTGTGACACCAAGAACACATGCTGATTATGGAATAGAGAAAATTTCACAGCTACCGTCTTAAACTTGGTGATGTGTGTGCTGTAGCTAGCACCAACCATGCCCCTTGTCACTTTTCCTAAGGACTCCAGATTGCTCTGTTGGCTTTTATGATCCTTTAAATGCAGCCGTTCACGTGGGCAGTGCGGTTGTTTCTGGACTGTATCTGTGATGGTGGCGAATAATAATACACATGATATACACGAGCAGATGATGACGTCACTTATCCACAACCCTGAAGTGATATTTTTGCATGAGCTTTTCCCTCCCGGTGGTGTTTCCTTGAAATCCCCCAAGTACACACCCACAAGTCACTACAGCTTCAAGGCTTTAGTATACCTGGTGGTCTCAGTGAGGAGACGGTGACACGACCTAGAATTTGGAATCCCCTACAGGACTAAACCATCATGACCGACTATCGTAGTGTTCTCATATTAGAGTTGAAAACTGAAGCTTGAGAGAAACAGCTTTGTGGAGTGAGAGCAGCTTCGAGGCGAGGCCTGCAGGTCTGCCACAGGGGACCCCGGCTTTCCCGGGGTGGCCTCACTGTAGTTCTAAAGACACACTCTTCAGCTGTGCTCAGCAGTTCATGTTCCTCACTGTGATTCTGCCTGCTCCACCCCCGGGGCGACATGGGTCAGCAAAGTGCGTCCTGCACGGGCAGAGCAGCACCTGGCAGCGGCCCTGGGAGTCTCAGCCAACCCTCTAGAAGTCGCTGCTGTTTGTTCTGTTGGCATCACGTGATGCTTTTCCTTCTGTGTTCATCTAACCATTGTCCCGAATTTACACGCAGGCCAAAGAATCCTGGGAGATGGATACCAAAGAAAAGTTGGAGCAGGCTGCCATTGTCAAAGAGAAGGGAACTGTGTACTTCAAGGTGTGTGAGCCCTTGTATAACCCCGTCCATCGCAAAGAAGTCCCCTGAAGTGTCAGTAATTGTGCTGATAATTCCCTGCTCTGAATTCTATCAGCACCCTTCTTTTAACAGGAAGCCTGAGGTTTTACAAGTCTGTCATTTTCACTATTACAAAAAATTAAAAAGAATTAATGTGAAAAGGAGAATACAAACACGGTTTTACACGCTCTCCGCTAGATTCTAACCTCCCACCTTCCACTGCATGGCTCAAGGCCTAGAGCATCATGGTTGGGAACATAGATTTCACTCAACAAGTGTGTGTGGAATGAAAGAAGAATGATAGGGTAATTGTTATCAAGAAATAGAACTCACCCGTAGGTAAGTTTCACATCATTGTCCTTTCCGTTGTCTCAGTGATACTAGGGCACGTAACAAAAGCCAGAGAACATGCACAGATTTCCAAAGAAGCCGACTTGACTCTAACGGCCAAGACAGTCCATGCATCTAAGGCATCTTCAGAGGTTCCTGAACGATACTCATCATCAGTTCTTCTCACGAGCCCTTTCTCAGAGTGGATGTTTAGCCTAAACAGTTAAGACGCCTGTGTCACACATGGGCGTGCCTGGATTTAAGTCCTAGCTCCAGTTCCTGACTCCTGACTTCCCCCTAATGCAGATGCTGGGGGGCAGTAGTGATGGCTCAAGTGACTGGGTTCCTGCCACCCCTGTGGGGGACCTGGGTTGTGTTTCCTGTTCCTGGCTCCAAGCCTGGCCCAGCCCCAGCCATGGTAGGCATTTGGGGAAGGAACCAGTGGATGGGGGAGCACTCACTCACTTTCTCTGTTTCGCTCTCCTTCTCAAATGAATATATTTTAAAAGGTGTTTCTTTTGTCTTTATTATCATTTTATTTAAAAGACAGACAGTGAGTCTGCTGGTTCATTCCCCAAATGCCCACAACCACCAGGGCTGGGTCAGACTGAAGCTAGGAGTAAGGAGCTTGATCTCAGTTTCCCCTGTGAGTGACAGGGACACAAGTACTTGCGCTATCACCTGTTGCCTCCCAGGGTGTAGAGTAGTCAGGACTCAAGCCAGGCGCCCCAGGACAGGTTGTGGATGGCGCAAGCAATGTGTTATAGGCCCACCCTGCAGCACATTCTTGCAGTGTGTAGGAATGTGATGCTTTGTCACATAGATCTTAAACCCCTACATACGAGGAAAAGGAAAGATTGTTTTATGTGATTCTGACTAGAGTGCCCTACCCAGTGCTTCTCCACCCCGAAATGTATACTTTTGTTTGTTTGTTTTTTGTTTTGTTTTGTTTTGTTTTGTTTTGTTGACAGGCAGAGTGGACAGTGAGAGAGAGAGACAGAAAGGTCTTCCTTTTGCCGTTGGTTCACCCTCCAATGGCCGCCACGGCCGGCGCACCACGCTGATCCAAAGCCAGGAGCCAGGTGCTTCTCCTGGTCTCCCATGTGGGTGCAGGGCCCAAGCACTTGGGCCATCCTCCACTGCCATCCCGGGCCACAGCAGAGAGCTGGACTGGAAAGAGGGGCAACCGGGACAGAATCCGGCACCCCGACCGGGACTAGAACCCTGTGTGCCGGCGCCACAGGCGGAAGATCAGCCTATTGAGCCTCGGCGCCGGCCAAAATGTATGCTTTTATACGTTCTCCCTGTCCAGCAGAGTGGACTGAGTGATGAGGATCAGGCAGTGAATGGGAATTTTGTCAAGGCTTCTTTCTATTCTTGCCCCTGAGAGCCATGAACAGCAATGAGATGCCGGTTTTCAGCCATGCAAGGCAGTGATGCACAAATAGACCTCAGGGTGTCTTTGTGGAACTTCCGCTCTGAAAGACGCTGTACAGTTCACAACCTTGTCCTGTAGGGCGTGGAGGCAGTGTGAAGCCAAAGGAGAGAGAAGTAGGTGAAATGTACAATCAGTGCGAAATCGGCATGGACAGAGCAAAGTGTGTGGTTCTGTTTTTCATGCTTTGAGCTGAACCCCCCTATCAGGACATAAAATCAATTTGGTGAAATGTGTAATAAATTTTGTTTCATAAAACTTTCATTTATTGAGTATGAGTGGGTACTGGGCTGCAGTTTAAAACGTTTCTTACTGTGGGTTGTAGTCAGACATTTTAATTTAATTAAACCTATAGGTTTAAAGAATATAGAATTATTTATATATTCATATTTGCTTCTATATAATTGTTAAATATGCTGAAATAATGCATGGATTACCAGAAACCGTGGGGAATTTTGGAAAACTGGCTCTATTGCTATTTAGATGATTTAAGGTCAGTTAAAAGGGTCCCAAGAGGTTTTATTTTCATGTCAAAAGTGAAAGAATTAGACTAGATGATCCCCAAGTTTCTTTCCAGCTCTAAATTTCTCTTAAATTTCAAAACTCATGAGAGCAAGACTTGTTTTTTTTTTAAAAAAAAATTCTAAAAGAAATAGATACTTCTAAACTATTCAAGTAACATTCCAGATGGGTTATTTGTATACTCAAATGCACAATACATTACAATAAAAAAGAAAGTTTCCATCAAATTCCGTAAGACCTTAGGTCCCGACTGTCTCCTGTGTTTCTGGAGCCGTGTACCGTATAGCAGTTACCATTGGTGAAGGGCCCCATACACAGCCCTGGTGCCAGCAGTTCTAATGCAGCCGAACAATTCCTAGTGACTGTGACCATTTTAAAGTTACAGTGCAATACTTTTCCCATACTGTGATGCCAGCCCACTGTGCTACTGCCATGGGAGAGTGCTTTTAGTGAAAATAAATAATTGTGTTGCTGGCTCATGTATCTACTGTGCTATACTTTTATCATTGTTTTAGCATATACACCTTCAACTTATAAAAAAAATAAAAGTTTACCATAGAACAGCCTCAGCAGGTCTCTCAGGAAGAGACGGCAGCTCCACGTGGAAGTTGATGATACAAGATGAGGAAGTTACAGTCCTGACCCTGTGCAGGCCTACACTACTGTGTGTGTCTGTGTCAGGTTATAGCAAAAAAATCGAAAAAGCTTATAGAGTAAGGATATAAAGAAAAAATATTTTCATACTGCTACCCTGTGTGTTTGGATTTTAACCAAAATGTTATTACAAAAGAGTCAAAATATTTTTAAATTTTTTCAAGTTTATAAAGTAAAAAAGCTACAGTCAGCTAAGGTTAATTTATTATTGAAGAAAGAAAAATATTCTTACAAGTTTAGTGCAGCATGAGTGTCCAATGTGTGTAACGTCTGCCTCTGTGAACAGCAATGTCCTTGGCCTTCACAATCGCTCACTCACTCCCCTGAGCCACTTCCAGTCCTGTAAACTGCCCTGGGCAGGTGCACCGTTTACCTTGTAGGCAGTATTTTCACCGTGGTTTTTCTATGCTTAGATATACATAGAAGCACAAAGACTTACATTGTGTTACAGTTCCCAGGAGTGCAGAAACTGGCTGTCAGGTTTGCAGCCTAGGAGCTGCGTGGACACACCATATCATCTGGATGTGTGATAGGCTCTACCATGCAGGTTCCTGGAAGAATTCGCACAGGATAAAATTAACCAACAGCACATTTCTCAAAGCACCTCCTCACCAATAAGTGATGCATAACCATAATTTATGTTTCCCAAAACTTCTAGATGGAACTGTATCTGTTTGGGAGGTTTGAGGTTATCGGCATTTGACTAAAATTTTATCAGCTCAGGATAATAAAACAACTCATCTAACCAGAAGCTCTAATTGGCTGCTGATGGTCCAGAGAATATTACTGGTAACAAAGTAGTATCACCAGCCCATGTGTCCTAAAGCTGTGTGGCTGTGTCCTGGGAGCCCCAGGGAGCAGTCCACAGCAGAAAGCAGTGCTTAGGTGTCTGTACGTGACTTAACGTTGGTGCTTAATAGCGTCACAACTGCAACCGTGGTTTGTGCATTTCTTAACGTCGTGAGCCTTCCTAAAGTTACCGCTGGATCGGCATGCACACATATGGAACAAATTATTTTTAACATGCAATTTGATAGACGAAGTCTTTCAAAACATTAGTCCACTGGGGAAAAATTAATGAAAGGTTCAAAACCACTGACCTAAGACTTTTCTCCCAGAATGTCTCTGAACATTTTGTACCACTGAAAACTTCCCTGGAGGCACCTTCCTAATTATAGGTAAAAGATCCTAGCCTTTACTGTAAGACTTCAAGTTGGTTGGTAGATAGCTTCCTGTGCACATTCCCTTCTCTCTTCAACCTCAAGGCAGGTTCAAATCTGCCACACTGCCCTCCTGGGCCTCATCTTTCCAGGGTATTTGACCTGGCACGTTGTATACACGCACAGAGTCCAGATGTGTGGGTGAGAACAGAGATGGGCCAGACTGAAAAATCTATAGTTCATGCCATTTGCACAGCGGAGTTCCCTCTCCCCTGACCTGTCACCTTGGTTTATATCTAACGGGCAAGTCTCTCTCTCTGGTAAGACTGAAGGTGCTCAGCTTTTAAATGGGAATGCTTGTGCTGTACAGCCTGCAAAGTCTTCTTGTCAACCTCTGAACACTGCAAAGAAAAATACTAGAGGACTCTCTTCCATTTAATTATTCGGAGAATTATTCGGAGAATAATTAAGTGCAAGTAACAGCATGATACCATGCCAGGCATTGTGCAAGCCGGTTAAACAGACATTGATTTTTGCCCTTGGAGCTGACAGGATCTGCAGGACGAGAAAAAGCATTAGCTGTCACACCTGGTTAGTGCTGGGCTTCTCTGACTTGGCTGGAGGTTGAGGAGCCTGAGGACTCTGGTGATGTGGGGTTGGTGCGCCCCCTTGTGCTCCTCTCGGAAGAAAGCGTTTCTAAAGCAAGCTGCTTAACCGTGTTGATTCTGCCAGCCAACCGTTTTCAGACAAACCAGTTGTCCTGGTTTGATCCAGGCTAGCAGTAATGCAGTTTAGAAACAAGTCATCTATGACTCTAGGAACTGGGGTTAAGAAAAACTCATAAACAGAACTCACTCCCTCTAGTTTTTTCTTCTTTCTTTCAGTGCAGGATGTTCAACCTTGACATTACTGACCTTTAGGGCCAGGTAACCCTCTGTCGTGGGGCTGTCCCGGATGCTTAGGCTGTTTGGCAGCCGCGCTGGTCTCGACCCGCTGGATGCCAGCAGCCTTGCCCACCACCCAGGTGTGACGACTGCCCTTCGGGGAGTGCAAACTCACCCGCAGCTGAGCACTGTGCTCTCTGTAACTCGGGAAGGATACTGAAAAACCCCCTTAATAGCAGGTAAATTTTTGATAAGTGAAAGAGCTCTTTAAAAACCCAAATGCTCTCTAAATGCAGAGGCACTGTTAAATCTGTTACAGTTTCTTTGCCAGCTCCCCCAGAAGAGGTAAGTGGTGAGCCCTCGGCCTCTTTCCTCACTAGCGCTGGTTTCCCGTCCCTGGAACACTATATTGAGAGAGGCTCAGAAAAGCCCATTGAGGGCGAGAGCAAGACACAAGACCTGGCAGGCGACATGCCAGCCAGCACCTTTCATTTCTACCTGCCCCTACATTTTTATTCTCAGCGACAGAAGTTTTAATCCCATAGCTGTGGTCCTGGGGCTTTAGTTTACTCATTCTTTGTGCTGAGTCATGCCTATAGCAGAAAGGAGAGACATATTGCTCAGCTTCAGAGAGCTTATGATCCAGGGAGAGAAGAGGGAGTGGCAAGAAGAAAATGCTAGCCCCTGAAGCTGGGGAGGATTTTATTCTTCTGTTTTGGGCACTATAAAAAGAATGAGAGGTAGGTCTAAGGCTATGACAAAACACAAGTATTAGCTCAATGTGTTCAGCTACTATAACCAAATGCCATAGACAGGGTGGCTTAAATATCAGGAATCTACTCCTCACAGTTCTTCAGACTGGAAGTCCAAGATCAAGGAGCCAGCTTAGGGGCTAGTGTTGTGCTGTAGCGGGTAAAGCCGGTTTGAGTCCCAGCTGCTCCACTTCTGATCCAGCTCCCTGATACTGGCCTGGGGAAAGCAGCGGAAGATGGTCCAAGTGCTTGGGACCCTGTCGCCCGTGTGGGAATCCTGGAAGAAACTCCTGGGTCCTGCCTTCCGATCAGCTCAGCTCCAGCCATTGCAGCCATTTGGGGAGTGAACCAACGAATGGAAGAACTCTCTCTCTGTCTCCCTCTGTCTATAGCTCTGCCTTTCAAGTAAATTAGTAAAACCTTTAGGGGGACCGGTGCCACAGCTCAATAGGCTAATCCTCTGCCTGTGGCTCCGGCACCCCAGGGTTCTAGTGCCGGTCAGGGCGCCGGATGCTGTCCCGGTTGCCCCTCTTCCAGGCCAGCTCTCTGCTGTGGCCCGGGATGGCAGTGGAGGATGGCCCAGGTCCTTGGGCCTTGCACCCACATGGGAGACCAGGAGAAGCACCTGGCTCCTGGCTTCAGATCAGCATGATGCACTGGCCGTGGTGGCCATTGGAGGGTGAACGAACGGCAAAAGGAAGACCTTTCTCTCTCTCTCTCACTGTCTAACTCTGCCTGTCCCAAAAAAAAAAAAAAAAAAAAAAAAAAACTTTAGGGGGAAAAAAATGAGCCAGCACAGTCAGTATCTGGTGAGGGCCCCCTTCTGCTCTGTCCTTAACGTGGCCTGTCTTTGGGTACTTGTAGGTGAAAAGACAAGAAGTAAGTTCTCTGTTGTCTCTTCTTATAAGAACATTAATCCAAAAAAACACCTTAATCCCTCTGAGGGGGGTGCTCATCTAAACCTAATCACTGGAGCCAGTGTTTAGCATGGCAGTGGAGATGCTGCTTCAGACACCCTCATCCTGTATCAGATTGCCTGGTTTCCAGTCCCATCTCTGCTCCTAATCTAGCTCCCTGCTAATGAGCACCCTGGGAGGCGGCAGGTGATGGCTGAAGGACTTGGGTACATGTCACTCACGTGGGCGACCGGGACTGAGTTCCTGGATCCCAGATTCACCTCTGGCCCAGCACCAGTTGTTGCAGGCACTTGGGGAGTGAGCCATTGGATAGGAGATATCTGTCTGTCTGTCTCTCTCTCTCTCTCTGCTTTTCAAATAAGTAAATAAAAATTTAAAATAACTTAATTACTACCCAAAAGCCCCACCTCCAAATTCCATCACACTGTGAGTTAGAGCTTCAACATGTGAACTTGGAGTGGCAGATACAGTTCATCCATAGTAAATAAACTTTCCTCAAGAACTTCAGCATTTATAATGAAAGGGTCTGGTTTTATATATTTTATTTAAAATTGGTTTATTGAAAGGCAGACAGGGGGAGGGAAAGAGAGAGATCTTTTGTCTGCTGGATCACTCCCCACATGGCCTCAATACCAGGTCTGGGCCAGCCCAAAGCCAGGAGCTCTGTCCTGGTGTTCCATGTAGGTGGCAGGGGACCAAGCACTTGGGCCATCACCCACTGCATTCCCAGGTGCGTTAGTAGGAAACTGGATTGGAAATGGAGCAGCCAGGACTCGAACCAGCGCTCCAGTGTGGGGTGCCGGCACTGCATGTGGCAGCTTCACCTGCGGCACCACCACGGCAGCCCTCGGTTTCACGTTCTTACAGATGATCTACGTCACGAATTTCTGAGACAGGATCATCGACGGATGGCGTGCCTGCCCTCCTCTTGTCTTCCTGCAGCAAAGCTGATGAGCTGCGAGACTCTTACCCTCCTAACCAAGTGACCGCTCAGACCCAGGCCCTCTGCTTGGAACAGGTCTGCCCGTCTCATCACCAGAAAGCAGCATCAGGGTTTCCTTTCTGCAGGCACAGCTCGTGTCCTTTGCGACAGGAGTATTCTAGACCCGCTCTGTGCATTTCCTGTCCGTCCCTGGGTGAGGACTGCCTTGTGTGGGGAGACGGCCGCGTGGTTAGGTGCGTTCTCTGCTTGGCTGTACTGGAAGCCGTGCTGGTTCAGTGTTCATCACCTAAACACAGGCGTTAACGTCCTGACGTGACGGGTGGGGCTGCTCTCCTGCCATCCGGGCAGGTGTGTCATCTGTGTTTGAGAGCTGACAGCCACCTCCTGAAACGGGAGCCCTCGCCTGTCCTCCCAGTTTGTGTGTTTATCAACGGCCACTTTGATTCATCTCACGATGAAAGTAAACACATCGGCTCTGCCTCCTGAGTTTCTTGTTTAGAACCTCCACGGCCTGTTTCCGGAAGTGAAGTGCTTGCAGGCCCAGCCACACCCCCTGTATGTGTACTGTCTGGAGACGCTTCTGCTCTACAAATGACAGAGCTGAGTATTTGCACCTGACAACGATTTTGAGAACTGAGAGTTGCTGTGTTTGGGATGGGAACGTGTCAGAATCTGGTGTTCACTATGCAATGCTTAAAGTCAGGTGAAGACAGAGAAGTGACCTCCGCTCCAAAGTGCTCGCTCTCCTCTGCAAAGGCTAATGCACATTAGCACCAAAGCTGGGAGCCCAGAGCCTGGTGCCCACCTGCCGGCCACTGAGGACCGGCGCTGGGCAGTGCCTGAGCAAGTCCTGCACCGGCTCCTGGGCTATTGGGCCTTCCAAGGGGGTGGGAAAGGGCAGGAAGAAATGCGCATTCCAGGTCCACACAAGGGGTGGTTTTGATCGGAGGCCTTGGTTTTCCAAGGCAGGACTGTGCTTATGCGACTTCTGTTCAGCGTGTAAGCGCAGCAAGTACTGAACAGCTTCTCTCTCCTAGGGAGGCAAGTACATGCAGGCGGTGATTCAGTATGGGAAGATAGTGTCCTGGCTAGAGATGGAGTATGGCTTATCAGAAAAGGAATCGAAAGCTTCGGAGTCGTTTCTGCTCGCCGCCTTTCTGAATCTGGCCATGTGCTACCTGAAGCTCCGAGAGTACGCCAAAGCTGTTGAATGTTGCGATAAGGTAAGAAGCAGAGGAGAGGTGCACTTTAGACCTCGAGCGTCTTTCAGGAGTGTCACCCCACTTCTCAGCCAAAGGTTGGAAAGTTTCTCATTTTGCTTCGTTTGTTTGTTTGGGATTGTTTATTTCTCCGTATCAATTGGGAAATTCAGAAAGATTCTTAGCACAGACTTTGCTGGTACCTAAATTATCATAATTCATTATGAATAAAAGTTTTGATAAAGGTGCAGATGTGGGACACCAACATCCCATGTCGAGTGCCACTTTGGGTCCCAGGTGCTCTGCTTCTGGTCCAGCTTCCTGTTAATGGACCTGGGAAAGCAGCAGATGATGGTCCAAGTGCTTGGGTCACCACCACCCGCGTGGGAGACCCAGATGGAGTTCCTAACTTCAGGCTTCAGCCTTGCCCAGCCCCAGCTGTTGCAGGCATTTAGGGAGTAAACTAGCTAATAGAAAATCTCTATCTCTCTGCCTTTCAAACAAATAAATATTTATCAAATTAAACATATAACACCTCAGTTTCTGTGGGGAGCAACTCAGACTAGACTAAGTTACTGGAATTAAGACTTATTCTATGCATCTGCTCTCCCACAATATGGCGCTGGGAGAGGAGGAAACAGCTTCTACACAGCTGCCTCCAGTTCAACCAATAAACTGTAGGACCTGCTCCTGATTGGAGAAGAGCAGCGTACTCGGTGTGTGGGTAGCAGAGTTGGGATTGGTGGAAGAGGACTATAAAGGACGAGAGAGACAACATGCACCAGGAACATCTAAGAGGAACATCTATCTGAAGAAACACCTGAGAGCCGGCCGGCGGAAGTGGGGAAAGTGGCAGGGGGAACCGCCCTTCCAACCCGGGAAGAACCAGCAGCAAACCCGGGGAGGGCCGAGCAGACAAAAGAACAGTGCAGGGTCCTGTGTCGTTCCTCCACGAAGAGGGGGAGCGACAAGTTTCAGTTTAAGAAGAGCAGATTTAACTTAAAATTTTCAGGACTTGGCCGGCGCCGTGGCTCACTAGGCTAATCCTCCGCCTTCCGGCGCCGGCACACCAGGTTCTAGTCCCAGTCGGGGCGCCGGGTTCTTTCCTGGTTGCCCCTCTTCCAGGCCAGTTCTTTGCTATGGCCTGGGAGTGCAATGGAGGATGGCCCAAGTGCTTGGGCCCTGCACCCCATGGGAGACCAGGAAAAGCACCTGGCTCCTGGCTTTGGATCAGCGTGATGCGCCGGCCTCAGCGCGCCGGCCGTGGTGGCCATTGGAGGGTGAACCAACGCAAAGGAAGACCTCTCTCTCTCTCTCTCTCTCTCTCACTGTCCACTCTGCCTGTCAAAAAAAATTTTTTTTTCAGGACTTTTGTTTTGTTTTGTTTTGTTTTGTTTGACAGGCAGAGTGGACAGTGAGAGAGAGAGACAGAGAGAAAGGTCTTCCTTTGCCGTTGGTTCACCCTCCAATGGCCGCCGCGGCCGGCACGCTGCGGCCGGCGCACCGCGCTGATCCGATGGCAGGAGCCAGGAGCCAGGTGCTTTTCCTGGTCTCCCATGGCGTGCAGGGCCCAAGCACCTGGGCCATCCTCCACTGCACTCCCTGGCCACAGCAGAGAGCTGGCCTGGAAGAGGGGCAACCGGGACAGAATCCGGCGCCCCGACCGGGACTAGAACCCGGTGTGCCGGCACCGCAAGGCGGAGGATTAGCCTAGTGAGCCGCGGCGCCGGCCTTGTTTTGTTTTTTGAGACCCAGTGAGAAAGAACTCGTATCTGTTGTTCACTCCTCAAATGCCGCATCAGCCAGGGCTGGGCCAGAGGTGAAGCTGGGAGGCAGGAACCCAGGTCTTCCATGTGGGTGGCAGGACCCAAGTGCTTGAGCCATCACATTGCCTCCTGGGCTCTACATTAGCAGGAAGCTGACGTCAGGAACCAGAGCTGGGTAGCAAGCCCAGGCACTGCGGTGTGGGACAGGGGCATCTCAACCAGTGTCTTAGCCGCTGGGCCAGGTGCCTGCCTCTTTCACATACCAGCTGCAGCTCTCCTGTACAGAATATATACAAGCTAGTTTCTAGCATAATCCTGCTTATCCACTGATTAAGAATGCACATAAGTCATGTGTGTCGCTCCCCCTCTTCGTGGAGGAACGACACAGGACCCTGCGCTGTTCTTTCGTCTGCTCGGCCCTCCCCGGGTTTGCTGCTGGTTCTTCCCGGGTTGGCTACTATCCCTTCCACCTCCGTGGAAGGGCAGTTCCCCCTGGCCGCATTCCCCACTTCCGCAGGGGAGCGGCACACCGCCGGCCGGCTCGTCTCGGGGGCTGCACGGGTGTTCTTTCAGCTAGATGTTCCCCATAGATGTTTCTGGTGCATGCCGTCTCTCTCCTCCTTTATGGTCCTCCTCCGCCAATCCCAACTCGGCCGCCCCCACGCCGAGTACGCTGCTCTCCAATCAGGAGCAAGTCCTACAGTTAATTGGTTGAACTGGAGGCAGCTGTGCGGAAGCTGTTTTCTCCTCTCCCAGCGCCATACTGTAGGAGAGCAGATGCACAGAATAAGTCCCAATTCCAGTAACAGTCTAGTCCGAGCTGCTCCCCACAGATCCCCCTTTCTTTTTATTTTTTTGGCGTTGATACGCGCCTGTCTTCGGTGTCCCGTGGCACACACTCTGCTCTACTTGCTAGAGTTGCCACAGGCTCTTACAAGTCCTATCAGGCAAACTGAATCCGGGTCCTCTCTTCGCCACGTTGTGAGGAGGTTTTTAGGCGCTGATGCGTGCCTGTGTTCGGTGCCCTGCAGCGCATGCTCTGCTCTGCCTGCAGGGGACTTACAAGACCTATCAGGCAAACCGAATCCAAGCCTTCTCATTGCCTTATTGTGGGGGAGACTTATTAGTGTTGGTTCGTGCCTATCTTCGGTGACCTGCAGCTCATACTCTGGTCGAGCTTTGCTGGCGCTTACCGCCTTAAATCAGGCAGACCGAATCCAAGCCTCCTAATTGTTGCATTGTGGGGAAGCTTTACTGATGTTAATTCGTGCCTGTCTTCGGTGACCTGCGGCGCATAAGCTGCTAGCCGCCGCAGGTGCTCATCGCCTCACTTGATTAGGCAGACCGAATCCAAGCCTTCTAATTGGCATGTTGAGGGGAGGCCTTATTTTTCTCTATTTCTCTATCTCCGGGCATTCCTACCTCTCCCATTTCACTTCTATCTTCCAGCATTCCCATTTTTCTCACTTTACTTCTAAAACTTCTGTTTCTCTTATCCCCGCGGCTTCCCGGCGCCTCGCCCTGCCGGCAGCTTCACGGCTCCGCGCAGCTTCCCGGCGCCTCGCCCCGCCAGCGGGCTCCGCCCCGAGGCTGCTTCTCCGCGCCTCGCCGGCTCTGAGCCGCTTCAGCCCGCGCCTCATCTGCGCGGCTTCCCGGCTTTGCGCGGCTTCCCGGCTTTGCGCGGCTTGGCTCCGCGCTCCGCGGTCTCCACGCCCTTCGCGTCCGCACCACGGCCTACGCCAGCCCCGTTCCCTATCTATTCACGCCCCGTGCTCTCTGCACGCGGCGGCTTCCGCGAGTGACACAGCGTAGCTTGCGTCTCCACCACTAGCATTCAATCTAAGTTCCCCGGGCTAGCCTGGCGAATTCAACCCAGCGTACGTCTCCGCCCCACGATTTGGCTTCCCGTCCTTTGCTCCCCGGGCTAATCAGACGGATCCCAATCTGGCTTACGTCTCAGCTTCTGGTTTCAACTTTTCGCCCCCTATTCCCGGGCTAACTTGAGAACCCCAAAGTGGCTTCCGTTTCCGCCTCGGCCTGCCCCCCACGGCTTCAATTTCCCTAACATTTTTCTCTACCCGGTATGTTTCCCCAAGCTTTCCTCCAACAATATTCCTCCCTCATTTCTCCTGGCCCCTCCCCACAGTCCGCATCCGAGTCTGTTTGTTCTAGCTTTCACTTTCGCTTTTGACCTTAGAGATTTCTCCCAGCTTCCCCCCGTAGTCTGTATCCGAGTCTATGCCTAGGCTTTCAATAGCTTCTTCCGGCACCTTTTTCGTCCGGCTTTTCCCTAGGCTGTTTGCTAGTCTCTCTCTCCGGTATTTTCCCAGCTCTTCCCGTTTCTTCCCTCCTAAGTTTCATATCCGTCCTAGGTTTCCTATCCGAGTCAGGTTTCCTATCCGAGTCACGGCACCATTATGTCGCTCCCCCTCTTCGTGGAGGAACGACACAGGACCCTGCGCTGTTCTTTCGTCTGCTCGGCCCTCCCCGGGTTTGCTGCTGGTTCTTCCCGGGTTGGCTACTATCCCTTCCACCTCCGTGGAAGGGCAGTTCCCCCTGGCCGCATTCCCCACTTCCGCAGGGGAGCGGCACACCGCCGGCCGGCTCGTCTCGGGGGCTGCACGGGTGTTCTTTCAGCTAGATGTTCCCCATAGATGTTTCTGGTGCATGCCGTCTCTCTCCTCCTTTATGGTCCTCCTCCGCCAATCCCAACTCGGCCGCCCCCACGCCGAGTACGCTGCTCTCCAATCAGGAGCAAGTCCTACAGTTAATTGGTTGAACTGGAGGCAGCTGTGCGGAAGCTGTTTTCTCCTCTCCCAGCGCCATACTGTAGGAGAGCAGATGCACAGAATAAGTCCCAATTCCAGTAACAGTCTAGTCCGAGCTGCTCCCCACAATGTGGAAGACGCAGAACATCAGCGTCCTCCGTTTTTACGTTTGCAGTGTTAAGGGTGCCTCTGGCCTTGGAGGACTTTTACGAGGTGCTTCATAACATCCCATATGGGATGCTGGCACCACAGGCAGAGGCTTAGCCCACTACGCCACAGCACTGGTTCCAGTATATATAGATTTCGATACAGTTTTATTAAAAGCAAAAAGAAGAAGAATATCTGTCTGCATCTGACCGGTCCATCAGACAGCTGTCCCTCGTTGTCTAGGTCTGACGGATTGTATGCATTTTTCATGGTTTACTTAGCCACTCCCCTTTGGTAGATTGCCAGGTTTCTGACACTAAAGTCATACAGCATCCTCTCTGCATACTCGTGGTATTGGTTTTATTTTCTCTCTTTTATTTAAAGATTTATTTATTTATTTGAAGGTCAGAGTTACACAGAGAGAGGAGAGGCAGAGAGAGAGAAAGAGAGGTCTTCCATCCACTGGTTCATTCCCCAATTGGCTGCAATGGCTGGAGCTGTGCCAATCCGAAGCCAGGAGCCAAGAGCCTCTTCTTGGTTTCCCACGTGGGTGCAGGGGCCCAAGGACTTGGGCCATCTTCCACTGCCTTCCCAGCCCATAGCAGAGAGCTGGATGGGAAGTGGAGCAGCCAGACCTCGAACTGGCGCCCACATGGGATGCCAGCACTGCAGGCCATGGCTTTACCCACTACAAAGCCAGCCCCATAGTATTGTTTTCATAGGATAAATTCCTCCAAGTAGAAGTGCTGGGTCAAAAGACATGAGCATTTAAAATTTTAATATATATTATCATTGAATATTTCAGTTTTTCTTTTTTGTCAATATTAATGGCAACAAAAACTTCTTATTCATTTTTATTTTTTAGTTGCTATTAAAGTTGCACATCTTTTCTTTCTTAAAAAATATTTTTTGTTATTTATTTGAAAACGTGAGAGAGTGAGAGAGAGAGAGATCTTTTCTTCTTGGTTCACTCACATGCCCACAACAACCGGGGCTGGGCCAGGCTGTAGCTGGGAACCAGGAACTGAGGCACGGGTGGTAGTGACCCAGGCACTTCAGCCATCATCTCCTGCCTGCCGGGATGTGCATTAGCGGGAAGCTGAATTGGAAGCAGAGCCAGAGCTCCTTAATCCCTGGGCCAGGTCCCAGCCCCACATCTTTTCTTCCTGTTGTAGTTGTGTTTCTCCTCTGAAATGACCAGGTTACCTGCCCCTCCCAGTGTGTGAAGCAGCTCTGCTAGCACTTTCAGCCCTCCACCCGCAAGAGGAAGCCCGTTCTCCCTTGTTTATCCTTCTGGATGACACCTTTTCCACGGAGAACGTTTCAGTATTTACATAGTAAATCTACCTTTTCCTTTCTAGTTGGAAAGGTCTTCCCTACTCTAATTTATAAAAATGACCTTGCTATGGGCATTTGGCACAGTAGTTAAGTCACCGCTTGGGACACCCACATCCCCTGTCAGGGTGCCTGGTGTGAACCCTGGCAACTCTGCGTCTAATCTAGTCTCCTGGGAGGCAGCAGGTGGTGGCCCAAGTACTTGGGTTCCTGCCTCCGACATAGAAGACCCGGACTGAGTTCCCAGCTCCTGGCTTTGTCTGACCTAGCCCTGGCTGTTGTGGGTGTTTGGGGAGTGAACCAGGAGGTTGATAATCTCTTTGTCTCTGTTGCTCTCTATGTCTCTCTTTCAAATAAAATTTAAATTTAAATTTAAAAAATTAACTCTGCTATATTTCTATAGTTTTATTTTTGAACAAGTTAATATAGTTGGTCTAGAATTAATTCTTGTTTATGATGTGCGGTCAGAATTTTAACTATGACTTCCTGCCCTGGCAGCCACTGCCTGGCCCCGCTCTGCACAGAGCTCAGCCTCTCCCCGGGGTTCACACCATCCGCAGTCCCCACCTCAGGGTTTCTGTTCACATCCGCATCCCGCGGTTTCAGTTTCAGTCCTTCCACTCTGTTTCTTTCCTCTGGGAGGAGAACTCCCTCGTGTTTTGTTTGTTTGAAGATTTATTTATTTATTTATTTATTTGAAAGAGTTACAGAGAGGCAGAGAGAGAGAGAGAGAGTTCTTCCATCCTCTGGTTCACTCCCCAAATGGCTGCCACAGCCGGAGCTGCACCGATCTGAAGCCAGGAGCTTCTTCCAGGTCTCCTACGCGGGTGCAGGGGCCCAAGGACCTGGGCATCTTCCACTGCTATCTCAGCCCATAGCAGGGAGCTGGATCGGAAGAGGAGCAGCCAGGACTCAAACTGGCACCTGTGGCATGAGAGGCCGGCACTGCAGGCGGCAGCTTTACCTGCTACGCCATAGCGCTGGCCTCTCATATTATTTTCGTTTTCTTTTTTTCCCCAAATATGCTTGGGAATTTTCTAAAAATTGCATTCAATGCAGAAAGTAACTACAGTAGTATTTTTTGATCAGTAGTATACAGTTATCTTGCGCCCATTTTTTCTTTTTTTAATATAGATATTTATTTTGTTTACTGGAAAACAAAGTTACAGAGAGAGGTAGAGACAGATCTTCCATTCACTGGCTCATTCCCCAAATGGCCACAATAGCCAGAGCTGAGCTGATTCGAAGCCAGGAGCTTCTTCCAAGTCTCCCATGTGGGTGCAGGGGCCCAAAGACTTGGGCCATCCTCCATTGCTTTCCCAAGCAGGCAGTCCAGCAGCTGAGACTCAAACCAGTGCCCATGTGGGATGCTGACACTGCAGGCTGGGGCTTTAACCCACTGCACCAAAACGCCGGTCCCTTGAGCCCATTTTTCCAATTGCTTTTCCCAATTCCCTCGGCCAGAGAGCTTCAGTACGCTGTTTAACTACAGAATTCCTTGTTGAAATTCCTACAAATGAGAAGGATTACCTTCAGCTTTGTTTGTTTTGTTTGTTTGTTTGTTTTGTTTTGTTTTGTTTTGTTTTTGTTCCTAGGCCCTGGGACTGGACAGTGCCAATGAGAAAGGCCTGTACAGGAGGGGTGAGGCCCAGCTACTCATGAATGAGTTTGAGTCAGCCAAGGGGGACTTTGAGAAAGTGCTGGAAGTCAACCCCCAGAACAAGGCCGCACGACTGCAGATCTCCACCTGCCAGCGCAAGGCCAAGGAGCACAACGAGCGGGACCGCAGGATCTACGCCAACATGTTCACCAAGTTTGCCGAGCAGGATGCCAAGGTGCGTGCAGGCCCCGCTGCCTGCCTCAGGGCACATGCAGGACAGGCCTCGCCCCCTCGATTGGTGCCCCTGGAAGGTTAAGGGTAGGAGACAGAGACAGGTAGACAGCGGCGCGAGAGGCCCAGGAGTAGGGAAGATCACTTCCATCGTGGTGACCCAAAACTGGTTTGCAGCCGGAGGCTGAGGTGGCGCCACATCGGTTGGGAGGCCCTGCCCCGTCCACACAGCACGCAGAGGACACACCTTCCCTGGAGATGCACTAAAGCATATGCTGTTTACAAAGTCATTAACCCATCAGGTTTTTTTTTTTCCCTCAAATGATACTGCTTCCTTGTTGAGACTTGGGGAAGGGTTACAGGAGCCTTGCCATGCCTCTTCCCTGGTGGGCGAGCGTGACAGGAGACGGGTGTCTGCAGGGGCCTCGGGCCCCTTCCCCTGAGTGCGTCCTCCACTCTGGAACCCCCACTGGCTCATGGACTTAAGTGCCCAGCAGTGGTCCCAGTTGGCAGGCTAGTCACGTCAATAAGCTTACTTTTTACATTTCTGTCATCTTAGTGCACACGCCCGTCCATCTGCTAGTTCACTCCCCAGCTGTCCACAAGGGCCAGGGCTGGGAACTCAGTTCAGGGTCTCCCAGCTGGGCAGCAGGGACCCAATCCCTTGACTCATCACCGCTGCCTCCCAGGTTCTGCATTCGCAGGAAGCTGGAGTCGGGAGCTCCAGGCGGATATTGAACCGAGCCCGTCCAGGGTGGGCTGCGGGCTAGCCCAAGAAGAGCACGCCCCCCGCCCCCGGGTAGCCGTGGGGAGCACAGCCCTGACCTCCCTACGGGGCGGCCCTGTCAGGTCAGCGCTGTGCACTCTGGCCTTGGGCCTGGTGAGAGCCCATCTCCCTTCCTTTGGCTCTAACCCTCTTGACCTCTGACTTCTTCCTCAGGAAGAGGCCAGTAAAGCAATGGGCAAGAAGACGTCGCAAGGGGTCCCCGGCGAAAAACGCACCGAAAGCCAAGCGATGGAAGAAGAGAAGCCTGCAGGCCACGTATGACGCCACGCCACGGAGGGACCAGAGTCCCCCCGAACTCGGCCCCTCCTCGTGGGCTTTCACCCAACTCAGGACTAAACAGTGTTTAATGTAAACTTTTGCTCTAGTCTTTGTGATTCGGAAGCGTATGGAAAACCGGTAGCTTCCCAAGAAACAGCCACCCTGCTGCTGCCCAGTGGGCCCCTGGAGAGGGTGGTGTGGGACCACTCCAGGTGGACAGAACAGCAGTGCCCACTGGGGCGGAGACTGAGCCAGCAGCTTAAGTCCAGTTCATTTCAGTGGATGTCAGTTCTGCGTACCCCACGTAAGGTCCCCTTGTGATAATCCTAACCATTTGGAGCTGTCTGTTCGGTTTTACATCTGAACTCTACTAGCACTGCGGAGACCTTTTAAAAACACTCACTCACTGAATTTCTCCCTTCCTCCCCGTCGGGGGAGGGGGTCTGGTTTCCTAAATGACTGAAGTGCCCTGGACACGGCTGTCGCACGTGCACCCCGCAGGTCCCCAGCTCCCCACCGCCCACAGTGCGCCACAGACTTGAAAGCCAGGGTGGAGGCCGCTCGCTTGCTGCAGGCTTAGCCACCTGCCCCACCTGCTCCTCAGCCGCCTGTCCTCCGGGGTTAATTCTGTCCTTCCAAGCCACCCTTCAGCCACGACGAGGAGTTTCGGGAGCAGCCTGCCCTGTTGGGGCGGGGTTCTGGCAGGCCAAGAGGCCATCAGAACCATGCTTTTGCTCCCTCCTCCGTGCCCTCTGGGCGCCAACGCGGAGTCCACAGCACTTCCTGCGGGCATTGCCGGCCGCACGGCTTCTCTTTCCGTTCCCACCCTTGCTGTTGGGAGTGCCAGACCTGTTCTTGCACCGTCTTGGACCTGGCGTGCACAGATTTCCACGTCTGGTCAGGACAGATGCGGCCCTTTTTGTCCGTCTTCACTCCCTGGCCCATACGCGGCTGTGTTCTGCTCTGTGGAACCTCACACTCCTCCCTCCTGCCAAAAAGATCCTGAGTTTTCACTACCAAGTAGCCTAATTTTTAAGAGCAAAGTCTGCGGGTGAACAGACCAGCAGTGGCTCTCCACGTGAAGGGTTTTCCCTGCAGCTTGGAAACACAGTCTGTCCCCGTGCTGGCGGCACCTCCGCGCTATGGCACCTCTGCACTGGCGAGCTTCCCACACAGGTGAATCTCAGCCTCGTCCAAGTCTCTGGTCCGAAATCAGCAGGTGCAAGCGGCTGAGCCTCAGGCCTCACAGGCGAATGAGATCCTGCACGGCTCTCGGCGCCTGTAGGCTAAGAAGCACTCGTGGGGATGCATTGGGCCGGGAGAGCATGTGCTCGACCCGGAACGTGGCTCCGTTCAGTCCTAAAGAACACTGACAGGTGTGTTTTAAAGCAGTGCTCGCTTTCGTGGTGGTTTTAACAAAGCACTCATTGTTAGGTTAGGACCAATCTTAACACCTAAAATCAAGTCGTTTCATTTTATACAAACAATTCTCTTCTCCATGGAACACATCCAATTAAATTGTGAGCTTTTGTCTTTAACAATAACTGAAACTTCTAATTTCCTATCTGCGCTTTTTTTTTCTTTTCTTCATGCAGTATTTCTTTAAAAAGCCCCAGTGTCACCTAAGACATATGAAGGGCAAAAGTTGGTTTTGCTTCCTGGTCAGGGTTTGCAGCTCTGTTGACCGGGTCCGGACTCCAGTGAGGCCAAGGTGGGACCTGGATCCTCCGCAGCCAGTTAGCATTTTGCAGGTAATTAGAAACCAATTCCAAAAATCGGGTCCCAGCCCACTGTCTCCCAGGAGTGTGTGCCCAGCGGGGAGTGGAGGAGGACGAGGGGTCTCACCGCCCATGGGAGGGAACACCACGTGGTCCTGGGGCAGAGTCAGAGGCTGGGAACAGTGTGCGGCGGCCGCCGGACGTTTCTGGACCACCTTCCAGACTGCCTGCGGGTGGTGAATCAGCATATGACGACTTAAAAACAAGTTATTTTTTAAAAAATCATTTAGATGCATTTTTGTGTGTGTTCTCCTTAAATAAATCCAGAACAGCAAAACGTGATCCTCATTGTCCCTGGTTTTGCTTAAATGGTCTTCAAGGAAAGTGGTTTGGGGGTGGTGAAACCAGGGTCGGGCCGGCCTGAAGAACTACGGCATCAGACAACTGGCCGGGGCTGTGTCGGGCACTTGCTGTCCTGCTGACGTCCCCAGCGGCCGGCCGCTCTGGGAGGGTGAACCACATCATCGGGAAACCGAGGCCTTTGGTTTGTCATTAAACACTGGACAGCCCACCGTTTTAACATCTTAAGATGAGTTCCGTCTGGGAAATAAAATCTAACCGTGCCCTTTAATAAATACAGCAAGCGTAAGCAAGCGCACCCTTGTCGTGTAGGCGTCTCCGTCCTTAACGGGCGGCTCTGCGTCCTGGCAGGGGAGGAGAAGGCTGGGCCACGGGCCCCATGAGGCCCAGGACATCAGCTGGCCTGGCCCCCCCCCCCCCGAGGCAACCACAGACAGGACTCACAACTGGCTACATCGACAGCAGGCTAATTTTGAAGTTGCTGGCTTTGGCCCACGCGTGACCCTCCAGAAAGGTTCCCCGTCCCTGACTGATACACTGAAGGCCAAGGGGATGATGTCACATGCATTTCACGCCGCCCTGGAGGGGGCCCGTGCTGGGGCAGCCGTGCAGCTCTGTCCAGCAGCAGTGCTGAGGCCTGCAGGCGTCCGCCCAGGTTCTGAGCACCCCGAATTCCCTCCGAATTCTTTGCCTCATCTCTGGGGCTGAATTCTGCTTCCTCTGCTGTTACACTATTTGCTAAGGAAGTAATTTCCTTTATTTGCATATTTTCATTTTAAAGACACCACCTTTTTGTGTGATTTTTATTTATTCGAGAGTCAGGGTTCTCAGCACTGGTTCACTCTCCCCAGACACCCCCAACGGCCAGGGGGCCAAAGCTGGGAGCCTAAAACTCATTCTGGGCCTCCCCCACAGGTGACAGGCACGCAACTACTCAAGCCATTACCTGCTGCCTCCCAGGGGTGCATCGGCAGCAACGGGGAGTCGGGAGCCAGGCACTCTGATGTGAGATACGGGCATCTTAACATCTAAGCCAAATGCCAGCCCAACACTTCTGAGCAAGTGACAACCACACGAGGGGTCTTGAGGATGAGCGGGAGAAGGGTTCCCGGCTGTAAACCTGGGGCTCTCAGAGCCCCGGAGGCAGCTGCACACCCTCCGAAGCATGAGGAGACTCGGTGAGGGCTTGGACCATACTTACGTGGCCTTCTCTTCAGAGCTGCTACAGGCCGGCGTTGTGGCACGGCAGGTTAAGCCGAAGTCTGTGATGCCGGTATCGAATACGAGCACCGGTTCCAGTCCCAGCTGCTCCACTTCAGATCCAGCTCCCTGCTAATAACACCTGGGAAAGTAGTAGAAGATGACCCTGCCAGTCACATGGGAAACCCAGATGGAGTTCCAGGTTCCTGGCTCCCAGCCCTGGCTGTAGCAGCCATTTGGGAAGTAAACCAGCAGATAGAAGATTGTGTGTATGTGTGTGTCTAACTTCCTTACAAATAAATATTTAAGTAATTTCAGCATTGTTAGTGCATGAGAATCTTGTGTTCTCAGTCACCCACACTGGTGACAAGATGCATTGAATCGGAACTTTTCCAAGTTCCAAAACCCAGAATTCCCCAGGTAGCTGCGTATTTTTTCCATCAGCTGGCTGCTTGTGCATTTGAGTGGCGATGGCTGACGTGAAAGGACATTCTCCAAGGCCCTGGGGAAGTCTGGGGAGACCCCTGGCGCCACTCCTCATGCTTCGCTCTCCTGTGTGTCTGACACATTTCTCCGGGAGGTTAGGGAGGGGTAGGAAGACCCGTGCTGTCTCCCTGAGGATCTACACCTGCCCATAATCTACTTAATACATTGCAAGAAAGGGACATTGCTCTATGTAACTCTGAAGGTTGTTTTTTTTTTTTTTTTTTTTTTTTTCATTTTATTTGAAAGGCTGAGATACACAGAGAGGTCTTCTATCCGCTATCACTCCCAAAATTCTTACGACAGGGCTAGGCCAGGCTGAATTCCAGAGCCTGGAACTCCATCTACGTCTCCCATGTGGGTAGCAGAGACCCGACCACTTGAGCCATCGTCTGCTGCCTCCCAAGATGTGCACTAGCAGACAGCTGGAGTTGGAAACGGAGCCAAGACTTGAACTCGGACACTGTGGCACGATATCTTGGCTGCTGTGCCAAAGGCCTGGCCCCTTAGATCTTTGACAGCATCCTGTTAAAAGTAACTACTGCCGGTAGCTGGGACTCCCAGGGCGCTGTCACGTGGGACAAACAGTGCAGGAAGAGGTCCTTTATCTTCCAGGGATGGAGGAACCTCAGAGAATCAAGAGTGCGGGGCCAGCACTGTGGCACGGCAGTTCAGCATCCCACATGGGCACTGGTTCAAGTCCCGGCTGCTCCACTTCCAACCCAGCTCCCTGATAATATCCTGGGAAAGGCAGCAGAAGATTGCCCAAGAGCTTGGGGCCCTGCACCCACATGGGAGACCTGGATGAAGCTCCTGACTCCTGGCTTCAGCCTGGCTCAGCCTCGGCCATTATGGCCATTTAGGGAATGAATCACTGGATGGAGGATCTCTCTCTCGCTCTCTCTCTCCCCTTCTCTCTCCATAACTCTTTCAAATATACAAACTTTTAAACAGTTAGCTGGTGGGGGCTCACCGGATGGTGCACAGAGCAGCAGTCCCGCTTCCGAGGTGTGCGCCAGGCGCGTGTTGGGGCACTGTCTTTGCCCTTCTTTTCTCCAGGGACTAGATGTCCACCATTTACCTCCTCGGAACCCGGTCGGAGCAAGAAAATGCAGTTTCCCTCCATGCTCTGCTCATCTTGAGCAGCCACTTAAATATTCATGCTCAAAGGGACCACTTTATTCTTTTTTTTTTTTAAGAATTTTTTAAAGGTTTATTTTAGGGGCCAGTGCTGTGCTGTTGTAGGCTAAGCTTCTGCCTGCAGCGTCAGTATCCCACATGCATGCCAGTTTGAGTCTTGGCTGCCCCTCTTTCAGATCCAGCTCTCTGCTATGTCCTAGGAAAGCAGAAGATGGCCCAAGTGCTTGGGCCCCTGCACTCATGTGGGAGATCTGGAGGAAGCTCCTGGCTCCTGGCTTCAAAGCAGTACAGCTCCAGCTGTTGTGGCCATTTGGGGAGTGAATCAGTGGATGGAAGACCTCTCTCTCTCTCTCTCTTTCTCTAACTTTGCCTCTCAAATAAATAAATAAATAATCTTTTAAAAAAAGACTTATTTTTTTAGCTTTTATTTAATGAATATAAATTTCCAAAGTACGGCTTATGGATTACAATGGCTTCCCCCCCATAACGTCCCTCCCACCCGCAACCCTCCCCTTTCCCACTCCCTCTCCCCTTCCATTCACATCAAGATTCATTTTCGATTCTCTTTATATACAGAAGATCAGTTTAGCATACATTAAGTAAAGATTTCAACAGTTTGCTCCCACACAGAAACATAAAGTGAAAAATAATAGATGATTTTTTAAATGATGATGAAAAAAAGACTTATTTTATACTCATTGATTTTTGAGTCAGAGTTAGAGAGAGAGAGGGAGGGAGAGAGACATCTTCCATCCACTGGTTCACTCCCCAGATGGCCTGGCTAGAATGGCCTACTTTAGACCAGGCTGAAGCCAGGAGCCAGGATCTTCTTCCAGGTCTCCCATGCTGGTTCAGGGTCCCAAGCACTTGGGTCATCTTCCACTGCTTTCCCAGGCACATCAGCAGAGGGCTGGATCAGAAGTGGAGGTGCAGGAACACAACTTATTGAGCCCTCACCGGCTGTCTCTCAGGGTACACATTAGCAGGAAGCTGGAGTCAGGAGTGGAGCTGGGACCCAGACCCAGGCCTTCCCATGTGGGTTACAGATGCTGCAAGCGGTGTCCTAACCACTGGACCAAATGCCTGCCCCTAAGCCCTTCTTAATGTGTTAAATATTTCTGAGGCTACTTTGGAGTACAATTTACATTCCTCTACTCCCATTAAATGAATCGAAGACTTCATATTTTATCCGCTCACAAACATGCTTCCACATTGGCGACTCCTGTTGTTTTCGGTTTAAAAACATAAACCCACGTGTGCACTACTGCCCCCTGCAGATACCAAAGTTGCCCCAAGAATGAAGCAGGCCACCACTTTTTTTTTTTTTTTTTAAAGGCAGAGTTACAGAGAGGCAGAGGCAGAGTGTCTTCTACCCGCTGGTTCATTCCCCAGATGGCCGCAACGGTTGGAGCTGAGCTGGTCTGAAGCCAGGAGCCAGGAGCTTCTTCTGGGTCTTCCATGTGGGTGCAGGGGCCCAAGCACTTGGGCCATCTTCTACTGCTTTCCCAGGCCACAACAGGGAGCTGGATCAGAAGTTGAGCAGCCAGGACTCGGACTGGTGCCCATATGGGATGCCAAGACCACAGGCCAGGCCTTTAACCTACTGTACCACAGCACTGGCCCAAGGGCAGACCACCACTTGTGATGCCAATGGCCCATGTGGAAATGCTAGGCTAAGTCCCTGCCATTCCACACTTCCTATCCATCTTTCTGCTAATGAGCCTGGGAGCCTGCTCATTAGAGTTGGCCAACTGCTTGCCCTAGTGCCACCCACCTGGGAGACCCGGATGATGTTCCAGGCTCCTGACTTCAGCCTGGCCCAGCCCTGGCTGTTGCAGGTATGTGAGGCATGAACCAGTGGATGGAAGATCGATCTCTCTGGGGCCAGCGCTGTGGTGCAGTGGGTTAATGCCCTGGCCTGAAGCGTCGGCATCCCATATGGGCGCCAGTTCTAGTCCCAACTGCTCCTCTTCCGATCCAGCTCTCTGCTGTGGCCTGGGAAAGCAGTGGAGGATGGCCCAAGTGCTTGGGCCCCTGACCCGTGTGGGAGACCTGGAGGAGGCTCCTGGCTCCTGGCTCCTGGCTTCGGATTGGTGCAGCTCCGGCTGTTGTGGCCATATGGGGAGTGAACCAGCAGATGGAAGACCTCTCTCTCTCTCTCTGCCTCTCCTCTCTCTGTGTAACTCTGCCTTTCAAATCAATAAATAAATCTTTAAAAAAAAAAAAAAAGAAGATCGATCTCTCTGCCTCTCACCCAACACCTTTCAAAGAAATAAAGCAGCAATCTTTTTTAAAATGAGGCCTGCAGATGGCTGCACCATGGCAGAGCAACAGCCGTCTGCTACGGAAACCTACGCGTCCCAGGAAACTCAGTCCTGCCTCTCTGCTGTCCAGCCAGGGTCACCCGCTGCTGGTCCAGACGGCTCCACCCGGAGGGCCTTCTGCAGCCCGCCCTCTGCACTTGGCGGCACAAGGTACCCTCGTGGACAACGGCCCCCAGCTCGGCCCTGAGCCTCGCAGGTGCTCTGGCCCTGGGCTCAGTCTGGGTGGCCTCTCCCAGTTGCCAGAGTCTCGCTGTCCTCCTTGGAGCAGTGCCTCCCCTTCCCAGGCCTCCAGGCACAGGTCTGGGGAGCAGGGAGCTGTGTCCCGAGGTCCTCTCTCAGTTCTCTGCCCCCTGGACGGCAGCTGTGCAGAGGAGCCCAGCCCTGCCGGCAGCAGAGAAAGCTGCCTGGGGGCGGATTGGTGCTCGCTCGCTCGCTCGCTCACTCACTCACTCTCACACACACAGCGGTTTCTGCACAGATTTGTTTCTCTGAACCCAGAGCTGCCAGCTTGGCAAGGGCGTGAAGTGTGCACGCTTTGGCTGGGCTCCAACATGACAGAAAGCAAACCAACCACGCCACCTTCAGGCTGCCAGCCGGGCTCAGAGAAGCGACGGCTGGGAGCAGGCTCCCTGCCACCCTCCTCTGTCTCCCCCGCCATCATCTGACTGGCACACAGGCTAACTTGCCTGTCTGTTGAGGGACACGTGGGGGGCTTCCACCCCTTGGCTACTGGGAAGAGTACGGCTGTGGCCGCCGATGTACTGTGCACGCAGCTCCATGAGCCCTGCTTCCAGGTCTGGCACACACGTGGGTCCCCAGGGGACTCCAGGGCCCCTTGTCACTAGTCGCCAACATTTGGCGTAACAGCACCTACGGCCTCCCAGCCCCTGCCCCTCCAAGGGCTCCGATGTCGCTGAGATGTCGGGGACACTTGATATTTTCTGTTGCTGAGGTTTTGTGCTTTTTATTCATTTTATATATTTCTTTTTATTTGAAAGTCAGGGGGACAGACATTCATGGCTTGCTCCCCAAATTCCCACAGCAGCTGAGGCCAGGCCAGATTGCAGCTGGAAACCAGCGCCGAGAACTCCACCCAGGTCTCCCATGTGCGTGGCAGGGACCTGCCCACTTGAGCATTGCCTGCTACCTCCCAGGGTGAACATCAGCAAGAAGCTAGAACCAGACTCAGAGCCGGCACTCAGCTAAGGAACCCGGACGTAGGGTGTGACCAAACGCCCGCTCCTATTGCTGTTCCACGTTCTGTTGGGTGCAAGGTCGTAGGTCTGTCTCCTTGTGGTTTTGATTTGCTTTCCCCTGATGATGAGTGGTATTGGGCAAATTTTGTGTGTGGGAGACTTGGATCAGGTTCCTGGCAACTGGCTTCGGCATGGCCTACCTGCTGTGGCACTGAGGGTAGGGCTGTCTCCTGCAGTGCCAGCATCCCGTATGGGTGCCAGTTTGAGTCCCTGCTGCTCCACTTCCAATCCAGCTCCCTGCTAATGCACCTAGAAAAGCAGCAGAGGATGTTCTAAGTGCTTGGGCCCCTGCACCCCCGTGGGACACCCAGAAGAAGCTCCTGGCTGTTGGCTTCAGATAGACCCAGCTCCAGCCTTTGCAGCCATCTGGGGGGTGGACCAGCAGATGAAAGATCTCTCTCTCTCTCTCTCTCCCCCCTTCTGCCTCAAATAAATAAATAAATCTTTAAAAACAAAAAGAAACATATTATATATAGAAACAGACTCGGCAATTCATTTCTGCTGCCCACAGATTTTTCTACAAAAACCTTCCCTTCTCTGGGATTCTTGTTCTGGCTTCAGTTTTTGACTCCGGTTTTTCTTTGTTGTTTGTTTGTTTGTTTGTTTTTGACAGGCAGAGTTAGACAGTGAGAGAGAGACAGAGAGAAAAGTCTTCCTTCTGTTGGTTCACCCCCCAAATGGCTGCCACGGCCGGCGTGCTGCGCCGATCCAAAGCCAGGAGCCAGGTGCTTCCTCCTTGTCTCCCATGGGGTGCAGGGCCCAAGCACTTGGGCCATCCTCCACTGCACTCCCAGGCCACAGCAGAGAGCTGGACTGGAAGAGGGGCAACTGGGACTAGAACCCGGTGCCCCGACCGGGACTAGAACCCCGGGGTGCTGGCGCCACAGGTGGAGGATTAGCCTAGTGAGCCATGGCGCCGGTTTGACTCTGGTTTTCTAAACCAGAGACGGTCTTGGGAGGCAGGGCGAGGGGCTGTGCCTGTGGATCCTGCAATGATCGCTCCCTCTTGGGGAGTCTCGCAGAGCATGGCTCAGTGCCCCAGGGTCAGCGGATGCAGAGGGAGACTGCACTCGTGTTGTTTTTCACGGTACGTTTTTCATGGTACTGAGAAGAGCGGTGGGTTCCAGCCAGCAAAGCCTTCCACTTCTCTCCTGGGCCTGGGGTAGCTCGCCTTCCAGCAGAGACCTGAGCTCCGGGGCACCAACTTCTGACTTGCTGAAATGATTCCCTTCTTGCATTTGAAATTAGGAACTACATTTGAAATAAACGAGTTACTTACTTATTTTATTTGAAAGGCAAAGTGATAGGAGAAGACACAGAGAGATCTTCCATCCACTGGTTTGCTCCCCCTAGTGGCTGCACCAGGCCGAAGCCAGGAGCCTGGAACTCCATGCAGGTCTCCCAAGTGGGTGGCAGGGGCCCAAGCACTCAGACCATCCTCCGCTACTTTTTCAGGTGCATCCTTAGCAAGGAGCTGAATCAGAAGCAGTGCGACTGAGACTGGAACCTGTGCTCTGATATGGGTGCCAGTGTCACAGGCAACAGCTTAATGTAACCCACTGAGCCACAACGCCAGCCCCAGGCACCTGTTTCTAAAAGTCAGAGAAATAGGTATCCACATACCTATCTAAACAGATGTTAACATTTGTGCCGGGGCTGGCGCTGTGGCATAGCGGGTAAAGCCACTGCCTGCAGTGCTGGCATCCCATATGGGCGCTGGATTGAGTCCCAGCTGCTCCACTTCTGATCCAGCTCTCTGCTAAGGCCTGAGAAAGCAGTAGAAGATGGCCCAAGTCCTTGGGCCCCTGCACCCATGTGGGAGACCAGGAAGAAGCTCCTGATTCAGCATGGGCCAACTGTGGCCATTACAGCCACTGGGGAGTGAACCAGTGGATGGAAGACCTCTCTCTCTCTCTCTCTCTCTCTCTCTCTCTCATAACTCTGCAGCTTCAGCCATTGCAGCCACTTGTGAGTGAACCAGCAGAGAGTAGACCTCATTCTCTCTTTCTCTCTGTCTCTCCTTCTCTCTCTGTGGAACTCTTTCAAATAAATAAACAAATCTTAAAAAAAAAATTGTACCATCCTTGCTTCCGATATTTCCTTCTTGAGAAAGAAATGTTACAGATTCAACTCAACTCTCTCCTCTTCTCCCTGCCTCCCTCATTGGAACCTGCACTCACGGGGCTGGTAGGCTCCACCCCCAGGAGTGACTGCGGGGCTGGGGGCGTCACCCCCATGAGCGACTGCGGGGCTGGGGGCGTCACCCCCATGAGCGACTGCGGGGCTGGGGGCGTCACCCCCATGAGCGACTGCGGGGCTGGGGGCGTCACCCCCATGAGCGACTGCGGGGCTGGGGGCGTCACCCCCATGAGCGACTGCGGGGCTGGGGGCGTCACCCCCATGAGCGACTGCGGGGCTGGGGGCGTCACCCCCATGAGCGACTGCGGGGCTGGGGGCGTCACCCCCATGAGCGACTGCGGGGCTGGGGGCGTCACCCCCATGAGCGACTGCGGGGCTGGGGGCGTCACCCCCAGGAACGACTGCGGGGCTGGGGGCGTCACCCCCTTGAGTGACTGTGTGACTCCCTCCTGTCTCCTCCCTGCCTGGGGATTTGTAAGTCTTCTGTGAACGCTGCCTCTGCTGCATTTGTCGCTTTAGGGCTGCTCAGCCCTTGCTGTGTAGGAGGCATGAGTGCAGCCAGCTGCCCGCCTGCCCTGGCCGCAAGCGATGGGCGCTCAACCCAGGCGCTAGCCCGCGTGTGGCGCTGAGGAGCGGCAGGGGCGGCCTGAGACGGGCGCCTGGAAAAGGAGGCTCCCGGGCCGCAGCAGCTCCAGGGACAGCGCAGCCGCTGCCACAGCCGGCGGGTGACGGTCAGGCCTGGTGAGCTCTCCTGTGATTCTGTGAATTTCCCAAAACCCCGTCAGCGAACCCGATTTCTGCTTAATCCAGAAGCCTTTCCTGCAGCTGAGTTAAGAGCCAGAAGTTCTGCTGAGCCGTTGAGACAACTGAGCTACGTAGTACGTTACGTGTGGTTCACGTACGGTCACTGCCCACACTGGCCCCTGGCGTAAACGGCACCCATTCCATTGCTGGGCTCAGGCTGGGCTCTGTCCAGGCGTCTGCTCTTGCGCACGGGCCCTGCCCTGGGCTGGTGCAGGGAGGCGCAGCTGGGGTACGCACGTTTGCAGCTTTGCCTGGTGCTGACCTCTGCCAGGGCATCGTATCTGTTTGCCCGCCCATCTGTGTGTGTACATGGTCGGGTTTCCTGCCCAACTACCAACATCTGGTTTCAGCAAAACTATTTGTTAATTTTCTTCAGTCTTGTGGGACATTGTATCTCCTTGGTATTTTGATCTGCAATTTCTTGATTGTGAGTGAAGCTATGCATCATCTCATATGAAAGATTACTGGGGAAGCCGGCGCTGTGGCACAGTGGGTAAAGCCACTGCCTACAACACTGGCATCCATGCGGATGCCAGTTCGAGTCTCGGCTGCTCCACTTCCGAGCCAGCTCCCTGCTAATGCATCCTGGGAAAGCAGCAGAGGACAGCCCAACTTCTCGGGCCTCTGCACCCAGATGAAGCTCCTGGCTCCTGGCTTCAGCTTGGTCCAGCCCTGGCTGTTGCAGCCATTGGGGGAGTGAACCAGCAGACGAAAGCTCTGTGTGTGTGTGTGTGTGTGTGTGTGTGTGTGTCTATGTCTCCATCTCTCTCTGTAACTCTGCCTTTCAAATAAGTAAATACATCTCTTTAAAAAAGAAAGAAAAGAAACAGAAGAAAGCCTATGGGGACGCCCTCTGCAGTCTCCCTGGGCTCTTTCCCTCCCAGCAGCTGGGACTTTCCGGCTGCCTGCCTGGAGTGTGGGAGCCCGGCTCTCCCCAGTCTCCCGGCTGAGGGGAGGAAGGGCTCTTCCAGGCTGTGACCCCCTCCTCGGCTGAGTCACCGCACCCAGGATGGAGAGGGCACAGGTGCCCCGCTCTGAGCTGAGCAGCAGCTGCAGCCCCATCCCAAACCACCCCTCACGGCACCTGCTCCCCCGCCAGGGTCCATGTTGCAAAGCGTCCCTGTCCTTGGCTCAGCCCTCGGTCTGTTTAGGTGCCACCCTTTTGCTGCTGCTACCTGAGTGGCCATCTGGCTTCCAGAACATTCTCACCTCTTGCATACAGCTCTCTCTTCTCCTGCTCATACTCCTTACTCTCCCGGGTCTATGCCTTCTCGGATCCTTCTCTCTCCTCTACAGGGGCCACCACATTGATTCATTCATTTATTTATATATATTTTTAAAAATAGGATCACTTTCGGGGCCGGCACTGTGTCATAGTGGGTAAAGCTGCCGTCTGCAGTGCCGGCATCCCATATGGGCACTGGTTCGAGTCCCAGCTGCTCCACTTCCAATCCAGCTCCCTGCTATGGCCTGGGAAAGCAGTAGAAGATGGCTTAAGTGCTTGGGCCCCTGCACCCGCGTGGGAGACCCGGAAGAAGCTCCTGGCTCCCAGCTTCAAATCGGCACAGCTCCGGCCGTTGCAACCATCTGGGGAGTGAACCAGTGGATGGAAGACCTCTCTCTCTCTCTCTCTCTCTCTCTCTCTCTCTCTGCCTTTCCTTCTCTCTCTCTGTAACTCTGACTTCCAAATAAAAATAAATAAATCTTCAAAAAAATAGGATCACTTTCTAAATTTGTAAAATGTATGTTATTGGAAAGGCAAAGAGCAACAGAGAGTTCTTCCATTCATAGGTTCACTCCCCAAACGCCCACGACATCTGAGGCTGGGCCAGGTGGAAGCCAGGAGCCAGGAGCTTCTCCGGGTCTCCCACGTGGGCCATCTTCCACTGCTTTCTCAGGCCATATCAGGGAGCTGGGTTGGAAGTGGAGCATCCGGGACTCAAACTGGTGCCCATATGGGATGCCGGCACTGTAGGCGGCGGCTTTACCTGCTGCGCCACAGCGCCAGCCCCCAGCTTCTTGCTAATGTGCGCCCCAGGAGGCCATGGTGATAGTTCAACAAACTGGGCTCCCAGGGCAGGCGACTGGCTCGGTGGTTGGGCACTGCTTAGTGCTTGGGTCAAGTCCCAGCTCCTCCACTCCCACGTCTGGCTTCCTGCTGACGGCACCCTGGGAAGGCTGCAGAGGTTGGTTCAAGTAGCCAGGTGCTGGCCACACATGAGAGCAACTGGATTGGGTTCCCAGCTCCTGGCTTCAGCCCCTGGCCCGGCCCAGAGCCGTAGTCAGTGAACTAGCAGATGGGAAGATGGGAGTGAGTGCCCGCTCTCTAAATATACGTACAAACATAAGGTATATATACAGAAATCTATCAAAACTTTTACAAAAACTGCTGTCAGCCATAGTTACCCTGCTGCGAGCTGGCAGAGAAAACCTGTTCCTATTTTAGCTTCCAAATTATCTAATCGGGCTCTCGGTTTGAATGTAGTTGAATAAAATCAGCCTTTTGCTCCCTCCTTCGAAAAATCCCTCCGAAGGAAGGTGGAAAATAAGATACAGTCACCTGAGGTCCATCTCCAGGGAACCCAGGCGCACCTCAAAGCCCGAGCTACAAAACAGCTGGACGTCCCACGGCAGCCGCGACCAGGCAGTAGGGGTGAGGGACGGCCGCGGCGGGGCACAGGGACCTCAGCGGTGGCCATGGCAACACCCACACAGCATTCACAGGAAAGACAAGGGACTGCCCATGCACACAGCTAGCAGGTGGCAGAGGCAGAGTCAAGCCCGGGCCATCTGGCCTTGACCTCTCTGTCTCATGCTGCCTCGCTTGCATCCCCTCTACACACACGGGCACATGTGCACACACATGGGAAAAGTGGCAAAGTGCATGCCTTGAGGGTGAGAGGCACACCCCAGTGTATGGAAGCAAAATCTCTGTTGGGCAGCCGTTGCAGCAGATCTGTGCTGCGGGCTGCGACACGCCTGGATCCACTTTGTCCCAAGGACAAAGTGGGGGCTGGCGGAGGGTCACGGGCCAAGCCATCCGGGGCCGGTGGTGACGGGTTAAAGGTGGCCACAGTTTGCCCCCTCTCCTCTCATGAAGAAGTGGAGGTTGTTTCCCTTCCTTTGCATCGCGACCGGCTCTGTGACGTGTTCCAATCAGTAGGCTGCATCTGAGAGACGCTCTGTGACTTTCAGGGCTTAAGAAATTGGAAGCTTCCACTGTCACCACCGAAACACTCCTTGCAGGAACCTGCTGCCATGCTGTAAGGAAGCCCAGGATGGCACAAGGAAAGACCCTCGTCTGGGAGAACTGCAGTCCCAGCTGACTACACCAACTGCACCCCTGGGAGTGGAAGTTCCACTAGGGGAGCCTCCGAGCTCCTGCAATCCCAGACTCCACCACATGAGGGCAGAATTGAGTTGCATCACGCCTTCTACACTTTGCCTGAAAAACAGGAATTTTGAGTGCGTAAATGGTCGCTGCTATTTTAAGTTCACTAAGTTTTGGAGTGAATTGTCATGCAACAATAGACAATTGAAACACTATTAACAGAAATCAGACTCTGGTGAGAGAAAAAGTAGCTTTGCACTGTCTAGTTTGTTGATCATTTTAAAACCCAACTTTGGGACAGGCATGTGTCTTAGTAGGTAAGACGTCACTTAGGACGCACACATCCCATACTGGAGTGCCTGGGGTTCGCGTTCCAGCTCTGCTTCCAACTACAGCTTCCTCCTGCTAATGCGCACCCTGGGAGACAGTAGCCATAACTCAAGTACTTGGGTCCCTGCCACCCAGGTCAGACACCCAGACTGAGTTCCCAGCTCCTGGCTCCAGCTTGACCCAGCCCTGGCTACTGCACACATCTGAGAAGTGAACCAGTGGATGGGATCTCTCTCTCTCTCTCTCTCTCTCTCTCCCCTCTCTTTCAAAATTAATTAATTAAAACACACACACACTCAAACCCAATTTTGGTTTTATTGATTTTCTCTACTGTTTTATGACCTTTATTTTATTTATTTCCTCTCTAGTCTTTATTATTTCGTTCCTTCTGCTTCTTTGGGCTTGGTTCGAGCTTCCCTTTCCAGCCCCTCCAGGTTATTGATTTGAGATTTTCTCCACTGTGAACACAGGCCCCCACAGCTCTGCGTCTCCTCTCCGGGCTGCTGTCACTGCCTCCCACACTCCCTGGCAAGTTGCTCTTTTGTTTTCATTCACCTCAAAGTACTCTCTAATTTCCCTTGTGACTTCTTCTTTGAATCATAGGTTACTTAGGAACATGTTGTTTAATTTCCACATATTTGCGAATTTTCCAAATTTCCTCATTGTTAATTTCTAGTTTCATTCCTTTGTGGTTAGAGAAGGTACTTCCTGTGATTCTTTGTGAATCTATGTGAGACTTGTCTTGTGGCCTAACATAAGATCTCTCTTGGAGAATGAGACGAACCTGCACTTGTCACGTTGCGCAGATGGTCTGACAAATGTCTCCTAGGTCTACTGGCTCACTGTGTTGCTCAAGTCTTCTATTTTATTATTTATTTATTTATTTATTTGAGAGAGAGAGAGAGAGAAATCGCATCCAGTGGTTCACTCCCCAAATGCACACAACGTCCAGGGTTGGGCTAGGGCCAGGGAGGGAGCCCGGCACACAATCCAGGTTTCCTACGAAGGTAGCAGAAATCCAGTTTCTTAGGCTGTTATCACCGCCTCCCAGGGCCTGCGTTGTAGCCAGAAGCTGGGCTCAGAAGCTGGGGCTGGGAATCAAATCCAGGCTCTTTGATTTGGAAGGTGGGCTTCTTAACCTCTGGGCAAAACATTCACTCCCCAAATCCGTTTCTTTGTTGTTTCTGTCTTTATAAAATGTTCTTTGTTTCAAATAACACTGTTTATCTTAACGTCTCTTTCTCATGCTTTTCATTTAGCCCTCAAGCTCTAGTGGTTACCATTTGCATAACTTATCTTTTCTCCAACTTTGTTTTTGACTCTAATGAGTGTCTCCTATAGACAATATATAGATAGAACGTATTTCTAAACTCACTCTGCCAATCTTTGTCTTTTTTTTTTTTTTTTTTTTTTGACAGGCAGAGTGGACAGTGAGAGAGAGAGACAGAGAGAAAGGTCTTCCTTTGCCGTTGGTTCACCCTCCAATGGCCGCCGCGGCCGGCGCGCTGCGGCCGGCGCACCGCGCTGATCCGATGGCAGGAGCCAGGAGCCAGGTGCTTTTCCTGGTCTCCCATGGGGTGCAGGGCCCAAGCACCTGGGCCATCCTCCACTGCACTCCCTGGCCACAGCAGAGAGCTGGACTGGAAGAGCGGCAACCGGGACAGAATCTGGTGCCCCGACAGGGACTAGAACCCGGTGTGCCGGCGCCGCTAGGCGGAGGATTAGCCTAGTGAGCCGCGGCGCCGGCCCCAATCTTTGTCTTTTAATTAGAGTGTTTAGTCCATTTACATTTAATGTCATCGCTAATAACACAGGATATTCATCTGCAATTTTTCTATGTAGCTAAATGTTTTGTCCTTTTTGTTCTGCTATTCCTCCCTTACTTCCTTATTTTGTATTTAATAGTGTAAACATGTGGGGTGGGTGTTGAGGGGCAGCGGGTTAAGCCACCACCTTGGACGCATGGCAGAGTGCCTGGTTTGTCCTGGCTGCCCTGTGCTTCTGGTCCAGCTCCCTGCGAAGGAGCACACAGTCCCTGCCACTCCTGTGGGAGACCCGGATGGAGGGCCTGGCTCCTGGCTTCATCCAGCCCAGCCCCACCCAGGGAGTGAGCCAGCAGGTGGGAGGACTGCTCCCCTGCAACAGGCAAACAGATCCCATCTCCTATGAGTAGACTTCAGGAAGTTCATGAGGGGTGGGCAGGTGGTGCAGGAGCCAAGCCAGGGCTTGGGACATTCGCATCCCCTATCAGGGCCACTTCCCAGCTGCGTCACTTCCGGTGCAGCTCCTGGCTGACGTGTCCTGGGAGGCAGCAGGTAATGACTCAGGTGCTGGGGCCCTTGCTGTGTGTGTAAGAGACCTCTCCCTCTCCCTCTCCCCTCCCCCTCCCTTTCCCTTCCCCATCTCCCTCTCCTTCTCTCTCTGTAACTTTGCCTTTCAAATAAATAAATAAATCTTCTTTTAACCGAAAAAAATATTTTTAAGTCAATGAAAAAATGGAATTAAATGATAGGTTTGTTGTGGTGCAAAAAAAAATGAAATTCATGCAGCTTTTTCATAATACGCATTTTCCATGGACTTGTTGGAGACCCTTCATTTAGGAAGAAAAGACCACAGCTGGGCAGTGACGTCTCACACCCCATCCAGCATTGCAGGACAGTGAGCACGAGAGGCCTCAGAATCCTGAAAGAAGGGGCCAGCGCTGTGGCGTAGGGGGTAAAGCCTCCACCTGCAGTGCTGGCATCCCATAAGGGCACTGGTTCGAGTCACAGCTGCTCCACTTCCAACCCAGCTCTCTGCTGTGGCCTGGGAAAGCAGTAGAAGATGGCCCAAGTCCTTGGGCCCCTGCACCCATGTGGGAGACCCAGAGGAAGCTCCTGGCTCCTGGCTTTGGATCAGCTCAGCTCCAGCTGTTGTGGCCATTTGGGGAGTGAACCAGCGGAGGGAAGACCTCTCTCTCTCTGTGTCCCTCCCTCTCTCTGTCTGTAACTCTACCTCTCGAATTAAGTAAATAAATAAATAAAAGAATCCTGAAAGAAGCCGCGGTTGCCCGAGACGTTTACACGCATCCCAAACACGAACATGCCCGACTCTGGAATACTTTCTCCCAAGCTCTTCCTGAGGAAAACGCTAGAAGGTGAAACACAGACCCCAGGCGGGGCGGCCTTGGCAGCAGGTGCAGCAGGGAGAACTCCTGGGCTGACCGACGCAAGGGTGCAAGGGTGCAAGGGTGCCCGTGCCTGTGCTGACGGCAGAGCTGGCACCTGTGCCAGCCCAGGTGGGTCACCCCAACACCCCTAGCCCAACAGTGAGAATCCTGTCCCAATCAGCAACAGTGTGTCTTCTTCTTCTTTTTTTAAGATTTATTTATTTATTTGAAAGGCACAGTTACAAGAGGCAGAGGTAGGGGCAGAGAGAGACAGAGAGACAGACGGGGGCGGGCGGGGAGAGTCTTGCATCCACTGGTTCACTCCCCAAATGGCTGCAATGGCCACAGTTGGCCCACACTGAATCCAGGAGCCAGGAGCTTCTTCCTGGTCTCCCACGCAGGTGCAGGGGCCCAAGGACTTGGGCCATCTTCTGCTGATTTCCCAGGCACATCAGCAGGGAGCTGGATCAGAAATGGAGCAGGCAGGATTCGAACTGGCACCCATATGGGATGCTGGCACTGCAGGCGGTGGCTTTATCTGCTATGCCACAGCACTAGCCCCTTCTTAATCCTTTTTTTAAGACAACAAAAAATGAGTTCAAATTTTTTAAATATTGCTCAATCGTGTAAAATATTTCATGTACCAATTTAAAAAAAATTTTTTTTTTACAGGCAGAGTGGATAGTGAGAGAGAGAGAGACAGAGAGAAAGGTCTTCCTTTTTGCCGTTGGTTCACCCTCCAATGGCTGCCGCGGCTGGCGCACTGCGGCCGGCGCATCGCGCTGATCCGAAGCCAGGAGCCAAGTGCTTCTCCTGGTCTCTCATGGGGTGCAGGGCCCAAGCACTTGGGCCATCCTCCACTGCACTCCCTGGCCACAACAGAGAGCTGGCCTGGAAGAGGGGCAACCGGGACAGAATCCGGTGCCCCGACCAGGACTAGAACCCGGTGTGCCGGTGCCGCTAGGTGGAGGATTAGCCACTGCGGCGCCTGCCGTGTACCAATTAAAATTTACACGGACCAAAAGGGAAAAAAAATCACACATTTGTGCTCTACACTATTTTGCTGCTTTAAATTTCAAGAACAAAAATTGAAACTCCAAGTAACCACATAACTGAATGGAAATGACCCAAGTTCTGTATCACAATTCTTTTAAAAATACTTATTTATTTGAAAGTCAGAGTTTACAGAGAGAGAGAGAAAGAGTTCCTCCATCCACTAGTTCACTCTCCAAACGTCCACTATGGCCAGAGCTGGGCCAATCTAAAGTAGGAGCCAGGAGCTTCTTCCAGGTCTCCCATGCAGGTGCAAGGGCCCAAGCACTTGGGCCATCTTCCACTGCTTTCCCAGGCACATTAGCAGGGAGCTGGATTGGAAATGTAGCAGCCAGGACTTGAACCAGTGCCCTGATGGGATGCTGGTGTGCAGATGGTGGTTTAACCCTCTACGCCACAATGCCAGCCCCCTGTGTCATCATTTTTACACTGTGCACAATCACTGTGTCATCATTTAGTTTGGAAATGCAGGACTGTGTGTGACTCAGGGGTTGGGGGTGAGGTGAGCAGCAGGTGCAGCCCTCAGAGAGCTGAGGCAGGTGTTTGGGTGAGGGGTCTGCTGCATTCGCTGGGAGCCTGAGTCAGCTTCCATGCAGCATGCAAAGGGTGAGGGACCAAAGTGGCTGATTTGAAGCACACAGACAGAGCGTGTTTGTTTAAATTCAACCATGGCCAAAGCAATCAGAGAGAATTTTTTTGAAAGAGAGGGGAAACATCCTTAAAAAAAATTATTGTTTATTTGAAAGGCAGAGTTACAGAGAGAGAGGGAGAGAGAGATCTTCCATCTGCTGGTTTACTCCCCAAATGGCCAAAATGGTAGGACCTGGGCCAGGCCAGTCAGGAACCAGGAACTCCATGTTTCCTATGTGGGTGGCAGGGGCCCAAGGACTAAGACCATCGTCCGCTGCTCTCCCAGGTGCATTAGCAGGGAGCTGGATTAGAAGCAGAGCAGCTGGGGTTTGAAGCAGCACTCATATGAGATGTCAGCATTAGAGGCTGTGACTTGACCCACTGTGCCACAACACCTGCCCCAATCATATAGAACTTAGATCCTAACGAAAGTCCTGAGAAGAGGAACAGCTTATTACTGCCATTTTTAGGATTGACAGTACCAGGGGCTGCAATAATAAAGCAAAAAAGCCTATCAGCTTTGTTTAAAATTCTCTACAGCCCATGGACCTCCTTACGGCCAGCACCTGGGGCTCATGTGGCCACCGCCATGCCCTCAGCACCCCTCCCCTACAGGCCAGGAAGACTCAGATGGCCACTGAGACCTTAGGAAGCCAGCTACGGCATGAGGACCGGGGAAGGGGTAGAGTGGAATGGGGACGGGCAGGGGACAGGGACTGGTTGACGGGGAGCGGACTAGTGTCCTCTGGCCTGGATGCCCCTTGCCCACTCTGGAGCAGGACAGATGGCATTATAAGGCTGGTCCTGGGGCCAGCAGTGTGGCTTAGCAAGTTAAGCTGTTGCTTGAGATGCCAGCATTCATATGAGTGCTGGTTCGAATCCCAGGTGCTCCACTTCTGTTCCAGCTCCATGTTGATGTGCCCAGGAAAGCAGCAGAAGATGGCCGAAATGCTTGGGACCCTGAACCCACATGGGAGACCTGGAAGAAGCTCTTGGCTTCGGCCTGGCTTAGCCCCAGCCATTGCAGCATTTTGAGGAGTGAACCAATAGCTGGAAGACCTCTCTCTGTAATTCTGACTTCCAAATAAATAAATAAATCTTCAGGGGGGCTTGTGCTGTGGCATTGTGGGCTAAGCCTCCGCCTGTGGCACCAGCATCCCTTATGGTTCTAGTCCTGGCTGCCCCACTTCCAATCCAGCTCTCTGCTATGGCCTGGGGAAAGCAATGAAGGATGGCCCAAGTGCCTAGGCCCCTGCACCCACGTGGGAGACCCGGAAGAAGCTCCTGGCTCCTGGCTTCGGATTGGCCCAGCTCTGGCCATTGCAGCCATTTGGGGAGTGAACCAGTGGATGAAAGACCTCTCTCTCTCTGTTTCTCCCTCTGTAACTCTACCTCTCAAATAAGAAACTAAAATCTTCAAATAAAATAAACTGATATTTAAATAAATAAATAGGGGCCAGCGCCGTGGCTCACTTGGCTAATCCTCTGCCTGCGGCACTGGCATCCCATATGAGTGCCGGGTTCTAGTCCCGGTTGCTCCTCTTCCAGTCCAGCTCTCTGCTGTGGCCCGGGAAGGCAGTGGAGGATGGCCCAAGTGCTTGGGCCCTGCACCCGCATGGGAGACCAGGATAAGCACCTGGCTCCTGGTTTTGGATCAACGCAGTGCCGGCTGTAGCGGCCATTTTGGGGGGAGAACCAACGGAAGGAAGACCTTTCTCTGTCTGTCTGTCTCACTGTCTATAACTCTACCTGTCAAATAAATTAAAAAATAAATAAATAAATCTAAATTAAAAAAAAAAAAAAGCTGGGCCTGACTGCTGGAGGTGGAGGGAGCAGGGAGCCGGCTGGGAAGCCCTGTCTGGTAGCTGCAACCTGTCACAGAGCCCAGCCTGGGAGAAGCAGGGGGTCCTCAGCATTCCTTCCTCTCTCACTTCAGCCCCTCTTCAGGCCTTCAAGGTGGTCTCAGGCCCCTGCCCCAGGTCCCCCTCCTGCCCCCGGCCCCTCCAGCCTCCTGCCCTAGTCCTGTGCTGGGTGGCCAGGTGGGGGAGGGGCTGAGGCCCAGGGGAAGCTATCTTGGCAGATCTGTGTGCAGCGAGCAACCGGGCACAGAAGATGATGGAACTAGGGCGATCCTAACGGAGGCACCGCCAGAGAAGGCAGGCCAAGGCCGTAGGTGGACGAGCCAAAGGTGAGCAGAGGACAAGCCAGCCCTCCTCACTGGCCATGTGGGCAACACCTGGGGGCCATAAAAACTGATGCTGAGCCCACCCCCAGAGGGCCTCAAGGTGCTGCCTGCTCCAGGTGATTTTAAAAGCTCTGCAGCTAGAGCCAGTGCTGTGACATAGCAGGTAAAGCCGCCATCTGCAGCGCCAGCATCCCATATGGGCACCGGTTCAAGACCTGGCTGCTCCACTTCCGATCCAGCTCTCTGCTGTGGCCTGGGAAAGCAGTAGAAGATGGCCCAGGTCCTTGGGCCCCTGCACCCATGTGAGAGACCCAGAAGAAGCCCCTGGCTCCTGGCTTTGGATCAGCTCAGCTCCAGCCATTGTGGCCATTTGGGGAGTGAACCAGTGGATGGAAGACCTCTCCCTTTCTCTCTCTCTCTGCCTTTCCTTCTCTCTCTGTGCAACTGTGACTTTCAAGTAAAATAAATAAATCTTTAATTAAAAAAAAAAAAAACTCTGCAGCTGGGGCCGGCACCGTGGCATAGAAGGTTAAGCCACTGCCCAGTGCCAGCATCCCACATGGGCGCCAGTTCAAGTCTTAGCTGTTCCACTTCCAATGCAGCTCCCGGCTAATGCGCATGCTGGGAGGCAGCAAGTGATGGTTTAAGTACTTGGATCCCTGCCCCAGACACGGGAGACTCAGGTGGAGTTCTTCAGCCTGGCCCAGCTCTGACTATTGTGGGCATTTGGTGAGTGGACCAGTGGATGGAAGAGCTCTCTGTGTCACTCTGCCCATCACATAAACTTTTTAAAGCTATATTTTTTAAATATTTTTTTATTTATTTGAAAGGCAGAGTTACAGAGAGGCAGAGAGAGAAAGTCTTCCATCTT
Source organism: Oryctolagus cuniculus (assembly GCF_964237555.1). Lineage (NCBI taxonomy): Eukaryota > Metazoa > Chordata > Mammalia > Lagomorpha > Leporidae > Oryctolagus > Oryctolagus cuniculus. Next base: position 133,923,633 of record NC_091436.1, read on the forward strand.
CTGGTTCACTCCCTAAATGACCGCAACAGCTAGAACTAGGCCAATCCGAAGCCAGGAGCCAGGAGCTTCTTCTGGGTCTCCCACACAGGTGCAGGGGCCCAAGCACTTGGGTCATCCTCTGGTGCCTTCTCAGGCACATTAGCAGGGAGCTGGATCAGAAGTGGAGCAGCCACCCAGGACTCGAACTAGCACATATATGGAATGCCGGCACTGCAGGCAGTGGCTTTACCTGCTACACCACAGAGCCAGCACCTAAAGCTATATTTTGAAAAGGTGGTTGTTTAGTTTGGCACGGTCATGGTGGGGCCACTCATCCTCTCCAAAGCCCCTGGCACAGCTGTGTCCATCAGTGAATCAGGTGCAGGTGCACCTGATGGAACCAGGAGCCCACTCGAGCCCCAAAAAGGGCAAAGGTGGTGCCCAGAGCCCTGTCACCAAAAAGTCGGACCTTCAGGTGAGAGGCTTGTCCCTGGCACGGGCACCGGCTGGGGATGGCCGTGGGTGGACAGGTGTCATGAGGGTGGGGAGCATGGTGTTAAACGCTCCTAAGAACCAGGACTCGCCCAGGGCCACTGAAGGGCTGCAGTGGGGGGTTTGCCAGAACACACAAGATCTCAAGCTGAGGACTTGGAGGGGAGAGAGGACACTTCTGAAAGTGGACGCGGGAGCCAGCCCCACCTCCCTGCCCAGCAGTGGCAGCGGCGCCGGGATGGGGTGAGCTGGGGGGAGCCAGGGTGCGGCAGAGCTGGGGATGCGCAGGCGAGATGAGCGCTAGGGTGCCCTGTGCCTGCCTGGGGGCTCCGCGGAGGCCGTGGGGCGTAGGCGGGGTGGGGATGGGAGCTGGGGTAAGAGAAGGGGATGCAGGGCCAGGTGGGGATTAGGCACAGGGAGGGCAGCCAGCTAGGGAGTCCGTGGCCTCAGCCTCAGCTGTGAACAGATAATGAGCTGATGGGATTAGCCCTGGGCTGGCGGGAAGCAAGCAGGTGCAGAGGCACGCAGGGAGCCCGTGTGTTGGGGAGGGACCACCACCCTTCAAGCCTGGTCAATGGTGTGGACAGAGATGGACTTTTCTAGGCTGGTGCTGCGGCTCAATAGGCTAATCCTCCGCCTGTGGTGCCGGCACCCCAGGTTCTAGTCCCAGTTGGGGCAACGGATTCTGTCCCGGTTGTTCCTCTTCCAGTCCAGCTCTCTGCTGTGGCCCGGGAGTGCAGTGGAGGATGGCCCAAGTGCTTGGGCCCTGCACCTGCATGGGAGACCAGGAGAAGGAAGCACCTGGCTCCTGGCTTCGGGTCGGTGCAGCACACCGGCCGCAGCACACCGGCCGTAGCGGCCATTTGCAGGGTGAACCAATGGAAGGAAGACCTTTCTCTTTCTCTCTCTCTCTCTCTCACTGTCTAACTCTGCCTGTCAAAAAAAAAAAAAAAAAAAAAAAAAAAGATGGTCTTTTCCAGAACTCTGACTCCAGCCAGTGCCTGTCCAAGAACGGTTAAGAAAATGATGAAGTCGGTGCAGAGAAGAGACTGTGGGAACGTCAGCACGCAGATTTGAGGTGGCACACGCCAGCTGCCAGCTGTGGGACATCGCTTGGTGGGAGAGGATGGCACCTGCTGGGTGCTAAGTGCTATTGATGGGAGAGCCAGGCCCACAGGGAGACGACGGGGCCCAGCCCCTGCCTCACCCCATAACCCCATAAAATACATTTCAGGTGGCTCAAGCACACACATGCAAACAGTAGCCAGAATTTATCAACTATGCATATCCTTTCTTAAAATTTATTTATTTGAAAGAGTTACACAGAGAAAGAGGTCATCCTTTGTTAGTTCACTCTCCAAATGGTCCCAACAACCAGGGCTGGGCCAAGTCCAAGCCAGGAGTTTCTTCTGGGTCTCCTACATGGGTGCAGGGCCCCAAGCACTTGGGCCATCTTCCACTGCTCTCCCAGGTGCATTGGCAGGGAGCTGGATTAGAAATGGGACAGCTGGGACTCGAACCAGCACCCATATAGGATGCCGGCACTTGAGGGGAAGAGGCACTCGTCCAAGTCCCAGCTGCTCCACTTCTGACCCAACTCCCTGCTGATGGCCTGGGAAAAGCAGCAGAAGATGGCCCACATGGGAGACCCAGATGGAGTTCTTGTCTTCTGGCTTCAGTCTGGCCCAGTTCTGGCCATTGAGGCCATTTGGGGAATGAACCAGAGGGTGGAACAAGATTCTCTCTCTCTCTCTCTCCTTCTGACACTATGCCTTTCAAATAAATAAAATGAATATTTTTTAAAGTGTATACGGCAAATGATATCTCAATCCAAGTCAAGAGAACAGAACAGAAGCCACTTGAAATCAGTGCAACAGGGGCCGGCGCTGTGGCATAGCGGGCAAAATCGCCACCTGCAGTGCCGGCATCCTATATGGGCACCAGTTCAAGTCCCAGCTGCTCTACTTCCAATCCAGCTCTCTGAAGTGGAAGATGGCCCACCTGCTTGGGTCCCTGCACTCGCGTGGGAGACCTGGAAGAAGCTCCTGGCTCCTGGCTTTGGATCGGCACAGCTCCAGCCATTGTGGCCAACTGGGGAGTGAACCAGCAGATTGGAAGACCTCTCTCTCTCTCTGTAACTCTTTCAAATAAATAAATAAATCTTGAAAGAAAGAAAGAGAGAGAGAGAAAGCAAGCAAGCAATCAGTGCGACAGACAAGGAGTGAACTTCCGAGAGCTCATGCGTTATACAAAGTGCTCCTACAGAAAAGAATTGTGGAAACATGTGCCCAGAGGCGCACGCCCGCAGGTCTGGCAGGGGTCAGGGGACCCAGGTGTGGGATCACCAAATACCCACAGATGAACAAAATGGAAAATACAAATGCAGGTCCAGTGGGGGCGTTGTGTGTGAAGCCCACCCACATGGGAGACCTGGATAGAGTTCTTGGCTCCCGCCATTGGCCTGGCCCAGCCTCAGCAGCTGGGGACATTTGGGGAGTGAACCAGTGGGTGGAAGCTCCCTCTCAGTCTCCCTGTCTCTCAAACTAAAAATGTTTTTGCACTGTGTGAGGAGCGCCGTGGCTTTTCACTGAGTTTAAGGAGTTTGCAAGCAGAGAGCTTTGAAATCACAGGTGGAGACGACCCCTTGCAGATGGGGCTAAGAACGGGAGGAAAGGCAATGGCCAGGTTGAGGGGCCTGGACCACGGCCAGGACAGGAGGCTTGGCTTACAGGGACGGGCGGGCTGGCCCTGAGAAAGCTGAGACAGGGAGGGAGACCGCGGAGGGCGAGGGCTCCGTGACATCTGTACGGGCGAAGGCAGAGGCGCGGGCGGGAGTGTGCGGAGCAGATGGATGGACGTGGCTTTGCCCACAGCTTGGGATCCACCAGGAGCCCAGAAGGGACAGAGTCTCATGGCTTGAGGACCCACGGGGGAAAGATGAGACCTGAGCCTACCCCACATCACAAACAAATAAACTCCAAGTGGCTGGAAGTCCTAAATATGGAGAGCAGAACAATAAAGCTCACAGGGGCAGGTGTTAGGGCGCGGCCAGCTAAGCTGCTTCTTGGGACACCTGCCTCCCGGATCAGAGCGCATGGGATTAAGTCCCGCCTCTCCCCCAGCTTCCGGCTAATGCACACCCTGGGAAGCTGCAGATGCTTGGATTCCTGTCACCCACGTAGGAGGCCTGGATGGAGTTCCTGGCCCCTGGCCTGGCCCAGCCCCAGCTGTTGTGGGTACTTGGGGAGTGAACCACCTGATGGAAGTTCTCACTCTCTCTCTCTCCCCCTTTCCCTCTCTGTCACTCTGCCTTTCAGATAATAAATAAATAAAACTTTTTCTAAAAATAGAGAGTGCAGAGAAAATCTAGGATGAAAGCCACAGTATGGCGAAAGATTTCTCATGACTCAGAAGAACTGACCTTAAACGAAAAGTCTGGCCAATTTGGCTTCAGTAAGATGAACACATAACCCCCATTGACGTCACATCCTAAAGCAGGCAAAACTGAGCCTGGTGCTTAGGGACGCACATTCAGACTGACAGTTATGGCAGGAAGCAAGGAAGTGACAGCCATCAGAGTCAGGGCCATGGCTGCCTCTGGAGGGGCGTGACCAAGGCCCTAGGGGCGTGGCTGAGCTTCTGGGGGCCTGACGATGTTCTGTTCCTTGATAATTTGACAAGGTAAATGTGAGTTGGCAGGCCGGCTCCGCAGCTCACTAGGCTAATCCTCCGCCTGTGGCGCCGGCACCCCAGGTTCTAGTCCCGGTTGGGGCAACAGATTCTGTCCCGGTTGCTTCTCTTCCAGGCCAGCTCTCTGCTGTGGCCCAGGAAGGCAGTGGAGGATGGCCCAAGTGCTTGGGCCCTGCACCTGCATGGGAGACCAGGAGAAGCGCCTGGCTTCGGATTGGCGCAGCGCGCTGGCCATAGTGGCCATTTGCGGGGTGAACCAACGGAAGGAAGACCTTTCTCTGTCTCTCTCTCTCACTGTCTAACTCTGCCTGTCAAAAAAAAAAAAAAAAAAAAGTGAGTTGGCTTTATCATATTGGATTCATTTGCATTTGAATTTTTAAAAAGATTTATTTATTTGAAAGCCAGAGTTACAGAGAGAAGAAGAGGCAGAGGAGGGATCTTCCATCCATGGTTCACTCCCCAAATGGCCACAATAGCCAGAGCTGGGGCAATCTGAAGCCAGGAGCTTCTTCCAGGTCTCCCACATGGGTGCAGGGACCCAAACACTTGGACCATCTTCTGCTGCCTTGCCAGGCCATTAGCAGGGAGCTGGACTGGAAATGGAGCAGCCAGGACTCAAACTGGTGCCCATATGGGATGCCGGTGCTGCAGGCGGAGGCTCAGCCTACCATGCCACGGAGCTGGCCCTGCATGCTGGTGTTTTATTCCCTTTCCGTACATTTCACATAAAAGCTTTTTTAATTGCTATTCTTTTTCTAGTTTCTTTTTTTAAATATATTTTATTTATTTGAAAGAGAGAGGTAGACAGAGAGAGAGAGAGGTCTTCCATCTACTGGTTCACTCCCCAAATGGCCACAATGGCCTGAGCAAAGCCAATCCGAAGCCAAGAGCCAGGAGCTTCCTCCAGATCTCCCACATGGGTGCAGGGACCCAAGGGCTTGGGCCATCTTCCACTGTTTTCCCAGGCCATAGCAGAGAGCTGGATTGGAAGAGGAGCAGCCGGGTCTTGAACTGGCGCCCACATGGGATGCTGGTGCTGCAGGCCAGGACTTTAACCCATTGTGCCACAGCGCCAGCCCTGGGTTGGTCTGTTTTGTTTTTTTGCTTTTGTTTTTGACAGGCAGAGTTAGACAGTGAGAGAAAGAGACAGAGAGAAAGGTCTTCTTTCCATTGGATCACCCCCCAAATGGCTGCCACAGCCGGCACGATGCGCTGATCCGAAGCCAGGTGCTTCTCCTGGTCTCCCATGCGGGTGCAGGGCCCAAGCACCTGGGCCATCCTCCACTGCCCTCCCGGGCCACAGCAGAGAGCTGGCCTGGAAGAGGGGCAACCGGGACAGAACCAGCACCCCAACCGGGACTAGAACCCGAAGTGCCGGTGCCGCAGGCAGAGGATTAGCCTAGTGAGCCGTGGCACCAGCGTGGTTTTTGGCTTTTAAGATTTATTTATTTGGAAGGCTGAATGACAGAGATCTTCTACCAGCTGGTTCTCTCCCCAAATGCCCACAACATCTAGGGTTGGGCCAAGCTGAAATCAGCAATCAGGAACTCCATCCGGGTCTCCCACATGAGTGGTAGGGACCCAGGTGCTTGGGCCATCATGTGTTGCTCTCCCAGGTGTGTTAGCAGGAAGTTGCATCGGAAGTGGAGCGTCTGGGGCTTGAACTGACACCCACATGGGATGCCCACATCACAGGTGAGGGCGCAACCTGCTGAACCACAATGCTGGCCCTCTTTTTAAGTTAGTTTATTTATTTATATTTATTTGGAAGGCAGAGAGAGAGAGAGAGAGGAGAGAGAGATCCTCCATCTGCTGGTTTACTCCCCAAATGCCCACAACAGCCAGGGCTGGGGCAGGCTGAAGCCAAGGGTCCGGAACTCCCACGTGGGTGCCACGGACTCAAGTGTTTGAGCCGTCACCTGCTGCCTCCTCCTAGGTGCTCATCAGCAGGAAGCCAGATGGGAAGCAGAGGCAGAACCTGTTCCCAGGCACCCCAGTAGGGGACACGGGCACCCCAAGCAGCAGCTTAACCCACTGCAGCACAACCTTACCCCTACAGAGAGGTGTTCACAGAGTTCACACGTGATTATGATTGTGATTTCATGATTATTTTTTTTTTATTTTTTTTTTTATTTTTATTTTTTTTTTTTTACAGGCAGAGTGGACAGTGAGAGAGAGAGACAGAGAGAAAGGTCTTCCTTTGCCGTTGGTTCACCCTCCAATGGCCGCCGCGGCCGGCGCGCTGCGGCCGGCGCACCGTGCTGATCCGATGGCAGGAGCCAGGAGCCAGGTGCTTTTCCTGGTCTCCCATGGGGTGCAGGGCCCAAGCACCTGGGCCATCCTCCACTGCACTCCCGGGCCACAGCAGAGGGCTGGCCTGGAAGAGGGGCAACCGGGACAGAATCCGGCGCCCCAACCGGGACTAGAACCCGGTGTGCCGGCGCTGCAAGGCGGAGGATTAGCCTAGTGAGCCGCGGCGCCGGCCGATTTCATGATTATTTACAGGAGGGACACGGTAACAGATCTGTCTCAAATGACTCATGGATCTGCAACACTGATTCACACATCTGAAAAGCCAAGGCAGTTTCAGGAATGGCTGGCTCCAGATACCCCAGGATGATGGAGAATCTCCTCCTGTAGGCTGTCTGCCCAGGACGGCCCCCGCAGGGCCCAGCTGTCCTCCCAGCAGATGCTGGAGTTCTGGGGTTGGCACTTCCTGGACCGACTGCTGTCCCAGCCCTATCCCTGACGAGCGTTTGCCCGGGTGTGGCCAGGGACTGCCCTGGAGCTGTGGAGGGCAGAGGCAGCCCGCAGAGGAATTCTATTATTCCTGTGGGGGCATAGGAGTCTCCCTCAGAGGAAAGGCTGGGCGCCATTCCCAAGGGGAAAGGGAAAAGACGCCTGGGCAGAAGTCCGGAGATCCAAGTCCCAATGGGGTCAAAGGTGAGGTGTGGCAGGGAGGGAGGGGCAGGTGCTGGAGAGTGGGGTGCTCACTCCATAATTGGAGAGGTGGGGCAGTTTCAGCTGATGACAGGGCCCAGGTGTGGCCACGGCAGTGTGTGGCCGGGCTGTCAAGGAGCCAAGACGCGAAGGCACTGCCGGCCTGAGAGCCACGTGCCCACGTCTTCCAGAGCAAGGGCGCGGCTCTGCTCCAAGTCTCCGCTCAGAATAGCATCCGAGTCAAGAGCGATGGCGGACTAAAGTAACCAAAAACCCATTTCATTCTTTGCTTCTGCTGCTGCTGCTTCTTCTTCTTCTTCTTCTTCTTCTTCTTCTTCTTCTTCTTCTTCTTCTTCTTTTTAATTTGAAAGGCAGAGAAGCAGAGAGACAGACAAGAGAGATCTTCCATCCACTGGTTCATCCCGCAGGGCCAGGTTGAAGCTAGGAGCCAGGAACTCCCTCCAGAGCTCCCGCGTGCTGGCAGGGACCCAAGTACTTGAGCCATCACCTTGTTGCGTCTCAGGGTACACGTTAGCCGGAAGCTGGAATTGGGAGCCGAGCTGGGACTTGAACTCAGGCACTCTGATGTGGGAGGCTGGCGTCCTACCCATGATGCCCCACCCCCGCCCCCAGCCATTTCTCAGCCTCCAGCTCCGTGGCACTGTCCTGCTCACCACGCAGCCTGTCTGCTCATCTTGCAGCCATTAAATAGCAGCCCCTGCCCCGAAGCCCCCGCTCCCCTTGTCTCCCTGTGAGCGTGACTCCCCGGGGCTCCTCGTACAAGTGGACGCAGGCAGCCTCCTGCACATGGCACACTGTCCCCAGCTCGTCTACACGGCAGGGCGTGCCAGAACTTCCTCTGTACAACCAAACCATCACCCACTGTCTACGGGTGCCCCATTTGGCTCGTGCACTCACCTGTCTGGGCTGCTTCGCGTCTCTAAGGCGGCTACCCGTGTGGGTGCCCTGGTCTCTCCAAGCCCCTGTCTCCAGCTCTCGTGGATCTACCTCCAGCAGCAGAAGCGCTGTACCCAACGCACGTAGGGCAGACAGGAAGGGCAGCCTGGCTTCCGGCTCCGAGGGCTTTAGGCACCTGGAGCCATGACCTTGGGCAGAGCGTTCCCCTGTGGGCACTCATGCACGGTTTTGGCTCCAGGTGGAGTGGGGTGGGGTGGCGACTCCTGTTAACCACTCACATCCCCAGATCCACTTTCCTGGGAGATTCTAATGCAGTGCCTGGCCCGGGATATTTTTTTTTAAATGCCTCCTGGGGCTGGCGTTGTGGTGCAATGGGTTAAGCAGCTGCTTGCAACGCCGGCATCGCATATCGGAGCACCAATTTGAGTCCTGGCGGTTCCACTTCCCATCCAGCTCCCTGCTAAGGCACCTGGAAAAGCAAAGGAAGATGGCCCAAGTCATGGTCCCCTGCCACCCACGTGGGAGACTCGGATGGAGTTCCAGGCTCCTGGTTTCAGCCTGGCCCAGCCTAGGCTGTTGCAGCCATTGGGGCAGTGAACAAGCGATGGGAGAACTCTCGCTCGCTCTCTTTGTCACTCTGCCTCTCACATTAATTGATTAATTAACACAGCTTTTTCCCAAAAGAGCACCAGGTGATTCTTAGACTCAGGGACCACAGAACCTGTCCCAGCCCCAAGGCCCCTGCAACCTCAGGTTGAGCAGGACCTGGGGTGCCCCCACACGGCAGCTTCCTCAGCCCCTCCTGGAGGGTGATGATGTTGCTGCAGGGCGGCTGCCCGGAGTAAATGGAAAGGAAAGAAAACTCAGGCCCTAGCACACACCCAGCCCTCCACAAACCTCCACCTCCCGAGCCTCGCTCCCAGCAGCCCTCGGTTTCGCCGCGGCCGTCCTCCCCGAGGGCGGGTTTGTGTCGCCACCTGGTGGCGAGGATGGGTCACTGCACTCACACAGCCTTCCCGCCCTCACCCCTTCCCAGCCACACCGCAGACTGCGACCCCTGGGTGAAGGTAGAAGCCCAGGGTGGGAGGCTCAGAGCTCAGGGGACCCAACAGCCCAAGAATTGCAGACGCAGCCCCATTGCAGTGTCTATGAGCGGTTGGCGCTGGGCGCTTCTCTGTCCCCCCGGGGTGGCTCTGCCCAGCCCTGACCCCGCCGCCAGGCCCCTCATCAGTGAGGAAGGGACTGTGAGCCAGCTCTGTGCTAGGGGCCACAAACATGAGCTCAGCGGCCCTCCCAGCCCCGTCATAAGGTAGAGACAGCTGTGCCTTTTCCACAGGAGGACGTGGGTTCACAGACGTTAAGCGAGTGGCACAGGCACACAGCCTGTACTGATGGAGGCGAGTGTCAGACCAGGTGGCTCTCAGCCCACAGCTGTGCCCATGAAGCCACAAGAGCTCTAAACCAGTAGCCTGCACTTTGGCTGGACATCGAAGAATGCCAATGCCTGGGCCGCACCCCGGAGGGTCTGACGACCCAGGCTCCGTCCGGATCTGACGGGCAGCCAGGATGAGCGTTAAATGCACCCACCCTGTTTCCCATCCCCTGGGACCCACCTAAGGCTGTCCAGGGAGGTGCACTCTCTGGACAGGGCCTGGCGGAGCCCGCCCCTTGCCTCCCGCTGCGAGGGTAGAGTCGGGGTCCTCCAGCGTGCCACGCTCTCTCCCCTGCCCCGTCACTCCACATAGCCCCGCTGCAGCTGTGAGCCGTGTGAACAAAGTCCCCCCAGGGCTTCTCAGAGCTGGTCCAGCCTTCCCTGGAGGGCCCCTGTGGCTGCGCTTCTAGTGTGTCCCACCCTGCTGGGCTAAATGGGGTGGCTGGGCCCACCCGGGCTCCTCGAGGTTGGGCAGCCCCTTCCATGCCCCCCGTGCTGCTGGTCCCGGGACCTCACTCCGAGAACCACTGCTTTACTAAGCAGAGTCACTTAAAGAGTGAGCGGGGCGGGCGTTTAGACCTGGTTGAGACATCCACATCCCTCTTGGAGCACCTGTGTTCGGTCAAGTTCATGTTCCAGCTTCCAAGACTCCCTGTCTGCTGTTGGGCCCCCTGGGAAGCAGCACTGATGGCTCTTGTAGTTGGGTCAATGCCACTCACATGGGAGACCCGGATTGCATTGGCCTGGCCCATTTGGGGGAGGGACCAAGCAGATGGCAGTTCTCTCTGCCTCTTTCTGTTTCTCTCACTCAAATAAATTATTTTTAAAAATTAAGAATGGGCCGGCGGCTCATTAGGCTAATCCTCTGCCTTGCGGCGCCGGCACACCGGGTTCTAGTCCCGGTCGGGGCACCGGATTCTGTCCCGGTTGCCCCTCTTCCAGGCCAGCTCTCTGCTGTGGCCAGGGAGTGCAGTGGAGGATGGCCCAAGTACTTGGGCCCTGCACCCCATGGGAGACCAGGAAAAGCACCTGGCTCCTGGCTCCTGCCATCGGATCAGCGCGGTGCGCCAGCCGCAGCATGCCGGCCGCAGCATGCCGGCCGCGGCGGCCATTGGAGGGTGAACCAACGGCAAAAAGGAAGACCTTTCTCTCTGTCTCTCTCTCTCTCACACTGTCCACTCTGCCTGTCAAAAAATAAAAAATAAAAATTAAGAATGAAAAGTGAGAGTTGCAGACCCAGAAGGCCCTCGTTGCTCCAAGGGCTTGCCAAGCTCCCTGTACCTGGCCCACCACATCCCATGAACCACCACGGCTGGCACCACTGCCCTAAACCAGCTCAGCATCAGACTGAACTCCAGCTTCCCCTGGGTGGTTCTTCTCCTGGCCCGAGCTCCAAGGTCATCCCACCTGCTCGCCCACCCCTCGGCCAGCCCCGTGCTGGGCCGTCTGCAGGGTTCAGGGCACTCCGAGGTATGCATGCGTAGGGCCCCGGGCCGGCCCTGAAGCGTGGCTGTAGCTCCCCTGATGACAAATAGTACCCCTCTTGCTCTTTCAAGTGGCCAGGACAGGAAGCCACACGGCCGCAGTCCCCCTCAGCAGCATCTGACACAGTGGCTCGCCTCCTCCCACCTGCCAGGGTCTGCCCCTTCCTCCCCCGAGCTCCTTCCCAGAATCCTTTGCAGCTCCCCCTGCGCCCCCCCCCCCCCAGGACCTCCACACTCTGCAGTGCAGCCTCAGCCCTGGGTCCTCTTCCCCACCCCCACCTCTGCCTTCCCTCGGCCATCCCAGCAGGGACTTGGCTGGCAATGCCCAACTTCCTCTCTCCTTGTGTCTAACTGCTTGTGTGGCACCTCCACATGGATGCCCCGTGGCTCACCAAACTGGCCCCATGTCCTACGTGGCCATGTGGCCCCACAGTACAGCTCTGGCTGAGACTCCTGCAGCCGGAGCAGGTGTTCCGGCACAGAGGGTTGAGCAGCCGCCTGCAAGGCCTGCATCCCGCATCAGAGCACCTGGTTCGAGTCCTGCCTCCTCCACTTTGGATCCAGCTCCCTGATCCTGCACCTGGGAAGCAGGGCCCAAGGACTTGGGCCATCTTCCACTGCTTTCCCAAGCCATAGCAGAGAGCTGGATTGGAAGTGGAGCAGCCGGGTCTCGAACCGGTGTCCATATGGGATGCCGGCACTGCAGGCGGTGGCTTCACCCGCTATGCCACAGCACTGTCCCTCAAATAAATTTTTTTTTTTGACAGGCGGAGTGGACAGTGAGAGAGACAGAGAGAAAGGTCTTCCTTTTGCCGTTGGTTCACCCTCCAATGGCCACCGCAGCTGGCATGCTGCGGCTGGCGCACCGCACTGATCCGATGGCAGGAGCCAGGTACTTCTCCTGGTCTCCCATGGGGTGCAGGGCCCAAGCACTTGGGCCATCCTCCACTGCACTCCCGGGCCACAGCAGAGAGCTGGCCTGGAAGAGGGGCAACCAGGACAGAATCCGGCACCCCTACCGGGACTAGAACCCGGTGTGCCTGCGCCGCAAGGCAGAGGATTAGCCTAGTGAGCCGCGGCGCCGGCCCAAATAAATTTTAAAAACTGACCATGTCCCTCCCCAACTCCCCACAGCCCTCCTCGTCCCAGTTAAGGGACTCTCAGTCCTCAGAGCTGCTTGGGCCCAAGCCTCAGGGTCACCCCTGGCTTCCCTGTGGGCCAGCATAGGCCGCTTCCTCCACCCCTCCTCACCAGGGCACAACCTGCCAATCAGCAAGAGCCCCCTCCCTGCCCCCTCCCCCACATCTGCCTTCCTCCAGGACCCTCAGCCTTGCTGCCCAGTGCCCTCTCCTCCCCGCTACCCCTCCGACCTTGTCTCCCGCTCTGTGCCCCCTCACTCTGCTCCAGCCCCACTGGTCCTTGCTCTTCCTCCACTGTGGCCAAGCCGGTGCCTGCCTCAGGGCCTTTGCCCTTGCTGGCCCAGCTGCCAGGATTCTGAGGCAGCTCATCCCGACTGCTTCAGGGGTCTCCTTCTCAGTGCACCCCCACACCCTTACTGCTTCTCCTTTTCCGGTGTCGCCCGACACACCACGCAGTCACTCAGAACAAGGGCGGGGCGGGGGCAGGGCCTGCGGAGTGCTGCCCGCCTGGAAGTGCCTGGCCCACAGGGAGCCTCGTTCTGTGCGGGGGCAGCCTGCCCTTCCCTGCAGCTCCTCCGCCTCGCCCCTGCCCCCACCCCAGCAACAGGAATGGTCCCCACTCACGTGGGCTCCGAAGCTGGTGGCCAGTGGCTGATGCTCTCTTTGCAGCCTGGGTCCCTGGGACCTTGAGAGGTGGAAGCCCTTCTCTGGGGGGGCTCAGCCCACCAGGAGTTCTCCCAACCATGCCTGGCCCGGCGTGAGGGCTCTGGGAGGCGTGAGCATAGGGGAATGTGTGTGTGCGTGTGTGTGCACAAGCTTGCACGGGGACTCCTGACCCTGCAGCAGGCCGGCTCAGCCCCATCCACTGACTTCTGTGAAAAGCCATGAAATCTCCCAGTAGTGTCATCTGTCACATTTAACTTGCATTGATTTGTGTATTTATTCATTTTACTTGAAAGAGAAGCATGCAGAGAAAGACGTGCTGGCGTTGTGGCATAGCGGGAAAAGCCGCCACCGTCAGCATCCCGTATGGGTGTGAGTTCGAGTCCCAGCTGCTCCATTTCTGATCTCATTCCCTGCTAATGTGCCTGAGAAAGCACCAGAGGATGGACCAAGTGCTTGGGCCCCTGCACCCATATGGGAGACCCAGAAGAAGTTCTTGGCTCTTGGCTTTGGCCTTTGCAGCCTTAGCCATTGCACCATTTGGGGAGTGAACCAGCAGATGGAAGACCTTTCTTTCTCTCCGTCTGTGTGCATGCGTGTGTGTGTGTGTGTGTGTGTGTGTGTGTTTAGCTCTGCCTTTTAAATAAATAAAATAAATCTTTTTTTTTTTTTGACAGGCAGAGTTAGAAAGTGAGAGACAGAGGCAGAGAGAAAGGTCTTCCTTCTGTTGGTTCACCCCCCAAATGGCTGCTATGGCCGACGCACTGCGCTGATCAGAAGCCAGGAGCCAGGTGCTTCCTCCTGGTCTCCCATGCGGGTGCAGGGCCCAAGCACTTGGGCCATCCTCCACTGTACTCCCGGGCCACAGCAAAGAGCTGGCCTGGAAGAGGAGCAACAGGGACAGAATTGGCACCCCAACCGGAACTAGAACCTGGAGTACAGGCGCCGCAGGCAGAGGATTAGCCTAGTAAGCCACGGCACCAGCCAAAATAAATCTTTAATAGAGAGAGAGCAGTGGAAGATGCCCAAGTGCTTGGGCCCCTGCCATCCATGTGGGAGACCCAGATGAAACGCCTGGCTCCTGACTTCAGCCTGGCTCAGCTCTGGCCACTGTAACCATTTGGGGGAATGAAACAGTTAATGAAAGTATCTCTTGGCCGGCGCCGCGGCTCACTAGGCTAATCCTCCGCCTAGCAGCGCTGGCACACCGGGTTCTAGTCCCGGTCGGGGCGCCGGATTCTGTCCCGGTTGCCCCTCTTCCAGGCCAGCTCTCTGCTGTGGCCAGGGAGTGCAGTGGAGGATGGCCCAAGTGCTTGGGCCCTGCACCCCATGGGAGACCAGGAAAAGCACCTAGCTCCTGGCTCCTGCCATCGGATCAGCGCGGTGTGCCGGCCGCGGTGGCCATTGGAGGGTGAACCAACGGCAAAGAAAGACCTTTCTCTCTCTCTGTCTCTCTCTCTCACTGTCCACTCTGCCTGTCAAAGAAAAAAAAAGTATCTCTTTCCCTCTCATTCTCTCTCTCCCTCTCTCCCTCTCCCCCTTTATATATATATATATATATATATATATATATATATGTATATGTATATCCTATATATAACTCCAACTTTCAAGTAAATAAATAGAGAGAGAGATAGAGAGAGAGAGAGAGATCTCCCATCTACCTCACTCCCTAAACTCCTGCAACAGCCAAGGCCAGGGCTGGGCCGGGCCAAGCCCAGGAGCTGGCAACTCCATCCAGGTCTCCATCCCACGTGGGTGCAGGGATCCAAATACTTGGGCCACCATCTGCCACCCTCTACATTAGCAGGAAGCTGGGATCACAAAAACAGAGCCAGGATCCAACCCCAGGAACTCCAACACGGGATGGGGGCGTCCCAAGCAGGGTGTTACCCACTGTGCCAAATGCCCACTCCCATGTACCTTTCCCAATGTGAGTGTCACACCTCATTCCCTGTCCCCTCCTCCAGCCGCCACAACTGGCTCTCACCTGCCAGCTCTCTCCTCTGTGGGCCTCTGTGGGGCTCTGCCCCAGCTCTGAATCCCACTCCCTCCCTGCCCAGCTGCTCTCTGGGTGGCAAGGCCAAGGCCTGGGGTTCACCAAGAGAGGCTTCCTGTGAGCCCCATCTGCCAAAGGGGTGTGATGTGGCCCCACGTGCACCACCAGGTAAAGCCCGAGCGGACCCCAGACCCGCTCTCTCTTCTGCAGGAGCCTCCCCCAAATAGGTCCTTTGGAGACCCAAGTGCCCTTGGCCAGGGCCAGATGGAGAGCTGGACTCTGGGCAGTATGAAGGCAGCCGTCTCAGGCGCCCTGGCAGGGGCCTGGCCGGCAGCTTCTAGGGCAGAACCAGCAGTTTTCCACGCCCACGTTCCCTAGAGCCCCTCCTCTCACCTGCAAGCCGCAGGAGCTGAACCAGAGAGCGCGGAAGAGGCTCCCGCTGCCTGACTGTCAGGATGACTTCCGGGAGCTTCGTGCAGTTACTGTCACCACTTCACCAGCTGGAGGAACCGAGGCCGGCCCGCAGAGATGAAGCCACGTGCCCGCTTGCCTTGCAGAGTCTGCAGTTAGCACAAGAAAACCCCAGGCACGCAGCAGGTGCTCGGCCACCAGAAGGCCACCCCTCCCCAGTCTGAGCAAGTTACCGAACGCCTCTGAGCTTCATAGTTTACAAGCACCACTGTTGATGGCGGCGAGTCTTTCTCTTCTGAAAGTACATTTGAATTTTTTTTCATTTCTTTTTATTTGAAAAGCAGAGGGACAGAGGAAAAAAATTCTTCCATCAGCTGGTTCACTCTCCAAGTGGCCAAAACAGCCAGGACTGGGCCAGGAAGTTCCGGGCAGAAGCCAGGAACCTGCAACTCCTTCCGGGTCTCCCATGTGGGAGGCAGGGATCCGAGTTCTTGGGCATCACGGGAGGCGGCTCAACCTGCTACGCCACAACGCAGGCCACAGGCACATTTGAGAGAACAGCTGACACACATGTGGCACTGAGTGTGGTCACCAACGCCAGGGATCAAGATGAGAAATGTCGTCTGTAGACCGGAACCGGTGTGCTTCTAGAACTCCAGTCCATCGGCTGGCGCTGCAGCTCACTAGAACACCGGGTTCTAGTCCCGGTCGGGGCGCCGGATTCTGTCCCGGTTGCCCCTCTTCCAGGCCAGCTCTCTGCTGTGGCCAGGGAGTGCAGTGGAGGATGGCCCAAGTGCTTGGGCCTTGCACCCACATGGGAGACCAGGAGAAGCACCTGGCTCCTGGCTTCGGATCAGCGCGGTGCGCCGGCCGCAGCATGCCAGCCGTGGCGGCCATTGGAGGGTGAACCAACGGCAAAGGAAGACCTTTCTCTCTGTCTCTCTCTCTCACTGTCCACTCTGCCTGTCAAAAAAAAAAAAAAAAAAAAAAAAAAAAACAAAAAACAAAAAACAAAAAAACAAAACCTCCAGTCCTGGAGGACACCCCCCTCACAGAGGACCACAGAGGCTCCCTAAACTGAACTAGCACAATCCTTGGGATGCTGTTGTTATTCATGTGGGAGACTGGGAGCAAACTGCCCCCACAGCCTGCAAAGCCTTGGAGAGAAAGCCCGCACCCGCAGGTGAGCGCGGCAGGAGCCCTGCGCAGGCAGGGTCAGTTTCATCTCAGCCTCCGGAGAGACTGCGCAATCCTTTGTTCTTTATCTGCACATCCCTTATCTGTTCCCAGAAATGTCCTTCTCAACACTCACCTGGAGCCTGCTTTTTGGTGGCCTCTTTTCAGAGACAGTGTCTTTAACCAATCATGTTCTAAAGGAAGTAGCCATCTCCAACCCCCACTTACCTACAGCGCGCCTCGTGGGGCCACGCCAGGGTATGTTCACCGTGCAAGTGGAAACTGACTGTGCCGGGGCCCACGGATTAGGACTGCAGTGGGATGCCTGCGGGATACCGCCCAAGACTCACTAAAAGTCACAGGACTTGTCTGTCCGCAGCCTGAGTCGCTTCCACTCTGCCCTGGGTGAACAGACAACCAGGCAGACGGTGAGGGTTCCCATTCCCTGCTTCACTCCCCAGAGGTCTGCAAGGGCTGGCCCAGGCCAAGGTCAGAAGCCAGGAACTCAGGCCAAGCCTCCCACGTAGCTGGCAGGGACCCAGCTACGCACCCATCACCTGCTGCCTTCACCAGGGGTGCACGGGACTCGATCGGAGCATGACCCCAGGCACTCTGATATCAGATGCGGGCATCACAATCAGCAACTTCACCTCCAGGCCAAAGGCCTGCCCCTCATTTTAGCTGAAATCTTGACGTGCAGTCCTAACTCCTGACCCAAATCTGAACTTGTGTACTGCCCCCTGGATTCGGCGCTGCAGCCTCACCAAAACCAAAAACTCATGGAGTTCCTTCTTACTTTTTTCTGAGTTCCACTTTGATACTTTCTCCATCTATCAAGATCTGGACCTGTATTAACCCCCAAGGGACGAAAACAAATGTGATTGCATTCCAAGTGCAAAATTTGCACACGTTCTCTTCAAAAAGTGATATAAATAGATTTGATAGAATTTTTTTTCACCTATGCTGTCAAAAGTGACTTTCTTCAAATTTCTTCCAAATTCTGTATTAAAATTAAAAGGCAGGAGGATGCTCCTAGGGACCCTCCCACCCCATACTGAGTGCCTGAGTTCAAGTCCTACTCTGCCTCCAACTCCTGCTGCCTGCTTATGCGCCCCCTGGGAGGCACCAGACACAGCTCAAGTACCTGAGTCCCTGCCATTCACGTGGAAGATGCAGACGGAGTTCCAGATTCCTCGGCGAGCAGTAGACAGGGAGGGGACAAGGCATGGCACACCGGACACAGAGGTGGTTCACATCGCAGGCTGGATGGCACAAGATCTCATCACACAATGCAGACAGGTTGCCGGCGCCGCGGCTCACTAGGCTAATCCTCCGCCTAGCAGCGCCAGCACACCGGGTTCTAGTCCCGGTTGGGGCGCCGGATTCTGTCCCGGTTGCCCCTCTTCCAGGCCAGCTCTCTGCTGTGGCCCGGGAGTGCAGTGGAGGATGGCCCAGGTGCTTGGGCCCTGCACCCCATGGGAGACCAGGAGAAGCACCTGGCTCCTGGCTCCTGCCATCGGATCAGCGCGGTGCGCCGGCCGCAGCGCGCCGGCCGCGGCGGCCATTGGAGGGTGAACCAATGGCAAAGGAAGACCTTTCTCTCTGTCTCTCTCTCTCACTGTCCACTCTGCCTGTCAAAAAATAAAAAAAATAAATAAATAAAAAAGATCATAGATGTTAAAAAAAAAAACGCAGACAGATGTGCAATTTAAAGCCTGGAAGTTGCTTGCTCCTGGAACGTTCCTGCCTGCGGGTGATGGAAACTATGGAAAGTGAAGCAGAAGACAAGAGGGGACATCGGGTGGCCTGGGCGTTTGCAGTTCCGGGTCCTCGGGAGCTCTCTGCTGTGCCTGCAAGGGTGTCTTTAACTGTTTTCCCTACAAGCTCCAATTAAATCTTCCCTCCTCAGATTGCCCTAGTGCTTAGCACATGGCAGGTGTTCAGAAGTACCCACTGACTGCTCTCGGCTGCCAGTTCCCTTACCTTTCACACTGGGGCATTGCCGTCCAGGAGCAAGGGGTCTGAGATGCAGCAAGTGGTCAACAAATGCTATTACTGGAGCAAGCATTGTGGAGCAGCGGGTGGACACCCACGTCCCGTGCCAGAGAGCCAGCTCGAGTCCTGGCTACTGCACATCCTGCGAATGCATCCAGGCGGCAGCAGGTGATGGCTCAAGTGATGGCCCTGTCACCTACGTGGGACACCTGGTGGGAGTCCTGGCTCCTGACTTCACCTGGCCCAGCTTTAGCTGTTACGGAAATCCAGGGTGTGAGCACTGGATGGAAGATCTCTCTCTCTCTCTCTCTCTCTCTCTCTCTCTCTGTTGCTCCACCTTTCAAGGAGATGGAGATAATAAACAAACAGAAAAGGAATGGATGCTGCTGTGGTTATACATGCAGAGCAGGTGAGGACCGAGGCCTGCTGGAGGCAGGGACTGCGGGGCAGCTCAGAGTGGAGCAGGTGTCCTGGAACCCGGAGCGCCGGCCGGGAGGAACCAGCTTGAGCAGAGGCGTGGAGCAGGCATCGTGTAAAGGCGGTGGGGAAACCTGTGTGACTGGGTGAAGAGTAGGGGCGGGAAGGCGGGCCTATAGCTCAGGGGTGAGGACACGGGTGGGATGCCCACGCCCCTCATCCGAGTGCCTGGGCTCCATACTTGCACTGGCTCCTGACCCCAGCTTCCTGCTGACGTGGGCTCTAGGAGGCCGCTGGGCTTCTGGATCCTTCCTTATGCCCAATTCAGCCCCAGCCATCAAGGTGGGTAGGAGATCTCTCTCTCTGTCTCTGTCTGTCTGTCTGTCTGTCTCTTTCTCATACATTAATAAATTTAATGTAATAAAGAATTAAACAGAGGAAGATTGGGGCCAACTCAGAGACGGCCTTGAATTTCAACCTAACCTATTTAAATTTGACCCTTAGGCAGTGTAGAGAGCTAATGAATGTTTTTGAGCAAAGAAGGCACCTGCAGTAGTGTTTTGGAAAGATTGATTATGGAGGCCGGAGCTGTGGCGTAGCAGGTAAAGCCACCACCTGCAGTGCTGACATCCCAAACGGTTGCTGGTTTGTGTCCTGGCTGCTCCACTTTTGATTCAGCTCCTTGCTAATGTGCCTGGGAAAGCAGCAGAGGATGGTCCAAGTGCTTGGGGCCCTGAACCCATGTGGGATACCTGGGAAAAGCTCTTGGCTCCTGACTTCTGCCTGGCCCAGTGTTGGCTGTTTTAGCCTTCTGGGGAGAGAATCAGCCGAAGGAAAATCTCTCTCTCTCTCTCTCTCTCTCTCTCTCTATATATATATATATATATATATATATATATGTCGCTCCCCCTCTTCGTGGAGGAACAACACAGGACCCTGTGTTGTTCTTTCGTCTGCTCGGCCCTCCCCGGGTTTGCTGCTGGTTCTTCCCGGGTTGGCTACCGTCCCTTCCACCTCCGTGGAAGGGCGGTTCCCCCTGCCACATTCCCCACTTCCGCGGGGGAGCGGCACACCGCCGGCCGGCTCTCTCGGGGGCTGCACAGGTGTTCCCTCAGATAGATGTTCCCCTTAGATGTTCCTGGTGCATGTTGTCTCTCTCCTCCTTTATAGTCCTCTTCCACCAATCCCAACTCTGCTACCCACACGCCGAGTACGCTGCTCTCCTCCAATCAGGAGCAGGTCCTACAGTTTATTGGTTGAACTGGAGGCAGCTGCGTAGAAGCTGTTTCTCCCTTCCCAGCGCCATATTGTGGGAGAGCAGATGCATAGAATAAGTCTTAATTCCAGTAACTTAGTCTAGTCCGGGTTGCTCCCCACAATATATATCAGATAGACCAAGGGGTAAAGGAGAGGAAGCAGACGGCTCCAGTGCCTGGGTCCTTGCCACACCGTAGGAGACCTGGATGCGTTCCAGGCTCCTGGCATCAGCCTGGCCCAGCTCCAGCTGTTTTAGGAGTTTGGGGAGTGAACCAGCAGATGGAAGATCTTTCTGTCTCTGTATTTGTCTACCTTTCAAACAAAATAAAAATATATATATTTTAAGTATGACCATTTCATTCAGCTTCTATCTCTCTGATCCTGTGTGCAAGGAGATTAGCAGCAAGACAGGAGAGAGATCTGGATCTGAGCCTGGGCCCAGCAGCTTCCCACTGTCACTGAGCAGGTCCCTCCGGCTCTCTGAGCCTCAGCTTCTGCCCCCGTGGAATGGAGATGAGCGGATCTCTACCCAGCCTACCTCATCAGACGCCTGTGAGAATCAGAAGAAATAAAGAACGCACTCATGCACAAACTGAGCACCAACCAAGTGTCAAGTTCTTGATGCTGGGGAGACAGACATGCAGCACAAGTGTCCGGAAAGGGGACACGTGGTGACCAGTTATTGAGAGCTTACTGTAGACAAGCTCTTTCCACCTGTCATTGAATTCAGTCCGCAGCACACCATTGCCAGCTCGGACCTAGTATCAGACTTTTTTTTTTTTTTTTTTTTTGGACAGGCAGAGTGGACAGTGAGAGAGAGAGAGACAGAGAAAGGTCTTCCTTTTTGCCGTTGGTTCACCCTCCAATGGCCGCCGCGGCTGGCACACCACACTGATCCGATGGCAGGAGCCAGGTACTTCTCCTGGTCTCCCATGGGGTGCAGGGCCCAAGCACTTGGGCCATCCTCCACTGCACTCCCTGGCCACAGCAGAGAGCTGGCCTAGAAGAGGGGCAACCGGTACAAAATCCGGCGCCCCGACCGGGACTAGAACCCGGTGTGCTGGCGCCGCAAGGTGGAGGATTAGCCTAGTGAGCCGCGGCGCTGGCCAGACCTGTTTTTAACATGAGAGCAGAGGCTAGGCACCTCACCCACCGCCATTCAGCTCCCCAGGGCTCAAGGCTGACAGCTCCCACCCGTCCTTCGTCTGGTAGCTCCTTTTCCTGGTGGCCTGTCCCTGGTGTCCTGCCCTGGGAGCTCTCGCTCAGCTCTAATTCCAGCTCAGGCTTCGGGAAGCTCCCAGGATCCCTGATTGAGCCCCTGCTCCCCACAACCCCTATGGCACCAGGATGCTCTCGCTGGGCTCCAAGCCTTTGCAAAAGTGAGTGCCCCTGCAGCGAAACACATTTAAGCAGACACTCTAAATAGGCCATATGCACAGGCACCTGCCAATCACAAACACCAGGGAACTTCAAAAAGATTGTGGAATTAGAATAACTGAAGCATAGGTTGTCCGTTAGATGCACTTCCTCGAACTCTTTTAAGTCTCCCGCGGTATTAGTCTATCCTCCTTATTTATTTATTTATTTATTTATTTTGTGAGAAATAAATAAAAGATCCGGTCTCCTATTTTTTTTCTCCCAGGCCTCGTTGACCGCTGATGGATTAGGAGTGGGCCCTTGCGTGCGACCCCAGGCTTTGGAAGGCGGCTGGAGCTGGTCCCACCCTCCCATCGGCTGCCAGGGTCTGAGTACGCGGCAGTTCAGCCTCGCCCCGCAGGGGCAGAGCGGAGGTGGGGGGTGGGGGGCAGGCGCTGAGCCGGGATTAGCTCGGTGCCGCGGAGTGGCTAGAGCCGCGGTGCCACAGGCGGGCACGATGCCGCTGCAGGACGAGACCCTGCGGGAGGTGTGGGCCTCGGACAGGTAGGAGCCCCCCGACCCCCGGCCCCGCGGAGCACGGGTGCGGGGCTGGGGTGGGGGGAGCCGGGAGCAAGACAGGCCGCTTCCTTTCTCCCCGCAGCGGGCACGAGGAGGAAGGTCCCGGTCCCGAGGCTGAGCGGCGTCCCCAGCAGGTTCGCCACCCTTTGGGAGGGGCAGAAGGAGTCCCCGCCGCTGTCGGGTCGCGCAGGGCGGAGGTCCCAGGTGGAGCGGGAGTTGCACGTCGGAAGGTTCTGGGGGGAGGCTGTGTTCGGAGGCATGGGGTCTGGGGGCGTTGGGACACGGTGGGGGGAGCGGCGGTGCCTGGGAGGCGTCATCCTTCCCCTCCCCGAGAAGGGGCTGCAGGTCCCCTCCGGATAATCCACGGTTATTTCTGGCGGCTCAAGGGATTAGAGGGTGTCCGGCCGCCCTCGGAGCCGCCCCCGCTTTCCTCCTTGACCGCCCCCTCCACTCCGCAGCGACCCGCCCCGGGGCAGAAGTTGAGGAAGAAGAGGACCGAGGTGCCCGGGTCCCCCAGCGCCCCGGGATCCAAGCCCCGTCGACTCGGAGGTGGGCGGGAGCGAGGGTGCCCAGAGTGGGATGGGGACCCCGAGGGAGGAGCCTAGGGCGCGCCCCGAGGCTGCGGGAGGGGCGGGGCGCTGCGTCCCGGGCCCCGGGAAGCTGGGGGGCCCTCCTGAACCCCACGTTTCGGCTCAGCGGGGCGGAGGGGGCGGCCACGGGAGGAGAGCGCCCCCGACCCGGCCCAGGCCAGCGCGCCGCAGCCGAGCGTCTACGCCAAGTTCCTCCGGGACCCTGAGGCCAAGAAGCCGGACCCCCGGGAAACCTTCCTGGTAGCCCGCGCCCCAGGCGCCGCCGCCGATGGTGAGAGACGCAGCGCCGCCACCGGGGAAAGGGGCTGAGTGGAGAGGAGGGGCTCAGGGCTGGCAGAGAGGCGGACCCCTACGCGAACTGCCAGCCTCCGGCCTAGCCTTGGAGCCAGGGCCTGTGCTAAGCACCACGGTTAGGAGATCGATGCTCTAAGATGTCCACTTTCCTCCGTTTTACAGATAGGGAAACTGAGGCACGGAGCGTTCGGGACGGAGGAGGGCAGGGGAAACGGGAGTGGGGGCAGCGAGAGGTGCAGAGTGTAAGGGGGGACGCGGCAGGTAGAGGGGTGGGGACTAGATAACAGGTTTCCTCGGCTGCGACCCCCTCTCCCCACAAGCCCAGCCCCTAACCGTGTGGTTCCAGGAAGGTTCCAGTATTCCCCCACCTGGCTCCAGCAGGCAGGCTCCTTCCCCGGTAGCAATCTGCAGGGACTGGGCTCCCCGGAGAAGGGGACCACCCTAGCGCCTGCTGTGAGAGGTTTCTACCTACAGAAGAGGAGGAGGAGGAAGATAAGGAGGAGGAGGATGAGGATGAGGAGGAGAAAGAGCAAATCCTTGGGCCTCCCAAGAAGCCTCCGAAAGAGAAGCCTTCTGCGGCCACCAAGGAGAGGAGAGCCAAGGCCCAGGGTAGGCGGGCTGGGTGTGGGTGCGGCACGGTGGGGACGCAGCCCCTGACTTTGGTGCATCATGGATGCACGGGAGCTGTGGCCTCCTGAGGGCCTCCAGCAGGGGACGTGCTGATTTTGAAAGGTGGAGAGACAGGGACAGAGGCAGAGAGACTGAGTTCTACCCTCCATCCACTTTTTCACTCCCCAGATGCCCACAACAGCTGGGGCAGGGGCAGGCCAAAGCCAGGAACCCAGAACTGTATCCTGGTCTCCCACATGGGTGGTAGGGACCCAAGTACTTGAGCCGCCGCCACCTGCTGCCTCCCAGGAGGTGGAGTATCCCAGATTCAAGCAGGCGCTCTGATTTGGGATGCAGGCACCCCCAAGCGGTGGCTTAACCACCATGCCAAATACCGGCCCCCAACCAGGAGGTCCCTAACCCCTGGCAGTCCTTGAAGACAAAGGCCAGTGTGTGCTCTATCCCATCCCTGCCCTTGTGCTCTGTAAGCACAAACTCCGTCCAGAGCTCCTACATGGAGCGGCAGGGACCCACGTGCTTGGGCCGCCATCCACTGTCTCCCAGGTGCGTTTTCAGGGAGCTGGATGGGAAGAGAGGCAGGACTGAATCCCAGGCACTCCAAAATGGGATGAGGACGCCCCAAGCAGCAGCCCACCCAACCGTGCTACAGTGCCTGTCCCTGGTTAACTCAATGTGAATGATGGTTATGATTTTAATAAAAGTATCAAAGTGATTACAGTAAAAAGAAATCAGTGGATAACTACAATGAGGCTTCCCCCAGCCAGCACTTCACCCGCCAGGCCCCCCCAGTCTGGTCTGAATGTGCACAGACCCCCAGAACCTTGGGCCTCTGGTGGAGGGAGAGCAGTCTGTAGCAGGCATCTTGTAGGAGGTAGGGTGGGAAGCAGGACCCAGAGGTAGGCCTGGCATTCTTTCATCCTCATTTGCTCATTCAGTTGCTCCTGGTTAAGCTCCTGGTTGGCCCAGTGCTTTTTTTTTTTTTTTTCCTTGGGAAAAAGTGGACATGAGCAGAAAGAAGGCCGCGGGCCCTTGTCAGGCATTCTGGCTCCCTTGGGGTGGGGGTGGGGGTGCATTGGAAAACAGCCTGCATAGGCTTCTTGTCTCCCCCCACCCCATCTTCCATGTCCAGGGGACCTGGGCAGCCCAGAGCTGGCAACAAAGAAGAAACCTCTCCGCACTAAGAAGAAGGAGGCCGCAGCTGGGGAGGGGACCAGGGTGAGGAAGGCAAAGAAGAAAGGTGAGCTGCGCCTGGAGGAGCAGGGCCCTGGGACGTGGCGGGGACTGTGACCTTTCTCGCCTACACCTGCAGGGCCCAGTGAGGCCGAGCAGGACCCCCCCGAGAGCCCGTCCGCAGTGAGGAAGAAGAGCCCGGCGGCCTTGTTTCTCGTTGGGGAAGGCAGCCCCGCCGAGAAAGCTTCAAAGAAGAAAGGTGAGTGCTGTGGCATCCGGAGAGGGGGCTGGGATCCTGGGGTGCTGGGCACCCCTGCCTCCACCCTGGGGTGCCCTACAGGAGATGCACAGGGCCTCCTGACCCCCACGTCGACAGCTGTGTGACCCTGGCAGGTGTGCAGCCGTCCTAAGGCCCTGACCGGAGTAACGGAGGGTACAGCAAGGGTCTACGTGAGATTTGGGGCTCACGGCCTTGTTTCCCCTCCATGCCCAGGTACACCCAAGGGCCCAGAAGAGGAGAAGAAGGAGGAAGACAGTGAGGAGGAGGCGGCGGCAGCTGTAGCAACCAAGAACAGCAACCAGAAGGGCAAAGCGAAGGGAAAGGGCAAAAAGGTTAGGTCCCAGGGCAAGGCCTGAGGTCCCGCAGGGAGCAGTGGCAGGGGCCTGGGGTCACCTTAGCTCCCCTCTGCAGCAGGTTACAAGGACAAAGCCCCAGCCTTAGGAGAACAGGAGAGGCACTGGTGGGATCACCAGGCTAGGTCTGGCCCGCTCATCTGGTATCTGAGGTCTCCCCTCTGCGGCATAACCATCAGACATAGCCGGAGAGGTCCCTACCAGTCCCACGTGAAGAGATAGGGCAGTGGCACAGGCAGGTGGTGGCACAGGTGTGCACAGCTCTGGACACAATGACTGGTGGTCAGCTCTGCCCAGGAAAACCTTTCTATGCTACTGCCCTGAGCTCCCCACCCAAGACCGCCCACCCACCCAGCAACCAAACAATCCAACAAGGACTGTCAGGGCCCTCCAGCCTCCACCTGAGAGCCCACTGGGCAATCCCGAGGGTCAGAGGAGACTTAAAGCTTGGGAATATGGCCCCAGCCCACAGAAGCTGTGCAGGAAAGGGAGGCCCATCTGAGAAGAGATATCCACACGTCTCCAAGGTGCAGGGCCCAGGTCTCGGCTCCATGGGTTTATTAGTCTGTGCAGGAGTGGCCAGGTCTTCGGGGACTGATTCACAGTAACCAAGATCACCAGGTGCCGATGTATAAAAGGAAAGTCCAGTTTATGACCTCCCCAGAGGGAGAATGTGACTGCAGGGCCGCCTCCAGACCCACAGGCCCTGAAACTCACAGCTGCCGGAGCTCTGGGATAAGTCCCGGCTGTCTTCAGGTCACATTCCAAACATATCTGTGTGTTTCCCAAGTTTCTTCTGGAACAGGCCGGGGTGGAGAATAGATGGTCACTCGCCCCCAGG
The DNA here is from genome assembly GCF_964237555.1 of Oryctolagus cuniculus. Classification (NCBI taxonomy): domain Eukaryota; kingdom Metazoa; phylum Chordata; class Mammalia; order Lagomorpha; family Leporidae; genus Oryctolagus; species Oryctolagus cuniculus. The sequence continues at coordinate 133,949,718 of NC_091436.1, forward strand.
GCTCCTGCCCGCACCCCAGGGCTGTCTGTGTTTCGCAAATAGCATCTGATTCTCAAAAGACCCAGCCCAGGTTGCAGTGCGTGCCGTCCCCTGTGGGGAGAGCTAGGCTGAGAATCCATGGGGCATAAATGTGGTTAGCCGGAAGTCTCTTTCTGAGCCAAGTCTCTTTACTCAGCCATGTATCGGCCAGGCACTGCTGTATAACAAAGCACCCCCAGACTCAGCAGCTTAGCAGGGCAGCTCGGCCCCAGTGGTCCCGGGAGGTGGTGGCAGAGGGGTCAGCAGGGCTACAGTGGCTCTGGGCATGACTGGAAATGAAGGGGGCGCTTCGCTGTCTCGGTTGCTGGCTATGACTCCCTCCCACCGCTGGGCATGACAGCCAACGTCTCCTGGAACCCAAGAGACAGAGCCAGAGGAGCCGAAGTATCTTTTGCCACCCAGCCTTGGAAGTGACCCTCCCCCACACTGCTTCTTCCAACCCTGATAGCCTGTGCAGGCGGGCGCCTCTCAGGGGCCACTGGGGCCATCTGGGAGGGAGGCTGGCCACCACGTTCAGGAGGGCGTGCTGTGTCAAGAATCCTAGTAGGCGATACTTGCATGGGCTTGCCCTGCGCTGGGACACAGCCGTGTCCTCGGGAGGGAGGCAGTCTCAGGCTGGGCTGCACCTCTCCCCAAGCTGCTTCACTTCTCTGAACCTCAGCTTCCCCGTCTGAGCAGTGGAGACAACCGCCCCTGTGGGTTCTTGAGAGGATGAAATGAGTTCGGATTTGGAAAGGGCTTAGAACTATACGGCGCACTGCTGGCGTTTACGGGGCGCGGAAATCCACGGGGGCCTGTCCCAGGTGTCCACCCTCCCCATATCCACTTCTCAGATGAGAAAAGCGAGTCACAGCATGGTTAAGACAGAAACAGGACCCTCTGTGGCGGGCCCTGGACTGGAATCCAGACTGGCTCCAGAGCTTGGACCCTTGCCCATGAGCTAAACAAAATAACAAAGCAAAGTTTCAGGGAGCCCCCAGGAGCGGGCCTGCTGGGCTGCTGGGAAAAGTAGGGGGCAGGGGGCCCTGCTGTAAATGTGTTTCCCTGCGTACATAAAGCAGCTGGTGGTCTGGCCCAACTTGGGCCCATCCCACTTCCCCACCCCTGCACACACACACACACACACACACACATGCACACACACCCCTCGCGCTTGCCCAAGGCCTGCTGGGGTTGGGGTTGGGGGCGGAGCTGCAGGCTGAGGCACCCTCTGTCCCACGCAGAAGGAGGAGAGGGCCCCGTCTCCCCCCGTGGAGGTGGACGACCCCCAGGAGTTCGTGCTGCGGCCTGCCCCCCAGGGCCGGACGGTGCGCTGCCGGCTGACCCGAGACAAGAAGGGCATGGACCGGGGCATGTACCCCTCCTACTTCCTGCACCTGGACGCCGAGAAGAAGGTAGGCAGAGAGGCAAACAGGGCAGTGCGGCTGCCAGGCCAGGCTGAGCGAGGGCCACCCTGCCCTCTGCCCCATTGCCTGGCCCCTCCCCCCACCCCGTCTCCCACCTGCCTCCCCTCTCTCCAGGTGTTCCTCTTGGCTGGCCGGAAGCGGAAACGGAGCAAGACGGCTAACTACCTCATCTCCAGCGACCCCACCAATCTGTCTCGAGGAGGGGAGAATTTCATCGGGAAGCTGAGGTGGGGCCGGGCATGGGGCGCGCGTCAGCAAGGGGGCCATGACTCGCCGCCTCGCGTGCTCTGTGCCGCCAAGCCCGCCCACCTCATGGGATGCCCTGCACCTGTCCCAGGTCCAGGGTTCTCACGCTTTGATATGCAAATGGCTCAGTGGGTCTGGGGCGGCCTGAGGGCTTTCGTCTCTAGTGAGCACCTCCGGGAGGCTCACCTGCTGTGGGGCGGGGCTTAAGCTCCATCCATGAGGGCAGGGGCCACACCTGTCTCCTTTGTGGTTGAATTCCTAGCACCTAGCACACAGTAGGTACTCAGTAAATGAGGCACGATTGTGCTGTGTCTGCTCTGCTTGTCACCCAGGCCTCAGAGGTGCAGACAGAGCTGGCTCCCAGCCAGGTCCTTATTTCACGCTTGTGTTTAACAAAAGTCGGGGCATGACTGTGTCAGGGAACTTGCAGAACAACTTTTTTTTAGTTTGAAAGGCTGAGTGGCCCAGAGAAAGAGAGAGACAGACAGAGGGAGAGAGACAGATATCTTCCATCTGCTGGTGCACTTCTCAAATGCCCGAAACAGCTGGGGGCTGGGCCAGGCTGAAGCCAGGAGCCCAAGAACTGCATCTGGTCTCCCACATGGCCGACAGGGGCCAAGCACTTGGGCCATCTGCTGCTGTCTCCCAGGGTGCACATTAGCAGGGAGCTGGATCAGAAACGGAGTGGCTGGGATTCTTACTGGCACTCTGATGTGGCATGTGGGCGCCCCGAAGCAGCGGCTTAACCGCTGCACCACAATGCCCACCCCTACTTCCAAATGTTAGCCCACGCAATCCTCTTAGCAGCCGAATGAGGGAAATACTGTTGCTGCGCCCAATTTACGGATGGGGCAGTCGAGGCTTGGAGTTTGAGTGACCTGTTGAAGGTTACACAGCTAGTAAAAGATGGAGCTGGGATGTGAATGCTGCCTGGTCTGGCAGCTGTAGCTTCTAAACAGACCTCCCCATAGCGGGCAGCCTGGGGTAGGAGACATTAATCGCTCAGGTCTAAGACACCGTGGACACAGGAGCTGTCAGAGCTGCCTAGCTTGCAGGGTCTTGGGGCCCCCAGCTCCCTGCCTCTGCTTGCAGGTCCAACCTCCTGGGGAACCGCTTTACCGTCTTTGACAACGGGCAGAACCCGCAGCGTGGAGGCAGCGGCACGGACGTGGGCAGCCTTCGGCAGGAGCTGGCGGCCGTGATCTATGTGAGAACCCTGCCTGCTCCCACCCCCACCACGCTGCTCCCCACACTGGGAGGGGAGGGCTGACCTAACACACACCTCCCTTCCAGGAAACCAACGTGCTGGGATTCCGCGGTCCCCGGCGCATGACCGTCATCATTCCAGGCATGAGCGCGGACAACGAGAGGGTCCCCATCCGGCCCCGAAATGTGAGCCCCGCACCCGAGGGCCCTGTCTGCTGTGAGACCCACTGGTGGGGGAGCGGGGAGGCAGAAGGATGGGGGCTTCGCTCACCCCCGTCCCACCCCCAGCACCCCCACCCCCTGCAAGTATTATGCCAGGCACCTGAGACCTGCCCCATTGCAGCTGGAATTCTAGTAGCAGATGACAGAGCAGGCAGATACCGCGATGACTGAGGCAGGTAGGGAGCAGGTTAGAAAGGAAGAAAAAGGTGAACAGGAGGACAGTGGCAGGTGTGTGCCCAGTATCAAACAGGGCGGTCGGGTGGGTCTCGCAGACAAGGCGGGGGTTGCACAGGGTCTTGGAGGGGAGGGAGTGAGCCTGGAGGTATCTGGGGGCTGAGCGTTCAGACAGGGTCCAGCCACTGCAAAGGCCCTGAGACAGAGTGGCTGGTGGGCTTGAGGAACTAGGTGGCCAGGGCGGCTGGAGGGAGGTACACGTGGACAGGGGAGGCCGGGGGCAGACACGGCCTCGTGCCCAACTGGCTGTCACTTGCAGAGCAATGGGAGCAGGATTTTGAGTGAGGGAGTGGCGTGAAGTGTTTGTAAAGGCAAAGGTTGCGCGTGTCAGGTGCAGGGGGAGACGGGGAGTGGCCCCACCGTGCCGTGGCCTCCCCCAATGCCAGTCCTGCACCCTGCTCTCCAGCAGGCCCAGGAGTTCAGAGTGGGGTAACGTGCTCACAGGAGACTGATGTCACTTTACTCATTTAAAATGAAAAATAATACGCCTGTCAGCTGACTGCACATCTTTCCCACTGGAAAGTCACACCATCGGCAGTCAGAGGCCAGGCTGACCTGTGGGGCGCCGGCCCTGGGAGGGTTTACTTAGCCTGTGGGTCCCTCAGTTGCTCCTTCCACGCCTGAAATAAACACACAACCCTCCTGGACCCAGTGCTGCCTGCCTATTTGGGCACGGTAAGAAGTGTGCAGTGCTGCTTTGGGTCTTGTCATCAGCCTGTGGTGCGTTCATTCCACGGACTCTGTGTCAGGCACCGGAGAGCAACAGAGCAGTTAGCAAAATAATGTCTGATAGGCACCACGCACCAGGAACTGGTCCAAAAAACACGCCACACGCTGTTCACTTACACGGTCCTCACAACACTCCACTGTGAGGGAAACTGAGGCATAGATACATGAGTAAAATACCATTCCTGCTCTCAGAGTGTCTCATCCTGTCCATTGCAGTGCAGTGGGAGGAGTGGGAAGCCCGAGCCTTCTGGAAGCTCAAGGCTGATGGGTCAGGAAGCCTTGGAGGAGGTGACCTTGAGAGCTTCCCGCTCAGCCATGAATGTGAACAGGGAACAGGAAAGTCGGCAGGGAAATAGCTCCAGACGCGGCCCCTGTCTTTTAGAAGCTCTTCCCCGTGGACATTTTCTTTTAATGATTGCTTACCTGTCCGTCTCCCCAAGCTCACCTGTGAGTGCCTCCTAGCTCTAGAATGCCTGGCACATTCTTGAAACCAGACGCCAGCCAGTGGCTGCTTCCTGTACTCATGGGTACCTATGGCGCAATGGGTTTGAACAGATAAATATTAAGCACCAAGTATTACTCTAGCACCTGGAAGATATCAGTGAACAAAACAAAGATCTGCCCTCTTCTTAAAAAAAATTTAAAGGTGTATTTATTGATTTGAAAGGTGGAGAAACAGAGACAGATTTTCCATCTGCTGGCTCATTTCCCAAATGCCAGCAACAGCCAGGGCTGGGCCAGACTGAGCCAGGAGTCAGGAACTCTATCCGGGTCCCCCATGTGGGTGGCAGGGTGTCAAGGACTTGGCCCATCTGCTGCTGCCTTCCCAGGTACATTAGCAGGGAGCTGAGCCATAGCTCCGATATGGGATGCTGGTGTTGCAGGCAGCAGCTTAACCCGCTGCAGCATGACACCAGCCCCGAAGGTTTGGCCTCCGGAAGCTGGCATTTTAGTGGAAGAGATAGTAGAGAGATTGTGTCCGATGCCCCTTTCCATTTTCCAGCCTTCCACCTTGGCATCCCACAAAGCCCCCTTCTCATAGACGTGCGCCCTGCCTCCTGCCAATGCCCAAGCCTGCTCTCAGGGTACCCTTGATGGACATCCAGACCCAGGCTGTATGGCTGCTTACACATGCCAGGGTGTGCACGGGTGCCCAGTCCTCTTCTGTGTTCAGTCCTGAGCCATCCAGGCCACTTCTAACTGTCTTCTCCCTCTTTATCTCCGGGGGCTGCAGGCCAGTGATGGGCTGCTGGTGCGTTGGCAGAACAAGACATTGGAGAGCCTCATTGAGCTCCACAACAAGCCACCTATCTGGAATGAAGACAGTGGCTCCTATACCCTCAACTTCCAAGGCCGGGTCACCCAGGCCTCGGTCAAGAACTTCCAAATTGTCCACGCCGATGACCGTAAGTACCTGAGGGCCCAGCCCAGGCCTTTCCCCGTTCTTTCTTTCCCCTTATTATTTTTTTTAAAAGATTTTTATTTATTTATTTGAGAAGTAGAGTTATAGACAGAGGGAGACAGAGAGAAAGGTCTTCCATCTGCTGGTTCACTCCCCAGAATGGCCACAATGGCCAGAGCTGAACTGATCCGAAGCCAGGAGCCAGAAGCTTCCTTCAGGTTTCCCACGTGGGTGCAGGGGCCCAAGCACTTGGGCTACCCTCCATTGCTTTCCCAGGCCATCCCAGAGAGTTGGATGGGAGGAGGAACAGCTGGGTCTCGAACCGGCGCCCATGCGGCACCGCAGGTGGAGGCTTAGCCTAAGCCACAATGCTGCCTACCTCCTTTCTCTTTCACGTCCCATAGCTTGGCCCTAGCCTCCGGGTCACTTCCTCCTCCCTGGCTGTGACACTGCTCCCAGGAGCCTCAGATATCCCAAGCAGACGTCCTGGGACTCATGGTTCCAGGTTCTGGTTCTGCCACTGGTCAGAGCCGTGGCTGCACACTGGAACACTCTGGGTGAGACTGTGTCGAAATGTGTTGAGCGGCTGGAGTTTGCAAGCCAGAGAGCCCAGGCCCTTTGTGGTCATAGAAGGAGCTGAGGCTCCCAGGGGGTACCCTATGCCCAAAATCTCAGCTCCCCCAGGCACTTACCCTGGCCCTCAAAATGTCATTTACTGAACACGCAGAGTGCTTTCGGCATGCCAGGCACTGTTCTCAGGATTTCACAGATACTGAATCTTAATTCAACAACTCTGTGAGAGGTTACTATTACTTCACTTCCATCCTGCCCTCTGCTTAGCTCCTGGCTTTGGCCTGGCCCAGCCCTGGCCGTTGTGGCCTCTTATAGAGTGAACCAGTGGATGGAAGATCTCTTTCCCTCTCCTTTTCTCTCTGTAACTCTGGTTTTCAAATAAATAAATAAATAAATCTTTTTTTTTTTTTTTTAAATGGCTGTAGCAGGAATTTTTTTTAAAAGATGTATTTATCCGAGGGATTGGTGTTGTGGTGTAGCAGGTAAAGCTGCTGCCTGCAATGCTGGCGTCCCCTATGGATGCCTGGCTGCTCCACTGCTTTCCAGATCCCTAATAACGGTCTGGGAAAAGCAGCAGAAGATGGCCCGAGTACTTGGGCCCTTGCACCCACATGGGAGACCTGGACAAAGCTCCTGGCTTCAGGCTGGCCCAGCACTGGCCATTGTGGCTATTTGGAAAGTGAACCAGCTGATGGAAGATCTCTGTCTCTCCTCCTCTCTGTAACTCTGATTTTCAAATAAATAAATAAGTCTTTAAAAAAAAAAAAAGACTTATTTATTTGAAAGGAAGCGTGACACAATGAGAGAGGAGAGAGAGACAGAGAAATCTTCCATCTGCTGGTTCATGCCCCAAATGACCACAATGGGCATCACTGGGCCGGGCTGAAGCCGGGAGTCTGGAACCCCATCTGGGTCTCCCACGTGGGTGACAGGCACTCAGATACTTGGGTCATCATCTCTGCCTTGCCAGCTGCATTGGCAGGAAGCTGGACCCAAAGTGGAGTGGCCGGGACTCAAACCTGCACTCTGACGTGGGAAAGGGGTGTCCCAAGCTGCAGCTTAACCCGCTGTACCACAAGGCTGGCCCTGTAACAAAGAATATTAATCCAGCATTTCTGAGGGTTTACTCTAAGTCTTTTCCCAAATGAGGTCAAAGGCCTACCCTCAAGGAGTTTGGAAAACAAGATGTACTGGGAACACCGCTAAGTAAAAATGTCCCTGTTGCAATTCTAGAGGAGAGGTCCCCTCTGGGGTGAGAGTTTGGGACTCCACCTTCTCAGGGTTGGGCCCACACAGCCCCTCCGCCACTGCACCCCAGGGACGTGCCCCTACTGTCACCTGCCCAGTGAGCTGGGGGCTGACCGCTCTAGATCACTTTTCCGGTTTGGGGTTGTTGTATTGTCAGCAGCTTCTGAACCTGATGGAAGCTGGGGGAGGTGTTGAGATTGGGGCTGGGAACCTGGCCTGGCCCCGAGAAAGGATGAGGGTGAGTGGGGTCACTGGCCGAGGTCAGGAAGGGGGCAGGGGGTGAGCCCAGCATCTCAAGTGGGGCTTGGGGGCTGGGATGGAAAAAGGTTGGAAAGGCAGGGTTCTGGGCTTGGCTGAGCTTGACAAGGTACTTCAGTACTCGATGAAGTGGCTGCTAGAGACATGGCCCTGGGCCGTCACCGATAAGGTCCCTGCCCTTGGGGGTGTACAGCGTAACAAGCCCTAAAGCTACAGGTGGGGCTGGTTGGGTGAGATAAGAAGGGGGGATGGGTGGAGGGGCAGTAGGGAGATGGAGACTGAGGCTTGGGGGTCCAATGCAAAGAGGGGAGATCTCCCCCCCCACACACACACCTTGAGGGCGCTGTCTGCCAGGATCCCGGTCAAGGGAGTCTCAGTCGCTCTCCGCTTGTTGTCTTCAGCCGACTACATCGTGCTGCAGTTCGGCCGCGTGGCGGAGGACGCCTTCACCTTAGACTACCGGTACCCACTGTGCGCCCTGCAGGCCTTCGCCATCGCCCTCTCCAGTTTCGACGGCAAGCTGGCTTGCGAGTGACCCCCAGCCGGCGGCCAGAGACTCCCGCAGGGTCCCTCCACGGAAGCCCCAGCGGGCGACTCCCCCCTTCCCCACACACACACCCAGTTGGAGGCTGACTCCTCACTGCCTCTCGGTGACTTCCGTCCTCTCCCCAATCTGGCACAGCCCCGGCAGGAGGGGCTCCGGCGGCCGGTGGACCAAGAGGAAGAACATCTGGGTTCGGAGCGGCACATCTGCAGCGGAGTCGGCCCGCGCCGCGCCCGCCCCGCGCCCCAGTCACTTCCTGTCGGGAGCAGTAGTTGGTGTTGTCTTAACCTCCTCCCCCTACACTGGGGCAGCGCGAGGCCGGGGAGCCGGGGCGCGTGGGTGACGGGGACTAGGACCAGACGCCCACATCTCCAATAAAGCCTTGTTCCTGGCTAAGGGCATCGGGGGTTCCTTGGCGCGCATGGAGACCGGGGCGCCGGCGCGCGGAGATCCGAGAGCGGCTCCGCGCCGCCTCCTGCCCAGGCCCGGGCGTGCCCGTCGCGGGTCCTACCGAGACTCGGAGGGCGAGCGGCGTCCAGACGTTCCCCCCCACCCCCCCACCCCCCGCGCACTGGGGGCCCGGGGAAGCTGGGCTGAGAGGGAGGGCCCCGGAGGTCCGGGAAGAGGGAGAAAGGGAGAAATTCGAGAAACAAGCCTCTCGGGGAGAACCAGACAAACCGGGTCCGGGCAGGGCGGGCGCAGCCGTCAGGGCGGAGCTGGGCTTGGGGCCCCGGGAGCGGGGGGGGGGGGGGGGGGGCAGCTCGCGGGCGGGAGGGGGCGCCCTGCCCGGGCGGCTCGGGCCGGGGGTTGGGGGCCGGGGGCGGGGGGGATAGGCAGCCCCTAGGCCCGTGTGCTGCGGCTCCACAGGGCTGCTCGTGACGCGGCACCCAAGGCCCCCTCACCGAGGGGAGCCCGGCCTGCGAGGCGGGAGCTCCGCCCTCCGCCCCGCCCCAGGCCGGAGCCCCAAATTCTGCAGAGTGCTAGGGAGTGGTAAGGCCCAGCGCACCGAGGCAGGTGGGGCGCGTCGCTCCGGCGGGCGGCCCAGGGGCGCCCAAGCCCGGCGGGCTGGCCACTGGGACCCGGGGTCCCGCGGTCGCCGGCTGGGCGGCCGGAGCGCCGACGGGGGGCGGCCCCGAGCGGCCCCGCCCCCAGCCAGGGTCCGCCCCCCGCGCGCCCCGCCCCCTCTGCCGCAGCCCCCACCCCCCGCCCCGGCTTCTCAACACAAACTTTCCGTCCCGCTCGCTCCCTCCTCCGCTCCCGGCGCCTCCCGCTCCAGCCCGGCTCATTCCGCACATTCCGGCCAGCCCCCTCCCCACGACCCCCCTTCCCCGGCCCCCCTCTCGGCCCCCTCGGGCCCGGCGGAGCGGCCCGGCCGGAGCGCCCCCCCGAGCTCGGACCAGGTAAGCCGGGCGGACGCCGGCAGGAGGCCTCGCTCGGGAGAAGGAGTTGGTTGGTTGGTTTGGATGGGGGGCCCTTGAGAGGGGCTGGGTCCCCAAGCTATTGTCCAGCCGGAGCCGGAGCCCCAGATGTGGGTGCCGGGAAGTTTAGAGGGAAGGGGGAGACGATCTCTCTCCGGGAAGCCCCGCCCCCCCGCCACCCCCCCGCGCCCGGGGCGAGTTGGTCGGGGGAGGTGGGGAAGCCGGGCGATTGTGTCCCCCGTGCGGTCCGCGGCGCCGCCGGCCGCGCTGGGAGTGCGGGCTGCGGGACTGGGGGCCTTACGGCTTGCCGGGCCTGCCACCCGGGAGCTGGCATCCGGGGCGCCCAATCCCGGGCCCCGCCGCCCTTTGGACTCCCGGCCCGCGCTCTCCTGGAGCCCGCCGGGCCCCAGCTCCGCGCAGGCCTCGGGCCCGGCTCCTGGCGCCCAGGCCGGTTCCTGCGCGCGGTGTCCGCGGCTGCGCTGGGTTTGCCAGGGAGCGAAGTTGCGCGCTCTGGGCGTGTGCCTCCCCAACCCCGAGAGGCAGAGGCTCAGCTACCCTCCAGCTCCACCGTCTGCGTCGGCGTGGGGGCTCCGAGCTCGGAGCTCAGTGCGCCTGGCTGTGGAGAGGCCCGCAGTGGGGCCTTTTCGCCCGCACGTCCTGAGGGCCCTTGTTTATAGACTTCAGAGGGTTAGAGGGAGGCGAGTCCCCTACATCGTCTGCCCTACCGGGCCTGGTGTATTCCTGCCTGGTGCTGGGCCTTCCCAGCCAGGCCCTGGGGCAGGGTCGTGGAGACCCCACTCTGCCACCTTTCCTGGAGACGAGTCTGATGCCCGGCTGAGATTGTTTCAGGGTCTGGAGAAAAGAGGCCTTGGGGAAGGGCTTCTCAGGGTCTCACCTCTCTCCAGGTAAGGGCAGAGTCTGCTCAGGCCTGGACTTGCAGCCCAGGAGAACAGGGGATGAGGGTGGGGGCCGGACACAGCACAGAGGGGCTGGTGCCCGGGGCTGCCGCCTGTAGGGCCTGCTGCCTCCGGCTCCGTGAACACATGTTCCACCTCATTGCCGGCCCAGGACACTGGGGGCAGCCTGGGGCAAAGAGGGACGGCAGAGCTCCCCAGAAACTGCCCGTCTGGGGCTACTATGTGCCCCTCCTGTCCCAAGACCCCTCCCCTAGAGGCACCCCCCCGGAGGACGTGGTCATGTGTTCTTCTGGGCCCCTGCCTGCCCAGCCAGGACGGGGCAGATGTGTCTTTCAGGACTAGGTTATCTTCAGGGGTGCCTTCCTCAGGGAGGGGCTGGAGCCTTCCTCAGCTCTCCTAGGGAGGGAACCGTAATTAATGCTAATTAGCGCACTTGGGCTGGGGAAAGGCTGAGCAGAGTGGTCAGTGGTTAGCAGGAGGGAGCTGTGTGCGCGCGCACTTTGCACGCTGAGTCCTGCTCCCACCCTCGCCCTCGGGTGTGCAGACCCTGGTGCATCCTGCTGTCGACAGAGAAGGTCGAGAACCAGGACTGTGGTCCCAGCTGGACCTCCAACAGGCCGGGTCACCTTAGCAGGCCCTTTGGGCCTCGGTCTCCCTGCTTGGAATACGTAACTTCTCAGGTCCCTGATCTCTGATCTCCTCCCAGAGACTCTTTCTCCATCTGCCTTCTTCCTCCGCCTGAACCCTGTGGGTTCCAGAGAGGTGAGTGGGTGAAGCAGCCAGAAAGTGACCCAAGGAAGGAGGCAGGAACCAGCCAGGGGGCCGCTGAGGAGGGGCCGGAGCAGGTGGGCCCAGCTGAAGAGGCCAGGGACAGGCAGGCCTGGGGGAGTTGGGGGAGCTCATCTGTTCAAGAGGCAGTGGGATCTGCCCCTCTCTCCCACTCCCAGCCCCCTCTGGGACCCCCTGGAGGTTCAGTGTAGCTGCAGGCCCAGAGGAGAAGCAGTCCAGCTGCCCACCTCCTGGCTCAGGAGGGGGAGGAGCAGAGGGGTCAGCACACGGTGAGCAGAGTGAAGGGAGCTGGTGGTGCCAGGCCCCAGGGAGGGGGGGGCCAGCTTCCTGTGTGGAGGTAGCGGGGAGGTCCCAGCCTCCTTTTCCCACATGAGATGGCAGAAACTGGGTCTCAGGGGCGGCCCGGAGAATCCAGGCCTTTGAGCGGCCGCTTCCCCAGCCAAAGCTGGGAAGATTCGTGGGTCCCACCAGACCCTGGCCCCATGGCCTTGCCCGCCCCTCCCACCCCTCCTGGTGCTGGGCCAGCTGAGGAGCATCTGTGTGCAGGAGAAGCTGCTGTCCGCTCTGGGGAGGATGGCAGAGGAGCACGGACCCTACCTGCCCGCGTGGCTGCAGCCGGGCCCCCCTGCACATCCCCAGAGCCTGGCCTTGGTGTTTCCTCGACTGCCCGATTGTTTCCTGTGCTCCCTGCCAGGCCCGAGAGGACAGGAAGTGATAGAGGGAAATGGGAGTGCAACTGTGTGTGACGCCGAGAGTGTGAGAGGAGCTGGGAGCGGGGAAGGCTGCGTGCGGGGCTGCGTGTGTGGTGGGCTGAGACTGGGTGCGAGCCGCTGTGCCACACCGAGTGTGTGACTGGTGGTGTGCACCAGAAGACCGGTGGGTCTGGGTGTGCCGCTGCATGTGACTGCCGGTGACACAGGTGTGTGTGTGTGTGTGGGAAGCACAGACTTAGTCCTGTGGTGTCACTGCCTGGGACCTGGGTGCTGCAGGCCTGTGCGTGAGAGGGCTCCGGTTTGTCTCTGTGTGACCAGTCCGCCACGGCACGACCCGCGGGCAGGCCACATCCCCGTGTGTGAAGCGGGGTGCAGCATGAACTCGTGTGCGGGCGCCATGGGGGGTGGGACTGAGACAGCCGTGTGGGTGGTCACAGAGCGTGTGTGGGTGACGTCCTCGGTGGCTGTGCCAGGCAGGGCCTGGGCACCCTGTGGGACGCCCATACGTGTGACTATGTGGAAAATTCTGGAAAAGGTGCTAAGACTGGAAGAAGGGATGACGTGGCTGAAATGGTACATCTTAAGTGTTTTTACCAAAATTTAAAAAAAATGTTTTTAAGCCAGTAAAGAGCAGAGTGCAGGTAGGAGAATGTGGCTGGCTGCAGGCAGACTGTGAGAGGGAAAGCAAGGGCTCTAAGAAGCTGGTCTTCGCAGAAGCGGCTCTTCTGGTGGGGAGCTGACCCGGTGTCTGGTGGCAGCTCACTGGATGACCAGGGTCAGGGCTGGGAGGCAGGGACACTCACTCAGGAGGTGACTGAAAACTGTGAAGCCTGGAGCCACCCCCCTCCCTGCAGTCTGTCCCCCACTGGACACCTGGGAGGATCCCCTCCCTGGAAGGGGGGCCAGATGAGGGGACAGGGCAGTCCCCGGGAGGGGCTAGGGGAAGTCGGGGAACCGAGCCCCTCCTCTCTGGGCAGGGAGCCTGCCCATGGATGAGAAGGGAGCCCAGGGGTCCACCGCCCCCAGAGAGCCCCTGCCCCATGTTCTGGGGGAGGAGGGGTGCGGAGTCTGGATTCCCAAATTAGAAGCATATTAATAAGCAGGGGTGGGGGGAGGAGGCCCCCACTCGTTCCTCGTGGCCTCTGCAAATTGCTTCCTCCTGGAGAAATCAAGCCCCTGCTCCAGGGAGGAGGGTCCTCCCTCCCCAGCCTGGCAGGGTGTGGCCACTTGGCAGGGTCTCTCTGGGGTCCTTGGGCTGGAGGTGGGGGAGGCAAACGCTGTCCCTCCCCCTCCGCTACCCCAGCCTGGTCCCAAGCAGAGCACAGCCACTTCTGGGGTGGAAGCCTCTGGCAGCTGGAGAACAGCTGGCCTGCCGTGGGGGCGGGGTGGGGAGGCAGAGGGGGTGGGGAGCTCCTGGAGCCTTCCTCAGCTGCCCTTCCGTGTCCCCAGCCCCCGGCTGGGCAGCCTGGCCCACCCGGAGTTGAGGGCAGGGGCTCCGGGAGGAAACTGCTGATTTTGCTGATCTTCCCACACTCTGAGCGAGGGCATCACCCAGGGGGAGAGCATTTGGGGGCTGGGGTCCCTGCCAGGGCGGAGAGCTGCTGTCTGCTAGACCCAGCAAGGCCATGGCTCAGTCTGTCCTCCCTGCGGGATGCATGTGGGGGTGGGGGCGGGGTGCAGAGGAGCCCACCTGCCCCAACTTGCCTGGTCTGCCCCTCTACCAGGGCAGCGCTCTGAGCCCACACTTCAGACCTGTCCCTCCTTCCCCCTAGAGAGAGGCTAGGTGGTCTGCACGCTGCAGGGCTGATGGGGGTGGGGGTCCAGGGCCTCTGTAGCTGCCCTGGCTCTGGCCTCCTCCCTGGAGCTGTCCAGCCAGTTCTTCCAGCAGGTCTGGCCCCAGGGTGGGGAGTGGGCAGCAGTGTGCCCCTTATCTCCCTGGGGGCCCCAAAGCCTGCTCGCCCAGCCTCCTAGCCCCCATCCCTGCCACCACCCAGAGGCACCTTCTGACCCCGGAAGGCTGAGGGCCACGGGCCAGGGACAGCGGGGCGTGGCTGGTCCGGTGGAGGGTGAAGGTGGAGTGAGCTGCCTTCTGCAGGGGGAGATGCGGGCTGGCTGTGTGGGGAGGGACAGGGCTGGAGATGTCCTGACTGCAGCCCCAGCAATGCACCCCCCATCACTCCCTCCCTCTGGCTTTCTGTCTTGTGCCTCCCTTGCTAGCACCTGTCCATGGGAGTGCATTGGCCTTTCCCTTCACGCCCCCGACTCCCGCTCTGATCTCTCTCTGGGTCTTCGTGGGGGCGATCACGGACTCTGCTCCCTTTCGTGTCCCTCTCTGGCCAGCTGTCTGTCTGTGGGTCTCACTGCCCCTCCAGCCTGTTCTGCCTCTGCCTCTCTGCACAGTTCACCCTGCAGGCCTCCTGGTGACTCCCCTGCCAGTCCTGGTGGGCCCTGCTCTCTCTGCCCCTGGCCCTGCAGGCCTCTGTCCGCACTCCTCTCCCAGGCTCTGGACACCTGCCCCTCTCTGCCTGTGGGGCTGCCCTCCTGCCCCCAGCAGGATGTCTCGCCTTCTGCCTGTCATGAGCCCACGTCTGTCAGGGAGCCCATGCTGGCAGGCTGGATCCCCGTGGTGCTGGGGTTTAGCGGGGGTGGGGGGTGGGGGTGGGCACATGCTTTGCCTCTGCTCTCACCCCCAGCACAGCAGCCCCAACTTCCTTGCCCAAGCAGACTTCCTCCCACCGCTCCTGAGTGGAGGCTTCACATGAGACCCCCGTTCGGCCTCTGCCTGCCAATGCCCACCTGTGTGCCTCACTTGAGGGTGCAAGTGTGACCCATGCCCACGTGTGTGCCCATGCGTGGCTGTGTACTGGGGCACCACCTGCCTGCTGCCCCTGGCGACTGCCTTTGCCCCAGAGCGTTCCTAGAAAGTGGATCCTGGGTGTGTCTCGGGGCAGGCACGGTGGTGGTCCCGCTAGTCTACTGACCCGACCTGTGGGCCGCCCCCGCCTCCCCTCCCCCTCAGCAGCTGCCAGCCGTCCCAGCCTGGGGCTGCCCGCCCCGCCCCCCCAGGCTGTCCCAGCTCCCAAGCGCTGCGTTAGCCATATTTGGCCACAGTGCTCCCGCGGGGGGCGGGGCGGGGCTGACATCACCCGGAGGGGGGGCGCTGCTTAGGGGGAGGCGGGCAAGTTGCTTTCAGAGCTGCCAGGCCCCCCATGCGCCCCGCGCTGCTCTGAGGGAAGCCGCAGGGCTGGAGCTGGAGGGGAGCGGGCTGAGGAGCAGGCTGGGAGAGGTCTCAGCTCTTCACAGCTGCTGGTCTGCCCTTGGTCTGCCCCTCAGCCTCTGCCCCTTGTGCTTCCCAGGCCCAGCGTTCTGCCCAAGGCTGAGGGACTGGCCGGGGAGAGCAGGGACCCTCCGGGACTCCGGGGGCCTCGCAGCGTGGGGTCCGAGCAGGGCTGGCACGCCTGGACCCCACTGCAGACTGGAGGCAGTTGCTGGGACAGCCAGGCCTCCTGGCCCACCCCACGGTGGAGGGTTTCTGCCCCTCCCCTCATCCCGCTTAGTTCACAGACTGAAGCCAGATTCCCTGGCTCCAGGATTCAGCTCTAGCCTTACGTGCTGTGTGTCCTTGGCAAGTTGTGTAACAACTCTGTTCATCGAGTAGACGTAATGGGTGTCTGCCCATAGGGTTCTTGTAAGGCTAAATGAGGCAGTGCAGGTGGACTCTCAGAACACTGCGTGCCATGGGACAGGTGTTGCTGGCGGTGATGTGAGGTCCACACTCCACACCTAGCTGACACTCCCGCCTCCCAGGCCCTTGCCCATCCACGGGAAGAAGCCCACCCCCTCCCACTCAGCAGCACCTGGGGTTCATGTTCCCCTACCGGGCTGCTGACAGGCCCTGCCTGTCCCCCTGCCCCCCACTATCCCCAGAGCCCTGACATACTCTGAGAAGGTGGGTTTGGGGGCTGCAGGGAGGTGGTGTGTGTTGGGGGCACCGTCTGGGTGTGGTCTAGATTGATAACCCTGCTCAGCGAGTGCGGGGGAACTCCAGTTTACAGAACCAGGGCTGTCTGCGATGTGGGCCAGGGTAGGGGCGGGTGTGTGGGTGGTTTATGGGCTGCTGTGGGGCCTGGAGGTGCAGGGACAGGAAGTGGGATGGAGGAGCCGGTGGGTTGAGGCTGTTGGCTGGGCACTTGCTCAGCTGCCATCACCCTTCTTGCGACTCCTGCCCCGCCAGCCAGGGTTCCCTGCAGTGGTTTATCCCGGGAGGGTGAGGCCTCGCCCTTCCTGGATCAGGAAACCCTCTTCCTCCCACAAGGGTCCTCCATGCTGCATTGAGGCTGGAGGTGTGTGTTGGGGGGTGGGGGTGGTTTCCCGCTGGGGATCCAGACGGCAGGAAGGAGAAGCCCACAGCCAGGGATGGAGAGCCCCTGCCACTGCTGTTCATCCCTTCCTGGCTCACTGGGTAGTGGGTGCCGCTCCAGCTCCCTGCCTATGTGGGGAAGAGCTCCCCACAGAGGCGCTCTGTCATGCTTGTCATCACCTCCGGCTCTGAGCCAGGCACTGAGGCTCGGGTCATTTAAATCTCGGCCCTGGCAACCTCAAGGAGCCCCCCTCCTTATTTTACAGAGCGGGGACCCTGGGAGGGGTAGGAGCTCATCCAAGGTGACACGATTCTCAATTTGACACGCTCTGGTTCCCTCCACCCCCACCTGAAGCACCTGCCCCGGGGACCAGTGGCTGGGGGTGGGAGGGGAATGGCTGTGCTCAGGGGGACCCCCACCCCGCCCTAACCCCTCCTTGTCTTCCCCCAGGCTCAGGCAGCCCCGTGGGCTCAGGCCCAGAGCCCGGAGCAACCAGCACAATAGCGTCCAACAGCTGGAACGCCAGCAGCAGCCCCGGCGAGGCCCGGGAGGATGGGCCCGAAGGCCTGGACAAGGGCCTGGACAACGATGCGGAGGGCGTGTGGAGCCCTGACATCGAGCAGAGCTTCCAGGAGGCCCTGGCCATCTACCCGCCCTGCGGCAGGCGCAAGATCATCCTGTCGGATGAGGGCAAGATGTACGGTGCGTGCGGGCGGCCCGGGGACACTGGACTGGACTCCCCGGCCCCTCCCCCTGCTCTCTGGCCCCTCACCCAACCGGTTTGGCAAAGTCCTGGAGGCCGCCAGCCCGCCACGGGGCGAGTCTGGGCGTGCGAGCCTGTGTGTCCGGATCCTCCTCATAAACAAGGCAGCCCCCACAGCGCGGCCCGCACCCCCGCCCCCGCCCGCCCGCTGCTCCTCCCCCTGCTGGCCTGGGCCTGGAGTGTTCGGTGACTCAGTGGGCCCAGGAAACTGGGTCAGTCTGGTCTGCCCCAGACCTGGGAGAGGGTCCCTGCCCTGGGAGGGGTGGGGGGAGGGCAACCTGGGGTGAGGCTGTCACAGACGCCTGTGTGGGGAGGGGAGCCAGGAGCCGCACAGAGGAGGCGCCCCGCCTCCAGACAGGCTGACCCAGGGCTGCCATTGTAGGCTAACTTGACCCCTCCGAGGCCTCCCCAACAGTGCCAGGTGGGTGTGGAGGCTTGGCCCCGAGGGGCGGGGTGGGGGGTGCTGGCCCGACAGCCCCTGTGCACCAGAGCCCACTCATGGGGCAGGCAGATGTTCTGGGCGCCTTCTGTAGGGCAGGGGCGCCTGCCCCCATTGCTACATCACAGATGGCTGGGGCAGCCCCACAGAGTATTTTTAGACAGGGTGGAGGGAGTGGGGTGGAGAGGGGCCCAGCTGGGGAGGGAGGAGCAGCGGGGCTGGTTCTATCAGCAGAGAGGAATTAGGGGAATGTGGCTGTTCTGGGGGAGCCCATGGGGTGCGGGGACAGGGAACCTGAATTTGGGGTGCGGATGCTGGCATCAGCTCAGCCAGGGGCCAGCAGACATCTGTGGTGCTGGGGCTCGCAGGCAGCTGGGCACGCGCGCACAGGGCGGGAGAGACACTGGCATCCGTGACACAGGGGGCCGGGCACAAGGTCACAGTGAGACGTCCTGCACAGGCTGTCAGTGTCGGAGGGGGCTTGTGGGAGGCCACCCACTCCTTCCTTCCTGGTTGTCCTTCTCCACGGAAGGGAAGGGACCGGTCCAGGGTCTTGCCCACTTGGCAGGAACCCAGTCCGGATGTCTCATTCGTGCATGGGGGACACATGCCCGTGGCGTGGCGCATTCTCACACATGGGCACCCCTGCCCCTTTTCCGTGGCTGCTGGCTCGGGAGGAAGCGGTGTGGGGACTGGGAGTGCCGGGGGTGCTGCTGCCCTGTGTCCACCTGCCCAGTGTGTCTGCAGGGTCAGCCTGTCAGGGCTACGTAACGGGTGCAGCCCCTTCCTCCCCCTCCTCGGTGGCCCCCCGACCCCTCCCATCGTGAGCAGCCCCGCTATGGTCCCAGACTCTCTGGCCTCCCGCATGCTCGTGCGGCTTGGTCTGGGGCCTCGGGCAGGGAGGGCAGAAGAGCAGCGCTTGGGGAGGTCCCCCGTGGGGTTTCCTGCGGGGATGGGGCATCTTCAGCCCCAGCGCCTCCCTTTGCCCACTCCTCATTTTTTTTCTCTCACCCCAATCTAGGTCGAAACGAGCTGATCGCGCGCTACATTAAGCTGCGGACAGGGAAGACACGGACGAGAAAGCAGGTAGGGAGACGGTTCGTGGAGCAGCCCCTAGCCCACCCAGCCTCCATGGCCGGCTCCGTCCTGCTCCCCTCCTCAGAGCCGCCCGTGCCCAGCTCGACACCTGCCCCCTTTCTCATCCCAGCCCCCTCCCTCGCCCAGGCAGCTCCATCCACTTTCCCCACTTCTCATGGAGACCCCCCACCCGCCCCCCTCAGCCTTTGCTTCAGGGACCAGATAAGCCCCAGGGCAGCTGCCTCATCCCACCCCGGGTGGCTCACCTGCCAGTCAGCAAGACAGAGGACAAGTACAGAGTAGGGGGGCGTGGCTGAGGGGCTATCTGCAGGGCGTGGCCAGAAGGGACCAGAGCCTCATCCAGACCAGGCAGGGAGGCTGGGAAGGCTTCTCAGAGGAGGTGACATCTTTAAGAAGGAATTGGGAGTCAGCCAGGCAGAGGGGAGGGAGTCGGGAGGTAGATAGAGCAATTGTTTCCGTTTTCCAGATGAGGAAAGAGACGCTGGCAGGTGGTGATCCAGGATTCAACCCACAGGGCAGGAAGGAGCCCTGATATCCAGGAGATGGGGCAGGGCTGGGGAGGCCTGGGGGACTGGCTCCCCCCAGGGCATCAGGGTCCCTGGGAGTAACAGAGCAGCTGGGCGGGGGACTGGAGAGGGCCAGGTGGACGGAGGCTGAGCCTCACTCGGCAGAGTGGGGACGGTGTGGGTGGGGAGAGTGATGATGGCTCCTGTGCAGGGAAGGTGGCCGTGTGGTCACGCGAAGCCCAAAGGGGCGTCCATCGGGCCTTAGGGTTCCTGGGAGGGCGGCCAGGCTGGAGGAATGGCGGTCAGCGCTCGCCCTCCGCCCTCGCAGCCTCCCCATCCGGGTGCGCACAGGACAAAGGTGGCCTGCCCCATGTCCCCTTCTCTGAAGCCCCTCCCTCCCTGGCTGCTGTCTGTGCTTGTAGCCCACACTCGGTAAATGGCTCAGCTACCGCTACGTCCTAGCACCAGGGATACGGCAGGGGGCGGCAGCAGCAAGGGCCCCCGTTCCGTTCCCTGGACCTTGGTGGCTCAGACATCAGACCTTTGGGCTCTCACAGGAGGGGACTTCAGAAAGTCTGGAGAAGTGGAGCGAGACAATAAGCTTATTCCAGTGCGACAGATCCATGCAGAGTTTTTTCATGATACACATCTTCCGTGAACTTTTTGAAGACTCTGTACCATTTGCCTTCCAGCCTTGATTCCATGCCCCTCCCACCCCCACCCCCACCCCCACCCCGTGAATTAATGCGTGAAGACACTCAGGACAGAGAGGCCGCCGCTGCTGTTCCTGTCACTGCTGTTCCTGTAGACAGAGCGCTGTCCACGTGGTCACAGGGACCCTGATTGTCAAAGTGATCAGAAACTCAGTCACCCTGAACCGAGGCCCAGCGCAGCGGCAGAGCCTAGGGCACACACCCAACCTTTTTTTCTTCTTCTTTTTTTTAAAGATTGTATTTCTTTATTTGAGAGGCAGAGTTACAGACAGAGACAGGGAGAGACAGAGAGAGAGGTCTTCCATCCACTGGTTCACTCCCCAAATGGCCGCAACGACCGGAGCTGGGCCAATATGAAGCCAGGAGCCAGGAGCTTCTTCTGGGTCTTCCATGTGGGTGCAGGGGCCCAAAGACTCGGGCCATCTTCTACTGCTTTCCCAGGCCACAGCAGAGAGCTGGATCAGAAGAGAAGCAGCCAGGATTCGAACCAGTGCCCATGTGGGATGCCCATGCCTCAGACAGAGGCTTAGGTTACTGTGCCACAGCACTAGCCCCTTTTCCCTTTTTTTTTTTTTTAAAGATTTATTTATGCATTTATTTCAAAGGAAGAATAAGAGAGAGAGAGGAGGCTGGGAAGATCTTCCACCTGCTGGTTCACTCCCCAAAATGCCGCAATGGCTGGGGCTGGGCTAGGCTGAAGCCAGGAGCCAGGAACTCCATCCAGGTCTCCCACATGGGTGGTGAGGGCCCAAGGACTTTGGCTGGCTTCCACTGCCTTCCCAGGAGCATTAGCAGGACGCTGGATTGTAAGTAGAGCAGCCAGGACTGGCACTGACTCTGACACTAGATGCCAGTGTGCCGCAGTGCCAGCCCTTGCCAGCCTCTTAATTCTGGGTGCAGCATTATAACTCACTGTACAGGCATCCCTTACGATGGGGTTTTCCAGGCCAGCTGTCGGCAGGCTTAGAATTTTAAAAACTACTGGTCTTAACCATGTTGCCAGTGTAGGGTCCTCCTGACTTATTCTTTTTGGTTTTGTTTTTAAACTTGTTTTTTTTTAAGATTTTTTAATTTCTTTTTTGAGAGGTAGAGTTGCAGAGAGAGGGACAGACAGAGAGAAAAGTCTCCCAGCTCCCCAAATGGTTGCAGTGGCCAGAGCTGAGCAAATCCAAAGCCAGGAACCTGACGCTTCTTCCAGGTCTCCCACATGGGTGCAGGGGCCCAAGCACTCGGGCCATCTTCTACCTCTTTCCCAGGCCATAGCAGAGAGCAGATGGGAAGAGGAGCAGCCGGGACTCGAACTGGCACCCATATGGGATGCCGGCACTGCAGGCGGAGGCTTAGCCCACTACGCCATGGTGCCAGCCCCTGACTTTATTCTTCCCTCAAACTCTGGGTTTTCTAATACCCAGTTCAAATGCGCTCCATACTGTGGCTGTGAGGAAAGGCGCGTCATCATGTGTTAGAGAGAGCAGCCAACAGCCCAGGTTTGGGGTTGTTTTTATTTTACTCTTGCAAAGAAACACAGTGTGGCTGTCTTCAGACCCCTGCCGCAGTGCAGAGCAAGTACCGTGCCTCTGTACTGACAGAGCAGCTCAATAAATGGCCACCGGTGTCACAGAATCCACCCTCTGGGCTCGGGTCTGACGCTTCCCGCTAGTGTAGCTGGTGGTGAAGCAACGGGGGTCCCTGGGGTCGGACTGCCTGGGTGCCCATCCCAGCTCCGGCACCCAGCTGTGTGACCTGGGGCAAGTTGCCTTACCTCTCTGTGCTTGGGTTTCATCATCTGCAAGTCAGGGATAATGGACGTAGTAGTAGAACCTTCTTAATGTTGCTGTAGAGATCGCTTGAGCCCTTACGTGTGCAGCACGCATGCTCAGAAGCATCTGCGTTGTCATTGCGTGAAACTGTCAGTCATTTCGTGGGACCTGAGGCTCACTCCTGTGTGTGGAGCGCCTGCCTGCGTCCCAACCAGGGGTCTCCCTAAGCCCCCGGGGTCATGCACCTGGTGGTTTTCAGGCTGCGATGAAAAAGAAAAAAACTCTTCCTTGTGTGGATGCAAGCAGCTTCCGAGGGAAGCCAGTGTGACGGGGGTGCCTGGGCTGCTGGGGAAAGCAGGTGCCCCTGGGTCTCTCTCCAAGGCTCAGCGTCCGGGCCCTCAGTGGCAAAGGTCTGTGTGCAAGCCCATGTGTCCATGTGTGAGCCGGTGCGCCAGCCCAGGGGTGCCTGTGAAGACCGGGATTAGCCCAGGTCTGCCAGTAGCCGCTTGGGGAGAAGCCTTCTGGGAAAGCAGCTCCCGTGTCCGTCCGTGAGCACTCACGTCAGTACAGGGAGAGGGCACGCGTGCTTGTGGCGTGGGGGGAGATGCTGTGAGCCCCGAAGCAGGAGGAGCAGGAGGCTGTTGGGTGGGACTTAGGCAGTGTGTTGTGGGGGGCATCCTCGCTGGAGGGTATGGCCTTCCTTGGTCGGTGATCCAATGGGCAACAGGAGCGTTGTGGCTGCCACTGACCAGTTAGAATCAGCTCCCCTGAAGTCGCCAGGAGGAAAAAGTGGCCCTGTTTTGCTGGGGGGGGAGAGGGGGCAGCCCCGTGCCAGGGCGCGCAGCTTGGCCGGTTTCAGCTCTCACAGGTGCCCTCCTGGCCAGGTCCTGTGTGCAGATGGGGGCTGGGGTGCTCCTCGCCTGTGGCGCCCGCGCCCCGCCTCCTCACTGTCTGTGTTTTCCTCTCTGGCGGGCGCGGGGCGGCCCCTAGGTGTCCAGCCACATACAGGTTCTAGCTCGGAAGAAGGTGCGGGAGTACCAGGTTGGCATCAAGGTACGTTGGGCGCCCGCCCGGGGCCTGCAGCCCCTGCCTCGGGCCCTTCCCCACGGCGCCCCTGCTGCTGTCTCTGCACGGCCCGGCCTCTGCCTCTTCTCCGGCTGAAGCTCTGTCCTGGCCTCTCCTTCCACTCTTTCTGTTCTCTCTTTCTCTCTCTCTCTTTCTCTGCAGGTCTCTAGCCACTTGCAGGTTCTAGCCAGGCGGAAATCTCGGGAGATTCAGTCCAAGCTGAAGGTAGGGGGCCTCCTGCCACTTAGCCTGGTCCTAGGCCAGCCCCCCTCCCGGACCGAGGCCTGGGGCAGGGCAGGGGCCCACAAAAATGCGAGGGGGTCTCAGAAACACAGGCAGCGGCAGGAAGCCGGCAGAGGGCCACAGTCCAGGGAGACTGAGCGGGAGCCCGAGGGGACAGCCAGCCCTGCAGTGGGGCAGACGGTGGACGTCTGGGAGCCTCTCGGGCCCGCCTCTCCTTGTCTTCATTTTCCTTTTTCTTCTCCTGAGTGCTGCTTGCCGGTTGCACAGGGACTTCGGGTGCACAGGGCGACGGGCTGCAGAGCCGGCGCAGCAGCTCCCTGTCCCCTGCCAGCTGTGCAGCCGAGGACCTAGGTTCAGGGTTTACAGCCCACACCCTTCTCTGGGCCCACATTGGCTGAGTGCCATCCCCCTGCCCCTGCTCCCCTATGCCTAGGGCACAGGGCCAGAGGACACAGACCCCGGGGCGCCAGCGTGGCCCACCCTCCAGGTCTCCAGCTTGCTGCCCCCTTCCCAGGGTACCCCCCAGCTGGCAGGCAGTCCTCGGTGGGGCAGGGGGTGGCTCATGGCTGCCTCTCAGCTTGCTTGGGTTCCCTGGGAGCTGAAAGCAGGTGGGTGCTGGGTGGCGGGAGGCCGGAAGCCATGTCCCCCACTACACTGACGCATCCTTCCCCCCTCTCTTTCACAGGCCATGAACCTGGTGAGTGGCACTGCCCCTCGGGAGCGGAGGCGGTGGGGAGGGCCTCGGCACATCACACGGGCTTGCAAATCGGGGATTGTGAGATCAGCGTAACGGGTTTGCAAGCACCGTTTTTAATTTTATTTATTTTAAAACCGTCTTTATTTATTTGAAAGGCAGAGTGACAGAGAGAGGAAGAGACAGGGACAGAGCCTCCATCCACTGATTCACTCCTCAAATGCCCAGAGAAAGATAGCTGAAACCAGGAGCCAGAAACTCCAGGTCTCCCATGGCGGTGCAAGGAACCCAAGCACTTGAGCCGTCATCCCGTGCCTCCCAGATGTATGAGCAGGGAGCTGGATCAGCGGGAGAAATTCAGAGACCTGAACCGGCGCTCTGATATGGGGTACTGGCATCACAAGGGGCGGCTTAGTCCGCTGTGCCACAGCCCTGCCGCCACCCAGTGTTTTGTTAATAAAGGAAAATCAGCAGCGCTCACACTTGAGTGTGCATCGAATCACCTGGGGGGCTTTGCCAGAGCAAATGCCTGGGCCTCACCCTCAGCCTGGTCCAGGAGTCTGGGCTGGGGCTTCGGATGTACCTGTCTACCAGGCTCCCAGGGGATGCTGGAGCAGCTGGTCCAGGGCCCCTGCTTTGAGAACCACCAATGAACAGAATAGAAATAGAACAGAACAGAAAACAGGACTGTGTAGGGGCCCTGATAAGGATTGCTGTTTTGATGTGTCCCAGTTCATGTTCCCTCTCACTGTGGCCATGGTCAGTGGGGCGATGCCCCCTTCGGAGGCTGACACCCAGGGAAGGATAAAGACTTCCGGAAGTGCAGAGCTGGGGCTGGAGACCAGACTGGGACTCCCAGAGCCCAGGCCTCATGCGAGCCCTCCCTCCCCAGGACCAGGTGTCCAAGGACAAAGCCCTCCAGAGCATGGCGTCCATGTCCTCTGCCCAGATCGTCTCCGCCAGTGTCCTGCAGAACAAGTTCAGCCCGCCCTCCCCTCTGCCCCAGGCCGTCTTCTCCACTTCCTCACGGGTACGGGGTCCCCGGGGTCCCGGGAGGGGGAGCACTGGCGGGGGCGTGCCCTGAAGCGTGGGCTCCCGGGGCCCCTGGACACTGAGCTCCCTTGGCTTGTCCCGTCTTGCAGTTCTGGAGCAGCCCCCCTCTCCTGGGACAGCAGCCTGGACCCTCTCAGGAGTGAGTATGGCGCTCATTCTCGCCACGCCCGTGGCCTGCCCGCCCAGCTGGGTTCTAGCAACAGCTGAGCCAGGTTGCCCTTCAGAGGTAGAGAGACAGGGGGAGCAGCCGGGAGCGATAATGCATCTATCTGTGCACTTGTTCACCAGCCGCTCATCCTGTCATTTCTCTCTCAGTTCAGCTCTGAGCCAGTCTCTCAGTTGACAGGTCAGGCGGTCCAGGATGCTGGGTTTCTTTGGCTCCAAGACAAGGCACAGCCTCTGTGCAGTGAGGGCGTGGGGAGGGGTTGAAATGGCATTGCAGGTGCACCTGTTGTGAGATGCAGGCATTCACAGAAGTTAAGATGAGCAGACGGCAGAAGGCTGTCAGCTTGTGTCTGGGAGGGGCCCCCAGGGGGGTCCTGGATGAGGCTGGGGCAGGTGGGAGGGAAGGAAGAGGGGTCCCCTCTGACCACCCTCTGCTCCTGTTCGCAGCATTAAGCCCTTTGCACAACCAGCCTACCCCATCCAGCCGCCCCTGCCACCGACACTCAGCAGTAAGTGCCCCACGGGAGGCTGTCCTCTGTCTGGCGCCTGCGCCTCCGTCTGGGAGAGCCAGGGCCCAGCTGTGTGTGTGTGTGTGTGTATGTGTGTGTACAGGGAGGGAAGGGGTGTGGCATCTGTAGGGGGGTGGGACTGGCCAGGAATTGCCTCTGCCTTGTACGACGTGGCTTCCGGAACCCTGGCACACCACTGCATGGCCGACGTGCAGCTGTGGGCGCCCACCGTCAGAAGTAGCACATTTATAGTGATTGCTCTGTGAGTCACAAAGTCCCTTGGTCTAGGAAAGTGCTCTGAAGTCTTCACAGGGCTGTACTCTCTCTGGGTGGCGGGATTCTGAAAATTGTTATTTTCCCTTTTTACTTCTTGTGTTTTGTGTTTCTATTAATGCGTGTGACACAGGGAAAATGTATTTTTTTTAAGATTTATTTATTTATTTATTTATTTATTATTTATTTGAAAGGCAGAGCCTATAGAGAGACAGACAGCAAGAGAACCCCCATCTGCTGATTCACTCCCTAAACGTCCAGAACAGCCAGGCCAAGCTGAAGCCAGGAGCCAGGAGCCCGAGTACTTGGGCCATCACCCACTGCTTCCCGGGCATATTAGCAGGAAGCAGCAGCACAGAGGAGCTGGGACTAGATACCAGGGACTCCAGTATGGTTATGGATGTCCCAGGCAGTGGCTTAACCAGCTGCACCACAGCGCTCACCCTGGGAAAATGTCCTTGATGGAAGCCCTTGGGGCTACCACATTCAGTAGTGCAGGTTGTAGACTGTACTAGGACACCTGTAGGGGAGTCAAAAGCCAACCAGGTTCCTTCCCAAAGGGCACCGTTTTCCAGTTTGCACAGGGGCTGTGGGCGGGGCAGGGGCAGCTTCATACATAACCGTGCATGTGCAGACGCGGCTCCGTCTCCCTCCCAGGCTACGAGCCCCTGGCCCCGCTGCCCCCAGCCGCTGCCTCCGTGCCCGTGTGGCAGGACCGCACCATCGCCTCCTCCCGGCTGCGGCTCCTGGAGTACTCGGCCTTCATGGAGGTGCAGCGAGACCCTGACACGGTAACGTGTGCGGGTGGGGGTGAGGCTCCCTGCCAGCCTGGAGACCCTGCCACCGTGGGGCGGGAGTCTGGCCTGCTCCCCTGACCCTGTCTGGGCCCCCCCCACAGTACAGCAAACACCTGTTTGTGCACATCGGCCAGACGAACCCCGCCTTCTCAGACCCGCCCCTGGAGGCCGTGGACGTGCGGCAGATTTACGACAAGTTCCCCGAGAAAAAGGGAGGCCTGAAGGAGCTCTATGAGAAGGGGCCCCCCAACGCCTTCTTCCTCGTCAAGTTCTGGGTGAGCTACCCGCTACCCCCTCTCTGCTGCCAGCCCCTCCCCCATCCAACATGGGCAGCACCCCCAGCACCCGTGCCACCCCGCCCTGCCTCCTGCCCGTGGACTGTGGAGTGTGCTGGATATGGGCCCTGGGCAGGGTGCCCAAGTGCTGTGGCGCAGGCCTCCCTCAGCCTCTGCCAGCCCCTCATGCGCCCGCCCCGCCCACAGGCGGACCTGAACAGCACCATCCAGGAGGGCCCGGGCGCCTTCTATGGGGTCAGCTCCCAGTACAGCTCTGCCGACAGCATGACCATCAGCGTCTCCACCAAGGTGTGCTCCTTTGGCAAGCAGGTGGTGGAGAAGGTGGAGGTGAGTGGGGGCCGGGATGGGGGGGAGGGGCGTGGCGGGGCCGGGAGCAGGCAGGCTGATGACGGCTTCTCGGCCGCTCTGCGCAGACCGAGTACGCCAGGCTGGAGAACGGGCGCTTCGTGTACCGCATCCACCGCTCGCCCATGTGCGAGTACATGATCAACTTCATCCACAAGCTGAAGCACCTGCCCGAGAAGTACATGATGAACAGCGTGCTGGAGAACTTCACCATCCTGCAGGTGCGCGGGCGGCAGGGCTGGGGCGGAGCCCGGCGAGGGCCAGCGGCCTCAGGTGAGCGGAGACTGGGCCCCTGCCCCTGCCTGCCTGACCCTGTGACTCTCCTGCCCGCCCCCAGGTGGTCACCAGCCGAGACTCGCAGGAGACCCTGCTGGTCATTGCTTTTGTCTTCGAAGTCTCCACGAGCGAGCACGGGGCCCAGCACCACGTCTACAAGCTTGTCAAAGACTAGGGGCCCTCGGAGCCGCCACAAGGCTGCAGAACTGGCGCCTCTGGGGGGTCCAGGATCAAGGACTCATCCACCCACCAGGCATCTGGCCCGGGACCCAGGAGGCCACCCCGCCCACCCCCAGCACACACACTCCCTGCCACTGTTCTGCGCTTTAAATGTGGGAGAAGAGAGGAGGGCTGGGTTGTGGGGCAGCCAGGCTGCAGCGGTGACCCACTCTCGCGCAGCTGTGTGGCTTGAGTGACCTCAGAGAGCTGGGGCTGCAGGACACCTTCGGGCTCCAGCAGGTGTGGCCACTGGCTGTCCCCTCAGGGGCGTGTGGTGGGCGCAGAGGCCCTAGGAGAGGAGTGGCAAGTTGGGGTTGGGTTGGAAAGGGCTCCCACTTCCTCACATCCGCTGGGTGTCAGGCCCCTTGCATGCCTTATACTGTCCACAGAGCCTGCAAAGCGGGCATGAACTCAGTTTCAGGCGAGGTGCCAACGTAGGGCCCCAGGATGAGCGAGTTCTCGCCAGGGCTGCTCATCCTGGAGCCCAGGCTTACACTACCTCCCTGGAGCAGGGCTGGCCGCATGGGGAGAGTGGGGCAGTGTCTGCCCAGGGAGTGAGGGGGCCTCTCTGGGGGCCTGGACAGAGCACCCCAGGCAGAAGGGCCAGAGGGCTCTGCAACAGCTACTAGGCCTGTTAGGCACCCTCTCTGCCCGAAAGCCGCCAGGGTCCCAGGAGCCTCCAAGCAGCCCCTCCCCTCCACTGTCCAGGACCTGGTAGAGGAAGGCGGAGTCCCAGCCTCCGCACAGGCCCCAGGAGAGGTAGCAGGAGGCCTGGATATTCCCCCTTGCCTGAGACCTGGGGTCGCCAAACCCTGGAAGGGTCCTGCTGCCTTCTGGTCTTTCCCACCTCAGTCCCCCTGCCCTGGGCCAGCAGCTGCCCAGACCTTGTTCTGGGGCTGAGGGTCAACCCTTTGCCTGCCCACCAGCCCTCTGGGTATTTATGAGTTTCATATGAAGTACTGTGCCCCTTCCTTCCTTGCCCCACCCCGCCCGAGCTTCCTGAAGGTCCTCACAGTTTGCATACCGCTCAGGCCACCCCCAACCCCCACCTAGGTTTTATAATGTATATTATATATATTTTTGTGTATTTTTTAAATCCAGCTGTGATGGGTTGTCATAAATGTGGCTCTGGGCTAGGGCACTGGTCCTCAAGGCCCAGCTCCTGCTCAAAAACAGAATTAAAGTTATGTTTGTGGGTCTGCCACGTGACCGGTTACGCACCAGATCCTTGGTTAGAACACCTTAGGTGGCCACGGTGCCCCTCGAGGCCCTGGTGTCACCCCCACCATGCTCCTTCCTAAGGAATCTCAGCCCCGTTTCCTCACGTTTCTCCCAGCACTGGCCTGAGCGCCTCCAGGTGGTGACCTGCGCTAGCCTCCTGAAGCAGTCCACTTCATGGGTGCCATGGCTACTGCTGGTCATCCTGGCCCTGAGGGGTGATGGCTCTCCCTCAGTGGATAGCTGAGCCACCTATAAGGGGTTGAGAAGTCTCACGACCTAGTTTTCCCAGGAGACTGCTGACCCAACCATCACATTGAGATAAAATGTGCTCATCAAGTCCAGGTCTCAAGTTCCAACTGCCCAGGGTCTGAGTCCTGGAGGACCCACTAGGCCCAGGGCTAGTCAGTCTGTACTCAGTCTGTACTGTGCGGGGGTGCATTAGCAGACAGCACCCAGTAACCATCTGGAGTGCAAATATCAGTGTTTAGTCCAAGGGGAGGGGAATCACCTACACCCAATTTTAGCTTCAGTATGTAAACTTGCAGCTGCACAAGGGTCCTTTAAAGTGCAGCAAATACACATCTTTTAGCCCCACTTGCCCTCCTTAGCTACTGAAATTCACAGCTCCTCCCTGCAGATTGCAGCTTTTTAAGGCAGAAAGCGGAATCTCTCATGGGCTGGTTCACTCCCCAAATGGCTCATCCTGGTCTCCCAAACACGTGGGCTCTCCCAAGTGCATGAGCTGGACCCCGTACTGAAGGTGGAGGCTTAATCACCTATGCCACGGGACTGGGCCCAGCCTGCAGCTCTTACTTAAAGCCAAGTTCCAATCTAAAAGCTACAATGATCTGACCTTGACTTCAGTATTCACAAAGCTGATGCATCTGAAAGCATCAATCCTGGATTAACCTGTTAGTTTGCAAGACCAGTTAATGGGCATTTTCCACACCATAAGCCACCTTTCCAGTCCTGGGTTTGCCTGGGACAGGGCTGTTCTGATGCTGGGTCCCATCAACCCCAATTCTGAGCTCTGTTGCCCATGTTCCTGAATAATTTACCTGCTGCTACTGACCAAACCAGAACAAGATTTGCAACATTCAACAGAGGGCCCACAAACCCACCCAAGGACCCATGACTGATGGATGGTGTGTATGAGGAGTTTCAGGGCTTAGCTTGAGAGCCACACACCCTACAGATGGAACAGGACTCCACACTGATGGCAGCGGGACAGGGTTCACCCACCACTAGCAGTGCCCGACCACCCCTCACCAAGGAACAGAAAGCCCTGACACCCCGTGAGCTCACGAGGCCCTTCAGCCCCAATCACAGGCAGACGGGACGGTGGCACCAGGGTTTATTAGGGTGTGCTTTAGTACAGGCGCTGGGGCTTGCCCATGGTGCTCTTGATGTACAAAGCCCGGACATTCTGCCAATTCTTCTTCAGCAGTGACACCAGGAAGTTGACAGCCAGGTGGATGTTGTACACAAGCTCATCGTCTGTCATCTTCACGTGGCCAACTGCCACGGCCAGACACAGCACCTGGGGGAGAGGGGAGGATTGGTCCACATGGCAGCCGGCCAGGCCAGCCCACCCCACCCTCGGTGACCAGCTGTGCTTGGGCCCAGGGAGAGAGCTGACCAAGGTTATTCCAGACCTTGTCAATGCATCCACTGAAGTACAGGCCAGGGAACCTAACGGCTGCCACACTGAGCGACTGGGTAAAACCTGAACCCTCTGCACCTTCACCCGACAGTTCTTACCTTCTTCATCTGGAACTTGATTGTGGACTTCACCTCATCGACTTTGGCCACCATGTTCTCATTGTGTGTCAGCAGGGAGGGGAACTTGCCAGCCTTATTTAGGCCTGGGCCCAGGATTCGTGGGATCTGCTTAATCAGAGACTCTGAGGCCAAAAAGGCGTCATACTTCTTGGCTGGTAACGAGAAGCCATTGGATGATTAGGGCCTGTCCACTGAGGCAGACCTCCTAACCAGTCAGGACAGAGATCACAGAAATCCACTCCGAGCCTCTGCGCCCCATCCAGACCAGGTGTTCTCATGCACCGCCCCACACCTGTGGGCTCAGTCCCCGGGGTAAACTGCAACGTCGGCACTTTTACTGCTCCGAGATCTGACCCAGATCCACATGCTGCAGGCGCGATGGGTGCTGTGGCCCCCACTCTAGGCTGAGGGCTGCAGTAGTCCTGGCTGTGGGGTTTGGGCATTTTACAACCAAGGGTACATTTCCTATCTGTACAAGTCTGACATCACTGCCTGCCCGACACGGGCTCAAGACCAGGGAAGAAACACAACGTTGGTCCAACTTGAATTCACGGCTCACCCCAGCACCTGGGTCCTCGACTTGACACGAAAACCAATGCCTGGTCCATCTCTTTTTAAAATTTAAGCCTCAGCAAACTAAGAAAACCCACCCTCAGGCTAGCCTGCCAGCCACGACAGCCCCTCTCCTATCTAACTCCCGCCTGCTTTGCCGGACCTCGCACCCCAAGGAACACGTTCCCATCAGCCCCCGCGGCACCCTCACCCAGCTTCTTGACTAGCTTCTTGTTCTTGTTGAGCTTCTTGAGCGCCTCGATGTCCATGTGGGGGATGTCCACAGCCTTGGCCTCGTCGCAGTGCTGCTGGTCGCCCAGGACACACACGGAGAACTTGGGGCGGGGGGTGGACTTCAGCCTGTGTTTCCGGGGACAGCCAGGTCATGCCCTGCCCGGGACTCCCAAAGGCAGGTGAAGCGGGGGAGGGGAGGTCTGGGGCCAGAGCGGACACCGAGCCTTACCCAGAGCGTGCAGTCACCAGCAGCTAGCCTGTCTTCTCAGACTAGCCGGCGGGCTCGGCCGAGGCCTCCCCACGCCTCCCCTCATGTTTTAAGACCCAGGGTGGGGGTCCGTCCAGCCCCGCCTGCCCGGAGCAGGGGGTCTGAACTACCCGAGCGCATCAGCCGCGCACGCGCCCGCCTCGGCTCGGCGCGAGCCTCAAAGGGAGGAGGCGGGCGCGCGGGCCCTGAGGGCTGGGTGGGGCGAGATGGTGCCAACCTGACGGTGCCCGAGAAGCGTTTGTCTTTCTGGGGGTCATAATTCTTCAAGCTGATCTGCAGCTCCACCGTCTCCAGAAACCTTGGGCAGAGAGGACGCGAGGTCAGCAGCGGCGGCCCTGACCCCCTCCCGGGGCCCGGCCCGCCCTTCCCGGGGCCGCGCTTACTTCCGGCGCTTGCGCTGGTTCCCGTGCAGGACTTCCCGCACCGCCTCGTACAGGGTGTCGCGAGAGACTTTGCTGCTGCGGGACACAAGCCAGAGCGCGCTCAGCGCCGGGACACCTCCGGGGTTCCGGTCGCCGAGCCGGGTTCCTAGGGCCTAGAGGAATCCGTCCTTCCCTGGGCACCGCACCCGGGAGCAGAGGAGACCGCAGGCCGGCGCCCAACAAGAGACGCAACGCCGGGAGAGGCGGCGCGAGTACCCCCAGCGGGGTTACCCGAATAACGCAGATGGCTACGGATATCCCCCATCCCCGCTTACCTCATGGCTCCTCGCGCCGCGGTAACCGGAAAAGAGAGTAGCCGGCTTCGCGCATGCGCTCAAATAGTGCTCCCGCTCTCGCGAGAACTGCCTTGTGCCACAGCCTACTCCCCCCAGAGCCCGAGCCCGGCGGAGCGCTGCCGCCTGCGGCCACGGGAGGGCGCAGCCGCGCTCTTCGCCGCCGGACCCGCGCTAGGACCCGCGGGGCTGCAGATCTGCTACCCCGGCAGTATCCGCAGCCGCTGCGTCCAGGGGCCAACTTCAGCAGTCACATTGGCTGGGCACAGCCCGGTGCTGGCCGCGGACGGCGTGCGGTCCCGGCGCTCTCCGCACACTGCCCTCCCTCCCCCGTCAACTTGCTCCCACGGGGATTCATGGCTTCCAAGGAAGCTGTCTGTTCCTCATCCCTCAGCGCCTGCAGGGGGTCAGGGCTGAGCGCTTTCAATTTTTGGTTGCTACAATAACATCTACGGGTTGAGTCTACGAAAATAAAGACGGGCCCGAGCTGTGGCGTCGCGGTCAAGCCGCCGCCAGTCCATGCGGGGCCAGCTCGAGTCCCAGCTGCTCCACTACTGATCCAGATCCCCGCTAATGGCCTGGAAAGAGCCCAGAAAGATGGTCCAAGGCCTTGGGCCCCTGCACCCACGTGGGAGACCCAGAAGAAGCTCCTGGCTCCTGATCAGCTCAGCTCTGGCCATTGCCGTCATCTGGGGAGTGAACCAGTGGATGGAAGGCCTCTCTCTCTCTACCTCTCTAATTCTTTCAAATAAATAAATCTTTAAAAAATAAGTAAACAGATGTGAAAGAAACCCCCAGTGCTGCACACTCATGAAGTGTCATCTGCCAAGTGGGTCCCCCTTTCTCTTCTCAGCCCGCAGGAAACCTCAAGAGCCCAGAGAGCCCTCAGCCTCCCCCAACTCCAGAACCTCTCCCACCCCATCCACAGGCAGCTGGGGTGGGCGACATCACACACAGTCTGGCCGACACACCCTATCTGGGTGAACTCAGGAAACTCGACAACTGTCGCTTCCACCAAGAAGATGCCCCATGTCACTGGGCAGGGGGTGAGGGTGGGCGGCAGGAGGTTCAGTACACACCCAGGGATAATGGGAAGGCAGCACAGCTTCTAATAAGACATTTTATTAAATACCATCCTTTTTATTAAATACCATCGATAAATTATTATCAAGTCACATGAAACACTGATGGTCAGACACACACCTGAGCAGGAGACGTGTGCTGTCACACAGGACGCTGATCTCCTGGAGCGCCTTGTGTCCACCCTGGGTCTGCTTTGGGCCGACCTAAGCCAGCGGCCCGGTCTCTGTGGCCATAGCAAGAAGTGATGAGAAGCGAGCCAGCAGCCTTTGCAAACAGTGCTCATCCGGCCCCAGCCCAGGAGGAGGGCCCTGCTCTCCCGGCAGCCTCTCTGCAGCCTGCAGCAGGGAGGCAGCTGGTCCCCAGGACAGCTGGGCTCAGCCCTCTTCCAAGGCTAGGGGCAGCGCAGCCACGTCCTGCAGGAGTCAGGTGAGGGGCTCCAGGCCAGGGGTCCCCTGGTGGGCGGTCAGGAGGCCAGATGTCGCAGGGCAGCCTGCAGGGACTTCCTCAGGAAGGTGGTGTTGGATTCCAGGGCCGTGGCCAGGCCCAGCTTCTGGGTCTCTGTGATCTGAGGAGGGAGAAGAATGTCAGAACTCCTTCCCCTCTCCCACTACCCCGAGGGCTCTGCTTGGGACAAAAGGAAGAGGAAGCTCCGGGCCATCCAACCTCATCGCTTCACCACAATGAACCAACCACAGACCAGGAGTCGAACAGAAGGCACACGGCCCACTAAGCCAGCCGCACCAATCAGGGTCAACAATTCCCGGGCGCTCCCTGTGAGACAGCACCACACACACATATACACACACACACACCTCACTCGTATGTGCATTAATTCATGTAAACCTTACAAGGCTCCCATTCTACAGACGAGAAAATAGGTTCAAAGCCACACTGTACAGGCTGCCTTCTGACAGAGCTCAAGGCCTCTTTTAATGCAAATGTGCCGGTCACCAGGCAGGCTGAGGATCTAAGGCCACTTCTGATGCCTCTCACATCAGACGTCTTTCTTCTAGGGCCTCCAGAGGGTCTCCAGGGGTCCAGGAGTCCCCTGAAACTACGCACCAGATGCATGTTCACACGTCGACTTTTCTGGATCCAAAACATCACACGGGCCTGGGATTCCTCCCGGCCTCCAGGGGGAGTACAGGGGGTGAGCCGTTGGTGCAGTGGTTAAGGCTCTACGTCTCGCATCACAGTTCCTGGGCTCAAGTCCCAGCTCCACTTCCAACTCCATCTTTCCGCTGCTACGCATCCTTGGAAGCAGCAGGTGGAGCCTCAACTACTCTGGGTCCCCACCGCCCACATGGGAGACACAGAAGAGCCCCGACTCCTGGCTTAGGCCCAGTCCAGCCTTAGCTGCCGTGGACACTTGAGATGGTGAACCACCAGATGGAAGATTTCTGTCTACTTTTCAAATATATTTTTTTAGAAGGTTTGTTTATTTGACAGGTAGAGTTACAGAGAGTGAAGGGGAGAGGCAGAGAGGGAGGTCTTCTATCTGCTGGTTCACTCCCCAAATGGCCACAACAGCCTAGAGCTGGGCCGATCCAAAGCCAGGAACCAGGAGCTGCTTCCCAGTCTCCCATGCAGGTGCAGGGGTCCAAGCACTTGGGCCATCTTTTACTGCTTTCCAGACCATAGCAAAGAGCTGGATTGGAAGAAGAGCAGCCGGGACTAGAACTGGCACCCATATGGGATGCTGGCACCACAGGCAGAGGATTAACCTACTGCACCATGGCACTGGCCCCTCAAATCTATTTATAAAGAACAATTTTTTTTTTTTGACAGGCAGAGTTAGATAGTGAGAGAGAGTCAGAGAGGAAGGTCTTCCTTTTTCTGTTGGTACACCCCCCCAAAAATGGCTGCTATGGTTGGTGTGCTGTGGCCGGCACGCTGCGCCGATCCGAAGCCAGGAGCCAGGTGCTTCCTCCTGGTCTCCCATGCGGGTGCAGGGCCCAAGCACTTGGGCCATCCTCCACTGCCTTCCCAGGCCACAGCAGAGAGCTGGACTGGAAGAGGAGCAACCGGGACAGAATCCGGCGCCCCAACCAGGACTAGAACCCGGGGTGCCGGCACCGCAGGCAGAGGATTAGCCAAGTGAGCCACAGCGCCAGCTTAAAGAACAATTTTAAGAGAAAATGGCAAGGGTTTGGCACTGTGGTGGAGAAGGTTAAGCCTCCACCTGCAGTGCTGACATCCCCTATGTGCACTAGCTGGGTCCCTGCTGCTCCACTTCCAATCCAGCTCCCTGCTAATGCGCCTGGGAAAGCAGCAGAAGATGGTGCAAACAGTTCAAGTCCCAGCTGCTCCACTTCCAATCTATCTCTCTGCTATGGCCTAGGAAAGTAGTAGAAGATGGCCCAAGTCTTTGGGCCCCTGCACCCACATGGGAGATCCAGAAGTTCCCAGCTCCTGGCTTTGGCCTGGCCCATCCTCAGCCATTGCAGCCATCTGGGGAGTGAACAAGCAGATGGAAGATATCTCCTTCTCTCTGTATCTACACCTTTCAGATAAACGAATAAATCTTTTTAAAAAAGAAAAGAAAATGGGGCCAGCACCATGGCATAGCAGGTAAAGTTGCCACCTGAAGTACTAGCATCCCATTTGAGCACTGGTTGGAGTCTCAGCTGCTCCACTTGTGTTTTTTTTTTTTTTTTTTTTTGACAGGCAGAGTGGACAGTGAGAGAGAGACAGAGAGAGAAAGGTCTTCCTTTGCCGTTGGATCACCCTCCAATGGCCGCCGCTGCAGCCGGCGCACCGCGCTGATCCAATGGCAGGAGCCAGGAGCCAGGTGCTTTTCCTGGTCTCCCATGGGGTGCAGGGCCCAAGCACCTGGGCCATCCTCCACTGCACTCCCTGGCCACAGCAGAGGGCTGGCCTGGAAGAGGGGCAACCGGGACAGAATCCGGCGCCCCAACCGGGACTAGAACCTGGTGTGCCGGCGCCGCATGGTGGAGGATTAGCCTATTGAGCCACGGCGCCGGCTCTCAGCTGCTCCACTTGTGATCCAGCTCTCTGCTGTGGCCTGGGAAAGCAGTGGAAGATGACCCAAGTCCTTGGGCCCTGCATCCGTGTGAGAGACCCAGAGGGGCTTCCAGCCAGATGGAAGACCTCTCTCTCTCTACCTCTCTGTAACTCTGCCTTTCAACTAAATAAATAAATCTTAAAAATAAATAAATACATAAAAGGGTAAGAAGCCAACAGGTAAGATCACCTGGACTTCAAGGTAAAGCGCCAACACACAGCCTACAGAGCC
Organism: Oryctolagus cuniculus; assembly: GCF_964237555.1. Classification (NCBI taxonomy): domain Eukaryota; kingdom Metazoa; phylum Chordata; class Mammalia; order Lagomorpha; family Leporidae; genus Oryctolagus; species Oryctolagus cuniculus. The sequence continues at coordinate 133,986,348 of NC_091436.1, forward strand.
CTCCGTAAAGTGCTCCCAGTCCCAGCCCTGGGGTGCCAAGGAAGTTGCTTTTACCTCTCTGAATCCCAATTTCCTAATCCATCAAACGGAGCTAATAACAGCATCTCTCCTAGCGCTGACACACAGAATAAGCCTGCCAGTTCATGTACGTGAGGGGTTTGGAAGCAAGCCTGAGCCCCAGCAGGAGCTACGGAAGCACGAGCTATGAGAACTGTGGAGGTCTGACCTTACCCCTCCACTCTCTGTTTTAGGCCCTCCCCTCCCGCAGTAACGCCTTGCAGGTCACCCACTGCTCACAGGGACGCTTTCCCTGGAATGCCCCTTCCACCACCTCTGACCCTTGGCAACCATGCACCCTATAATTATAGGACCCTTGGCGACCACGCGCCCTATAAGCATCAGGAAGCCTGTCCCAATTCCCACCCAGAAACAAGAAGCCCGTCCTCCTTTGCCAGAAACACGCATGCACACCTCTTACCTGGCTCTTGCACACATCACAGAAATCTGCTTACCACCCCTTTCCCCTCTCACTGGCCGCGGGTTGAGGGACAGGGTTGTCTCAAGGGCAGTGGACTGTATTATGGTCACTGTTGATTTCCCGACAGCCTGCACAGCACGGGGCTCAAAGAGGTGTTGGCTGCATGAAGGAACTCACAAGCACGCTCTTTCCCCAGTCCTGCGTCTGAGCGTGTGTCTTCCCAGATTAACAGCTCGGGGTTTTCTCCCTGGCAAATGTATTTGCAGCCCCTCGGGGCAGGCCCAGAGCAGCCCCTGTCAGCACTCACGCTGGCCTGGTACTTGGTCATCACCGTCAGCATGAGTTTGGCGCAGGCCATGGAGGCAGGGGCCGCCAGCCCCTCTTTACAGAGCTTCTCCATCAGGACACTGAACTTTTCGGGGGTCATCGCCACCTGCAGCATTGGGAGGTGGAGCATTGTTAGGAGAAGGCCCTGGCTCCGCATCCTGCCGACCCCGGACTCAATTCCCAACTCCCCCACTTCCAGACTGAGCCCCGGCTTCCACATGGGTAAAGTGGGACTCGTGATACCTAACCCTGCAAAAAGGTTGAGGTCACGCACATAGGAGCTGACACGCGGGCCTCAGGGGACGGCGGCTACTGTTGCTCAGGCTCAGACCAGGACCCAGAGGAAACCGTGGTTAGAGACACACAGGAGCGAGGGGCCTGTGTGATCACCTGCACCCTCCTAACAGCAGTGTGTAACCACGGCGCAGCAGGCACCCCGGGCACTTTACACCAACGAGCTCACTTAGGCTTTGCCTGGTGTCTGGGGGAGGTGCTGGCAGAACCCCCCCTTGTTTGGGTGAGAAAACTGAGACGTAGAGCAGTGAGGCCGCTCACCTAAGACAGACACAAGGGAGGCAAATCCCTTGCTAAGCAAGAGCAGTGGGGTGCAGAGCCCTGGCCCTGGGGCACCCCAACCCCGGTGGACACAGCAGCTCCGAGAGGGCTCCTCTGCAGCTCTGGCACTGGCTAGCCCGGGGAAGGGAACCTGCACGGCTGGGGAGAAACGGGGACTCTTCCTCACTGCATCCTTTTGAGCTTTTTTTTTTAATTTTATTTATTTATTTTTTATTTTTTTGACTGGCAGAGTGGACAGTTGAGAGAGAGAGACAGAGAGAAAGGTCTTCCTTTGCCGTTGGTTCACCCTCCAATGGCCGCTGTGGCCAGCGCACCGCAGGAGCCAGGTACTTATCCTGGTCTCCCATGGGGTGCAGGGCCCAAGCACCTGGGCCATCCTCCACTGCACTCCCGGGCCACAGCAGAGAGCTGGCCTGGAAGAGGGGCAACCGGGACAGAATCCGGCACCCCGACTGGGACTAGAACCCGGTGTGCCGGCGCCACAAGGCGGAGGATTAGCCTAGTGAGCCGTGGCGCCGGCCTCCTTTTGAGCTTTTAAAATTATGAACACACAGGGCCGGTGCTGTGGTGCAGCAGGTTAAGCTGCCACCTACAGCACCAGCATCCTGGTTCAAGTCCCGGCTGCTCCACTTCTAATCCAGCTCCCTGCTAATGGCCTGGGAGAGCAGCAGGAGATGGCCTGAGTCCTTGGGCCCCTGCCATCCATGTGGGAGACTGGGAAGAAGCTCCTGGCTTATGGCTTTGGTCTGACCCAGCCCCAGTCACTGTGGCCATTTGGAGAGTGAACCAGCAGATGGAAGACCTTTCTGTCTGTCCTTCTCTCTCTCTCTCTCTTTAAAATAAATCTTTAAAATAAATAAATAAATATTATGAACACATGGGGGTGGGCATGGTGGTGCAGTGGGTTACACCATCGCTTAGGACACCACATCCCCTAGAAGAGCACTAGTTCAGGCCCTGGTACTCTGCTTCCGATCCAGTTTCCTGCTAGTGCATCCTGGGAGTCAGTAGAGGACAGCTCAAGTGCTTAGGCCCCTGCCACCCACATGGGAGACCTGAATGGAGTTCTGAGCTCTTGGCTTCAGTCTGGCCTGACCCTGGCTCTTGCAGTCATTTGAGGAGTGAACCAGTGGATGGAAGACATCTCTCTCTGTCTCTCTGCCTTTCAAGTAGATGACCATAAATAAATAAACTTAAAACACAAAGTTGTGAACACATGATTACCTATTCAAAAAGAAAGCTGACACACACCAAAACACCCATGTCCAAGCCCTACAGATGGGGGAGGTGGAACCGGATGGACCCTACAGTCAAGCCCCGGCTACCTGCCTTGCCACTGCTACAGGGTGCCCGCTGCAGGGCAGCTGTCCAGCCTGCCCCTCCATCCCTGAGGGACTCAACCCAGGAGCCCTGCGGCCCTCCACAGCCCTGCAGCCGTTCTTGGTCCACTCTACCCCAAGGCAGCCGGCTCACCTGTTGCTCCAAGAGTGACTGCAACACCAAGAAAGTCTCCTCCTTCCAGGGCAGATCCAAGATTTGCCTGCAAAGCAGAGGCAGGCTGAGTGAGGCCTGGACTCGCACCCAAGCCTGGGGATCTACTGCTCCCATTCCCTGGGAAGCCCACCCCCAGCAGCAGGGGCTCTGGCTGCAGAGCCCAAGGGTGTGCGAGGAAGATGGCAACCCCAAGATCCCCAGGGGCTGACAAGGAAGGATTTGGTAGTGAGAGGTACAAAGGTCCCTAAACACAACCAGGAGGCGAGAGTGCATCCTGACGGGCAACGGCAAAGGCGACTCAGGAGAGCAGGTGAGGCAAGGGGAGCCTTCCCTGCAGGACCCCACCTGCCGCTCAGCTGCACGGCCCTCCCCTTGGCGGAAATGACAGTGTGCCCAGTCACGCTCCTTGGGTGCGCAGGCCTGGGTTTGACGCCAGGTGTGATACCACTGGCTGGCTGTGTGACCCTTGGCCAAGTCCCTGCACCTCTCTGAGGGGTTTTTCCACCTGCATCACAACCCCGCATGAAGACTGAGAATCCAAAGCAGAGGAAGTGCTTGACCACTGGGGGCTGGCATGATTCGGGGGCTGTCCCCCGCTCACACTTCCCATGATGCATTGCACGTCTGTGTTCAACAGAGTTGATTGTCTCACATGTCTGTGCCTTGACTCCCCAATTTTAACAGTTTAACACCAATTTCATACTGATTCTGAGCACTTACTGGATGCCAAAGAGTGTGCCTACGTTACACGTATTATCAAACTTAATGTCTGACAGAACCCTATTAAGTGAGTATCACCCTCCTTTGCCATGAGAAAACTGAGGCCCAGGGAATCGAGTCCACTGTCTGAGCTCATACATTGAAATGGACAGCAAGGCTGGGATCTGAGACCATGTCAGTCAACAGCTGTGCTGTGGCAGCCCACAGCAGGGCCCATTGGCCCCTGCCTTGTAGTCCTCAAGGCACCCAGCCCGGGACGAGTCCCACACTCTGCAGAGCCAGAGCTAGGAAGAATGGGGCCCTGGGCTCTGGAAGGAGCATGGGATGGCAACTGCACGGCCCACAGGTGGAAGGCACGGGCTGGGTTCTGGTGACAGGGAGGGGGACACGGGCCGTGCCGTGGCCTGTCTTTGAGGCATGGGGTCTGGTGCCCATCTCCAACCTCAGAGTGCCAGGAGCAGGCCTGGCCAGTGGAGAAGGTGGCAATGGGGGCAGCATGGGGGCTGCACACTCACTCTAGCATTAGAACCCGTGTGGCCGGCTCCAGGGACTTGTCCTTCACAAGGCAACACAGCAACTCGGTTTGAGCTAGACCTGGTGGGGGAGGGCAGAGGGGATAAGTCTGGGGGAGATATGGCAGGAAAAGATGAGGTTGGGGGCAGAACACCAGCCTGGTGTAGGGGCATCAGCAGGGAAGCCTCGGGCACCTTTACCACCGAACTCCTCCCAGGGCTGCCCTGGGGTGAAGGCCGCAGAGTTCCAGAATTACCTGTGCCTGAGGCCTGGAGCACGGGGCCGAGGAGGGCTCTGCAGAACGGGTAGGTATACTTGGCACAGAAGGCGGTCAGGGCAGCCGTGAGCAGGCGGGAGGCCGAGGAGGTCAGGGAGAGGATCTGCAGCCGACAGGGAAGGGGAAATGCCCAGGCTCTCCCTGCAGGACGCACGTGGACCCACCCAGTGGGAAAGACATGCACCACCCTCCCCAGCTTCCAACTCCAGAAGGCTCCTGGGTCAGCTGTTGGGAGGGTCCTGGGGAAAGGTCAGATGCCACGTGGGTGGACAGATGTCCAGGGGACCGTGACCTGCTGCTGGAGACAGGATCCTTTTTTTTTTTTTTTTTTTTTTTGAAAGGCAGAGTTACATAGAAAGAGAGAGATCTCCAAATGGCCTCAATGGCTAGGACAGGGCCAGGCCGAAGCCAGGACAGAAGGTTCATCCAGGTCTCCCAGTTGGGGACTTGGGCTATCTTCTATTGCCCTCCCAGGTGCATCAGCAGGGAGCTGGATTGGAAATGGAACAGCCAGGACTTGAACCAGCACCCACATGGATTACCGGCATTGCAGGCGACGGCTTACCCGTTACGCCACAATGCCAGCCCTGAGCATCCTTTACCCTAGACTGCTCAGGAAGCCCTTCTCCCAGGCACCCCCTGCAGAGGGCTCTTCAGACGCTCTCCCCAGGGTCCCTGGTGCTCCCAGTGCCTTGCGATGTACCTACCCGTCCAAGAAAGAGGCTCCTGGTCAGCACAGTCGCATTGCTGAGGCTAAGATCTGGGGAGAGGGCCAGCAGCCAGGTGCAGAGCTGCAGGACGCCCGTGTCGGAGAGCTGGGGGAGCTGCAGCTGGGCACACAGCAGGTCCACCTGCAACAGCAGCAGGAAGGCGCAGGGACGCTCAGTCTGTCCCGGCCAGGCTGTCACTAGCCAGCTGGGCAACAGAAGGGGCAGGGCACCGACGTTCCAAGGCAAAGGCCGACAGCTGCCCTGGGAGAGGGGACTGGGAGCTGAAAGAAACCACCCTGACCCCAGAAAACTCCCACGAGGTATGGAAACTAACTTAAACGAGAAAACGCAGGGAAGCGCAGTGGTAACCTCGAGGCCAGGATCCCTTTCTGGACTCACCTGGTCAGGACTACATTCGTGGAGTAGCTGCAGCTCCACTGGGGGGGCGTCCTCGAACCCCTCCAATCCCTAGGGAGGCAAATCCTACGTCAGGGCTGGCAGGGGGCTTAGTGACAAGTCACCGAGGCCACCCTTCCATTGGCAAGGGCAGTGGCAGAGATCCTGGAAGGGGCCATTGGAGGAGAGGGGTCTGCACAGGCATGTACCACGTAAGGCAGCTTCAGCGATGGGCCACGTGTGTGACAGCGGGCTCAAGGCATCACGCGCGGCCTGGGCCTGCGGAAGCTGGAGCCGTCTCCATTTGTGAGGTACGCTCTGGGATGCTCACGCAAGCATGCCATCACTCCAACCCTGCCTCCCCCACCTGCCCATGCTCACTGCACTGGGCCTCCCTGGGCATGGCTGAGGGCTGGGCAGAAGCAAAAGGAAGCTGTGGTGAGCAGGGTAGGGCCAGGCACCTTCCCAGAAGTCTTCAGCAGCTGCTGCAGCCTGGGAACCTGGTCCTGTTGGGGAGAGCCCAGTCAATGCCAAGTCCTCACCCCAGCCATGACGCCCCCAGCCCTGGCCTGGCTCCTTCTCCTGAGATGCAACCCTCCCCTGGCCCCTGATCAGTGGGAGGGGGTGGGCAAAGAGCAAGAACATGAAGCCTGTGTGTTAAAAAGCATCTAAGAATCCAAAGTAGGCAAGACCATGTGCGACCAGCTGTCTGAAGCTGTCTTCTGTGTATCCAAGCCTAATGGGGTAGAGCCAGGCTTTGGGCTGGGAGGGCAGGCAGATGCTGCCATGATTCTCCTCCCACAGGAGGGGTGGTCGGGGGCAGTTCCAGGGCCTCTCCCCTTACACTTTACCCTCTGAGCCCACACTAGAGCATTTCCACCTCTAACGGCTCCCTCCCTACCCCTAGCGTGTGGAGTAGAAGCTGAACACCCTCCACCCATCCCCCAGCTCCACGGACGAATCACCCCACTGGGAAACAGCACCCCAACCAGTCTTCCCCAGTCCTGCAGGATCACTCTAGCCTCCCCACCACAGTACCTGGACAGCTTTGGGCAACTCCAAACTCAGAGCAGGGCCCCGCGCGTCTTCCGTGCTCCGGCCAGCCTCACCGCTCTCCGCTCCCACAACAGGGTGGCTCTCCACCAGTGCCACGACTCCTCCATCTGCCAGGGATTCCAGTGACTCGTGCTCAGATCCCCCCTCCTCCTCCTCTTCTTCCTTGTCTTCCTCTTCTTCCCTTTCTGAATACCGCAACCTTTTGGGGGCCTTCTCCCCATCAGAAGTGGCAGGCTCTTCCTCGGGCTCCTTCCTGCGTTTCCCACGCTGCTGGGAGTCCCTGTCCTCTTCCTCCTCTTTCTCCTTGGGGTCTGGTGCCTGGGGCAATGTCAACCTCCTGCCCCCGTGTCCCAGCCGCCCACACAGGCCTTGGAGCTGTTTCTGGCAACTGTCAGACAGTGGGGAGGGTGCCTGGCCAGAGGCCCCGACCCCCACATCCCTCCGCAGCAGTTCTCCCAGGGCCTGGAGCCAGGCGTCAGGGTCCGAGACACAGTCCTGCCGGGCAATCTGCAGCACAGAGAGGAGCCCGCTTTCGGGCAGCGACGGCCGGACAGCCATCAGCAGGGTCATCAGGTTCCTCTGGCATAACTGAGGCAATCGTAGCAACAGCGGTTTCCTGGGTAGCAGAGGGAGAACAACTTCGTATCAGACCAGACTGGGTAGAGCCGGGAGGCAGGACCCGCGAGAGTCAGTGTGGATGGAGCTGGGGCCAGCACGAGAGAGTACTGAGCATCTATTAAACACCAGGCCCTGCTCTTTGACCTCTCTGACGCAATTTAGCTCCAGAATTCCTGTTAGGTGGCCCGGTGTCGTGCTGTGCCACGGGTGGGTTAAGCTCCCGCTTGCAATGACAGCATCTCATTTCAGAGCAATAGTTCAAATCCTGGCTGCTGAGCTCCCAATACAGCCCCAGCCGTGACAGCCATCTGCTAAGTGAACCAGTGGATGGAAGCTATCTTTCTGTCTCTCTCTGTCATTCTTTCAAATATATATATATATATATATAAAAGAATTCATATTGGAACCTACTGTATAATAAATCTATGCTTTTTCATCTTTTTTTTTTTTTTTTTTTTTTTTTTTTTTTTTGACAGGCAGAGTGGACAGTGAGAGAGAGACAGAGAGAGAAAGGTCTTCCTTTGCCGTTGGTTCACCCTCCAATGGCCGCCGCTGCAGCCGGCGCACCGCGCTGATCCTGGCAGGAGCCAGGAGCCAGGTGCTTTTCCTGGTCTCCCATGGGGTGCAGGGCCCAAGCACCTGGGCCATCCTCCACTGCACTCCCTGGCCATAGCAGAGAGCTGGCCTGGAAGAGGGGCGACCGGGACAGAATCCGGCGCCCCCACCGGGTCTAGAACCCGGTGTGCCGGCGCCGCAAGGTGGAGGATTAGCCTATTGAGCCACGGCGCCGGCTCTTTTCATCTTTTTTTAAAGACATTTATTTACTTGAAAGGCAGAGTCACAGAGAGGCAGAGGCAGAGAGAGAGGTATTCCATCTGCTGGTTCACTCCCCAGTTGGCCACAATGGCTGGAGCTGCACCAATCCGAAGCCAGGAGCCAGGAGCTTCTTCCGGGTCTCCCACATGGGTGCAGGGGTCCAAGGACCTGGGCTATCTTTTACTGCTTTCCCAGGCCATAGCAGAGAGCTGGATCAGAAGTGGAGCAGCCGGGACTTGAACCAGTGCCCATAAGGGATGCTGGCACTGTACACCACAATGCTGGCCCCTTTTCAAGTTATTTTATGTAAAAGTTATTTCCAGATTTTAAGTAAAAATAATACCCAGGATACTGAGTAGTAATGTTTAGCAGGTGGCCCTGCGGCCACCCCTTAGCAGTCAATGCCCCAGAATTCTCAGGGTTCCTCATCTGGTCAGCTCTGAGGATCCTTTCACTGAACCATGGGCTCCCGGAAGGCAGAGGCAGTGTCTCCTTCCTCTGCGTCCCAGTACTCAGCAGAGGCCCAGGGCACACCCTCAGTGAATGAACTCCCTGTGAGCAAGCCTCCCAGAGGCAGTGGAGCTGGAAGCAGGAGACCAGAGAATAACCTTTCACTGTCACTTCCGGCTTCCCAGCAGCCAAGGGGGAGGCAGAGGGGACAGAGGCTGTTTCGGAGCCTCAGAAGTAAGAAGAGAATGAAGACACCCTCCTACAAGCACCCAGCATTCTCTACTCAGCACTACCTCCTGGTGCTGCAGAGGCCCACGATGCAACACATGGCCGTCCGGAATTTTGCTAGCAAGAACCCAGAGCCTGTGTGACCTGAGGTTCCGTGCGCAGCAAGTCATGGCGCCATCAAGCCCAGCACCCATCATGCCTCAGCTCCTGCCAACGTGACTGTGCATCACCCAGACACTTGGGATGTGAGAGAAACACACAAACTCTACTTCTTTATGCAAAACAGATACTATGTGAGGGAGATGGGAGGGTATTTGATGGCTGAAAGGGAAGACCCACCCTGCAACAAGGGTTCTTAACCTTTTTTAGGGCCCCTAATCACAGCAAGTGAATTAAATAAAATACCTAGGATTACAAAGGAAATCCATGTTCTATTCAAGGGCCCCAGTTTAAGCAACCCTTCTTACCCTTACTCTATTTAGATAAAGCAGACAACTGGATAAACATTTTTTTTAAAGACTTATTTATTTGAAAGAGTTACAGAGAGAGAGAGATCTTTCGTCCACTGGTTCACTCCTCAAATGGCCCCAACAGTCAGGGCTGAGCCAGGTGGAAGCCAGGCACCAGGAGCTTCATCCTGGTCTCCCACATGGGTCGCAGGGGCCCAAGGACTTTCACTGCTTTCCCAGGCACATTAGCAGGGAGCTGGATGGGAAGTGGAGCAACTGGGACTCAAACCAGCACCCATATGGGATGCTGGCATCACAAGTGGTGGCTTAAACCACTACACCACGAAGCCAGTCCCCTAAACAAACATTTCCAAAGCCTTCAATTTGGGGATTTGGACATGTTCTCCTGACCCATCTGCTGAAAGAAAGAAATTCAAAATACAGTATGTGAAGAACATAACAGAACATCTACTTCCACTTATTTGTCTAAAAGCTGAGAAATTAAGCATTACTAATGTTTCCCGTACAGACTGGCCTTCCTACACCAGTCTCCAGCTCAGTGCTTGGGGAGGGGTATCCAAAAAGAGCAGGAAGGCCTGCACCACGAGGGGCTGCAGGCGCACCTCCCTCGCTCCTTGGCCACTTTCTGTGTATTTAGATCAGCTATGCTAGCCAAGGGCATGTATGGATGCCCCGTCATCTGTTCTAACGAAGTGGACGTGTCACTTCAAAGGAGCCTGCAAAAAAACTGAAGATAACACTAGTAATGGGAGCACAACCCAATAGCACTTCTGCTCCTGGCAGACGCTGTCTGCCTGCAGAGGTATTTAAAACACCAAACTCAAAAAGCAGAGGAGATGGCCCGAGAATTTGGAGCCCTGTTATCCGTGTGGGAGACTGGATGAAGCTCCTGGCTTCCACCTGGCTCACCCTGGTGGTTGTGGCCATCTGGGGAGTGAACCAGCCGATGGAAGATCTCTCTCTCTCTCTCTCTCTCTAACTCTCCCTCTCTCTCTGTAACTCTGCCTCTCAAAGAAATAAGTAAATCTTTAAAAACAAATGAATAAACTCAAAGTCATTCAGAAAACTAAATTATAAAGAACGCTGACATACAGTCTCACAGTCAACAATCCCGTGAGTATTAAGGAAACTGACGTGTCGTGCCAGTGTTGTGGCAGAAAAGGTTAAGCCCCCGCCTGTGCCCACTGCATCCCTTATGGCTGTGGATTCCAGTCTGGCTGCTCCTGGCTGTTCCACTTCCAATTAGCTCCCTACTAATGCGCCTGGGAAAACAGCAGAAGACGGCCCAAGTACCTGGGCCCCAACACGCAGGTGGGAGACCGGATGAAGCTCCTGGCTTTGCCACTGCAGCCATCTGGGGAGTGAGCCAGTGGACGAAAGACCTGTGTCTTTCCTGCTGGCTCTCTTTCTACCTTTCAAGTAATATAATAAATCTTAAAAATAAAAAAAGTGATCTTGCCTTAAAGTTCTTATGTTTCAAAAAGGAACTGGATGAAGCCACCAGGCTTAGCGGTTTATCCCACCTTTTAAATGTTCTAACCATTTTTGTGCATTATATGATGTACATTTTTTTTAAAGATTTATTCCATTTACTTGAAAGACGGAGCCACAGAGAGAGGCAGAGACAGGTCTTCCATCCGCTGGTTCACTCCCCAGATGGCCACAATGACCGAAACTGGGCCGATTCAAAGCCAGGAGCCAGGAGCTTCTTCCGGGTCTCCCACGCGGGTGCAGGGGTCCAAGGGCTTGGGCCATCTTTCACTGCTTTCCCAGGCCATAGCAGGGAGCTGGATCAGAAGTGGAGCAGCCGGACCAGAACTGGAACCCATATGGAATGCCTGCGCTTCAGGCCAGTGCTTTAACCCGCTGCGCCACAGCGCCAGCCCCTATGATGTGCATATGTTAACACACGTGTACCTTTTATACATAAGCATACCTACACGGTCCCCGCCTCCCGTGACCGTGGGGGACTTACAGTTCCAGGCGGCCGTCAGGCCCCTGCACGACCGGCTCCTCCCGGCACAGCGCCTCGAGGAAGCCGCCCCAGCAGAAGGGCTCCCCGCCGCGGCGGCGCAGCGCCCGCAGCACCCCGAGGCCGCGCCGCGCGCCCTCGGGCCCCGCCTGCAGCGCCTGCAGCAGCAGGCGGGCGGGGGCCTCCAGCCGCGCCCAGGGGGCCGACCCCGCGCCCTCAGCCGCCGCAGCGGCCGCCGCGTCTGGGGCCGCCATGCCCAGGCTCGGGCGCCGCGCCGCCTCCGCTCTGGGTTGGGAAAACCGAGGACCCCGCGGTGAACCCCTCTAGCGCCCGCCACACCCGGCTGAAGCCCCCGGCGCGCGGTCCTGAGGGGAAGAGTGGAAGCGGGGAGCGGGTTCGGAGTGGGAGGCGGGGTGCGAGGCCGGAAAGGGCGGGGTCGAGAACGGTCCCGGGCAGAAAGTGGGGCGGGGCCAGGATGGGCGTTCCCTGGGCGGGGTTAGCCCTGAGTGGGGCGGGGCTTCGTGGAGGGGCGGGTCCTCGGGAACTGACCCAAAGCCGCCACCTCCATCACTTCCGAAGTAGTGGACAGAATGGATGCCAGGGGTCAAAAATGTCCTATCTTTTAGCTGATGCCCGTGTTGCTTGTAAATCATAGGCTTTGCGATAAGGCTTGACCACAACTTAACAGCCCACTTAGCTTCACCTTTTCCATAGGCCAAAGACCGTCATCGTTTGAGTTTCCATCCTCACCAGAAATATTATTGGATGTCCACATATCCCTGAGAATGGGGTTGCAGTAAAAGTCAATGCCATCGGTATAACCGAAGCCATTTAATTAAAAATAATTTGAGGGGCTGGTGTCGGGGCATAGCAGGTAAAGCTGCCGCCTGCAATGCCAGCATCCCATATGGGCACAGGTTCCTGTATTGGCTGTTCCACTTCCGATCCTGCTCCCTGCTAACGGGACTGGGAAAGCAGTGGAAGATGGCCCAAGTTTTTGGGACCCTGCACTCACGTGGGAACTCGGAAGAAGTGCCTGGCTCCTGGCTTCAGCCTGGTCCAGCCCCTGTCATTGCAGCCATTTGGGGAGTAAACAAGCAAATGGAAGATCAGTGTATGTGTGTGTGTGTGTGTCTGTCTGTCTGTCTGTGTCTCTCCTCTCTCTATAACTGTCTTTCAAATAAATAAGTAAATAAATCTCAAAAAAAAAAAAAAAAACACCTGGGGCTGGTGCTGTGGCATAGCAGGTTAAACTGCAGTCTGCAGTGCCAACATCCCATAATGGCGCCTTTTGGAGTCTCAGCTGCTCCACTTCAGCCCAACTCCCTGCCAGTGCACCTGGGAAAGTAGCAGCAGATGACCGAAGCTCTGGGCCGCTGCCACCCATGTGGGAAACCCAGAAGAAGCTCCTGGCTTTGGCTTGGCCCACCCCTGACTGTTGTGGACATATGGAAAATGAACCAGCAGATGGAAGATCTCTCTCTCCCCCTCCCCCTCCCGCTCTGTCTGTAATTCTACTTTTCAATAACTAAATAAATATTAAAAAAAAAAAAAACAAGGCCCTGGCAAGAGGGCAGGAACATTTCCTTCCTGGGAGTCCTCCATCCCACCTGTGTCCCCCGCTGTGTCCCTGGGGCACTTCCCGGGGGTGGAGGACTTGTACTCTTGTCCCCGTCAAGCCCCTGAAGAGAAAGATCTATCACATACACCCCCAGCCCCTCTTCCTCACCTTGATCTTGGCTGCCACAGCATCCTGCTGAGTTCTGAGCCCCAGAAGGTCCTGCTCAGGGCGTAGTCCCCAAAGAACACACGGGCCTCTGGGTGCTCCCTGGGGAAGACGCTGAGCCCTGCACCTGGGAGGGGGAGGGGAAGCAGTGGAAGCCCATCGGCCGCAACCCCAGCTGCCCAGGAGCAGGGGAACTGAGGGCTCGCACACCAGGCGGGCGGCTGCAGCTAACACAGAGGTGCTGCAGCTACACACACACTGCTGACGTCACAGACACCAGACACAGGGGTCACGTTTGTCACAGACATTTATTAGAAGCTGTGGCCCGCGGCCTCCTCTGCCCCATGTCCCTGCTGTGACCCCTCGCTCCCAGAGGCCAGCTGTGTTCTCCCAGGCTGGGGAGGACCAGAGGTCAGGGCCTTAACAGGATGCAGGCGCAGGCGGATGCAGTCAGATTTGAGGGGCACAGCCGCTCCTCTGCGTGAAGAACCCACAGCAGATCCGGCTGTGAGAGCGCGGAAGAGGAGACCACTCCTAAAAGCCTGGTTTCCCCGGGAACGAGGAGCACCTGAGGCTCACACATAAGGCAGGGCAGGTTGCACATAGCACCAGTGCACCGTATCTAGGCAGGCGCCGCTAGCCTCACAGTGTAGATGCCCCGTTTGTTTCCACTGTCTTCCAGCAGATGGCAGTAAAGTGTCTTAAGGAAACCCTGCTACAATTCTTGCAGTCTCCATATGGGCCAGCAGTGGTCCAGGGGACCTCTTTTCCTCTTTTTAACTAATTAAAAAAAATTTTGTGTTAATTTTCATTTTATTTGGGCCAGCGCCGTGGCTCAATAGGCTAATCCTCCACCTTGTGGCGCCGGCACACCGGGTTCTAGTCCCGGTTGGGGCGCCGGATTCTGTCCCGGTTGCCCCTCTTCCAGGCCAGCTCTCTGCTATGGCCAGGGAGTGCAGTGGAGGATGGCCCAGGTGCTTGGGCCCTGCACCCCATGGGAGACCAGGAAAAGCACCTGGATCCTGGCTCCTGCCATCGGATCAGCGCTGTGCGCCGGCTGCAGCGGCGGCCATTGGAGGGTGAACCAACGGCAAAGGAAGACCTTTCTCTCTCTGTCTCTCTCTCTCACTGTCCACTCTGCCTGTCAAAAATAAAAAAAATAAAAAAAATTTTTCATTTTATTTGAAAGACAGAGAGATATATAAACAGAGAACGATCAGGTTTGCTCCCCAATGCCCACAGGGCTGGGCCAGGCCAAAGCCAGGAGCCAGAAATTCAGTCCAGGTCTACCATCACCTGATAGCTCCAAAAGTGCACCTTAGCAGGAAGCTGGAATCAGAAGTGGAGCCAAGGGGCCAGCATTGTGGCGTAGCAGGTAAAACCTCTGGCTGCAGCACCGGTATCCCATATAGGCTCTGGTCCATGTTCCAGTTGCTCTTCTTCTGATCCAGCTCCTTGCTAATGACCTAGGAAAGCACTGGAAGATGGCCCAAGTCCTTGAGCCCCCGCACACACATGGGAGACCCAGAAGAAGTTCCTGGCTCCTGGCTTCATCTTAGCCAGCCCTGGCTGTTGTTAACCCTGACTTTCAAATAAATTAATAAATGTTTTAAAAAAATAAAAGTGGAGCCAGGATTCTAACCTGGGCACTCCAGAATGTGTGTATGTGTCCCCAAGAGGTATCTTAAACACCGCCAAATGTCTGCCCTCGACTCAACTTTAGCCATAGCATCAAAGAGGGAGGGTAGGGGCCTTGCCGGGGCCTGGAGCCTGGCCTGGTGGTGCTGGCCAGCAAGGAGGTTGGCGGCCGTTCCTGGCTGTCCCTGTCTGCATCATGGGCACGGGCACGAGCACCGGGGGTGGGCAGCAGCGGGCTGCAAGACCAGGGTTCCTGCAGGGCCTCTGAGCAGGGTGTCTGTCCCTTCCACCTGCTACCTCCTGCAGATTCCCAGAGGAGAGAGACTCTCCGTGCCTCTGTGGCCGTGTTTCAGAAGCCCAAGACCCTGGGTGGAGGTCAGTTCCAACTGGGGCCCTTGCAGGGTGACAGGTGGTCCCACCGCAGGGGGCCTCCAGGCCATGGATGTTGATAGTGGCAGGGGAAAGAGGAGAGTGAGGCACAGGGCTCAGAGCCAGCTCACCTGGGACTCGGAGCCGAGCGGGGAGAAGGGACTCGGGGAAGATCCCCGGTGGCAAAGTGGCGGCTCAATAGCCCGCTGGCGGGCCCCGAAGACCAAGTGGCCAAGACAGTGTCTGGGTCATTCGGAGCCCTGTTTCAGTTCCTGCCTTTGTGTTCTCTCGAGAGACAGCTTGTGTGATCAGTGAGAGGAAGCAGGCTCCCGACTTGGCCCTGGGGAACCTGCGTGAGTAACTCGTCTGATGCTTGGTTTCCTCCCTTAGACAGGAAGCAGCCACGTCCGCTCCTCCCAGGCGCTCGGTTAGGCACAGTGATGACTTCCTCCAGGGTTCTAGAGTCAGAATTCTGGGTTCAAATTCTGGTACCAGGGTCGCCTCCAAAGGCAGCTGGTTAAGCCGCCACTTGCGATGCTAGCATCCCACATGAGCGCTGGTGTGACGGCTACCTGCTCTGCTTCCTATCCAGCTCCCTGCTAATGCACCCGGGAAAACAGCGGGAGGTGGTCTGAGTGCTCAGGCCCCCACATCCACCTGGGAGACCCGGATGGAGTTTCAGGCTCCTGGCTGTTATGGCCATTTGGGGAGTGAACCAGTAGATGGATAATCTTTCTCTACCTCTCTCTGTCACTTAAATAAATCTCTTTTGAAGGGTAGAGCCCTGTATAGTCGCAGAGGACCCCCCAGATTATGCATCCGGCTCTGCCAGGCACCCCTCTACTTCTTGGTGGCCTTGCCTTAGTCTCCTTGTTTGTGAAGTGGGGATGATGACAGCACCCATGTCATGGGCTGTGTCACACTTAGAGGGAGCAGCTGGAGCGCCTGGCACGCAGCAGGCCCTGAGTTGTTGTCACTGCTGTGTTCATCACTGTCACCACCCAGTGGCTGCTGACGGTCCCGTGGGAGGTGGAGGAGAGGGGGCGGAGGCGAGCGGGGCAGGTGTTTGTGAGTTTACTATGCGTCCAGGTCTGGGCTGGGCACGGGAAGGAGGTGGGGGCAACTCTGTCCTTGTCATGCAACCCCCTGCGTCGCCTGGAGCTCCCTCGGGAGGTGGCCACGGCAGCGGGGTTCTCGTCCCTCGAGAACCCAGGCTGACCCAGTCTGCGGCGAGGGTCTGCAGGGGCGTGGCTCCCACCTCTTTCCCAGGTGGTGTCCGAGGGCAGGGCACTGGCCCAGAAGCAGGCAGCGGGAGGGAAGTTGGTGACAGGTACAGGAGGATCTCGCTGCTGAAGGAGCCGGACGGTTAGTCAATGCTCCCTCGTCCCCGCCCCCGTGAGGGAACCCGGCCCCAGGACGGGACCCGGGCAGGTGAGTGAGGCACTCGCCTCGGACATGAAATTTCAGGGAATACCAGAAAAGCCAAGTACGTGAGAGAAATACTATTTTATTTCAAAAGACCAAAACTCATGCCAAAAAACAAACAAACAAACACACAATGAAGGAAATAGCAGACTTGAAATAAAGACAGGATCCAGCCCTGCCCGGCTCCCCTGTCCAGGCCCTGCAGCAAGGGCGTGGAGGACCACGAGCAGTGCAGGCTGGCACAGGGCCCACGGCACTGGCAACATGGTGACCGCAGGGTGGGGGCTTCCTCTAGGCAGGGGAGGCTGCTGAGGTGCTGGTGACAAACGCCAGTACAATTATAGTCCCTACTAAGGTGCCCTCGACGGCGGTGACTGCTGCTTTTAGTGGCACTGCTGAGGGCCAGGGTGTCGAGTGTAAGGTCACTCAACAGCTCATTGTGACAACAGACCACTGTGTAATTTCTGGCGTTTATCAGAGGAAATTAAGAAAACAACTTGAGTGATCCTACAACAGCAAAACACCTATCATTCCTGTGCACCTGTTTATGTCAGCAAGATTTCCCGAATGCATGGGTGTACAAAGAGTAAAAATAGCAACGGAGTTGGCCTTGAGCCTGTCTCATTCTAACAATTAAGTAATATTTATCCAAGGATACATGAGCTTCTGGGGGAAAAGGAAAAGCTCCTAGCTCAGCGGCAGATTGCTAAAGAAAGTTTTTTGTTATTTAATAATTAACCGTTAATGTGTATTTAAGTTGCTTTGATCAACTGAGTAATACTAATAACTAGGTCTAGAAAAAAATTGTATTCGCTTCACAAATATTGTTGTTACAGGAACTATGATGATCAATAAAACACTAATGAGAATAAAAATATTAAGAGGCCAGAGCCGTGGCTCACTTGGCTAATCCTCTGCCTGCGGCGCCGGCACCCCGGGTTCTAGTCCTGGTTGGGGTACCGGATTCTGTCCGGGTTGCTTCTCTTCCAGTCCAGCTCTCAGCTGCGGCCTGGGAAGGCAGTGGAGGATGGCCCAAGTGCTGGGGCCCTGCACCCGCATGGGAGACCAGGAGGAAGCACCTGGCTCCTGGCTTCAGATTGGCGAAGCACGCCGGCTGCAGCGCGCCGGCCGTAGTGGCCACTTGGGGGGTGAACCAACGGAAAAAGGAAGACCTTTCTCTCTGTCTCTCTCTCATTGTCTAACTCTGCCTGTCCAATATATATATATATATATATATATATGGAGAAAATTCAATACACCAGGCATTTAAGAAGAGAGAATTATGTAAAACAATAGCATCTGTTCATATTTTTTGGAAAATGGAATTAAAAGATGTTTCTTTCACAGCAAGAAAAGTTTGAAATCTGTACATAGTTTTTTCTTTTTCTTCTTAAATATTTATTTATTTGAAAGTCAGAGTTGGGGCCAGCATTGTGGCATAGGTTAAGGCTCTGCCTGCAGCACCTGCATTCCGCATGGGCACCTGTTCAAGTCCTGCCTGCTCCACTTTTGATCCAGCTCACTGCTAACGCATCTGGGAAGGCAGCGGAGGATGGCCCAAGTGCTTGGGTCCCTGCACCCATGTGGGAGACCTGGAAGAAGCTCCTGGGTCCTGGCTTTAGCCTGGCCCAGCCCTGACCATTGCAGCCATTTGGGGAGTAAACCAGTGGATGGAAGACCTCTCTCTCTTCTCTCTATGTATCTCTGCCTTTCAAATAAATAAAAAGAAAGGGAGAAAGAGAGAAATAAAGCAAGAGAGAAAGTGAGGAAGGAAGGAAGGAAGGAAGGAAGGAAGGAAGGAAGGAAGGAAGGAAGGAAGGAAGGAAGGAAGAAAGGAAGAAAGGAAGAAAGGAAGAAAGGAAGAAAGGAAGAAAGGAAGAAAGGAAGAAAGGAAGAAAGGAAGAAAGGAAGAAAGGAAGAAAGGAAGAAAGGAAGAAAGGAAGAAAGAAAGAAAGAAAGAAAGAAAGAAAGAAAGGAAGAAAGAAAGAAATCAGAGTTACAGAGAGAGAGAAATCTTCCATCTGCTGATTCACTCCTCGATGGCCAGGGCTGGGCCAGGCTGAAGCCAGGAGCCAGAGCTTCATCTGGGTCTCCCACATGGGTGGCAGCGCTTGGGCCATCCTCCGCTGCTTTTAGCAGGGAGCTGAATTGAAAATGGAGCAGCCAGGGTACAAAGTGGCACCCATATGGGATGCCGGCATCGTAGGTGTCAGCTTTACCTGCTACGCCTCAACGCAGATCCATAGTTTTTTCCTAATACAGATTTCTTGTGATTTTTTTTATTTGACAGGTAGAGTTATAAACAGTGAGAGAGACAGAGAGAAAGGTCTTCCTTCTGTTGGTTCACTCCCCAAATGGCTGCCACAGCCAGCACTACGCCGATCCAAGGCCAGAAGCCAGGTGCTTCTTCCTGGTCTCCCATGCGGGTGCAGGGCCCAAGTACTTGGGCCATCCTCCACTGCCTTCCCGGGCCACAGCCGAGAGCTGGACTGGAAAAGGAGCAACCAGGACTAGAACCCGGTGCCCATATGGGATGTCAGCACTGCAGGTGGAGGATTAACCAAGTGAGCCACGGCGCCAGTCCCTCTCATGAATTTTGAAGGCACCTAGTATTCCTTGGATTTCAAAATTTGTTTGCATCAGTTCATTTTTTAAAAAAGATTTATTTTATTCATTTGAAAGGCACAGTCATACAGAGAGATCTTCCATCCCCTGGTTCACTCCCAAAATGGTCACAATGGCCAGGGCTGGGCCACACCAAAGCCAGAAGCCAGGAGCTTCTTCTGGGTCTCCTCATGTGTACAGGGGCCCAAAGACTTGGGCCGTCTCCTATAGCCTTCCCAGGTGCCTCAGCAGGGAGCTGGATCAGAAGACGAACAGCCAGGACTTGAACCAGTGTCCATATGGGATGCCAGCACTGCAAGCAGTGGCTTTACCCGCTATGCTACAGCGCTGGCCCCTCATTTTTTTCTTTCAACAAGATGGTATTACATGTTAGATCCCCCTGGTATTAAATGCCACTGAATACCTTTAAAAAGTAATGTACTTATTCAAACCCCTCCTGCTCTCCTGCCATGTCTGGTTAGCTGCTCTTGGAACTGTCGCTCCCCCTCTTCGTGGAGGAACGACACAGGACCCTGCGCTGTTCTTTCGTCTGCTCGGCCCTCCCCGGGTTTGCTGCTGGTTCTTCCCGGGTTGGCTACTGTCCCTTCCACCTCCGTGGAAGGGCAGTTCCCCCTGCCACATTCCCCACTTCCGCAGGGGAGCGGCACACCGCCGGCCGGCTCTCTCGGGGGCTGCACAGGTGTTCCCCTTAGATGTTCCCGTTAGATGTTCCTGGTGCATGCCGTCTCTCTCCTCCTTTATAGTCCTCCTCCACCAATCCTAACTCTGCTACCCACACGCCGAGTACGCTGCTCTCCTCCAATCAGGAACAGGTCCTGCAGCTTGTCAAGTTGGTGAGAGGCAGCTGGGTAGAAGCTGTTGCCTCCTCTCCCAGCGCCATATTGTGGGAGAGCAGATGCATAGAATAAGTCTTAATTCCAGTAACTTAGTCTAGTCCGAGTTGCTCCCCACAGGAACAAGCTCGCCACAGGACATGAAGTGTAGCCTGAAACACCAGGGAATTGTTGTGGTTTAAGCCACCATGTGTGACACAGGCATCCCATAGCACAGCACCAGCTCAAGTCCCAGCTACTCTGCTTCTGTTCCAGCTCCCTGCTAATGCGCCTGGGAAAACAGCCAGGGATGGCCTTGGTGCTTGAGCCCCGGCTTATCTCAGCCCTGGCTGTTGGCAGCCATTGGGAGAGTGAACTTGCAGATGGAAGATCTCTTTTTTTTTCGCTCTGTTTCTCTCTGTCACTGTGCCTTCCAAATAAATAAATAAATCTTTAAAAAAAAGAAAAGAAGTCCCGGGGACTTAGCTGTTCCACAGAGCCCCAGCCCAGAGGTGCCCCTGGCTATCAGAGCTTTGCAACTGTCCTCACTGCAGAGTCTGGAAAAACTGAGAAGCCCCCACAGGAAGACTGAGGCCAAATTCTGAGACTGGGGACATTGAACACAGCCTTCAAAATCTCGGCGAATCGCAAGCCCTGGAAAAGAAGGATTTAGAATGAAAAAAAATTAGGCGCTGTGTTATAGCCAGAAAACCTGCCATCTGCAATGCCAGCACCCTATATGGGCTCTGGTTCAAGTCCCAGCTGCTCCACCTCCAATCCAGCTCCCTGCTAATGTGCCTGGGAAAGCACAGGAAGATGGCTCAAGTGCTTGGGCCCCTGAAACCACATGGGAGACCAGGAAGAAGCTCCTAGCTCCTGGTTTTGGCCTGGCCCAACCCTGACCATTGCAGCCATTTAGGAATTGAACCAGTGGATGAAAGCCCTCTCTCTAACTCTGACTTTCAAATAAATAAATACATTTCAAAAAATAAATAAAATAAATAAATATAATCTTTGGTGGGGCCAGCACTGTGCTACAGTGAGTTAAGCCACTGCCTGCAGTGCCCACATCCCATATGGGCATCAGTTCAAGTCCTGGCTGTTCCACTCCCAATCCAGGTCCCCGCTAACATGCCCAGGAAAGCAGCAGAAGATGGTCCTAGTGCTTGGGCCCCTGTCACCCACATGGGAGACCAGACTCCTGTTTAGCCCAGTCCTGGCTGTTGCAGCCATTTGGCGAGTGAACCAGCAAATAGAAGACCTCTGTCACTCTGTTCATCAAATAAATAATAACAAAAACAGATCAGTGGGTGACTGCAAAGTTAGGGTGGGCTTGGAGGTGGTGGGGGCTGGGGGCGGTGGGAGCCAGGGGTTGGTTGGAGGTGAGTCACTCTGGAGGAGTTTCTTGTCTCCTAAGAGAAGAGCCAGTGACCCTCAGAGCAAGGGGCTTGTAGGCCTCATGTCTCCAGCCCACCAGTGGGAGGGCTCTGCACCTAAGGGCCACCCCTGATGCTAATGCCCAGGACTGCTGGAGGCCACCACATCAGCTCCTTCACAAGCCCCGGATGTCCAGAGGGGTTTTCAGTCCATTCAGTAACCAGAGAAAAGAAGTAAGGGTTTTGTGATCAAATCCAATTTGAGAAACTCTTCCTCCCATATCTTTTTTTAAGATGTATTTATTTATGTGAAGTCAGGTTTATAGAGAGAGGGGTCTTCCTCCATCTACTGGTTTACCCACTAAGTGGCCTCAGTGACCAGGGTTGAGCCAAGGCCTTCTTCCAATTCTCCCACATGGGTACAGGGGCCCAAGCATGGCAGGCGGCGGCTTTATCTGCTACACCACAGTGCCTGCCCCTCCTCCTGTATTTTCTTTTCTTTTTCTTTTTTAAAAAGACTTATTTATTTGAAAGGCAGAGTTACAGAGAGGTAGAGGCAGAGAAGAGAGAAAGAGAGAGAGAGGGCCGGCACCGCGGTTCACTAGGCTAATCCTCCGTCTTGTGGCGCCGGCACTCCGGGTTCTAGTCCCAGTCGGGGCGCCAGATTCTGTCCCGGTTGCCCCTCTTCCAGGCCAGCTCTCTGCTGTGGTCTGGGAGTGCAGTGGAGGATGGCCCAAGTGCTTGGGCCCTGCACCCGCATGGGAGACCAGGAGAAGCACCTGGCTCCTGGCTTTGGATCAGCGTGGTGTGCCAGCAGCAGCATACTGGCTGCAGTGGCCATTGGAGGGTGAACCAACGGAAAAGGAAGACCTTTCTCTCTATCTCTCTCACTGTTTACCTGTCAAAAAAAGAGAGAGAGAGAGAGAGAGAGAGAGAGAGAGAGAAATCTTCCATCCTCTGGTTCACTCCCCAAATGGCTGCAACTGCTGGAGCTGGGCCGATCCAAAGCAAGGAAGCCCCTCTTCCCCAGATACACCCTGAATTCTTAGAGACGGATTTCAACGGCCAGGCCAGACCCCAGAGAATCTCCTCTACCTTCTTCAGACCCGTATGGCCAGCAGAGGCAGGGCCCCAGGCCCACCCCAGCTGCAGCTCCAGTGAGATTCCTGCAGGCCTGCCCCGGCTCCTTTATCCCGCCTTTTCTGGGCGGGGCCGCAGGGAGGAGGGGCTCTGCGCCCCTGCTCATTGGTCCAGGTCTGCCGAGAGAGGGAGGCGGGGCCGCTGGGGCCTCCAGGTACCCAGTCCAGGGACATAGGTGGGGTCTAAGTTAAGTCCCCATGATTATTGGAGACTTAACGGGTCTGGAAGGCAGGGTGACTTGGGAAGTGGTCATGAACCTGGGAGGCTGCGAGTCCTGCGCCTAGACAAGCCCCTCGCGTTGTCGGGGTGGGGGGGTAGGGGTCCGCCCATGCATGGCTGGAGACCGGGGAGAGGGCGCGAGGCCCATGGGGGATGCTCCCAGCTGGCGGTGTACTGGGCCTGTGCAGGAGGTGCTGGGGACGGGGAACGGATCCAGGTCGCCTGGCCTGGGCTGTGTTTGTCAATAAAGCCAGCTTGTTCTCCGGGTCGCCAGAAATTGGAGGAGAGGTGGCCAGGAGGGGGCGTGCCTGAGCCTCGGAGAATGAGGACGCTGCACGTTGGATGGCCAACCAGAGCCTCCCTGCAGGGTGGTACACAGGCCATGTGCATTGGCCCTGAGTGTGGGTCCTGCCCCCGCCAGAGGCCAAAAGAAATGCCCCGATAGCAGCACTGGCGTGGGAGTGACCCTAAGCACCCCCTCCCCGTGGGCTCTCCAGTAGTCCCCAAGTAGATGCTGCAGGCCTCCTGGCCACCCCTGGGGCTGGCCCATTGCCCCCAAGAAACAGGCTAGACAGGGCAAAGGAGAGGGCAGCCTCGCGGGCTGCGGGCTGGGCAGATTGCCCGTCCTAGCGAGTCTGTCCTGAGAACAGCTCAGCCGCCCGCGGTCGGGTCCTGGTTGAGCCATCTCCAGGTTTGACGAACCGGCGCCCGGAAGCCCTGTGAGCTGGCTGTGCGGTCTCACGGCTCCCTCTCCCAGGTAAACAACCTGTTGTCCTCAGTTGCCTGCCTCCCAGGAAGCTGATTGTCCGATAGGGTTGTTGTGAGGATGAAATGAGGTCATGGATGAAGACTGCCTGGCACCGAGCCTGACACGCAGCCCAGCGGGAGCTGCCCAGCGCGGGAGGCACAATGGGCTGGCGCCGGGACACCTGACGTGACCTTGGACGAAGTGCTTCCCAGGCTTGGGGCTCAGGAGAGGCATTTGAGGAGATGGAGAGGAGGGGAAGGGTGGCTGCGACCTGTAAGAGCCCTTCCCGCCCCCACCGTTGCTAGAAGAAGCCCATTCTCTCTTTACTAGACTGCACTGCCCGCTTCTACTTTTTTTTTTTTTAAAAAACTGTCTATTTTCCTGTTCTTGAACATTTGTATTATTCATAAATCTTTGCTCTTGCTGTGGTGAACATGCATAAGGTGACTTAAAGTTTGTGGGGGAGGGGCCAGCATTGTGGGATAGCACGCAAAGCCACTGCTTACAGCATCCCATATGGGCGCTGGTTCGAGTCCCGGCTGCTCCACTTCCTGTCCAGCTCTCTGCTAATGTGCCTGGGCAAGCAGTGGAAGATGGCCCAGGTGCAGCCCTGGCCATAGCGGCTATTTGAGGAGTGAACCTGTGAATGGAAGATCTCTGTCTCGTTGGCTCTACCTCTCTGTAACTCTATCTTCCAAATAAATAAATAAATATTTTTAAAATTTTTGAGGGAAATGGAATTAAAAGATAAACTTATTTGGTGTAAATTTTTTTTTCAAATCTCAGCGTATTTTTTTAAAGATTTATTTATTTATTTGAAAGTCAGAGTTACACAGAGAGAAGAGAGGCAGAGAGAGAGAGAGAGAGAGGTCCTCCATCTGATGGTTCACTCCCGAATTGGACACAACAGCTGGAGCTGTGCTGATTTGAAGCCAGGAGCCAGGAGCTTCTTCCAGGTTTCTCATGTGGGTGCAAGGGCCCAAGCACTTAAGCCATCCTCCACTGCTTTCCCAGGCCATAGCAGAGAGCTGGATCGGAAGTGGAGCAGCCGGGTCTTGAACCAGCACCCAAATGGGATGCTGGTGCTGCAGGCCAGGGTATTAACCCGCTGCGCCACAGCGCCGGCCTCCAAGCATAATTTTTTCATCATATACATTTTTCATGGACTTTTGAAGACCCCTCATACGCACGGATTTCAGCATTTTTTACACCAAAATAAACACCTTTTAATTCCATTTCCACACATTCTTGATGTTCCCTTGTGTGAGCCTGGTGTCGATCACTGGGTTCCCTCGGGGGCCCTGGCTCAGGTTGGCTTCTCCAGGAAACAGGGCCAGGGCTTTCCTTGCACCTGGAACCCTTGCGAGTGGCCAATGCACCTGTAGAACATTTACAGGGAACCGCTCTTTGGAACAACGCTTGTCAGGAATCCTGCGGGGTCAAGGAGAGGGAGAAGTTAAATGGCACAAGAATGACAAGAGAAGCTTCTGGATCCAGCCTGATCTTTACACATAGGGCAAGAATGGTCGGCCGTCATCCTCCCGTGTTGCTCACGGGGTGGGGGGCGGCGGCTGCCTTTGGGGAGAGAGGAAGTCAGCTGTGAGTTCAGCAGCCCAGGTCACCAGCACCTTTGGAAATTGGTGCTCTGGTGGTGAGGCCCATGGCACCTGCAGGCATATTTAACAGGCAAATGCCACGTATCGGAGTGTACAACGTATTCAGTTGTACTCAGCTTTGTGCAGTTGTTTTCAAGCAAATTGTACTGACTGCTTTCTGCAATATATGAGGATTTTTAGTGTGATTCTTCCTTTCCACGTTTTCGGTATCTTGGCCGCCCTCTGCTGTTTTCTGTATTATTATAGATCTTTTATTTTTTTAAAGATTTATTTATTTACTTGAAAGTCAGAGCTACACAGAGAAGGAGAGGCAGAGGGAGAGAGAGAGAGAGGTCTTGCAGCTGCTGGTTTACTCCCCAATTGGCTGCAATGACCGAAGCTGTGCCGATCTGAAGCCAGGAGCCAGGAACTTCTTCCGAGTCTCCCACAGGGGTGCAGGGGCCCAAGGACTTGGCCATCTTCTACTGCTTTCCCAGGCCATAGCAGAGAGCTGGATCGGAAGTGGAGCAGCTGGGACTTGAACCGGCGCCCATATGGGATGCTGGGAATCCAGACAGTGGCTTTACCTGCCATGCCACAGTGCCAGCCCCTTATTATAGATCTTGAGGTATAAAAATGATTTCTTTGTGTCTGATCTGTTTTATTTTTAAGATGTATTTTATTTATTTGAAAGGCAGTTACACAGAGAGAGGAGGAGACAGACAGAGAGAGATCTTCCATCCACTGGTTCAATCCCCAAATGGCTGCAACTGTCAGGGCTGGGCCAGGCCAAAGCCAGGAGCTAAGAGCTTCATCCAGGTCTCTCGTGGGTGCAGGGCCCAAGCACTTGGGCCATCTTCCGCTGCTCTCCCGGGTACATTAGCAAGGAGCTGGATCGGAAGTAGAGCAGCTGGGACACGAACCAGCACCCATATGGGATGCCGGGGTTGCAGGCAGTGGCTTTCTTGTTACACCACAGCCCCGGCTCGGCCCCAGGGATTTCTTTAAATTCTGCATGTGGTGCAGAGGCTGCGTTGCCACTTGGGACACCCTCATATCACATCCCATGTGGACTATCTGGTTCAAGAGCTGTTGCTCCACTTCTAATCCAGCTTCCTGTTAGTGAACACTGTGCAAGGGAGCAGGTGCTTGAGTCCTTGCTACCCACATTGAAAAGCCAGGTGGACTTCCTGGCTTCAGCCTGGCCATCTGGGGAGTAAACTTGCAGATGGAGGAAGATTCTGCCCCTCCTCTAGCTCTGCCTTTCAAATAAAAATGAAAATAAATTAGTTTTTTTCTTTTCCTGAGGCCGGCGTTGTGGTGTAGTAGGTAAAGCCACTGCCTGCAATGCTGGCATCCCATATGGGCACCGGTTTGTGTCTTGGCTGTTCCACTTCCAATCCAGCTCCCTGCTAATATGCCTGGGAAAGGCAGTGGAAGTGTTTGGGTCCCTGTCACCCATGTAGGAGACCTGGATGAAGCTCTTTGCTCCTGGCTTTAGCCTGGCTCAGCCCTGGCCATTGTGGCCATCTGGAAAGTGAACCAACAGATGGGAGATCTCTTTCTCTCCCTCTCTCTTTCCCCCCATCTCTCTCTCCCTCTCTCTCTCTCTCCCCGTCTCTCTCTCTCTCCCCGTCTCTCTCCCTCTCCCTCTCTATAACTTTCAACTAAATAAATCCTTAAGCCAGGAACTCTAACCGGGTCTCCCACATGGATGGCAGAGGCCCAAGTACTTAGACCATCCTCTGCTGCTTTCCCAGGTGCATTAGCAGGGAGCTGGATTGGAAGTGGAAGGGCCAGGACTTTAACTGACACCCATATGGGGTGCTGGCATCACGTGTGGCAGCTTAACTATAATGCCAGGCTCTGTTCATTTCTTATGTTTGATTTATTCTTTATATTTTTTAGTGATATAAAAAATTTATACCCTATACAAATCAATTACTATATAATTTTTAAAAAGGTTTATTTATTTGAAAAGTAGAGATACAGAGAAAAGAGGAGAGAGAAAGAGGGAGAGAGAGAGATCAGTCTTCCATCTGCTGGTTCACTCCCCAAATGGCTGCAGTGGCGGAAGCCAGGAGACAGGAGCTTCTTCCGGGTATCTCATGTGGGTGCAGGGGCCCAAGCACTCGGGCCGTTTTCCACTGCTTCCCCAGGCCATAGCAGGAAGCTGGGTCAGAAGAGGAACAGCCGGGATTCGAACCGGCATCCATATGCACATGGAGGCTTAACCTTCTATGCCACAGCACTGGCCCCAGTTACATAATCTCTAAAAGATTTATTTATTTGAAAGGCAGAGAGAGAGAGACAACAGATGATGGCTCAGTGCTTGGGTCCCTGCCACCCGTGTGGGAGACCCAGAGTGAGTTTCAGGCTCCTGGCTTTGGCCTGTCCTAGCCTTGGCTGTTGCAGGCATTATGGGAGTGAGCCAGCAGATAGAAGGTCTCTCTCTCTCTCTGTCTCTCAAATAAATAAATATTAGAGTCTAAATATCAGAGTGCCTGGGTTCAAGTCTCAGATCCACTTCTGATTCTGTGTGCCCTGAGAGGCAGCAGGTGCTGGCTCAAGTGCTTGGGCCCCTGTCACCCACGCAGGAGTCCTGGATTGAGTTCCTGCCTCCTGGCTTTGGCCTGGCCTAACAGCAACCACTCTGGACATTTGGGGAGTGAACCAGTGGATGGAAGTTCTTGCTGCTTGTCTGTCTCCATCTCTGCCTTTCAAATAAATAACAAAAAACAAACAAACAAAATACAGGAGATCAGTTGACTGATGTTGTCCCGAAGGTTTGCACAGGAATGGAAAGCAGGGATCCTAAGGCTGCTGATGGAACACTGGCCAGGGCTCTTCCTAGCTGAGCCACACAGGCACACTCCCTCATCGCCTGGTGTGCTTCCCAAGCTGTACCATGACAGGGGAGAGAGGTGACGTGTGTATAACACACGATACATTATAGGTGTTCAATGGAGAACAGCGCTTAGTGACAGCGATTCCAGGGAGCCCAGGTGACATGATGCTGTCTCTTGGCTGTGCCAGAAGCCACGTAACAATAGCCATGAGACTTAGCTCTAACTCTCTGAGCTGAGCAACATCGACTTATCTGGTATTCTGCTTGCAGGAGAGGTCTTCCAGGCCAGCTCTCTGCTATGGCCAGGGAGTGCAGTGGAGGATGGCCCAGGTGCTTGGGCCCTGCACCCCATGGGAGACCAGGAAAAGCACCTGGATCCTGGCTCTTGCCATCGGATCAGCGCGGTGCGCCGGCTGCAGCGGTGGCCATTGGAGGGTGAACCAACGGCAAAGGAAGACCTTTCTCTCTGTCTCTCTCACTGTCCACTCTGCCTGTCAAAAAAAAAAAAAAAAAAAAAAAAGGTTTGTAGAAAATGCATATTATGAAAACCACGTTATGAGTTTCTGAATTTTTTGCATCAAAATAAACTTATTTTTGAATTTCATTTTCCAGGAACTTTTGCAGTGCTGGGAGGAGGACTGGCCTTTAACAACTGAGACACGGGTTTGACTCTCCTTTCCTGGGCGTGGGCAGGTGCAGCGAGGGGAGAAAAATGAGTAAACCAGAGGATGCCATTGCAAGCAAGGCTACCAGTTTTAATTTATTGGTTCTCATTTTACTGGAAAGGCAGAGAGGAAAGAGAGAGAGAGGGAGAGAGAGACAGACAGACAGCTAGGGCTGAGTCCTGGAACTCAATCTGTGTCTCCCATGTGTGTGGCAGGAAGCCAAGCCCTTGAGCTGTCATTTGCTGTCTGAGTGTGGCCTTCTTTCAGTATAGAAATAGCGACAGTCCGAGCTGCAAAGTGAGAGGACTTTATTAGATGAGTGAGAGAACAAGGCAAAGTGGGGGAACCCCACAGCAGAGCTCCCTGGTAGTAAGACATGGAGAGGGGGCCGGCACCATGGCTCACTAGGCTAATCCTCCGCCTGTGGCACTGGCACCTCGGGTTCTAGTTCCGGTCAGGGTGCGGGATTTTGTCCTGGTTGCTCCTCTTCCTGTCCAGCTCTCTGCTGTGGAGGATGGCCCAAGTGCTTGGGCCCTGCACCCACATGGGAGACCAGGAGGAAGCACCTGGCTCCTGGTTTCAGATCAGCGCAGTGCGTCGGCTGTGGCAGTCATTTGGGGGGAACCAACGGAAGGAAGACCTTTCTCTCTGTCTCTCTCTCTCTCACTAACTCTACTTGTCAAAAAAAAAAAAAAAAAAAAAAAAAAAAAAGACATGGAGAGGGGACCCCAGAGCCCTGTGTCCATCGGGGAAGTGGGACCTTCGGTCTCTAATAGGTCATCTAACTTCCCTTTGTCCATGTCGCCTGGTATGGCAGCCCGGACATGGGGTATGGGGCGGGTGCTGATCGTGCTGGGGTCTGTGCAGGAGCTGGGATCGAAACCCTTAGGTTTTCTTTCAACGGGCATTATGGGCAAAAGACAGGAAGTCAGGAGAAACTTCTTCTACCCTGAAACTCTGGAATGAGCAGCTGAGTTTGGGCTCCAGGTCTCTTGCTCAAGCAGCTGGGTCCCAGGGTGGCCACAGGTGCACCCTGGCTCCAGCCGTTCGGCACTGCTGGGTTTCTGCTGTGCCTGCTGGTGATTCCCGGATGATACCATTTCCTACCCGGCCCTGGAGGGCATCCTGCACTTATCTCTGCATGACCTCAACTTCCCCCCCTTTTAGTCTTTCAATCCCTTTGTACTAACTGCTTTCAATTTTTTAAAATATTTATGTGAAAGAAAGAGAGGGAGAGAGAAAAGAGATCTTCTGCCCACTGATTCACTGCCCAAGTGGCCACAATAGGCCACAATGGGCCAGGCTGAAGTCAGAAACCAGGAACTCAATTCAGGTTTTCCATGTGGGTGGCAGGGACCCAAGTACTTGCGCCATCACCTGCTGCCTAACAGGATGCGCATTAGCAGGACGCTGGAATTGGAAGCAGAGCCAGGACTCGAACCCTGGCACTCTGACCTGGGAAGTGGGCACCCCCAGCAGTCTTAACTGCTCTGCCAAACGCCCACCCCGACACGTGCACTAACCAGTGGTTTTGTCTTCCTGACTGAACAAGCACCAATACTTACCCTGGTCTTGCCTCGAGCAGCAGCCACACCCACTGGCTGCTAGAGGCTAGCTCCGCTGGAACCTCTGTGAAGGCGGCCACAATAGGAAAGGAGAAAACTGGGTGTCAGCCCAAGGAGAGGAAGGCCAGGTCCCTTGTGGGCATGGTAAGACTTCCACCTGCCATTTGTGTTAATTAGATTTGTATTCCTACAAAGAAAAATCAGGACTTTCTACAGAGATAAGGGTGATTTAGCTCTTTTGGAAAAGGCCAAGGTGGTTGGCTGGGCATCTGGTGAGGAGGACAGATGACAGTGGTGGTGAGCAGGGACGCAGACACTCCCCCAGGGACCCAAGGCCTTCCCACGAGGCCCACCTCCTAAACACCACCCTTGCATTGAGTTTCCACCCTCTTGGTACCAATAATGTATGATTTGAGGATTTAAACATCTGCAGGAGGTTGCAGGCCAAATCATATTCAAACTATAGCATTCCTTCTAGAAACTCATGCCTTCCTCACACACAGCATATCTGCACAATCATCCCATCCCTAACAATTTCCAAGTCTTTTTTTTTTTTTTTTTTTTTTGATAGGTAGAGTTATAGACAGTGAGAGAAACAGAGAGAAAGGTCTTCCTTCTGTTGGTTCACTCCCCAAATGGCTGCTGCGGCCGGTGCACCGCGCTGATCTGAAGCCAGGAGTCAGGTGCTTCTCCTGGTCTCCCATGGGGTGCAGGGCCCAAGCACTTGGGCCATCCTCCACTGCCTTCCCGGGCCACAGGAGAGAGCTGGACTGGAAGAGGAGCAATCAGGACTAGAACCCGGTGCCCATATGGGATGCCGGCGCCACAGGTGGAGGATTAGCCAAGTGAGCCACGGCGCCAGCCCCTACAATTTCCAAGTCTTAACTTAGCCCAGCGTTCATTGGAAAACCCAGAGTCTTGTCTGAGCCTCAAGGCCAACTTCAGCTGTTACCTGTAAAAACCCAAGTCACATACTTCCAAGACACAAAGGCAGTGTTATGGGACTCAGCCAGCCTAAAATTAACATTCTGGGGTTCTTGTCATTTATGTAGATAAGAATTCTGAATACCGGCTCACATGAAGCACGTAACATGGTAAGGTTTGAGATTTATTTAGAGAGTGAGAGAAATCCACAGGGACGTGAGGGTTTTTTTAAGGGAGAGTGGGTCATACCATGGGAAGCTCCATACTGAAATCTCAGGGGCAGGCCAGGGGCACGTGCGGAAGCCTGCAGGCCAGAGGTGCATGGGGAGAAGGACCAGGAGCGGCAGCAAAGAAAACAGGCAGGCGGGCTCAGCACGCTCCAGACCTCCTAGTCACTTCCAAAGGGGCGTGGCTACATACTCTGATTGACAGTTGGGTGGCTATAGGTGAGCTCACGCTGGGAGCTAATGAGCCTAATATTATCTCCCTGACAGGCTGCCATATCAGCAGGAGGGGCACAAGGTATATATTACCATTCCTAAAGCGGGTAACAGGTGGGTAGAAAGAATCAGCAACCTCTTGTTAAAAAAATAGAAAGACTGGGGCCGGTGTTGGGGCGCAGCGGGTTAAGCTGCCTGCCTGAGACACCAGCCTCCCATAACGGAGCACCAGCTCCAATCCAGCTTGCTGCTGATGTTCCCCGGGGAAACAGCAGAAGATGGCCTGAGTGCTTGGGCCCATTGTTGGTAAAATAGTACCGTCTTCCTAAGCCCAGCCTGGCTTACTAGAAGCCAGGTGACCAAATGGCCCAATCACAAGCGTCAGCTCCACCCCCACCCTAACGGGCTTTGCTGCTCCCACTTCCTTACCTCTAAAGCTCTAGAAGGCCTCTTCTCCCAGGACAGGCTGTTGCTCTCCTGTGCGTGGAGCGGCAGCATGTCCCCCACCTGATAATAAACCTTCTCCCTTTCTCCAGTGTTTGGTGTGTTTTGTGGTGACCTTTCACCCCTGCCACCCATGTGGGAGCCTAGGATGGAGTTCCTGCTCCTGTCCAGCCCTGGCTTTTATGACTTAAGTGGATGCTCTGATATGGGAAAACCCGGATCTGCAAACCAAGGTCACACGGATGACTCCGAGGCTGGCCGCGGGCTTGAGCTGCACCTGGGCCTGTTCAAACCACCGAGGCAGCTGCAGAATCTGGCTGATCCACAGGGAAAGGAATCCCAAGGTGATCCTGGGTGACCTGGAAACTGCCCCAGGCTTTGATGAAGGAATTCAGCCTGGGGCCTGCAGATGAGAGGGGTGGCCTTGAGGCCTTTTCCCCATTGTTCTGCTGATTAGCACGTGGCTCCCTTTTATCTGTCCACATCTTTTTTTTTTTTTTTTTTTTTACTTGAGCTGCAGAGGGACAGAGACAGAGGGCTCCCATCTGCTAGTTCACTCCCCAAATGCCTGCAATGACCCCTGGCTGGAGCCAAAGCCAGGAACCAGGAATTGTGTTTGAAGGTTAACCTTGGGGCCAGAGCTGTAAAGCCGCCTGCAGTGCTGGCATCTCATATGGGCGCCAGTTTGAGTCCCGGCTGTTCTGCTTCCGATCCAGCTCTCTGCTTTGGCCTGGGAAAGCAGTGGGAGATGGCCCAAGTCCTTGGGCCCCTGCACCTGCATGAGAAGACCCAGAAGTTCCTGGCTTCTGACTTCAGATAGGTGCAGCTTTGCAGCTTCGGCCATTGCAGCCAACTGGGGAGTGAACCAGTGGATGAAGACCTCTCTCTCTGACTCTCCTCTCTCTGTGCAACTCTGACTTTTAAATAAATAAATAAATATATTTTTTT
Source organism: Oryctolagus cuniculus (assembly GCF_964237555.1). Lineage (NCBI taxonomy): Eukaryota > Metazoa > Chordata > Mammalia > Lagomorpha > Leporidae > Oryctolagus > Oryctolagus cuniculus. The sequence goes on from NC_091436.1 coordinate 134,018,956, forward strand.
TAAAAAAAATAAAGGTTATTTTTAAAAAACTTATTTTTACTTTTTTTTAAAAAATTCATTTATTTATTTGAAAGTCAGAGTTACACAGAGAGAAGGAGAGGCAGAGAGAGAGAGAGAGAGAGATTGATCCTCTATTAATGGCCGGAGCTGAGCCAATCTGAAGCCAGGAGCCAGGAGCTTCTCCGGGTCTCCCATATGAGGTGCAGGGGCCCAAGGACTTGGGCCATCTTCCACTGCTTTCCCAGGTCACAGCAGAGAGCTGGATCGGAAGTGGAGCAACCGGGACTCGAACCGGTGCCTATATGGGATGCCAGCACTGCAGGCAGTGGCCCTACCCACTACCCCACAGCGCCAGCCCCTATTTTTATTTACTTGAAAGGCTGTATGTGTGTGTGTGTGTATCTTCCATCTGTTGGTTCACTCCCCAAATGCCACCACAGCCAGGGCTGGGGGCAGGAGCCTGAAATTCTATCTGGGTCTCCCACATGGGTGGCAGGGACCCAAGTACTTGAGGCATCACCTGCTGTCTCCCAGGATGCACATTAGCAAGGAGCTGGATTGGAAGCAGAGGCAGGATCTGATCCCAGGCAGTGTCACCCTACTGTGCCACAGTGCCTGCCCCAGAAGCTGGGAACTTCACTCAGGTCTCCCTCGTGGGTATCAGGGATCCAATCACTTGGGATATTGCTGCTGCCTCTCAGAGTCCGAATTAGCGGGAAGCCGGCGTCAGGAGCCAGGGCTGGGGGTCACCAAACACAGGCACGCTAAGCTAGGCCGAGGGCATTCTTAACAGACAGGATAAGTGCCTGCCCATTTAGCTAACGTCTGTAGCAAGTGGTTTTCCCACCATGTGGTCTGCCACATGCTGCTTCGTTCCTTCTCACCCGATTCTTGCAGTAGAACAGGCAGCCAGTAACACCTGAATGCTTTGCTTCTTGGAAATCTCTTCCACCAAACTTAAGCTCATCTCCCCACAGCGTGGTCAGGGACTGAATGGCCGCAGTAAAGCCAGCTCCTCTGCCACGGAGAAGCAAGGGTGGCCTGCAGTCCGATTCCCAGGAGAATCGCCATGTCCACCTGCGAGCGCCTCAGCGTGGCCTTACATCCTGGTCTCCCGAGCCCGCACCCGAACACCCGCAATGCGCTCTCCGGGCTTTCTCCAGCCTGCTCGTCAAAACTCTCGCAGCTTTCTCCAGTAAGCCAGTGCCAAAGGCGCCTCCACAAATCCAGGTAGTTACAGAATTGGCCCCACCTGTTTTTTTTTTTTTTTTTTAAAGGTTTGTTTATTTGAAAGGCTGAATACAGAGAGGCAGACACAGAGAGAGGTCTTGCATCCATTGGTTCACTCCTCAGATGGCTGCAATGGCTAGAGCTGTGCCGATTCGAAGCCAGGAGCCAGGAGCTTCTTCTGGGTCTCCCACATGGGTGCAGGGGCCCAAGGGCTTGGGCCATCCTCTACTGCTTTCCCAGGCCATAGCAGAGTTGGACCGGAAGTGGAACAGCCAGGACTCAAATTGGTGCCCATACGGGATGCTGGCACTGCAGGCGGCAGCTTTACCTGCTATATCACAGTGTCAGCCCCCACCTCTGCCAGTTTTTTGGTATCAGTTTTTCTCCATTAGCTGTTTTTGTTTCTGTGGTTTTTAAAATCTATTTTTGGGTCATGACTACAACATAATGCCTGAGGCAACTAACTTCATATAGAGAAAAGATTTATTTAGCTCAGTTTGGGAGGTTCAAGTCCAAGATCAGGTGGCCCCACTGGTTGGACATCCGGTGAGCAGGTGGTGGTGTGCAGTGCAGAGGTCACATGGAGAGCCAAGGGAGCACCTGGCTCAGGCTTCTTGTAAGGAGCAGAAATTAAACAGCTCCAGCATAATATTACTAAGAAATAAGCAAGAGCTAAGCTGATTGCAGGAGATCTGCGTGGACGTGGTAAGAACCACGCACACCCTCCTGGGGACCTTATCAGCCCTTTACTGACCGCCCAAAGTGCATATAAACTGCAGCCTGAAGAGGCCCAGAGAGACTCTGAACAAAGTCTCTTGAGGCGGCAGAGAGAAAAGCTCCGGGTTAACCCCCCACGCTCAGACCTTCCCGTGAGAGTTCTCCCAGCCAGCCCTGCGCAGGCCCAACGCTGAGGATCTGAGCTCCCTGAAGCCCTGCTCGCCAAACTACTCACCCTTCGTAGTTAGGCTCGGGGGTACCATCCTGCAGATCTGGTGAGAATCTGCCCTGGGTGGCTAAGACGCCTTGGGAGGAGCATCAGAGGCACTCTGGGACCTTGGGTGGCCGGTTAGCGCAGTGTGCTGCATAAATTAGAATGTGTGACTTCCCCACTGCATAATAAAACCCTTATTGGAACCAACACAGCTCTCCACAAGGGGGGATGGCAAAAGGGGGAGGGGAGAAGCAGAGCAGAAGGTGCCCGGAAGGAGGAACAGCGCCACAGCTGGAGCTGACCCTCCGCAGCCAGCACCCCAGGGACTCCTTGGCCCACCCACACTTCCCTCTCCATGCCCTGGATACAGACAAGGGGGAGGGGTCTAACCAGCTCCCAGAAAAAAACATGCAAAGAACTGAGTCAGCTTAGAGTCAATTCTTAAATATTTAATTCCCATTTATTTAAAGTTCCGTCAGTCTGTATACACTATTTATATTAAAAACACAGGAAGCTGGGGCTCCTAGCAAAAATATACATTTCAATTTTGGAGACTTCAGACACTGAGAAGAGCTGTATCCTCAGCACCAGACCTGGACAGGGGTAGGGACAGGGTGCATGGTGGGGGAGGGAGTCAGGCACAGCAGCTCTCCCTTCACAGCCTCTCCCCTGCCCCAAATCCCTGCTCAGCTAGGATGGGAGGGAAAGGAAGAACCCTGCCAGCATACAGAGTGAGCCTGGGGCGCAGGCACGGGTGCTGGCGTGGACGCGGAGGGCCACTTTCCCCCTAGATCTGTGGTCAGACGGAAAGGCCCTCTGGGAAGGAGAGCCAGACAGGAGCCAGGAAGCCTGGGTTCCAACCCCAGCTTGCCCACCCCCCTGCTCCGAGACCTTGGCCATCCCTCGCCTGTGCGGCTGGCGGGCGCTCTGCCCTGCTGCTCAGATACTGCTCTCCCAGCTGGGCTGCAGCCCCTCCTCTCAGGTGAAGGCACCCCCACGTGGGAGCAGGCAGGGCAGGGCCAGGGGAATGGGCCCAGGCCTGGCAAGGTCCCTGGTCATCAGGGGTTGTGCAGGGAGACTTGCAGGTGACCAGCGAGGCCAGCTACAGGGGAAGGGGAGAGCAGCAAGCGGATGTCAGGAAGGACAGGGCCAGTGTATGCCGGGCAGTTCCTGCAGTGAGCAGGTGCTGGCTGACTCAGCAGGGTGTTCCTGGCCAGTCTACGAACAGGGCCCAGCTCTGCCTGTCCACCGCGAATGCTCCCTTTGGGAATGGAACCTGTGGGTACAGTGATTTCAGTGCTGTGCTGTGTGCGGGGAGTGACAGCTCTAGGGAGTACTTGGGGGCGTGGGGCGTGAGCTTCCACTGAGCTGGCAGGGGCAGGGCCAGGCTCTGTAGGCGGCTGCTACAGGGTGGGTGGGCGTGGGTGCTGACAGAGGGCCTGCCCCAAGCCCTCCCTGGGGTCAGAACTAAGTGTGCTGTTCCCCATCAACCACCAACTTCCTTCTGCCTCCTCTTCAGGGAGGGGTGGGGCCCCCACCTGGAGGGAACCCTGCCTCCTTCCAGGCGAGGGAGGCTCCCAGCGGCCAGCGCAGGGGCCATCAGCAACACTGGCCTGGAAGAACGGTGTGAAGAGGAATGGAAGGATGTGGGTGTCAGAGACTGGGGGTGCCACTGGGGTGAGGGGCAGCCTTGGCCTGCAGGGGGTCAGTCTGGGGAGGAATCTGGCTCAGCCCAGGCCCCGCCCCCGCCACTGTCCTCTGCAGCAGGGACCCTGCGCCCCTGGGCCGCTGCTGCAGTCAGCCCAGGCCAAGCTTGGCTTCCCTGGGAAGCCAGGCCCCGAGAGCTTAGTGTTTCTTTGGATGGCTCAAGGCTTCCGTCTGAAGACAGGCCCCTAGGCCTACAGGTGCAGTGACGGGCAGAGGGCAGCCCCCTCCCCCTTCTGCTCCTGGGAAGGGGTCCTGTTCTGCGCTGCTGGTGAAATAATACAAACCATCTTGGAGAACGAGACAGACAGATGTGGGCACAGAGACATGGCGGGTGAGGGAGGGAAGCCAGGGAGGAAGGAAGTGGGACCCTACAGAAAGGGAAAGAGAGAGCAGGGAAACGAGAAAGACAGAGGTGTGAGGAAGAGGGGGACCACAGGGGCTGAGGGGAGGAGGGAGAGCAGGAAAGGAACACAGGGAGCGGGGCCATGTGGGTGGGAGCGCGGGTGTGCGATCCGCGCTCTGCGTGAGCCGAGTGCTCCCGGGCTGGGCAGCGGGAAAGTCCCGAGGGGCCGGCCTCTCAGTACATGTCCTTGTAGATCTCCTGGAGCAGGGGGTGCAGCAAGGTCTCGGTCTCGGTCTTCTTGATGCGCTGCATCATCTGGGCATGCTCGGTGACCAGCTGCCGCAGGTCCGCCATCTTCTGCAGCAGCTTGGGGAAGAGGTACTGGGCGTCGGGGTGGTTGGCCTGCAGGTGGAACTCAAGGGCACGCAGGATGGTGTCCTGGATGGCCTCCACCTGCGGCACATTCATGAGGCCTGGGCGGTCTGCGGGGACACAGGGCACGCATGGGGTCTCAGAAGGGCAGAGGAACTCACCTACTGCATCCTGCAGGGGGAGGCCCGAGGAACAGCGGGGCCTCCTTGACTGGGGCAGACCCAACCCCTCCTGTCAGGGCCACTAAACTGAGCGTTCTAGCCCCTGCCCCAGGCTTCCTCTTTTGGTGTTGCTGGTAGTCTTTTTTTACCCCCTTCTAGGCAATACAGTGTCATGGTTGAAGAGCCTCAATGCCTGGGCCCGCTGGCACTGCGGCATAGCAGGTGAGGCCACCGCCTGTGAGGCCGGCATCCCATGTGGGCACTGGTTTAAGACCTGGCTGCTCCACTTCCAGTCCAGCTCCCTGCTAATGTGCCTGGGAAAGCAGGGCAGGATGGCCCAAATGCTTGAACCCCTGCACCCATGTGGGAGACCTGGATGAAGCTCCTGGCTCCTGGCTTTGGCCTGGCCCACCCTTGGTCGTTGCAGCCATTTGGGGAGTGAACCAGCAGATGGAAGATCTCTCTGTCTCTCCCTCTTTCTGTAACTCTGCTTCTCAAATAAATACATAAATCTTTAAAAAAGAGGGGGAGAGAGAGACTCAATGTCTGGATTCAAATTCTGTCCCCAGAACTCTAGTGGCCTATAGACAGGTCACTCAGCCTCTCTGGCTGGTTTCCTGGCCTGTGAAATGGGGACAATAAAACACCTTCTGTACAGCGCGGCTGTGAGGACTGGGGACTCAGAATCTCTGAGAAGGAACCGGCACGACACAAGCTCTCAGCCACTGTGAGTTAGCATGCTTACTGCTGTAATTATCGTGTTGCAATCTGAAGCCCCCATTAACATGACAGCATCCTCCTGTCCAGTCTCTTCCCCTCTGCCTGCGTAAGACGGGTCTGCTCCTGCGGGCACGGCCAGCCCCGTGCTCCTTCCCATGCTGTCCGCCGTCCGGCTGTGTGGGGCTGGCCCACCTGCCCTACCCTGACTCACCTCCGCACAGAATGATGGCTGCGATGAACAGAGCCAAGTCACTGTCATCAAGTTCAAGGGCATTGAACTTGACAGCAAACTCAAACTTGGGCTCGATGATGTCACTGAAGGGCTTGCGGAGGCTGCGCAGGAACTCACGGGTGACGAAGCCACTGCCATTGGCCACCAGCAGCCCGTCTTTGTTGACGATGGAGGCCAGCATGGCGAAGATGGCCTCATGCACACCGTACTTCAGGAGGGTCACCTGGTCGTTGAGGAAGAGGCTGCTGAAGTTGGGGATGCTCTTGGCGAACTCCGTGAGCTCCCGCACGGTCTCCACGGTGGTGTACTGGCAGCGGTAGAACACGTGCACGCTGATCTCCTTGTAGGGCGGCAGGCTGTTCACCAGCTGCTTCCACACCAGGCCCTTCTCCGCCTGCCACAATGTCTCGATGTCGTGGATCACAAAGGGCTGAAAACCAGGCCCTGGTAAAGGCCAGGCCTCCAGGGACCCCACCCGCACTGGGTGCTCCCCACACCTGCGGCAAGTACCATGAAGCTAGGGGAGAGAGGAGGCCTGGCTCTCCCAGTGCCTGGGACACTGCCAGGCCGAGCAGCGACACTCACCGCCGTGTGGCTGGCCTTGCCAGTGAGGATGCCGCGGGCCTTCTTTTTGGTCATGTTGAAGTTTTTCAGGTAGGCATTGTAGATGTGCTTGGAGAAGGCCTTCAGGTCCGCCACCTGTGGGCTGTGCTGGTGCCCCTCGACCGCCGTCAGCCCTGCCACCAGCTTCCTCTTCTCGGCTTCTGGCATCCGGCCAAAGCGGATGGCTGCACAGGGAGGAGGGAGTCACTGAGGGGCGCAGGCAGGGCCGGCACCTCTCACCCCTGCCCCTGGACAGGTGCACGGGGCACAGACAGCGACGTCTCCTTGAGCCTTCGAAGCTCGAGAGTCAGCAGGTAGGCGTGGAGCGGCCCCCTCCGGACGGAAGCTCCTCGAGGACGGGGGCTCTGTCTGCCCACGGTGCCCGACACGAGGGTCCTCCCTCACTGGGGGGTCGGGTGACAGGGCTCTGTGCTGAGCTCTGCCTGGCCGCTCACTAGTGCCACACCTCCGGGAGGACAATGATGATAATGTTCCTTCAATTAGGGGGTGCCGGGCCAGTCTGGTAGGAGTACTCACAAAGTGAGCACTCAGAACCAGTCCTGATGAGCCCACAGAACACCAGCCTGGCTTCTGTCAGAGAGAGAAAGGACGAGCCAGCCCCAGGACTCCCACCTAAGGAACGGGGCTGGGAGGATCAGACCCACCAATCTCCATCACAGAGGAGAAGCGGCAGACAGAGGGCTCGGGCCCTGCCACCACCCGCTGGGGCATCCGTGGGGAAGAGCAGGGTGAGCCGCTAAGCTGCCTGAGGAGCTAACTAAATGAGTGGCCTCCGCTGACCTTTGGGGCCCGAAGCCTGCAGCGTGGCTCTGTCTGCTGGAGATGGTGGGCCTTCAGGAGATCCCTGCTGGGCTCCCGACCACTGACCTGTGTGGTCACTTACTGGCTTCCGCCCGCCCTCAATGGCCAAGGTGGGCTGAGGTGATCCCTGTCCTTGGCAGTGGCTTTCTGTGCTGTCAGGTTATCCAAGACAGGCTTGAGATTCCAGGAGTGGGGTTCCCAACTCTCCTGAGCTGGGGGTCAACTGTTGGTTCCTTCTGGGCCAGAGCAGGTGAGCCCCAGTTACAGGGTGGTGGGAACCAGTCTAGGCCCAGGGCCCGCGGTGGATGCTGGTGGCCTGGGGGACGGGCCAGGTGTTGGGCTCCTAGGCCCAGGGTCTAGATTGGCAGTGTCTGTAGTGCTTACTTACTAGGGCACAGGCTCTGCTCTAGGGGCACCCCCTCTCTGGACTGGACTGGGTGCTCCCTGAAAGCTGGGATCAGGCCGTGCGGCGCCAGCAGCCCCTGGGCCCGGCCCGGCCGGCTCTCACCGTTGTGCGACATGCCCAGGGCCAGGCATTTCTGGAAGCGGCAGTGCTGGCACTTGTTGCGGTTCTTCTTCTGGATCTTGCAGCTCCGCTCGCACTTCTCGTACTCCAGCTTCATGCGGATCGTCCGACGGAAGAAGCCCTGAGGGAGCGAGACCGTGTGCGGAGGCATGGGAGGGGGGAGAGGTGGGAAGCCTTGCTCTGCCCACCGCATTCTGCTGCGGGGCCCAATTATCTATCAACAAATAAAAATCCCCCCGCCGGCGCCATGGCTCACTAGGCTAATCCTCCGCCTTGCGGCGCCAGCACACCGGGTTCTAGTCCCGGTAGGGGTGCCGGATTCTGTCCTGGTTGCCCCTCTTCCAGGCCAGCTCTCTGCTGTGGCCAGGGAGTGCAGTGGAGGATGGCCCAAGTGCTTGGGCCCTGCACCCTATGGGAGACCAGGAGAAGCACCTGGCTCCTGCCATTGGATCAGCGCGGTGCGCCGGCCGCAGCACGCCGGCCGCAGCGGTCATTGGAGGGTGAACCAACGGCAAAGGAAGACCTTCCTTTCTGTCTCTCACTGTCCACTCTGCCTGTAAAAAAAAAAAAAAATCCCCAAACTGGCAGGTCATGGGGAAACTGTTTTGAAGGAGACAGGGGGAAACAAAGGAACGCTAAAACTTGGGAATTAAAATATACTTATTTATTTTAAATGCCCAAAGAAGTCTTAAAGTTCCTCCTTTGTCTGGTAGCATAAAATTGTCAGCTTGATTTGTTCATAAATGTATCTGGCTCTGTGTGTCTTGTAGGCGATGGTTTAATAATATAGTTTGTGAAAATCTGATGGGTGTTCATTGGAGAAAGAAATGTAATTATTTCTTTTTTTTTAAATTCCACCCCCACCCCCCCACCCACCACCAAGAGCCTCTTCAAGTCCTGGCCTACACGACAGCTCGGTCCTCAGCCCTCACTCTGTCCTGCCTGCATTCTGGAGCCTGGTCCCCAGGGGGCGCCAGCTGCCCACAGAGCCCACAAGAGCGCCTGGGTTGGCAGCAGGTGCCCGAGAGTAGGCCTGACAGGGAACCCCTCCTCTCCGGCCTGCCTGGCTGCCTCTGCACGCGCACGTGGGAATTCTGCAGCAGGTGCTGTTGTGGCAGGGAAAGCCTTGTGTCGGGTCAGCTCCCCGCGTGCTCACAGCCCCCTTGGCAGCCACACCCGCAGTCTGTACCTTGCAGCCCTCACACGCATGGACACCGTAGTGGAAGCCTGAAGCCTTGTCTCCGCACACCCGGCACTCCATGTTGAGGCTGCCGCACGAGGCCCCGTCACAGCCCATCTGCAGCTGGTCCAGCAGCACGGGCGGCGAGGAGCTCTGGGACAGGTCTGTGGGCACAGGAGGGAGGGCAGCGTCACTCTTGGCCAGGCCTGGCTGAGGGCAGGAGCACCTTAGCCCTGGACTTGGCCTTGAGGAGCTGTGTGGTCTCAAGAGTTGACTTTTCTGAGGACCACCAGTTCCTTCAGCTGGCGTGGTGTGTGTGTGTGTGTGTGTGTGTGTGTGTGTGATGGCTTCTCTGGGAGGTTGGACCCAAATCCCCCAAGTGTCCCCACCAGCCCTGAGCCTGACCCACAGCAGCTACGTGGCAACCTTAGTCACACCAGCGGAAATGTCCAGAGCTCCCCCTGCTTTTCTATGACACGTGGCGGTGTTTGAACTGCGGTGTTGACAGCATCAGCAAGTAGCCGGCTAGGGCTAAGACTTCAGGATACACACGGTCAGGTGACCACGAGAGAGCCGCACGAGTCTCTTCTGACTTGCCCCTCAGACCCTGGGCCATGAGCCCTTCCCCTCGGGAAGGGGGACCTGAACTGAGCCTGGATGCCCCGACTCCCAGCCTAGCGTCGGGTTCACGGCCTCACGCGCTGCCATGCTGGCCTGCCGGTTTCTGCTCTTCTCCGACGCCTGCGCAGCCTCCTCTGACAGGAGCCAATCCCTAAGCAGACACCCAGCCAAGCAGAGTCTAAGCCACCCTGCCGAGCCCACACGAACATGCTCTAGGCTTGCGGTGCTCCTCTGCAGCACAGGCCGCGTGCCCTTGACTCCCCTACCACGGGAGTCAACCCACCAACCAGGTCCCAACCCTCCCCTCTACTCTCCTCCCCACTTCCTGGCTCTCCCTCGGGCCCTCAGAGTGGCAGTGAGAAAGCTTTTCTCCCCGAGTGGGCTTCATCCTGCCATGCCGGCTGCTCCTCTCCTGGCTGGTTAAGTTTAGGCATGATCCAAATACCTAAATGGCCTGTCTTGTCCTGGTGCCTTAACTCCCAACTTCAGTCTCGCCATGGGTGCGGTGGGGGAGCTTGCAGCCGGGGAGGGGGAGCTGTGGTCAGGGACAGTGAGGCTGCTCTGGTCCTCTCGGGCGCCCTGGCACCTCTGCTGTACTCTGCGCATTTGTTCGTTGCTGGGTGGCACCCACTATGTGGAAGGGCTCAAAGGGCAGGAGCTTGGGCCACAGGGCACTGCTGTGGTCAGGCATTCTGCCCGGCGCTGGGAGCTAGGGTGCCGAACACCTGCAGGCTCAAAAGCCCTTTGGGGAATCAGCAGTCCCCCAGCCGCTGGGGACTCCTGGTCCCAGCACCCGCTTTCTAGCAGGGCTGGGCAGGACCTGCTGTTCAGTTCTAGCAGCTGGGAGACGAGACAGGGGCTGCTCAAGCCCTGTGTGGAGACCCGTGTGGATGCTGGGGCAGGGAGGGTTTCCTGTGGGCCGGGCAGTCTGTGGGCACTTGTCGCGCTGTTCTGTGGCTTGCACACCTGCCTCCTCTGGGAGACTCGAGCGTCTCTCACCACGTTCCCCTGGGAGCTCAGAGCCCGCCTCCACCAAACGAGTCCTGGCCACGGTGACCAGGTACCTCTGATTAGTCACATCTCCTGGTGGTGCCTTCCTCATTCCCTTGGTTGCTGCTTAAACTGCACATGGTAATGCCACCCTCTCCATTCATTCAACAGGCACTTAATGAGTACCTGCTGTGTGCAAAGCAGGACCTCACACCCTACCCTTAAACAGCTTACATAACAAAGAGATTAGGCAAGTAGAACACAAGATAGGGAGGGGCGATGCCTGGTAGAGCCCGAGTTAGGAGCCACACGGCCTGAGTTCAAATCTCAGCTCTGCAGGGTCTGACTAAAGTGTCCTGGGCTCAAATCCCAGCTCTGGCCCTCTAGGGCCCAGTTTCTACTTCAGCAAAATGGCGGTCAGGGAGTCATGGTGAGGAGTAGTTAACACAGAGTTAGATCTTGGAACGCAGAAGTGCCGTACAAATACCAGGACGAGCTGGATCAGAAAGCCACCATTCTAGGGGAGTGTTTGGCCTAGCGGTTGAGACATCCATGTCCCACACTGAGGTGCCTACGTTTGATGTCCTCTTCTGGCTCACTTTTTTTAAAAAAAGATTTACTTATTCACTTCGAAAGCATTATAGAGACAGAGATGGGGAGGGAGAGAGATCCTCCATCTGCTGGTTCACTCCTCAGATGGCCACAACAGCCAGGGCTGTGTCAGGCTGAAGCCAGGAGCCCAAACACTGGGCATCTTCAACTGCTCTCCCAGCCACATCAGCAGGGAGCTGGATGGGAAGTGGAGCAGCCAGGACACAACGTGGCACCCATGGGAGATGCCAGCATTGCAGGAGGCGGCTTTACCCACTATACCACAATGCCAGTGCCTCCTCTGGCTCTGGACTCCAGATTCCTGCTATTGCAGACCCTGAGCAGCTGTGGTGATGGCTAAAGTTGTTGGGTTCCAGCCACCAATTTGGGAGACATGAACCTGGTTTCTGACTCTTGGTGTTGGCCCCCATTGGGGTCACTGCAGGCACTTGAGGAGTGAAACAATGGACAGAAGCTCTTCAGGCTGGGGACCATGACTCTTCTTTTCTCTGGTCATTCACCCTCTTCCTCAACAGCCTCCCAGAAACCCAGAGGGGTGTGTGCCCTGCATGAGGCCAGATGGAGCCCTGTCTTGCTGCAGGTCCCTGGCTCAGGAGTGTCAATATCTCTGGAAGAAGCCAAGATGCTGGGACCCCATGGGCCCCAAGAAGCACTCAGAGCCTGAACTGTGTCCCAGGGGAGTCCCGGCTGGGAGCTGGCTGCTACTAGACTGGGAAGAAACAGGTCCAAGGGGCCCAGAGCTCCTGTCCCAGGTGCTGAACTCCAGAGCAGTAAGGGAGTGCTCAGTGATGGTGGCAAGGCAATGGGCAAGTTTAGCTTCTGCCTATTTGAGGTGAGTAACAGTCCAGAAACTCACACTCAGGACCGAAAGAGGCAGGGGCGAGATGGGGCGTGGTGGGGCTGGAGTGTGTTCATCCTGTTGGCGAGGTTTGCTGTGGGCTGCTTGTGTATCCTGGAGAAGGCAGCAATGTGCAGGTGGGTCTTCCAAAGATAAAGCTCCTGTTGCTTCCCGGCTGCCCACCTGGTTTAGGAGTTCATCTCCAGGGCTGGCGCTGTGGCGCAGAGGGTTAAAGCCCTGGCCTGAAGCGCCGGCATCCCATAGGGGTGCCAGTTTTAGTCCTGGCTGCTCCACTTTTGATCCAGCTCTCTGCTATGGCCTGGGGTAGCAGTAGAAGATGGCCCAAGTCCTTGGGCCCCTGCACCTGCGTGGGAGACCTGGAAGAAGCTCCTGGCTCCTGGCTTCGGTTCGGCACAGCTCCATCCATTGTGGCCAACTGGAGAGTGAACCAACAGATGGAAGACCTCTCTCTCTGTCTCTCCGTCTCCCTGTCTGTAACTCTACCTCTCAAATAAATAAATAAATAAATACTAATAAGAAGAAAAGAGTTTATCTCCAGGGGCTAGTGCTGTGGTGTAGCAGGTAAAGCCTCTGCCTGTGGTGCCAGCATCCCACACGGGTGCCAGTTTGAGTCCTGGCTGCTCCACTTCTGACCCAGGTCCCTGCTAAAGTGCCTGGGAAGGCAGCAGAAGATGGCCCAAGTCCTTGGACCCTTGCACCAACTTGGGTGACCCAGATGAAGCTCCTGGCTTTGGCCTGGCCAGTACTGGCTGTTGCGGCCATTTGGGGAATGAACCAGCAAATGGAAAAATCTGTCTCTCTGTCTCTCAGTGCCTCTGCCTCTCCATCTCTGTGATCCTGACTTTCAAATAAATAAGTTAATCTTTTTCAAAATAGTTTATCTCCAAATCACCATGACATCCCACCCAAAAGAAAAGATGGCAGAACCACCACCACGACCTCTAGGTCAGAGGTGGGGGCAAGTGGGTGTCTTGATGCAGTGGGAGGCTGGGGTTCCAAGAAGCCGCTCCCACACTGGGAGTCCCTACCTCAGAGGCCCTTGGCCTTGCCACTTGAGGCCGCCTGCCTGCACACACAGCTGCTCTCCCCCAGCGCTGCACGGTGTTCTCACCACACCCATGCTTACCCCTTCCCACTGCACTTGCTCACCCGATGAGCCAGCAGGCCCTGGGCCCTGCCTCGCAAGCCTCAGCCTGCCTGCCCTGCCCATCTGACTTCCCAAACACCTTCCAAGGGCCTACCTCTACCGGACAGGGAGGGGAAGGAAAGAAAAGCCAGCATCTGTCAGCCCCTACTAAGTGCCAAGCACGCTTGCGTCATATCATCATCACCTTAGAAGTCAGTGTGTACCGACCCTGGGAGGAAGGTGAGGCTCAGTGAGAGTAAGGCCGTGTATCCACCGCACGGCTGGGCACTCCACACCACTCCCCTCATGTAACCTCACGGCGCCTCTTCACGCAGCGCCTCCTACGTACTTCATAGGTGAGGAAACAGATGCAGGAGGCTGAGTAACTCGCTGACAGCGCAGTGATGGTTTCATGTGTCAGCCCGGCTGGGCCACGGTGCCCAGACTACACGTGGCTCCGGACGTCTATTTTCAGACATGACTCTGAGGAAGGCAGACAGCCTTCCATAATGTGAGTGGCCTCATCCGATAGTTGAAGGCCTTCAGGAAACAGACAGCTCTCCGCCCCACCCTGGGAAGACGGCATTCCGCCCCCAGACACCTGCGCACTTGAGCTGTGACGGGCTCCAGCCTGCTGTTTGTCCTGCAGAATCTGGACTTGCCACAATTTCTTCTCCCTTATTTATTCGAAAGGCAGAGCAACAGAGAGGGAGGAGGAGAGAGGGAGCGAGGAGAGAGGTCTTCCATCCGCTGGTTCACTCTCCAAATGGCTGTCAACAGCCAGCTCTGGGCCAAGCTGAAGCCAGGAGCCAGTAACTCCATCCTGGTCTCCCACATGAGTGGCCATCATCTCCTGCCTTCTAAGACACCTTGGTAGGAAGCTGGATTGGCAGCAGAGTAGCCAGGACTCGGACCCTACACGTTTCTCAGGAGAACCCTAACTAATCAGTAGCAGCATGAGAATTTTATCTAGAACCATTCAGCTCCTAGAGCTGAGCTCTAACCGCCACACCTACGACTCCTCACACACACACTCAGTACTGCTAATCAATGACATGATTATGATAAACAACTGCTGAGGACATGATGTGGAATCCAAATGTTTGGACTCAGGGTAAATATTGGCCCTTTCACCCAGAGGGTCAAGTATCAGTTTCGCCTCTTTGATTACAAGTTCAGCAAATAGACACTGTTTACCTTACTCACATATTTATGTGTGGCTGAGAGCTCTCCTGCATATCTAGTCTCTGTCGTTGGAGGGACAGTGTTGTCACAGCGGTGAGGGAAGGCAAGCTGGGCTGGCTGCTCTATTTCCTTCACTGGGAGAGCCCACAGGCGAACAGGCACCCTTTAGCTCCTGAAGTCAGGGTAAATTCTGCAGCGATCTGGGGCTGGGGAACCAAGCAATCTCTTCACTTCTGTTGTCCGGTGAGCTTGGACTGTGGGCTCCTTGGGGCAGGCCCTCAGCCTTGTCTACCACTGACCAGCCAGTCCCTGGACGCCCCCCAATGCTGGCTGAGTGAGAGAACAGCTAGGGCCAGGAGGAAGGACACTTTGTCTTCCTCCTTCTCAGTGTGACAGAGGGGAATATCATGAAGCAGGAGGACAGGCGGACAGGCAGACAGGCAGACAGGCAGACAGGAGGACAGGTGTGGTGTGTGTGTGCACTGGCTCTGGCTGCCCCTGCCTCCACCCACCGAGGGGACTGTGAGCAAGCGAGTTTTTGCTGCTTCCAGCTTCCTTCTTGCCTGTCCTGTCTGCCTCCAAGGGGGTGAGGAGCTCAGCGCGTGCTGAGCTGGGTGCACTGTAGCCTTCCTGCTGTTTTCTGGCTCTTTAAGGAGAGGAGACTGGAGGCCAAAGCCACAAACTCATGGGGACAGAAACAGCGGCTGCTAAGACCAGTGGTGGGCCAGACATCCCCATTCACTCCTCACCTAACTGGCCCTCGAGGAGTGCTGGATATAGCCTTTAAAGGTGAACTGAACTCAGAGGTGAAGGCAGAAAGAAGGGCCACAGTACACTGTGGCAGACCTGGCTTCTTGCCCTGGTTGATATGATCTCAAAGCCCCTCCTGCTCCCAACATAGGATACAAGGCTCTGTCTCCACCTGCTACCTGTCCAACTAAAAAAAAAAAAAAAAATCAAACACAATTTACTTTAAGCTTTCAAAGAAAAGCAGAGCAGCTAGTGCATTTTAAATCAGAAAGCAGCACAGGACTGCTGAGGATGCATAAGGCGTGCAGCACCTCGTGACAGGACCTTCTCACCGGGGCCTGTACCCTGCAGTCAGGCCTTCTGCATATGCTTCTCTGGCGCCTTCAATGGCCCAGGATTTCTCACAATGGGATCCTCAATTTGTCAGGAACTTGTTTCTCTAGGAATATATATAAACCCAACTTATCCTTTAAAAATTTTTTTTAAATTTATTTGAAAGGCAGAAAGAGAGAGAGAATCTTCCTTCTCCTGGTTCACTCCCCAAATACCCTCAACAGCTCATGCTGGGCCAGGCCAAAGCCAGAATCCTGGAACTCAATCTGGGTCACCCACATGGGTCGCAAGGAGCTAAGTACTAGACTCATCATCTGCTGCATCCCAGGGTGCGCAACAGCAGGAACCTAGAATCAAAAGTGGAGTCAGAGGGGTTGGCGTGTGGCACAGCAGGATAAGCCGCCACCTGCAATCCATCTGAGTGCCAGCTTGAGTCCCGGCTACCACACTTCTGCTTTCATTTTGTTTTTTAAGATTTATTTGTTTGTTTGAAAGGCAGAGTTACAGAGAGGCTGAGGCAGAGAGAGAGAGAGCAAGAGAGAGAGAGATAAAGAGAGAGGTCTTTTATCCACTGATTCACTCCCCAAATGGCTGCAACAGCTGGAGCTGAGCTGATCCAAAGCCAGGAGCCAGGAGCTTCTTCTGGGTCTCCCAGGTGGGTACAGAGGCCCAAGCACTTGGACCATCTTCTGCTGCTTTCCCAGGTGCATTAGCATGGAGCTGGATTGGAAGTGGAGCAGCTGGGTCTCAAATCGGCGCCCATGTGGGATGCCAGCACTGCAGGCGGTGGCTTAACCCACTACGCTACAGCACCAGTCCCTGCTCCACTTCTGATCCAGCTTTTGTACCCAAGTGGGAGACCTGAATGGACTTCAGGTTCCTCCTGGCTTTGGCCTGACCCAGCCCTGGCTGTTGTGGCCATCTGGAGAATTAGCCAGTGATGGCTCTTTCTCTCTCTCTCTGTAACTTTGCCTTTCAAATAAATTAAATAAAAAAAGCAAGCAAGCAAGCAAGCAGAGTTGGGACTTGGGCCCAGGCCCTGATACAGGATGTGCACGTCCCAAACACCCACCTGCCTTTTTAATGAGTACAGGGTATTTACAGGCTGTGCTCCATCCACAGATGGAGCTTCCAGTTTCTGCTCTCATGAGCAGCACTGCAGTGTGTCTGCTGCTGTAGAGATCCCTGCGCACGCTGGGCCAGTGTTCACACAGGATACATTCCTGGAGGTACACGTGCATGGCCAGTGGAACACACACTAACAAGTGCCGGCCTGCACCCCGCGCTGTCCTTCTACCCTCACCAGTGGCCGCAGCACCACGTCTTCACCCCGGCCAACACCCACCACGCAGCCCCCTCTACCAGTCCGACAGGCCAGGCCAGGCCAGGTGACATCTCACCATAAAATGCCTTCCTTGATTGTGAGTTAGACGGAGAAACGTCATAGCAGGACTGGCTACCAGTCCTGCTATGAACTCCCTGACCTGTTTTGATTTTCGTGTCAGTTAGCTAGTCTTGTAGAATTATGGGTACTTTTTATATACTGAGGCTTGAACACACAGCAATTAGGTTAAGCAGCCTTCTCCTGCTTTAATTACCGAACAATGAAGTCTTTCTACTGCGACTTTATCCATGTATTGATAAACGGGACTATTAAACACTGTGTCACAATGCGGCACCATGTGAATGGCTGGCAATTCTGCCCCACACACTTCCCCCAAGCACTAAACCTCACCAATAAAGCTGGCGGGGGTGCCACCGCCACGCCTGCCTCTGCTCCCGGGCACTGCACTTTGGCCTGCATGTGGACAGAGCAGTACCACCGGGGGTGTGGAGAAAACCACAGGACAGATGTCACTCTGAAGATGACTTCTGTCTGCCCAGGCCCAGGTATGGGACCGAGGTGGCTAAGGCAGGTGGCGAGGTCACAAACCTGTGGTCTTTCCCTCCTCTTCCCTGTAACACCCTGGCTCGTTTAGTTCCCTGTGTCTTTCCTCTCCCTAGCCCCCCTTGCCTTTCTCAAGTTCAGACAGAATGTGTAAATAACTACTCCTGGCTAGATGGCCATTCCTTTCTTCTGAAAACTGCTGGGTCTCCAAAGCCTCTAGCCACCAGCCGCCAAAGAGAGTGGGTTACTGTGGGGGTTGGGGACGCCTTCTCTTTGGCCCCCAAATCACACCAGACCTACTTTGGTTACTCCCAGATGTCCAGGGTGGGATCAGCAGGACTGGATGAATGGCTTCCTCTTCACCCTACCAGATCTGGCCCAGGAGAGGAAGAATCCTGCTCTGCAGTCCACAGTGGAGTGCATCAAGGGCTCGGGAACCCTGAACTGCAGGCCTGGACAGGGGCTGGTCCTAACTCCACAGTCCCTGCCCTGCCTTAATTAGGGGAGTTACCATCTGCCTAAGACACAGGAGGGCCCAGGGCTCATCCCTGAGGGCAGGCTTGCTCCTCTGCCCTGAATCATTTTCTTTTCTTTTCTTTTAATAGAAAGCTTTTATTTAAGCCGGCGCTGCGGCTCACTAGGCTAATCCTCCGCCTAGCGGCACCGGCACACCGGGTTCTAGTCCCGGTTGGGGCGCCGGATTCTGTCCCGGTTGCCCCTCGTCCAGGCCAGCTCTCTGCTGTGGCCAGGGAGTGCAGTGGAGGATGGCCCAGGTGCTTGGGCCCTGCACCCCATGGGAGACCAGGAAAGAGCACCTGGCTCCTGGCTCCTGCCATCGGATCAGCGCGGTGCGCCGGCCGCAGCGCGCTGGCCGCGGCAGCCACTGGAGGGTGAACCAACGGCAAGGGAAGACCTTTCTCTCTGTCTCTCTCTCACTGTCCACTCTGCCTGTCAAAAAAAAAAAAAAAAAAAAAATTAAAAGAAAGCTTTTATTTAATAAATATAAATTTCATAAGTACAACTTTTGGATTATAGCAGTTCTTCCCCCCATACCCACCCTCCCACCCCCAAACCATCCTACCTACTCCCTCTCCTGTCCCTTTCTTCATTAAGATTCACTTTTAATTGACTTTATATACAGAAGATCAACTCTAAGCAAATATTTCAACAGTTTGCAGACACACAAAGTATAAAGTACTGCTTGAAGACTAGTTTTGCCACTAATTCTCATAGTATAACACATTAGGGACAGAGATCCTACATGGGGAGCAAGTGCACAGTGACTCTTGTTGTTGATTTAACAGTTGACACTCTTATTTATGACGTCAGTGATCACTCAAGGCTCTTCATGAGCAGCCAAGGCTATGGAAGCCTCTTGAGTCCACAAACTCTGACATTATTTAGACAAGGCCATAGTCAAAGTGGAAGTTCTCTCCTCCCTTCAGAGAAAGGTACCTCCTTGTTTGATGGCCCCTTCTTTCCACTGGGATCTCACTCACAGAGGTCTTTCACGTAGGTCATCTTTTGCCCTGAACCATTTTCAGCTGAAACCAGCAGCAAGAACAGGGTGTCTTCCCCAGCATCCTCTCAGGACCCTGAGGTTCCCCTGGGGAAGGCAGCGAGGGTCGGCTGGCCCTGCAGCTCTCAGGGGAGGAGAGCCTGGCAGACAAAGAGGAGAAGTTGGGGCTGGGGGAGTGGGTAGCAGGTCAAGCTGGGGGCATAGGGGTGGACATCATGTAAGGATGACGAAGACAATGACACAACAGGGTGAGGTTCCAAAGAAAAATGTCTACACTGCTGTTCATAGTGGCTACATGAAAGTGAACCAACAGAGATGAGAGAAGTTAGGAACAAAGTGCCATGAATCACAGTCACTCATTCTCGTTGCTTAGGATTTATGCCTAAATACAGTGCAGTGAAACGCTGATCGGATCATCAGCCTGAGATCAATGGCGTTGTGTGTTTCAACCGAGGATCACATCACAAGCACAGTCACCCTCCCAGTGCACAGTAGGCACAGATGGTCCCAGATGCCTGCAGTAGCAATGGTGGGAATAACAACACCGAGTACAACAGGCATGCCAACTGTATGCTCACTTAATTCTCACAAAGCCCATGTCCACACCACCCACCATCCCTGTCCATTTTCCAGAAAGAAGAGGTACAACGTGCCCAAGGCCCTGCAGCCAAGAGCGGCAGAGCAGAGTGTGAGTCCCGGCTGCCTGGCTCCAGTCCTTAACCACTCTGCCCCCACCGAGCCCCACAGAGCTCCAGGATGCTGCTTGCAGAGGGCCTGTGTCCTCACTTTGCCTGGTGGCCCCTGCTGGCCCCTACTTACCTGTGTAGCTGCTGGAAGGAAGCGCATGCTCTGGTCCCCCACTGAGCTCTGGGGCTCCTTCTGCCTCTGCCACTTCCTCTTTCTCCTCCTCTTCCCGAACCTTAGGGGTCTCCTCCGGAGGCTGCTCCATGGCTGATCTCCCCTCGGCGCCACACCTGCAGGCCGGGTCATAGCTCTGGCATCATCTGGGTCTGAATGCAGCTGGACCTCTACAGGGCAGTTCCCGTCAGCCTGGACAAAGAGGGAAGACAAGAAGGGGTTGAGAGGGAGAGGGTGGCGGGGGCGGGGGGGCACGCTCAAGGGCCGCTATGCAGGAGGTTCTGCTCCTGCTCCTTCCTCAGTCTCTGGGGTGCTACCCCCTGGTCTTTACTCCTCGCCCTGCAAGTCACTTGCCCTCTCACCTTGGCCCACCTGGCTCTTGCAGGAGGTTTGTGGGTTTCCGTGCAGTCTCCACCTACCAGGGAGGGCGAGAGACCCCACTGCTACCTTTCCCTACCTGTGCCACTCCAATCTGCTCTTGGAGTTCCTGAGTCTCCAAGAGCCATGTCAGAGTGACCTGAAGGCTTCTGCAGCCTCCCTGGAGGTCCCGGCATGCACCCTACCTCCCAGCCCCTACTGCGTCCCCACCAGCACTCAGGCCCAACAATCACTGCTCTCCGGAGCCAGCCAGCGTTCTTGAAAGGGCTGGGTTCCACCCTTCCTGTGTCTGGGTGTGGAAAGCAGACCTGCGGCTCTGCTGCGCCTGGCTCATACAGACGGCAGACCTGTAACTAGATCCCCACGGGCAGGGCCAGCAGGTGACAGAGGTGGCTCTGCCTGGGGTCTTTCCAAGGTGGGCTACTGGGTGTTCTTATCACCCAGGAGGAAATAAAATATTGTCCACAAACACCGCAGCTGGGAGTGGAATGGTCCTGAAGCGCTGTGGGAGAGTCCTGCCCGGAAGAACAGTGGGGAAGGCCCTGCAGCAGTGCAGGCTTGTGGAAGGAAAAGAAAACATCTACTTTTTTTTTTTTTTTTTTGACAGGCAGAGTGGACAGTGAGAGAGAGAGACAGAGAGAAAGGTCTTCCTTTGCCATTGGTTCACCCTCCAATGGCGCCGCGGCCAGCGCGCTGCGGCCGGCGCACCGCGCTGATCCGATGGCAGGAGCCAGGTGCTTCTCCTGGTCTCCCATGGGGTGCAGGGCCCAAGGACTTGGGCCATCCTCCACTGCACTCCCTGGCCACAGCAGAGAGCTGGCCTGGAAGAGGGGCAACCGGGACAGAATCCGGCGCCTCGACCGGGACTAGAACCCGGTGTGCCGGCACCGCAAGGTGGAGGATTAGCCTAGTGAGCCACGGCGCCGGCCCAACATCTACTTTTGGGAGACTTTTACATTTTGATTTTGGGCCAGCATTGGGGAACAGTGGGTTAAGCTGCCTGTTGAGACACTGGCATTCCACACTGCAGTACAGTTCAAGTCCCGGCTACCCTGTCTCCAATCCAGCTTCCCGCTAACATGCCAGGGAAAGCAATGGAAGACGGCCCTCTAGAGCTTGGGCTCCTGTCACCCACATGGGAGACCTCGCTTGAGTTCCAGGTTCCTGGCTTGGGCCTGGTCTAGCCCCGGCCATTGTAGCCATTTGGGGACTGAAGCAGATGGAAGATCTCTTTTTCTAAGTCAGCCTGTCTTTCAAATAAATCAATAAAATATACGTTAAAAATATAAGTTTTTAATTTTTGTTTATTCATTTGAAACTCTCACACACAAACATACCCCCTCTTATCCTCTGGTTCACTCCCCAAATACCTACAAAAGCTAGGGGCTGGCCAGGCCAAAGCCAGAAGCCTGGAACGCAATCCAGGTCTCCAATGTGGATGTCAGGAACCCAAGCACTGAAGCCATCACATGTTGCCTCCCCGGGTGTGCATCAGCAGGAAGCTAGAATCAGGAGTGGGGGCAAGACTTGAACCCATGCTCTCGTTTGGGATGTGGGTATTCCAGGTGGTGTCCACCGCCATGCCAAATACCTGCCCTACTTAGGGAGCGTTAAGTGTCTGCAGAATCCTTCTGATATCCCACAGGCAGCTCAAACTCCTTCTATCCAAACAGAACCCCATCTTCTCCCAAATCCACCCTTCTGTACCAGTACTTTAGTGACCCACATACCCATCTACCCACTCATCAAAGTCTGAACCTGGGTGTGACCTGAGACACCCCCTATCCCACTGCACTTGGGCTGCCAACTTGGCTACACATTGAAACCACCGCAGAATTTTTAAAACTATGCATGTTCTAGCCCCGGTCAGGGCGCCAGATTCTGTCCCGGTTGCCCCTCTTCCAGGCCAGCTCTCTGCTGTGGCCAGGGAGTGCAGTGGAGGATGGCCCAAGTACTTGGGCCCTGCACCCCATGGAAGACCAGGAGAAGTACCTGGCTCCTGCCATCGGATCAGCGCGGTGCGCCGGCCGCAGCGCGCTGGCCGCGGCGCCATTGGAGGGTGAACCAATGGCAAAGGAAGACCTTTCTCTCTGTCTCTCTCTCTCACTGTCCACTCTGCCTGTCAAGAAAAAAACAAAAACAAAAACAAAAAAAAAACTATGCATGTTGGGCCCATCCCCAGAAATTCCATCTGATCGGTTTGGGAACTGCATGAGCATTGGAATTTTTATGTTTTAATTCTCCTGGTGATTTTAATATGCAGCCAAGCTTGAGAGCCACTGCTCTATAGTAAAACAATTTCCAACTGGTAGTAAACTGTTCCTTCTCAACACCTCTTAACTCCACCCACTCCTTTCCATGAGGTCTTCTTTTGTGGACTTACACAACAAGCTCTAGTCGGTTTCCTGAAAGCAGACTAGGAATTCAGTCCTAGAGCCTACAAGCTGGAGAGCTGGGGAGCTGGGAGTCAGCAGAGGTGGGAGGCATCCTGGCTGCTGGGATGGCCACAGGAAGGGACACGGTTCACCAGAGGAGGCAGCAGCACACCAAGGGAAAAAACAGGCAGAGGCAGACGAACAGGCACTGGCCAGGAAAGATCTCGGACATCTGGGCCTCACAGCCAAAGGAAAGGCTGCTTCAGTGGGCAGGTGCCAACCATCGCAAGTGCTGCCGAGGCTCAGGGGACACACTGACACACGGCTGCTGGATTCACTGACTGTGAGGTCACCAGTGACCCGTGAGACAGGTTTTGCTCAAGTGGTAGAGAGGCAAACCTGGGCTCTGAAGAGTAATGGTAGCAAGGAAGCTGGGGAAGTGAATGGAATCTGATTTGGGGGCAAGTATGTCAGGGAAAGGAATGTAGGAGGGGCTACTAGCCTGACAAAGTAGCAGTCAGGAAGTTTTATGAAACAGAGGGGATTCAAGGAAGCTGTGGATTCAGGAGAGCTCAGCACAGAAGAATAAAGGGAGGGGGCAGGCTTTTGGTACAGCAGTTAAGATACTGCTTGGGATGCCAGAATCCTTTATCAGAGTCCCTGGTTCAAGTCTGGCTGCTCCACTTCCACTCCAGCTCCCTACTGGTGAACCCAGGTTGGCAGCAGGTTGATGGCCTAAGTACTTGGGTCTCCGCCACCCACAGGGGAAACCTGGAATGAGCTTGAGCTCCTGGCTTCCGCCCGGCCTAGCCTTGGCTGTTGAGGGCCTTTGGGGAGTGAACCAGCTGAAGGAAAATCTCTGTGTCTCTCTCTGTCTTTCAAACACAATGAATGAATGGATGAATGAATCAAAGATAGACTCCAGGGATCAGCCAGGGCAGGATGGGAAGGCAATGATTCAAGGACACAGGAAGAAGACGACAAACCAGTACCACGGTACTGCGGGGCAGGGAAGCTCCTGCAGAAGGGCTCGTTCCCTAACTAGTGAGGCAGCAGGCAGGGCCGTCTGCTGAGAACTAGGGAATCTGAAGCAGCAGAGAAGTTGTGTACAGGTGTTTTGACAAACGGCATCGGGAATTAGCTGGCAGGAATAAAAAAATTATGGTAAAGCTATAATAATTAAAAGAGTGTGGTATTGGCATAAGAGTAAACAATGAGAGAAAACATTGAATTCATAAATACATGCAGCTTTAATGTAGGACCAAGACAGCTCTTCAAATTAAAAAGAAAAGATCGCTCCACCCAGAAAAGCTCCATGGAAGGGCCCTGTGCCTTCTGCATCGAGGCCCCGACAGCTATCAGCAAAACAAAGGACCGCTGCACTGCGGGGGGAACACATTTTTTCCTACATGGTAAAAACTATCATAAGAAAAAAAAGACAATAAACTGAGAAAAATATTTGCAACTCTCATCAGACATAGGGCTGCTTGCCCCTAAAAGAGTTCCTACAGATTAGTTAGTATAAGATTAGCAATCAAACACAAAAACAGGCCCTTGGTATGAAAAGACAGTTCACAGAAAAGGTATACATTTGGCTCGTAAACATGAAAAGATGGGCCAGATTACTCATAACAAGAAAAATGCAAATTGAAACAACACCGAGCTATCTTTTTTACAATCAGATGAAAACAGAAGCTAAGGCACTGCTGCTGAGCATGTGGGAAATGTTCTCACACATCTCTGCTAGGAGGTAAACTGGCATGACCCCTAGAGAGGATACTGCGGCCCATTTATCTCAGTTATAACACACACTCTGACTGGGAACACCATGGCAGGTTGCATCCTGCGGCAATGGAGTGTCTTCAAAAAGTACAGGAAAAATAGGTACTACGAAAAAACTGTGAGTGGATTTCAATTTGTTCTTACACTAAAATGAACTCTTATAGATTTATTTATTTATTAGAAAGGCAAAGTTAGAGAGAGGCAGAGGCACAGAGACAGAGAGGGCTTCCATCCACTGGTTCACTCCCCATATGGCTGCAATGGCAAGAGCTGAGCCAACCCAAAGCCAGGAGCCAGGAGTTTCTTCCGGGTCTCTCATGCGAGTGCGGGGGCCCAGGGACTTGGGCCATCTTCTACTGCTTTCCCAGGCCATAGCAGAGAGCTGGATTGGAAGTGGAGCAGCTGGGTCTTGGGGGGCCGGTGCCGTGGCTACTTGGTTAATCATCCACCTGCGGCGCCGGCATCCCATGTGGGCGTTGGGTTCTAGTTCCAGTTGCTCCTCTTCCAGTCCAGCTCTCTGCTGTGGCCCGGGAAGGCAGGGGAGGATGGCCCAAGTGCTTGGGCCCTGCACCCCATGGGAGACCAGGAGAAGCACCTGGCTCCTGGTTTTGCATCGGCGTAGTTCCAGCCATAGCAGCCATTTGGGGGGTGAACCAATGGAAGGAAGACCTTTCTCTCTGTCTCTCTCTCACTGTCTATAACTCTACCTGTCAAATAAATAAAAAAATAAATAAATAAAAAAAGGAAGTGGAGCAGCTGGGTCTCGAACAGGTGCTCATATGGGATGCTGGTGGCACTGCAGGTGGCAGCTTTACCTGCTATGCCACAGCGTCGGCCCCTAAAATGAACTTTTACTTTTCCACAAACTTCTGCAAGCACCCTTGTATACTTCCACATAAACAGTGACAAAGTATTAGCACAAGGCTTTCATTATAGTGTTATTTCACCAGTAAGAGGTGGGAAACAAGCTAAAGGCTCATTAACAGGATCTCTTAAATAAATGATGACACAGAAACATGGAACCCCATGCCACAGACAGATGCAGTAGTTTAGGGATTGATGCCGCTGTGTGGCTAAGATGCTGGACTGCTGAGCGATGAGAACAGCCTGCAGAAGGCAGGGGAGCTGCACTCCTGGCCCGTGTCTACGTCAGCTCAGGGGCTGAGAGCACTGCGTGCTTCCGGGACACGGTCTGGGTCAGATGCGGGAGAGAATCTTCACTGAACATTCTGTGCCTTTTCAATTTTGAACTACAGGGGTGGTCCAACTTCTACAAGTAGTTTAAACTGGAGTAAGAACACAGCCCAAACTCACAAACAATAACGTGGAAGACGAGAGGGGGCAGTCAGCGTTTCGTTGCTAAGTCTTTCTGTTTCTCAGAAGATAGGTTAGAGATGCTCACTAACTTCAGTCAAACATACAAGGGAAAAAAGGCAAAGGAAGCAGTAAGATTCTACAGATAGACTTAGGGGAGGTCACGAACAACTCTGGCTTTCAGACCGACAGTCTCCAGTCAGGAGGCGGCTACGGAGTCAGAACCACGCACGGGGTGGGGCCCTGGCCTGGATCCTGGAACAGGAAGAGAACAGGAGTAGAAAAACTGGAACGTTGCCAAAAGTCTGTTTAGTTACCAGCACTGTACCAGCATTCCTCACGTAAGATGCTACCGCAGGGGAAGCTGGGTAAAGCGTATGGGCGCTCAGTAACTGTACAGTCTCTGCAACTTTCCTGTTAACACTGAACTTTTCACAAAATAGTGTGTTTGTTTGTTTGTTTGTTTGTTTTTTAATCTAGCTTTCTGACTAGAAAGTCTTGCAAATCGGGCAGACGTGACTACTGGGGACCACAGGCCCCTGGCACCTCCTCCCCAGCACAAACCCCACTCCTGGATGCCTCTCCTAGGTCACTTCACTCACTCGTACCCCACTTCAGAGACCTGACAGTCTGGTGAGCAGAATCACTTCCTCAAGGATCCATCTCTGACCGCTCACCGGAAAAACTGGGAGCCACCTGACGCAGGGCACGGGGCACGTCTGAGGCGCCGTCTGGCTGGGTGGCTCTCTGTACAGGTGGCAGCTGGGGGTCACTCCCACTTGTCTCCCCAGTTCCATTCCCCTTCCTTCTGCCTGAGTGACAGGCTTCTTGGAACTAGCAATGGGCCCAGCTAAACACCCAGCTTCCCAAGCCCTCCTGCAGCTGTGGTGTGTGTATGACATAATTCTGACCAACAACACGTCAAGAGCAATTTGCTGTGAAGAGCTTCTGTAAAAGCAAGCCTTTCCTAATAAAACAAGTCTAACTTCTACCCTTTGTCCTTCCTGCCTGGAACAGGACTGCTGGGCCTGGAGGTGCAGCAGCTATTTTTGGAGCATCAGAGAGCAGGAGAAGGGGTGAGACAGAAAGTCAGAAGGAGGGGGCCCGCACTGTGGGGTGGCGGGGTGGCGGGGTGGCGGGTTAACCTGCCGCCTGCAACACCACCATCCCATATGGACGCCAGTTCTAGTCCCAGCTGCTCCGCTCCCAATCCACCAGCTCCCTGCTAATGCACCTGGAAAAGCAGTGGAGGATGGCCCAGGTACTTGGGCCCCTCCTACCCACATGTGAGACCCGGAAGAAGCTCCTGGCTCCTGGCTTTGGTTTTGGCCCAGCTCTGGCTGTTGTGGTCATTTAGGGAGTGAACTAGCGAATGGAAGGCCTCTTTTTCCCTCTGTCTTGCCCTCTCTCTGTCACTCTGCCTTTCAAATAAAATCTTTTTAATTTTTTTAAAAAAGATTTTATTTATTTAATTTGAAAGTCAGAGTTACACAGGGAGCAAAGGAGCAGCAGAGGGAGAGAGAGAGGTCTTCTACCCGCTGGTTCCCTCTCCAGATGGCCGCTACGGCCGGAGCTGTGCTGATCCGAAGCCAGGAGCCAGGAGCTTCTTCTGGGTCTCGTACGTGAGTGCAGGGGCCCAAGGATTTGGGCCATCTTCCACTGCTTTCCCAGGCCATAGCAGAGAGCTGGATTGGAAGTGGTGCAGGCGGGACTCAAACTGGCGTCCATATGGGATGCTGGCACTGCAGGTGGCAGCTTTACCCACTACGCCATAGCGTCAGCCCCTAAAACAAATAAAATCTTAAAAAAAAAAAAAAAGTCAGGAGGAGCCTGGCCACTGGGCCTCATGGAGCTGTGGCCCCAGCCCTGGAATGCCACCTCCAGACTCCTTGTGAAGTGAGACATTTAGCTCCTGCTTCCTAAGTCTCTGCCCGCCAGATTCCTGTTGCATGTAACTGAACACAGCGCAAACTAAAACAGGACATAAAGAGCTTAAAGAGGAGAGTGCGGCTTGGCATCAATGCTGGAAAGAGGACGTCGGCAGTCACCAAGAGCATGGGTGACTGTTGGGGCAAGAGGAAGCTAGCTCTACAAGCATTAGCTATTCTCCTCGAAACAAGCTCCAACGACAGCCATTCTTCAAACTCCAGCGGCCGCAGTGGTAGGGAGAGATCCTCAACCAGGCCTGTGTCTGGAGGGAGCACTGGGGCTTTGAGCAACGTAAGAGAACGGTGGCACTCACCCAGCACTGGGGTGAATGCAGTGAAGACGAGGAGTGCACCCTCTGGCGTGGGATCCAGGCAGCCTGGGTGTCAGTGTATACAGGGTGAAGGGCACAGGCTCACCAGGCTGGGGTGATGAGAGCCAGAGGACATGAGGATTAGGGGTCCCTCCCTCAGCAGGTGGTAAGAGAAGAGGACGAATGACAGTACCGCCTTGCATACAGAATGGACAGAGTGCTTTCCCACACAGCCCCACGGCCTCTCCCCTCTGAGCTCCCGAGGAGCAAGGGGTCTACATCCTGGAGGGTGGGCAGGAGCTGACTGAGCTCTTGCTGCCCGGCAGGCAAGGCCTGGGGAGAACAAGCAGCGCCAGGCCTTACAGACCCCCGTGATGCAAGCCTCCTGGGCTCCCCTGAAGAGGGACAGAAAGCCGCAGCAAGGTCCTGACAGGGTCTCGCAGAGATCTGGCCAGAGGATGACGCAGACAGAAGATGCACACGGTAGAAGTTCAGATGTGACGGGGCTAGACCTAGCCAGGCCTCTGTCGGATGTGTGCAGTGGGCTGTGCTGCCGGTCCCTGTGCCCCAGCTTGTGCTAGCAAGTTTTTCACTGTGGCCAGGACAATACTTCTGAGTCTTGGGGTACATACAGTTGTCTCTCTTTCTCTTTTTTCAAACGGTCTTGGGGCTTTCTCCATATGGACTCTGTGCCTCTTTTGTTTGTTTTAAAGATTTTATTTATTTATTTGAGAGGCAGAGTTACAGACAGAGAGAGGGAGAGATAGAGAGAAGGGTCCTCCATCTGCTGGTTCACTCCCCAGTTGGCTGCAACAGCTGGAGCTGGGCTCATCTGAAGCCAGAAGCCAGGAGCTTCCTCCAGGTCTCCCATGCAGGTGCAGGGGCCCAAGGACTTGGACCATCTTCCACTGCTTTCCCAGGCCATAGGCAGAGTTGGATTGGAAGTGGAGCAGTGCCCTTACGGGATGCTGGCGCTGCAGGTGGAGGCTTAGCCTACTGCGCCACAGCGCCGCCCCCCATCTGGTTGTCTCTTAGGGTCAGCTGCAGTTCTGGGCTCTGGCTAGTCATGGCTTTGGGACTAGGGTTTCTAGTTCCCATGCTGACCTCTCCCAGCCTCGAGCTCTCTCTTCTGCTGTGACCTCTTAGGGACACAGCCTGAAGGGTGTAGGGCGCTGCAATCTGCTTGCTCTAAACCCACACAGCTCCCTTGGGCGGCCCCATTATCTAGAGCTCACCTCTATACTGCAGTTCATCCCCGCATGTTGCCAGAAGCCACCGTTTTCACCTGGCCTCTGAATCTACCGTCTACCCAGCACCAAGGCTGCCCACTACCCTCCCATGTTCTCAGCTCAGGCACCTGGGGGAACTTTGACTCCAGGAGCCCTCCCCAGCCCACTGGGCCCAGGCCCACAGCCTGGATTTGCACAGGGTGCTGCCACCCCCTACATTCCTGCCACAAACCCCATTTTCTTCCTTTCTTCAGCTGTAGCACTAAAAACAGCAGAGCGTGACACTAGGGTTAAACTGTACATAAGTGAGAAACCCTGGTGTTTGCTCCTGCTCCCGGTGTTGGCTGTCTCCCCTCCACCCACCGGCACTCTGCCAGCACTGAACCCGCTGCTCAGCAGCTGTGCCCTACTTAAGAGGTCGAAGCAGAGCCTCAGATAAGACAAAGGCCCTGCAGCTAGAAAGGAGGGCACGAGGACAGCAAAGCAGTCCCTCAGCCAATAGCAGGGTCGCCAGCAAGAATTCCTGGCAGAAGGATTCCCTGGGCTGTCCCCATTCTGACACACACGCGCACACACACACACACACACACACGCTCGCAGCACTCCTGTTCCAATGTCCACTGTCTTATTCCCAGAGGAAGCGGTCCTTTGGGGAGCTTGGCTACAGGAAGGACAGGACTCCACTTTCCACTGGGAAGGCAAATTGGGCATACAAAGTCCAAATGACCTGGGGCTCTAGACACGCCTGCTCTGGGATCAGCGCAACCAAGACACTTGGGGCCCAAACCCTGTCCACCCCCTCCCCGCTAGGAGTGAGGAGGAACTCCCTTTCAGGGCAGCCCCCGAGTGCCCAGGAACTTCGAGTGATTCAGGAGCTTCCCCGTGGCCCACTGGCAAAGTGAGGTCTGTGGGAGCACAGCTGCCCACCGGGGCATGAATGGGGACAGTTAGTGTGCTGGGGCTATGCCACCACGTGGCTTGCCTGATGGGCCTTCTCCCTGCACTAGGGCCTAAGCTGGGGCACAGCTTCCATGCACACTGGGCCCTGTGTCTGCTGACACAATAGATCCTCACAACAGCCCTGTGAGTCAGGGACTATTATCCCCCATTGAGCTGTTGAGGAAACTGCAGCACTGAGAGGGAAAGAAACTGGCTCCAGGTCACCCAGCAGGTGGAGGAGAGGATGTGAGTCCAGGCAGGTTGGCTCAAGCTTTGCCACTGTACAATGTGCCTCACACACGGTGCTGGGTAACACTGGACCAGACGCTGGCCTGTCCCAGCCCAGCTGGGGCACTGGAGGCCTGGAAGCTGTCCTCAGTCTGGAGCCATCAGCCCCGAGTCCTGGGAATGGCTGCCAGACCTAGCTGTTTCTGTCAAGACACCCTAGTCAAAGCTCTTCCAGAAACTCCTACCAGCAAACGACCCCTGCGTGCCAAAGACAGACTCACACCCCAGCCTCTCACTCGGGTCCCACCTCTCGCTCCGACCCCACTTGCCCCATGTTCCCGTATCACTCCCTGAACATGGAGGCTAGCCCTGGCCTCAGCCTGGAATGCTGCCCCCTCCACCAGCCGAGGTCTGCTCTCCCTCAGGATCTTCTTGCACCTCCTCTTTCAGGAAGCTCTCCTGGACTCCCCCCATTCTGTCCCTTTTCCCTGTCCAGGGCCTCCAGATGCAATCATCGAATGGAGCTGCACTGTCTGTTAACTCACCACGTCATCAACTCCAGAGACTGCTGAGGCCGGGCTCCAGCACATGGCACAGCGCCCACCATGTAGTGGGTACTTAGCACACACTTGTAGAACGAATAAACGTGCCCAAAACATTAATCCCAGACACACTGTTTTCAGTGGTAGCACTGGCTACTGTATCCATTTCTTGCCTTAGTGCCATTCACATGCAATACTCCACAGAAGGTCATTCCACCAGCTTGTATGTCAGGCTTGGGTTCAAACTCTGGCTCTGGCTCTCCCTCTCTGTGACTTGGAGAAGGAAGACCATAACACTTCAAAGGCTCTCAGCCAAAACCGTGATACTACCCAGGATATCACCTGAGTGGCTGTGGCGGAGGCTACAGAGCCTCCTCTTTACAGTGCTAGGTATACAGTAAGCGCCCAAGAAACAGGATCACCATTGCTGGCTCTTCCTAAGGGACTCTGACACTTCAGTTCTCAAAACCTGTAGTCTGATGGGACCCCAGGGATTGCAACAGACAAAATTCCCCATCTCTCACCTTACCATCAACTCTGAGAAGCCTGGCAGGGAGCACCCTACTCTGGGGACATGCTACTCTGCTAGAGAAGGGCCCGAGCCATCCCCCGTTTCTTGCCCTACCATGCAGTTGATCTTCCCCGGCTGTAGGAGGCAAAGGGGTCAGCAGTGTTCAGAAAAAGGGCAGAGGATGCCCCATGCCGCTGGCAAGTGCTTTTGGAATCGGCAGGGAGGGAGGCCACGGAGAATGGGTTGGGTGAATTCTCCCGACCTTTCCTGTCAATCATTAAACCGGTGCTGACCCAGTGCCCTGGTTTTCCAGGACAGCAACTCCTCAGTGCCTTCTGCTTCCCATTTGCCAATCCAGGTCACCCCACCCTCCTCAGGCTGGATTCACCCCAGTGTGTCGCCTGAGGCCAACCTCAGGCAATGGCCTGGGGTTGGTTTGTTCAGAGACAGCTAGAAGCAGAGAAAGAACAGCCGGGAGGCGCCCTTGCAGCCACAGTTCTACATGTTACTCCGAGTCAGCCCCTGAGCCCTGGGAAGAGCAGCTAAACTAAGGGGAAGTTGTTTCCAGGAGCCACAGAGCATCCTGGAGAAGAGACCAGACAGGCAGCTGTTCTTCACCGGGTGGGGAAAGCTGCAGGTGAGCAGGCCATGCCTGCAGCACAGAGATCCTGCTCCCGCATCAGCTCCCAGCAAAGAGCCCCTGAAAAGCTACAAGCTCTAGAAACAAGAGAAGCTCAATGAGGTGCACACACATGTACCTATGCCTATGTGCGCATGCACACACATACACACACCCCTGGAAAGACCTGGGCGAGCACGTTAAATGGCACTTTTCTCTGAGGGGTGGAGCTGCAGATGATTCTTACTTTCTCAATTGTATCTTCCTGCTTCTCCAAATCCTTTTCTGTGATGCGGGTAACTTTTATGTTACTTTTTTTTTTTTTTTTTAATTTTTTGACAGGCAGAGTGGACAGTGAGAGAGAGAGACAGAGAGAAAGGTCTTCCTTTTGCCGTTGGTTCACCCTCCAATGGCTGCCGCGGCCGGCACGCAGTGGCTAGCGCACCGTGCTGATCCAAAGCCAGGTGCTTCTCCTGGTCTCCCATGGGGTGCAGGGCCCAAGGACTTGGGCCATCCTCCACTGCACTCCTTGGCCACAGCAGAGAGCTGGCCTGGAAGAGGGGCAACCGGGACAGAATCTGGTGCCCCGACCGGGACTAGAACCCAGTGTGCGGGCGCCGCAAGGCGGAAGATTAGCCTAGTGAGCCGCGGCGCCAGCCTTTTATGTTACTTTTATGCCTGAAGGGAGAAGAGGAAAAAGAAAACCTAGTAACACACACCAAGATGCTGACCAGGCAAAGGAAAGGCCTGCCTAGGCCAGCATGGTGGCGCAGTGGGTTAAGTTGCCGTTGGCAACACCGGCATCCCACATCAGAGTGCCGGCTCAAGTCCCAGTTGCTCTGCTTCTGATCCAGCTCCTTGCTAACGCTCTTGGGGAGGCAATGAAGATGACCTAAATGCTCAGGCCCCTGCCACCCACGTAGGAGACTGGATGAAGCTCCTGGCTCCTGGCTTCAGCCTAACCCAGCCCGGGCTGTTGCAGCCATTTGGGAAGTGAACCAGTGGATGGAAGATCTCTCTCTGTTTCTCCCTCTTTCTCTGTTGCTCTGCCTTTCAAATAATTAAATCTTATTTTTTTTTTTTTTAAACAAGCAGTTCAGATCTCCCTCACCAATGTCTCTACGAAGCTGAGGACCCTATACATTCAGAAAGGGCTTCTGCAGTCAGGTTGGTCCTGCTAGCAGGTAGAAGGACACATCGGGGAACTGCTCCAGAGCCCTTCTCTCCCAAGACCCCAGGGGCCATGAGAACTCATGCTGCCACTGCTCCTGCACCTCCCAGTCCCTGCCAGCACTGCCAGCTGCTTTCATTCATTCACTCAACAAATATTTGCTAAGCACCTACCATGATGTGCCAGGCCACATTAGTCAAAGAACGGACACAAATCAAACAGTGACTGTAAACAATGCCTGGGGCTCAGGGCTCTGAAGGACAGAAGCCAGGCACTGTGGGGCACACTTGTACCAGTGGTCAGGGGAGGGTTCCTGCGGACATGGCCTCTGGCTGAGAGGCGGCTGAGCAGAATTCCAGGGCGGTGGGGAACAGGGATGTGAAAAGGCCCAAGGCGGGAGGGCCGACAGTGGAGGGGCAGAGAAAGACCGCGTGGCCGGTGGCTGGCCTGGATGATGCTGGAGATTACTCAGGGTCTTGAACGGTGAGGGAAGGATGGAGGTGTCTGCCCCAGGTGCAGTACAGCACCTAGGAGGGTCCTGAGGGGAGGACTGGGATCACAGCTGCATCTTAAGTTTTAAAAACTGTTTAGTTACTAATTTTTTATTTAGTTGAAAAGCAGAGAGAGAGAGAAATCTTCTATCCACCAGTTCACTTCTTAAATGCTAGCAATAGCCAGGGCTGGGCCAAGATGAAGCCAGAAGTCCAGAATTCCATCCGAGTCTCCCACGTGGGTTGCAGGGACCCAAGCACTTGAGCCGTCAACCTCTGTCTCTCAGGGTGCATTAGCAAGAAGCTGGATCGGGGTAGAGCAGCCGGAAGTTGCAGTGGCACTTTGATATGAGCTGCAGGTGTCCCAAGCGGGGGCTTAACCAGCTGTGACGTAACACTCACCCCTGAGTTGCATTTTTAAAAGATCCCTTTGGCTGCTGAGAATGACAAACTGAAAATGATTTCGGCTGGACTCAGAGAAGCAAGGGCCTTAGCAAGCCCAGCGGGGGAGCTGGCAGAGAGGAGAGGGCCACCTCCCAGGGCCTTGGCAAGTCTGGTGGGCGACTGCCGGCTCCGTTCTTGGGAATATCCAGGCAGAGGAGAAGGACAAGGCCCTGAAGCAGAGGCGTGAGTTTCTCCTGTGGCCCGACCTCACTGAGAAAACAGCAGACAGAAGTAGATGATTTCCCAGGCTCCTTCCTGTTCCCAGAGCTGTTCTGGTTTCAGCAATTACTGCTGTGACACACACACCTGGGGTGCAGACGTGGCACCAGGCACTACTTGGCACGAGACCAACCAACACAAACAGCCACATGCCAGGGCTGGCAACCCCATCCCAGCCCCTGGACTTCTGACCCAGCTCTCGCGACTGGCACGTCCACCTATGGGCCGGCAGCCCTGCTCTAGGGAAGGCCTAGACACCACCGCTCACTCTTTCCTTTTCAGATAGTAAGACTGGGACAGCCCTTCGAAGTACATCATCTCATTTAATGAGCGTGTTGAGCACTCACAATGGTGCACTTCATTTTAATACCTCTGACTCCTCCTGGCCCAATGGGCACACTCTGGGCCAGAGCAGGAGACCAATGGTAGGGAAAAGGCCATGCTACCAAGTGGGTGGTCAGGCTAATGAGAGGGACTGAAACTGGCCACCCAGGAGAAACAGGACTCACCACAGAGGGAGGCAGGAGAGGGGATGAGCAGGGCAGAGTGGCTTCCGAACCGCCCCAGGGAGCAAGGAGACAAGGAAGAGCCCACCACTGAGACACAATCCATTAGCTCTCTGTCAGCGCTGTCCAGGAGACAGCTGCTTCCCAAGTTCAAGGTTCACCTAAAATGATTGTGTCCATGGGGCTGGCACTATGGCACAGTGGATTAACGCCCTGGCATCCCATATGGGCACCGGTTCAAGACCCGGCTGCTCCATTTCCTATCCAGCTCTCTTCTATGTCCTTGGGCCCCTGCACCCACATGGGAGATCCGGAAGAAGCTCCTGGCTTCGGATCAGCGCAGCTCCCACTGTTGTGGTCAATTGGGGAGTGAATCAGCAGATAGAAGACCTCTCTCTCTCTCTCTCTCTCTCTCTCTCTCTCTCTGCCTCTCCTCTGTCTGTAACTCTGACTTTCAAATAAATAAACAAATCTTTAAAAAAAATTATGATTGTGTCCTCTCACCTGTCACCCCCTTGTAGGAAAACACAGAGAGCTGTTCTCCACTGTGCTATTTACAATACTCAAAACTCAGACACGACTCACTGCCTCAGTACACAGGAATGGTTAGGAAAATCAGGGCACACCCAGAAAAGGGAGCGTTATCCAGCCACTAAACTCGACAGAATAGTCAGTAACTTGTTACGTGAACACAGGAGAACACTGGAAGGAAGTTCCCCTGTAGAACAGGGTGGCAGGTGACGCACTGTTTATGCCACTGCACTCCTCACACTTTCTCGAAGGGGCAGGCACCATTTCCCCTTATCTGACCCACGCCAGTGTGTGTCACAAGGCTGATGCTGCCTCCTCACATCTCTTCTGCCCGTGGCTCCTAGCTTTCCTCCCCTCCAACCTCGCTGGCTGCTCCTTATCCAGCTCCTCTGCTTGTCTCAGGCAGCACCGTTCTTCCAGTCTCTTAGGGCCTCTCATTCCCCATCTATGTGCCTCCCTTTAAGCGCCTACGCTGCTGGTGGCTTCCAATGCCTTCGCTAGGCTGGCAATTCCCAAATGTACTTCCCCAGCCCTGTTTCTCCCACATCTCCACAGGGATGGCCAATGGCATCACAGACTCAGCCGAGCCTCTCATTGGCCCCCATGGCCCTCCTCACCTCGGGAAATGGAAACTCCGACCTCCTAGCTGGTCAGGCCAAAACGTCAGAATCAGCAAATCCGACGGCCTCTTACCACCTCCGCTGCTGCAACTTTGGTCCAAGCCAGCACCATCCCCCACCTGGGATGACTGTGATGACCTCCTGAATGGCCCCTCTTTCCACCCAGCACATTCCATTCCTCCTGGGATGCAACTCCTCCAAGGGCGTTCTACCTCCGAGAAAGTGCCAACTCCCCTGCAACAGGCCTTCCAGAGCTGAGGCACAAACTCTCTCCCAGCGCACTGGGGCACGGCCTCCTCGGCCGGCTCGAATACAGCAGGCAGATCCTGCCGGGCGTGTGTGTGTGTGTGTGTGTGTGTGTGTCTTGGCGGCTGAAGTCCCCACTGCTGAAGTCCTTCTCCCACCTCACTGCCTCACCTCCTCGGGCCTGGCCTCAAGAGTGACCATCGCGGGCCTTCCCCGACCAATGGCCGAGGCCACCCTCAGCTGGTTCCACACCCAGTCCCTGCTGCAATTTGCTGTACGGCTCTTCCCGCCGTCTGCCATGGTACAGACCTGTTTACCCATCTGTGCAGTGCTTGTCTCTCTAGTAGAATGTAAGTCCCAACAGGCAGAGATTTCCATCTGTTACACTTAATACTAAACCTCGAGTTTTAGAGAAGTGACTGTCAGATTGTAATTGCTCAATAAATATTTGCTTGAATAAATGAACAATCTTTTATAATTCGAAGAAAAATGTCCGTTCACCACCCAGCTTGAAGTGGCCCTGTTGACATCATTCCTCCATGGGCTTCAGTTTTCCAGGGGATCTGATCCTCCCCTCCAGAACATTCCAGACCATTCCAGGGAGAGCTCATCAGAAGAAATGCTGTGGAGAGGAAAGTCTAGAGTCCAGAAATGGCCAGCTGAGGCAGCCCAGCGGTGGTCTGGCCACTTCTTTTGCTAATCCGAGTGGCTGTTTTCTGGGGTGTGGGCAGCTTCATTTTCCCCTTCGCCTCTAAAATCCGCTCAGCAAGCAGACCCCAGGAATACTGCTCCATGGAGGAAGGCCGTGTGACTCACAGTGCTCAGCTGAGACGCAGGGTTGGGTGGGGAGGTGGTGACAAATCCTCAGGTGCCTTTAAAGCCATACACTCCCAGGGAGGAAGATAAGACAGGACCTGCAGCCACCCACGTGAGAGGCTGCACACAAGGAGGGAGGGGGTGGCGGTGCTGCCGAGTCCTGAGGAGGAAGAAACTGCCCAGTGCCAGAGGCCTTGGGGAAGGTTCAAGGTCAAGGAAAGCTGGGCCATGTGGGATAATGTGAAATAAAATGAAGGAGTGGGCCGACTTTTAAATAAATACTGAGGTATAGGGGATGTCACAGGTAGGGGAAATGTGGGCTCCTAAGCCCAGGAGAGGGGAGCTGAGGGTAGCAGGCCACAACCAGACATGCAGGAGACCTGCCGCAGCTGCTCCCATGGGGAGCCCGCCCAGTTCCTGCTTGCGTCAAACAGTGCCCCTTCATGGCGTGTCTGTGTGTCCAGCATTACTCTAAGCTCCTTGCATACAGTGACTCACTTGGTTCTCATGAGCGGCTTGTAAGGCAAGTTAACAAAAAGTCACAGGAGCCCCTGCCTTAGTCTGAGCTCCTGCACTGGGCTCCAACAGACCAGACCAAAAACCCAAGTGGTGTCATTCACACTAAAGCTCCAAGTCACCAAACCGAAACTACGCTACCTGACCTTCCAAGAAAACAGGAGAGAGAGATAACAAACAAGTGCCCCAAACAGGCCAGTTTCAGTGGTCATTGATAATGAAATCCCTCTGCTTTAATTCTTCTTATAAAAAAGTAATCTGCAGTAATCTGGCATTAACCAGTCCGTTATTTTCCCATTGTTCTGTCTCCCCTGTCCCCATCATACAAGGAAAGCACCTATGAAATGATCAGTCTTCTTTGTGTTCTGTTTCCACCTTTTTTCAGTCCTCTGTCTGTCTTCTAAGACCAACCCCTTCCACTCAGCCCAGCAGAACACCTTTTGTATTTTACCAAATTAAGTACTGGCTCACGGGTAAAAAAAATTAAGGCCCTGAAATAAATGTTGTGGTGAACAGCTCTTGGCAGGCAGCTACTCTGGCCACCCCCACTCGATTGGCATGGGAGAGAGAAGTAAGTCCCAAGACCACAGGCCCGGGAGCCCACCTGCCACCGGGCAGGAGCTCAGAACCCCTCCACTGCACTCCTGCTTCCGTCCTGAATGCCTCTCATGCTGAAAAGTTCTGCCACAGCCCAACCGACTGGACTCTCCCTCCACTGCCGGCGCTGGCTCACCTGGCCTCTGGCCACCGAGGCCCAGCCTACAGCGTCACCCTCCCTACAGCCATCTCCTTCAGATGAAACCACCAGATTCTGCAGCATGCGTCTGCAGCACTGCTCAGCGTATCCTGTCCTCTTGAAGTGTGGCTCATAAAACTCCCAACAGGCAAGAAGAAGCCGACGTGCTGAAACGAAATGTCTGCCTGTGGCCAACTAGGACCCTGGGAGGACCAGCTGTCACTGCCTCAAGTTCAAACCAGGCCTCTGGGCCCTGTGCTCACGGCAGGGGAAGGTGCCCCTGACATCCACCTCTTCCCAGTGTCACCCCGTTACTTCCGGCCTGTCCGTACAGCCCTTGTGTTTCCCAAGCCTCCTGACCCTGCTTTCCAAAGCACAATCCCTCACTTCACTCCACATGTCTGTAAGTCCGAGGAGCATGACTTCTACCTGTTTTCCTAAGTCAACGAGTGACTTTACTCTAGGTGTCTGGCGCAGCCAGGTCAATACATCTGAAATCCAACACCTAGCATCCCCCTCTCTGCCCAGACGTGAGAAGATACGGAAAGCATTAGTGGGGGACTATATGACAAGCACACCCAACCCGTCTTTACTATGCTGTGTACTCCGGGCAGCCTTCTCTCCTCCCTGTTGTGCAATCTTCCCACCTGTGAGATGGGACTAACACCTAACCTGCTCTCCTTATGGGAGGCAGCAAGGCTCAGAGGAGACATCAATGGGAGAGACATTTATATTACACAATTCACACACCAAAAGGTCGCCTATCTGGGGTAATTCTTGTTGCTTATTTTACTGCTTATCTGATTTTTCTAAATGTTCTATAACGAACACGTGCTGTGTTTAGTAAGCACATTTTTTGAAAATGTTTTAAAAGTGTGACAGAAATGATTTAGAGAACAAGATGAAGCAGAAGACAGTGAAGCCGTCTCTCTCAGGATGCAATGTTCTGGCCCTGCGTGTCAGGAAGTCTCTGCAGACCCCGAGGGCGGCAAGTGGCTCAGACGTGGTGCAGTGACAGCAGGCCTGGGGCACAGGGCTGAGAGAAAACTGCATGAGGCTAGCTACTCACCTGCCACATGGGCATCTTTTTAAAGATGACAGCATAGGGGTGGGCATTTATTTAAAATGTATTTATTATCTTCAATAGCCAGGGCTAGGCCAGAAGGAAGACAGGAGCCAGAAACTCAATCTAGGTCTCCCATGTGGATGGCAGGGACCCAAATACTTCAGCCATCAGGTGCTGTCTAGCAGGGTGTGGAGTGGGCATCTAACCTAATGGTCAAGATGTTGCAGGGGCGGGGGCGGGGAGGCCTGGTGCTGTGGCATAGCGGGTAAAGCTGCCACCTGCAGTGCTGGCATCTCATGTGGGCGCCAGTTCAAGTCCCAGCTGCTCTATTTTCCAATCCATATCCCTGCTAATGCACCTGGAAAAGCAGCAGAAGATAGACCAAGTCCTTGAACCCCTGCACACATGTGGGAGACTTGGAAGAAGCTCCTGGCTTCAGATTGGCTCAGCTCTAGCCATTGTGGCCATTTGGGGAGTGAACCAGCAGATGGAAGATTCTCTCTCTGCCTCTCTGTAACTCTGCCTTTAAATAAATCCACAATCTTAAAAATAAAATTGTTGCAACATCCCATTTCAAAATGACTATTTCAATCTCCCTCTCCTCCACTTCTGATTCAGTTTCCTGCTTTTTCCCCTAAGAAAAGCGTCTAGGTCTCCCCTTAAGTGAAGGCAGTCCAGGAAGTAAGGGAAAATACTGACACCAGCTGCACTGAAGTTCAAGGACATCGTAAGTTTTCTTCTCTGTCCTCCTTTCCCTTCCAAATACACATCTAACTGGTTGCTCTCTAAGATCCCAGATAAGAGCAGTCTTAACAAGTACTGGAGAAGCATGAGGCTCCCAAGAGAGGACACAGAGAGCCAGAGTGACAGGGCAAAAAGCCAACAGGATTCAAATCTCAGGGAGCCCAGGAAAGACTTTTCAAACATCAAAGCACCCTAGAGACTCAGGAAGTTGTCCCATGCGCTCCGTGGGGTTGACAGCAGCTCTGGATTTCACACCCCCATGACAGCCTGCAAGTGCACTCAGTGTGAAAGCTGGTCACGGACTGCGCCTCCCTCCTCAGGCCTCCTCCCAGCAGGAGGGATGACTCCGTGATGACACTCAGGGAAGTCAGAGAGCCCAAGGCCTCACACGTCAGGTCATGTCAGGATCCCAGCCAGTCTGGATCACAGCCCTATCTGGCGGGAGGGAGAAGGGACCCTTGAAAGGGTCAAGTAAAGCACTGCCACCACTCAGCTAGCACTGCCACCAGTGGTGATCAGGGGTGTGTGTCTGTAAACAGTGCTTCTCCCCAGGGTCCTGCCTCTCTCTGGGCTCCCTCCACCCCTGCTTCCCTGGCTGCCAGAGCCCTGAGGGTTGTAACCAAGATGCAGGGCCCATGGCAGCTGTAAGACAAGCGAAGAACTCCCCAGAGCTCCCCCAGGGCCCACAGAGCAGAGCCTGCTCCTCAACAGACCCTGTGGCCCTGGCCCTGAACTCGGTCCCTTCCCTGGAGACCTGTGAGGACGCACAGTGTGCAGAAGCAGCTGGAATCTGGAAGGGCTGGGTCTCCTGCCGCTCAGCTCTGCAGCAGCACACGACACCATGTCCTGATCGCAGGAGCCTGTGTTTCCCCATAAACAGCTGCTCTGGGGAAGGGCAGCAGGGCGGCATCAGGAACAGGCACTGGGTCTGTCTACTCACCAAAGCCACAGAGGCTACTTGCTTTGGGGACTGCTGCTCACTGGGAAGATGACAAGTTGGTGGGCTGGCGGGGGCCACCACAGCAGAAGGCCAGCGGGAACAGGCCCGGCATGCTCCAGGGCAGCTGTCACAGCCCTCC
Source organism: Oryctolagus cuniculus (assembly GCF_964237555.1). Lineage (NCBI taxonomy): Eukaryota > Metazoa > Chordata > Mammalia > Lagomorpha > Leporidae > Oryctolagus > Oryctolagus cuniculus. Next base: position 134,059,865 of record NC_091436.1, read on the forward strand.
TTTCTGGCTACCTCAAGAACCTCCACCCAAATCCTGGGGCATCCGGGTAGTGTCTCCCCACCCACAGCGACCTGCTTCGCAAGGTGCTATACACCCTTCTCCCACAAATACTTCCTGTTTCCCTCTCTCCACCCAAGAACCCAGTCATGCTGAGGCAGTACCTTCCTTCATCCGTCTGGACTGCCCTGGGGCTTCATGGGCCAAAAAGGAGATCCCAGGCACTGACCCTAACAGGGGCTGGGCCCGGTACAAGCAGCCTGAGCTTGCCTGTCTGGGCAGGCAGAGACTGGAACAGTACCAGCAACACGTCTTTGTAACACAAGCATGAAAGCTCTTACTGTACAGGTGGCGGGGGAGTGCCCGACAGCCTGCCTGCCAGCTTCCTGTGGGAGAGTCTGCCATGCACAGCTCAGGAACCTGGGGAGGCTGGCCCCTCTGTCTGCCCTCTCACCTAGCAGAGCCTGCAAGGGTTGCTGCTTTTCTGCTCGGTTCTGAGCACCAGTACCCGGTAACGATGCCCAGCCGCCTCGGAGGAGGCAGTGGGCTAAGGACAAGAGCAGAGCTTTGTCCTTACAGGCCGGCGCCGTGGCTCACTAGGCTAATCCTCCACCTAGCGGCGCCGGCACACCGGGTTCTAGTCCCGGTTGGGGCGCCGGATTCTGTCCCGGTTGCTCCTCTTCCAGGCCAGCTCTCTGCTGTGGCCAGGGAGTGCAGTGGAGGATGGCCCAGGTGCTTGGGCCCTGCACCCCATGGGAGACCAGGAAAAGCACCTGGCTCCTGGCTCCTGCCATCGGATCAGCGCGGTGCGCCGGCCACGGCGGCCATTGGAGGGTGAACCAACGGCAAAGGAAGACCTTTCTCTCTGTCTCTCTCTCTCACTGTCCACTCTGCCTGTCAAAAAAATAAAAAAAAAAAAGAGCAGAGCTTTGTCCTTACAGAAATGGGTTGGAATCCTAGCTCTGCAGCTCACTAGCTGAGTGGCCTTGGGCAACCACTTCCTTCTCTGAGAGTCTATTTCCTTACTTGTCCGATCTCAGGCAGCTCAGGGGGAGGAAGTAAGTCGCCTGCAGTCACGGGAGAGCTGACCACGGAGCTTGCTCCCAAGCCCTGGCGTGCTGGCTCCCAGGCTTGCTCGACCACACAGGATGTTTCTCAACAGCGGCCACACTGATAGAGAAATGGAAATCTCTTCCAAGGCGCTGTCGATGAAGACAGTGAAAAGTTCTTCCGAAGCTCTCTGCCTTAAAACAAACGCAGCCTCCACAGATGCCCACTAAAACCAGCACCTTTGCTGGGGCCAGCTGTCACCCTCGTGTCTCCTGACACAAGCACTAGCAGCACACAGCACCTAGGTGGGTTCCCACCAAAAATGCTGACTCAAATCTAACTACTAGGAAATGCTCCAACAAACAGGGAATGTGCGCAGTCTATGACAGTGTCGAGCAAATGCTGCAAGTGTTAGCAACTGAAGGGATACAGAAGCTCATTGTACAGCCCTTCTAACTTTTCTCTAGCTTTAATCTCTGACAATAACTCTTCAAGATATTCATTTGTGGTGGCATTCATTTTGTGTTAATGCTCTCTTCAACATCTTCAATTATCAAATGCCTGTATCAAGAAGAGATCATTTTTATATGTAAGGGAAATGTACAGTCTCACCATATATATAAAATAAAACATATTTAATGGCATATATTTTTAAACAGAAACACCTGAAATTTTATCATAAAATAATTTACTTCATGGACACTCCTTATTTAAAAACTCATAAAAGAATTATGAAAGATATAGACTAATTTATGGTTTGGGAATTCCCAGGAATTTCTATTCCTTGTTCCTAATTCTAGGAGTTAATAACGGGCCGGCGCTGTGGTGCAGCGGGTTAAGAGACCACCTGCAGTGCTGGCATCCTATATGAGCACTGGTTCAAGTCCCAGCCACTCCACTTCCATTCCAGCACCCTGCTGATGCTCCTGGGAAAGCAGCAGAAAATGGCTCAAACGCTTGGGACCCTGCACCCAAGGGGGAGACCTGGAGGAAGCTCCTAGCTCCTGCCTTTGGTCTGGCCCAGCCCTGGCCATTGCAGCCATTTGGGAAGTGAACCAGCGGATGGAAGATTCTCTCTGTCTCTGCCCTTCTCTGTAACTCCGCCTTCCAAGTAAATAAATCTTTTTAAGAGTAAAGCCTTAAAAAAAAAAAAGAGAGAGAGAGAGAGAGAAAGTAACTGTCAGGCACCTGGAGACGCAGTCTCTGCCATGAGCCTCTGTGAACTGCAGGGCAACCCTCCACCTGCTTCCAGTCAGAGAAGAAATCGTTCATGTAACCGATGGAGGTCCTAACAGTGCAAAAGCACTGGCACGGACCCCAGTGCGGGAGAGACGCCACAGGAGCAAGGCGCGACCGCCCCTGAAGAGAACTAGCAGACAAATAATTGCGAGACGGAGGCCACGGACAAGGCGGACGCTGCAGGGGAAGAAGTACTTCCCACTGTGGAGCAGCAGGGCTCACCCTGGAGTGGTCTGTGGCCCTTCTTTCAGCCGGGCCACAACGCTGGGAAAGGCCCTCCCAGACGAGACCAAGGTGAGCCGGGCGAGGCAGCTGAGAAGGCAGAGCACACCTGGGAATGGCGAGCTGTCTGCTTTGGCTGGGGCGTCCGGTTCTCGGAAGGACAGATAAGGGGCCAAGGCATGGCTGACCTTGCATTCCTAGTTTCTAAGGGCGGCCGACTAAATTCCGAGGCCAGGGGAGGACAGAGCCGACGGGTGCTTGGGCGCTGTGGTGCTGGTAACGGCCGAGGCACACCGGGGCTTCTGAAGGGACAGGGGAAAGTGAGTTTGAAATCTCCCCTCTACCCCTTCAGAGCCCTAGGTCTGCTTCACCCCGAGCTTCCCAGCACACCCCACTCTCCCTCCCTTGGTTGCACCTGCGACACCTCATTCCTTCCTGACTTACACCTATCTCACCCTTCAGATCTCAACTTAAGTATCGCTTCCTCAGGTAAGCTGCCTGTAATATGCTCCTAAAGTCCCTGTATCCCCCCAGTCACAGCTCTTTCCACACGTCTTACTATCACATTTTACTTACTTATTTTGGACACGTGCCATTTGTTTGCTCACTTGCTTTATAATTGAGGCATAACACACCCACGGTTACAGCATAGCCTGCATTACTCTGAAGTGTATGTGTACAGCCAGCCCCATGTTACCTGAAAACCATCGCCCAGGGCAAGCAGCAAACCTGGAAGGCTCCTCACGGCCCTGTCCAGTGAATCCCACTGCCGGGAGCTCTGGCACCATCAGTGAGCTTTGCCTGCTGTGCATCAGCATCTCCTGGCAAGACTGAGAGCCCATTAGGGGTAGGCAGAGTGGTTCCTGCTGCCCTCTGTACCCCCACAGTGCTGGCACTGAAGGATCAGATCGGGGTAGTGGCAGAGGGATTGGGGGAGTGCCCACGGGTTTGCCTCTCTGTACACCTCTGCCTGAAATGCCATCCCTTTTCATTTGTCTCATTCATATCCCCCTTTAAAAATTTCTAAATGATTTTTTTATTTATTAGAGAGAAGGAGAGCCGGAGAGCCAGGCAGCTCCCCTTGGCTGATTAATTCCCAAGATGCCTGCAACAGCTAGGCCAGGCTGAAACCAGGAGCTGAGAACTCAATCCGGGTCTCCCACATGGTGGCAGGGACCCTGCTACTTCAGCCATTACCTACTGCCTCCCAGGATCTGCATTAGAAGGAAGCTGGATGGAGTCAGGAGCCAGAGGCAGGAATTGAACCCATGCACTCTGATGTGGGACACAAGCAGCTAAACACCCCAACTCCCACTCCCAGCCTTTAAAAAAGGTTTGGTCCAAGTTCCATCCTCTTCTCAGCTCTCCCCTTCCAGCCACTGTTGTATCCACTGCCCACCGCGTGACCCCAGCAGGTGCTGCTCACACATTCCCAGATGGTTGTGTACACCTTGAGCCCACTCCCCAGTCTGTCTGAGGCTCTCAAAGGACTGACCCTATTTTAATCTTCATTACATGTGTGCCACCTCTCACTTTTCATTCACAAAGTATCGTGAACTGTAATATATTTCCTCTGTCCTGTCTTCCCCATAAGGCTGTAATGATTACACCAGAAAACAGCTAAGAAAAAGTTTTGTAAGCCACAGTTCACTCAACAAGGCATATCAATGTGTGGCTACACGAAAATGATTGGTGCAACTACACATACATTACAGGTACAACAAAGGAAGGGTGATAAGAATGTGGTGGATCTGTATGCTGACATGGAAAGATTCTCGAGCTATCCTTCCAAGGGATGAAGCCAGGTGTCAAAACAGGGGCAGGGACGGGAAGGGGCGAAACATGGATGCACGTAAGTGACCATTTCCCTTCCGCCCCGGCTCCGGAGGGTGGGGTTGGAGGTCCTGAGTACAGTCTCAGTCTACACGTTGCTTGTATATTAACATTTTAACGACAACAAGAAAAAGTTAAAATGAGAGGCTGATCTTGAAATACCACTACAATACTCACCAACTGCCTGGGGTTCATCCCAAGCGTGATGTCAACAGTGAGCCTGTAGAAACCTAGGCTTGGACCTCAGATACCAGGCAGACACTGCAAGAGGCCTGGAGGCAGGCACAGCTCAAGGCAAGGTGGAAAGATGAAAAACAGCCTGAGAGCTCACTCAGAGCTCACGTGTGGCCCTCAAAACGAGCAGAACTGATGCGGCTTCACTTTTCATTTGACAGCTGAAACTGGGGGCACAGAGTCTAGAGCCCAAGTGGGACAAGGGCAGCTCACCCTGCTGTTTGGCCTAAAGGGACCCAAGCCTGGGAGGGGCCTGGATCACTCACCTCCTGACAAATATGCAACGCCAAGGCTGGGAGACACGCCTAAGACAGAGGGCAGGAGGGAAGGGCCTCCAGGGTGCTGCTGGTCTCCTCAGCACTGAGTTCTATGTAGCACAAGGCAGGGACACCTGGGGCCAGAAAGATGGCTGCACGGAGTGCAGAAACCTTGCTGCGAAGCCACGTCTGTCTGTGTCTTTCACATCAAAGGGCAGAACATTCTGAAGCACCACCTTTGACCTTGGAAGAGCTGATCTTCAGGGTTAACCAGTAAACTCCCATTGCCAGATAGTGGTTTACACTTGGGCAGACTTGGCAGCCGCCCTCCCCGCCCTTTTCTTTTCTTTCTTTTTTTTTTTTTTTTTTTTTTTTAAGATTTACTTATTCATTTGAAAGATTGTAACTCAAGAAACAAATGAACCATGTGTTGTTCATCAGTCCTAATGTCTCCCTGATCCACCTTTATCACTTGTCACCTGCATTACTGTGACAGCCTTCATTTTTTTTCTTTTTAAAGATTTATTATTTATTTGAAAAGTGGAGTTACAGAGGCAGAGAGAGAGAAAGAGAGAGGTCTTTCATCCGTTGGTTCACTCCCCCAATAGCCGCAATGGCTGGAGCTGGCCTGATCCAAAGCCAGGAGCCTGGACCTACTTCCAGTCTCCCATGTGGGTGCAGGAGCCCAAGAATTTGGGCCATCTTCCACTGTTTTCCCAGGCTGTAGCAGAGAGCTGAATCTGAAGTGGAGCAGCTGGGCTTTGAACCAGTGCACATACTGGATGCCAGCACAGCAGGTGGCAGCTTTACCTGCTACACCACGGTGCCGGCCCCTACTGCAAGTAGGGGCCCTCCTGAGCCACTTTGAAGGCCACTAAGAAGGGCCCCCTGAGCCACTTTGGGTCCCTGGACATTGAGGGCATTTGGGGAGTGGACCAGTGGAGGGGAATGTGTGCCATCTCTCTCATAAATAAAGGGGACCCCTTGCTTCTACTCTTTGCCCCTTCCCCAGTCTGTAGCCAGATGATCTAAGTTACAAACCTGATCACACCTACCTCCCCTAGAATTCTTCAAATCTCTAGCTGCTGTCATAACAACACCCAAAATGCTGATGGTACAAGGCCCATTTTGGGCCAGGCTCTGCCTCTGTCTCCAGCCTTCTCTCTCACACCCCCCAGGTCAAATGCCCCTTGCTCCCCACGCACGGCCCCAGGCCCTGGCCATGCCCTAGCTTCCTCACCTGACCAGGTCTACTCTGTCCTCAGGGAAGCTCCTGTGTTAGGGAGCAGGCCTTCCCTGCCCAGTTGGGGTCAGGTGGGCTGGGTGGGCTTCCCATCAGCTCCCTTGCTGTAAAATGGAGCCAACACCCCTTTGCCTGAGAGGCTGGTAAGAGAGCATGACACAAAGAATGCAAAGGACCTGGAAAACTGTCAAGAAGACACACCCCCAAAATTAACAGTTTTAACATTAAAAAACGAATTATCTCTTCCCACTTGAAACAGCACTGAAAGGTCCCGGGCAACCTGCAGCCCACCTACCTAAGAGGCCCTCTGCTGCCCTGGGCCAGCTCTCATCTCACTGGGGCAGCACTGCCTCCCTACCGGCCTCTCCTCCAGGGCCTCGGCACAAAGCTTGCTGCTTGCTCCTCCTTCGCCACCCCTGAAAGGATGATCCTCCCCACCCTGGTCTGTCCTTGGCTAGCTTCCTGCTCATGGCTGGGACTCCTCCGCTGATGACCGCACACACTGTGGCTGTATCCTGTGTCTGTGTCCTGGGCCTCTCTCCTGCTGACTGTCCAAATACCACCGAGAGGCCTCGCAGGGGCCTAATAATGTGCCGAAACATAGTCAATTATCTTCACGCTGGGCCACAGGCACCCTGACCCCCATACCAGCAGACTGCCTGGTGGACAGTACCCTCTCAGTTTACATCTGCTCCATGAACCACCACAGGCCTCCTTCCTCTCCTGTGACCATGCCTGCTTGGTCTCCAATCTCCTTGTTCCAGTCCACAACACAGCATCCCTGGATCACACAGGCTGATCTCCAGTGTCATCGGGTCTTCCTGGGTATAGGCTCTGCCCACTCTGCACCTGGATCTGCCCCTTGACACTCCCTTGCTTGGGCCCAGCCTCCCCACTCTTGCCAGTGACATTCTAGGCTCAGACATGAGCAGACACACCCCCTGTCCATAAACGCATCTCCTTAACACATCCAGGGCCTTCCACATACCTGCCTCGACTCAGGGGAGCAACCCCCAGCCACTGGGTGAAAGTAGTAACAAGCACCAGGTGTGCCAAACATGCCTCTTTTTTGTTTTTTTCCTTTTTTAAGACCTATTTTATTTATTTATTTGAAAGGCAGAGTTACAGAGAGAGAGAGAGAAAGAGATCTCCCATTCACTGATCCACTCTCAAATGGCTGCAACAGCCAGGGCTAGGCCAGGCCAAAGCCAGGGGCCATGAACTCAATCTGGGTCTCTGTGTTTCAAATAAATAAAATAAATCTTTAAGACAAAAACAAAAATAAAACCTTTGCAGCAGGTTCCCTACTGTCTCTCTCACTTACCAAAGAGAACAGTCATGGGTATCTCTGGAATCAAAATGAACATTAAGGGCAGGTGTTTGGCACAGCAGTTAGGACACTGCTTGGAACACTCACAATCCCACATCGGAGTGCCCAGTTCAAGCACTAGCTCCCATTTCCAGTCCAGCTTCCTCTGATGTGCACCCTGGGAAGCAGCAGGTATTGGCTCCAATACTTGGATCCCTGCCATCCATGTGCTACACTTGAATTATGTTCTAGAATTTGGCCTGGCTGAGCCCTAGCTGTTGTGAGCATTTGGGAAGGTGAATGAGCAGACAGGAGATCAATCTCTGTCTTGTCTGTCTACTTTTCCAATAAAGCAAAAAATATATTTCTAAAAAGAAAATTATTCCAGAAATTTTCTTTGAACTCCAAGGAGGAATATCATTGTCTAATGGTCAATACATTTTATAGTTACTAGAAGTTATATTTTTATGCATAATAAACACTATAGCATACCAAAAATTCCTGAACACTTGATGAAGCTAAAACATTCATACTCATTTTACAGGACCTGGAGGATTTTGTTGCTTTAAAAGTTCCATTTTATGACAAGCACAGCACCGGTGCTGCTGGGTGCCTGGTGAGGAACATCTCTCCCGATGACGACCCCATTCCTGGAGCCAAGTCTGCTGGCACAGCTGTGATGTGTCCAGGAACGAGATGTTCTCCTGCCACTGGCCTCGGCATTACTGACCTGGAACCTGACTCTTCAAACTCCTGGCTCCCATCCTAGAGACTCCCATTAGCTGCTATCTGCTTCTGCTTCCTTGGGTTTTGTTTTTGCTTGTTTGTTTTTTAAAAGATTTATTTATTTGAAAAGGAGAGTGACAGAGGGAGATGGGGCGGGAAAGGGGAAGGTGGGTGCACACGGAGAGATCTTCTATCTGCTGGTTCACTCTCCAAACGGCTGTGACAGCTGCGACTAGGCCAGGCTGAAGTCAGAAGCCAGGAACTGAAATACTTGAGCCATCATCTGGCAGGGAGCTGGATGAGAAGTGAGGCAGCTGGGGCTCCAACTGGCTCACCAGCAATGGATGCAGGCACCCCAAGTGCAGATGAGCCCACTGCTCACAGAGGCCACGCCATGCTTCCTCAGGTCTTAGAGACTGTTGTGAGGTCAGCAGGGAGGAGCAAACGCAGACCCCAACGACAGCCACAACGATGAAAAGAAGGCCGGAGGAGAGCTGCACGGCAGAGAGGAACATCTGTGGGACACACTTTTGGCACCCTTCTTCCTCTGGCACCCTCACTCAGCTCTGTACTTGTTTACTTATCCACGCCCTCCCTCTGGAAGAGGGGCACTCTGACGGCTCCCGAAGACTGGCAGAAAGTAGGCGCTGAGTGAACGGGAGGAGACCCTGCCGCTTGCCCACTGTGCGCTCTCCCCCTCTCAGTGACAAAATCCCAGTTCCACGTCCATTGTCACTGTGCCCTGCCAGACTTCTCAGCCTCCCTTCAAACTAGGGGAAGTAAAGGAGGGCAAGTCGAAGCTGTTGCGTGGGACCTGAAGGAAAGCTCCTTAGGAGGGAGCACGTGTCCTTTTTGCCTCCCCTCCCTTCTTCCTGCTTTCTTCCTAAAAAACTGATGTGATGACTGGAGCTCCAGCAGCCATCTTAGATCATGACGCAACCTGAGGGTTGGAAGCTCTGCACCAAGGACAGCAGAGCTCAGAGACCCTCCCCAGACCGTCTCCCCCAGATTTCTGTGTCACGACAGACAGTAAACTCCTACTGTTGCTATTTCTGATCTAGTTGTCAAATATAATTTGTGATTAATGAATAAGCCAATTAAACATGGTTTTCCTATATTACTCACAGCTGATCTGCAGTTCACAAGGCCAATCACTACCTCTAACCTCTGGTCCTTGTAAGCACTGGTAATTTTCCATTAACTGCGTTCACTGGGAGGGCAGAGGGTAGAGGAACAGAAGCAACAGAAGAGGAAGCTCGAGGTGGAGAAAGGGAGGACGAAGACAACGAGGGATAGAAGCAGGAGGTGGTACAGGCGAAAGGGGCTGGGGGTAGGGAGGATCAGAGGGCACAGGGCTGGAGCAAAGGAAAGGGGAGGCGGGGGCAGGGCGGAGACGGTGGGGAGGGTGGGGAAAGGCAAGGTGGCAGGCGCAAGATGTGCTGCAGCAGCAGTCGCACAGATTAGTGACCTCTGGCTGCAGGCGCCCTGCACCTGTTCTCTCTGACCCTCACCCTCCTGGGCGATTACCATGTGCGTGACACCAACAAGGTCACTGCGGCTCTGAGATAGTAAGTAACTTCTCAGTCAGAGGGTGGTAAAGACAAGACTTTCTTGAAATCTCCTTAAAGGAGAGGTTAGACATCATCTTTTTTCTCTCTTCCTACATCCTAAGTGGGACAGCTGGAACCATGGCAACCAGGCCACGAGAACAGCATGGCAGAGAAGAAAAACCAGAAAGAGCCTGCTGGTTGGAGACACGGTGGAGCCCACAACTGCCTCAGAGGAATCCACGTCCATGAATCTGTCTGTAACTGCTTCAGATACCAATTTGCAGCATTTTGCTTCAGTCTTAGGTGGTAGAGTCCCCGGCCAACTCCCAGAGACCCCAGTTTAACAATCACTTTGAGGAACACTCTCCTAGGAAAATCAGGCTGGGGCTGGCATTGTGGCAGAGCGGGCTAAGCTGCCACTTGTGACGCTGGCATCCCATAGTGGAGTGCTGGTTTGAGCCCCAGCTGCTCCTCTTCTGATGCAGCTTCCTGCTAATGTGTCTACAAGGCAGCAGATGACGGCTCAAGTACTTGAGTTCCTGCCACCCACATGGGAGACTCAGATAGAGTTCCACTGCTTCAGCCTGGCCCAGCCCCAGCCATTGCAGATATCTTGGGAACAGGACAGCAAAAAGGAAGTTCTCTCTCCCTCTCTGGTTCTCGCTTTCTGTCACTCTGCTTTTCAAATCAATCTTAAAAAAAAAAAAATCAAAAGTCATACTTGGAAAGGCAAAGAGACTATTGGACAGAGCAGAGGACAATCCTTGGTACCTCAAAAGCAGCAACTGCTAGTGACTTCGAGACTGGAGATCAGCAGGTGACAATGTAAAGTTCACCTGCCACTATTCAGGGAACTGAAGAAAGAAGTTCGTAACAATCACGAGACAGCACGTTTGGGGTCATTCTTCAGAGGCAGATAAAAGGTAGCTGTAGCGATTTCAGAGCAGTCTGTAACAGTGCTGCAAGTCATCCAAGAAAAATAAGCCAACAGTCCAACCCTCAGAAAAAGAATGCTCCCTTTGAGCGAGAGCACCAGGTTATCAAAGGGGCAGCCCCACGTGGAGTTACTGTCGCACTGCTGGCTGTGGTTTCCTGCGTGCCAGTATTCTCCCCGACCAGAAGGCAAGCTCTCATCCGTAAGGAGAGGACTGTGTCGTTACTATAGCATCACCTTCAGGAACAGCACCCAGCACAGAACTGAACACACAGGTGCTAACTGTCTGACCACAGACTCAGAGCCCCATTGGGAAAGAACTAAAGGGCATCCCATGTGTTGGTCAAAGCAAGCCCTAGCCTACGCTGAGTTACAGCCAAGGGGGTTGAGTCTCAGTGTGGTCACTGCTCAGCACTCTCAGGGGACTGCCATCTGGGGACAGCCTCTGGGGATCCTTAAAGGTTCAACTTCCTTCTCTTCTGAGAATATCCTAGAATCTAGTGTCCCAAGAGTCCAGAGAATTCACATGAATCAGAGGACACACGCTCTGCTTAGCTTCCCGTGGAGCCTATCCAACCCTGCCCTTTTCAGTTGCTTAACTCTCAGTGGGGTGGAAAACTTAAGTGGCTGAGATGCCCAGGGCAGTAGTAGGCACGGCCAATACTCAGTTCTAATCACTACGGCACAGAGCCTTGGAGGCCCCTGGCTCACAGAAGCATTTACTCCTAAAGCTACAGCCCTTTCAGAAGTCCAGCCTTATTCTGAAGTTAGATTCCTAGGGCCCACTAGGGATAATAATTAGTTTGTATTCCTTAGCTGGCAGGCAGAAAAGCTGAGGCTGGGATGGAATGTGGAGTATGCGTTCTGAAGGCCGGAAACCACTTTAATTTGCAAGATTTAGAGGCCTTTTCTGGCTGCTGGCTTGCTTTAAGTCTCTGGCACCCTCAGCTAGACCCAGAATCGTTACCTTGTGTCCAAGCCACACTGATTCACACTTCCATCAATCTGGCACAAAGCTTGCCAAAAAACAAACCTTCCTGTTGTCTCTCCTGCCTCGGTGTCCCATAGCACTCGGAACCTTGCCTCTGTTCAACCAGAGAATTTCAGTGCAATTCAACCCAACTAGCAGCCCTAAACGGTGCCAAGTGACAAGCAGAACGCCAGGAGCTTCAGGCACTGAGAAAAACAAGACCCTGCTCTCAAGGGGCTGAGTCTGCTAAGGAAAGGAGACAAGTAAACAAGTGAGTCACGGAGTGATAACTGCCACACAAAGAGCCAAGAAAGCTCCACCAGGAGGACAGAAGCCAAGGGAAGTGACACTCCAGGGAAGGAGCGAGCGCATGCAAGACCCTGAGGCCTGGGAGTGAGGCCTGGTGAGAGCGAGCGAGCACGGAGGGAGGTGTCTATACAGCACATGTGCAAATTGAGTCAGAGAGAAGTATGTAACATGTCCAAAATGATGTTATGAAAGAACAGGTTCCAAATCAACAGCTGGGCTTTAAAACCCGAGCTTCTAAACATTCCAGTACATGGCATGCAAACAGGTCAACTTGCTGAAGTGTAAAACTAAAGAGCGAAGTTGATCTAAGAGAGGTGGATGGGTTGAAGGGCTGGACACACCACACTATGGATTTGAACCTGAACTTTCAGTAGCAAACTAAATTAATGTGCAAACACTCCCCTTTCCCACCACAGTCACATAAAAGTACTAAATAAATGATATCCTTAGCCACACAGTCAAACTTCAAAGAAAAAGAAACGCCCTGTGTGTCAGAAATGACAAGAAGAATTGAAACATGAAGAGCGAGTGGAACTCACACCATAACAAAGTGTGGGCTTCCGTTCCCACATATGATGTGGTTTAATATGGCCTTGAGCCCCATTATCAAAATGAGAGCACCTCAAAGGGCCGTGCAGTATACGAAAGCAACAAGAAGCTGGCCCTCTCCCCAAGGCTCTGTAGAGGGATGGGTTGAGGTGGGAGGTCACCCCTTCTGACACCACGAAGCTGGTCCAGCCCACAACTAGGAATCAGAATTGACGCTGCCAGAGTGGTGGAGAAACAAGCAAACACACTGAGCTAGGACCATGGAGACACTGTGCTGGCCCCACAAGATGCAAACAAGTCCCTCTGTGGGACATTTTCACTGCCCAGGACACAAGATGCAGCCAAGAAACAGAATCCCTCCCGAAGATGAGCTCACAACCCTGCAAGGCACACAAGGAAATAACGCACCAAGAGGGACAAGCACCAGACACAGAGAGATACAGCATCCCTAGAATTGGAAGAAATAAGGCAATCTCAGAGATTACAAAGTAAGAAAATCTAGATGACTAGAGAGATAAAGCTGCATAGAAAGGACAGATACCCAGACATGGGGGCAGAATGGCCAACACATATCTAAGAGGAATTCCAGAGGCCAGAGCAGAGAATTGAGAAAGTCAGAGAGATAACGGCTGAGACTTTTCCAGAACTTAATGAGTTAAATGTCAGAGATTAACATTATGTGAAGGACAATCAACTCCCTGTAAATCTAAACTCAACAAAATCATTCTAGAATGAAAAGAGTTTTGCAAAAAATGTGTCTTCAGATAGAAATAGCACACCAATGATATGTAGCCCTGGACTGGAAAGAAAAAAATGCTACAAAGTATATTACTGAGACAGTTGGAAATGAATATGGTGCAACAGATTAAAAAGAGCCTCAAAGTAAAAAAAAAAAAGAAGAAAGAAATAGCTCACCAAATTCTGAGCAAAAAAAATGGAAAACCAACCCACACTTACTTCCAAATGCTCCTAAACAAAGGTACACACACTGAGATGATTTAACTGAATGCAATCCAGGAGAATACAGATGTTTATTGTATTACTTTCACATTTCCTCTGGCTTTGATGTTTTTCAAGGTAAAAAGATGGGGAAAAAGATCAGAAGATGTAAGAATAAGAACATAAAAACATGTATAATTTTCAAACAATAAAGGGAATAAAGAAAACTCAATGAATTCAACAAAGGCAGGGATATATTTTTTAAAATGACATTTAAGTCCAATCTCTAAAATATTACTAAACTTAGTTGAGAAAGATGGTCACTGGGCCAGTGCTATGGAGTAGAAGGTAAAGCTGCCACCTACAATGCCAGCATTCCATACAGGTGCTGGTGCATATCCCAGCTGCTCCACTTCCAATACAGTTCCCTGCTAATGGCCTGGGGAAAACAGCAGAAGATGGTCCAAGTACTGGGGCCCTGCCATCCATGTGGGTGACCTGGATGAAGCTCCTAGCTTCTGGCTTCAGTCTGGCTTCAGTCTGGCCCAGCACTGGCCACTGTAATCATCTGGAAAGTGAACCAGCAGATGGAAGAGATCTTTCTCTCTCTTTCTCTCTCTCTCTCTCTCTTTCTCTCTGTCTTTCCCTCTTTCTCTGTAACACTTTCAAAGTAAATAAATAAAATCTTTTAAAAAATAAAAATAAAATTGTATTTAAACTATTTTTTTAAAAGATCTATTTATTTATTTGAAAGTCAGAGTTACACAGAGAGAGAAGGAGAGGCAGAGAGAGAGAGAGAGAGAGATCTTCCATTTGCTGGTTTACATCCTAAATGGTTGCAACTGCCAGAGCTGCACTGATCCAAAGCCAGGAGCCAGAAGCTTCTTCCAGGTCTCCCATGTGGGTGCAGGAGCCCAAGGAGACTTGGGCCATCTTCTACTGCTTCTCCCAGGCCATAGCAGAGAGCTGGACTGGAAGTGGAGCAGCCAGGATTTGAACCAGCACCCATATGGGACGCCGGCACACAAGCGGTAGCTTTACCCACTAGGCCACAGCGCTGGCCCCAGGATTTAAACTTTTAAAATACAGCCACATTCTTTTTATGAACAAAATTTCTACATATGAGGACACAGAAGGGTTGAAAATAAGAGGCAGATGACAACAGGGTGAGGCAGCGTGACTGACACAGGCCAGCAGGGCAACAGCAGCAGAGTTAATAAGAAGAAGGACGGAACCAGGCTGTGGTGATTGTGAGAGGCACTGGGGAGGAGGGAAGCTGGGGTAACCACAGGCAGCTGCGGGGTGGGGATGCTCCCACAAAGGTGGGGGCTGCGGGCATCACTCTGGGGCATGGCGAGTTTCAGGAGCTCTAGAGACCACGGTCAATAGGAACATACATAATTTTTGCTTCTTCCTTAAAAAATAAAAATCCAAAACAAGGACACCCCAGCCCAGGACTAGCTATGACCTTAGCAGTAAACCTGTGTTTCCTATCCATGCCTGCTCTTCTTTGTATCCACTTATTTTCATTGTCTTTTGAGAGTAGAGATACAGACAGAAAGAGATCTTCTATCTATTGTTCCACTCCCCAAATGCTAACAGAGCTACATCAGGCTGAGATTGGGAGCCAGGAACTCAATCCCGGTGACAGGAACTAAAGTACTTGAGCCATCACTTGCTGCCTTCCAGGATACACATTAGCAGGAAGCTGGATTGGAAGCAGAGGAGTCAGGACTTGAACCCTGGCACTCCACTATGGGATGCAGCTGTGACTTAACCACTATACCAAACACCTGTCCCTGCCTGGCGCCTCTGAGCCCTGCTCCTGCTGGGTGACGTGAGGTAGTGACAGCAGTGCTTCTGGGTTCTGGAGCCATTCTGGGTCCCGTGTACAGGGTGGGAAGGCTCCTTGGAAGCAGGAAACCTGGTATCTGTGCAGCCACAGGAGAAAGAGAAGCAGTAGTAGCAACAGCAGCAGAGAAGCCAGAAGCCAGAGATGCCAATGGTTCACCAGCAGTGAACTGACCACTCCCACTGGCTGAATACCAAGGCTTAATTCAAGGAACAGTTACTCAGTGTCCAGTCCTGACCTCAGGGAATGCATCGTGGAGTGAAGGGTAATCATAACACAAGAAAGGCGATTACAAACTCCTCAAGAGAATATTAAGAGCCATTCAAAATGGAGAGCTTCCCTGTGCAGGTCAGAACATCATGGAGGAGGAAACATTGGAAATGTTCTTCCCTCTGCCCCCAGAACTCCTGGGCAACTACGGTCTCCACAGCTGTGTGCCCAGGCCTCACGTGTCAGTGCGCTGAGCATGGTGAAAGCTGCTCATTTATAATAATGACACCTAACATTTATTAAGTCCTCACAGAGTCAGGCATGTATTGAATGTTTTATAGGTGGTCTTTAGTTTAATTCTCCCAATTACAAGGTGTTGCTATGGTTTGAATGCTGCGTCCTCTCCAAAGCTCAGGCTGAAGCTTAATTCCTGGGGCAGGTGTTTAATCTAGCAGTTAAGACAACTGTGTTCCACACGGGCGTATCTGAGCTGATTCCTGACTGTAGCTTCTGACTCCAGTTGCCTGCTGATGCACATCCTGGGAGGCAGCATGATGAATGACTCAAATATTTGGGTTCCTGCCACCCAAGCAGGAGACCTGATTGAGTTCCTAGCTCCTGGTTTTGGCCTTGGTTCAGCCCAGCCATCATAGGTATTGAGGGGTGAACCAGTAGATGGGAACCCACTTTCAGTCCTTCTCTTGCTCTCTCACTCTCTCTGCTTCTCAAATAAATGTCTTTTTTTTTTTTTTTTTTTTAAGATTTATTTATGGCCGGCACCATGGCTCACTAGGCTAATCCTCCGCCTGCGGTGCCAGTACTCCAGGTTCTAGTCCCGGTTGGGGTGCCGGTTTTGTCCCGGTTGCTCCTCTTCCAGTCCAGCTCTCTGCTGTGGCCCAGGAAGGCAGTGGAGGATGGCCCAAGTGTTTGGGCCCTGCACCTGCATGGGAGACCAGGAGGAAGCACCTGGCTCCTGGCTTCAGATCAGCGCAGCGTGCTGACTGTAGCGGCCATTTGGGGGGTGAACCAACAGAAAAAGGAAGACCTTTCTCTCTGTCTCTCTCTCTCTCATTGTCTAACTCTGCCTGTCCAAAAAAAAATTTATTTATTTACTTGAAAGTCAGAGTTACACACACACACACACACACACACAGAGAGAGAGCGAGAGAGAGAGAGAGATCCTCCATCCACTGGTTCACTCCCCAATTGGCCGCAACGGCTGGAGCTGCTCTGATCTGAAGCCAAGAGCCAGGAGCTTCTTCCAGGTCTCCCATGCGGGTGCAGGGACCCAAGGACTTGGGCCATCTTCTACTGCTTTCCCAGGCCACAGCAGAGAGCTGGATCAGAAGTAGAGAAGCCAGGACTTGAACCAGCGCCCATATGGGATGTTGGCACTGCAGGTGGCGGCTTTACCTGTTACGCCACAACACTGGCCCCTAAATAAGTCTTTTAAAAAGATCAAACTGGAGTAGATGTTTGGCACACTGGCTGCGATGCTGCTTGGGATGACTGCAGCCATACGGGAGTGCCTGGTTGGAGTCCCAGCTTCTCTGCTTCTCGTGCAGCTTCTTGCTAATGCCCATCCTGTGAGGCAGTGGATAATGGCCCAAATACTGTGTCCCTGTCAGCTTGGTGGGAGACTTGGATGCAATTCTGGGGTCCTGGCTTGCTACGGCCCAGTCTTGGCTGTTGTGGGCATTTGGGTAGTTAACCAGAAGATGGAAAGTCTGTTTCTCTTCCTTTGAAATAAAATGAAAATAAACTTAAGGGTAGGGGGAGGCCCTGTGGATTGATGAGAGCTACTGCAGGATGACGGAACGGAGGGGCTGCATTTCGGTGAGAGCTCTGAAGCTTGTCCGAGCTTGGGATCCTCCACCTACAGGCTGAGGGATCTGGATGGCCATGCCAGACACTACGCAATAAACTCCTCAAAACAATCCATCAGGCTCTTCTCCCTAAGTCTGTCAAAGGCCCTCGGCTGGGGCCGGTGCTGTGGTGCAGTGGGTTAAAGCACTGGCCTACAGTGCTGGCATCCCATATGGGCACAAGTTCGAGTCCCAGCTGCTCCACTTCTGATCCAACTCCCTGCTAATGTACCTGGGAAGGCAGTGGAGGATGGCCCAAGTGCTCGGGCCCCTGTACTCATGTGGGAGACCCAGAGGAAGCCTTGGCTTTGGATGGGCAGCTTCAGCTGTTGTAGCCATTTGGGGAGTGAACCAGTGGATGGAAGACCTCTTTCTCTCTCTCTCTCTCTCCCTCCCTGCCTCCCTCCATCCCTCCCTCCCTCCCTTACTCCCTTCTTCTCCCTGTAACTCTGTCTTTCAAATAAATAAAATAAATCTTTGAAAAATAAACAGGGATCTTGGCTGAGTGACAGAATCATGATTCAAACCCCAGACCTACCTCCAAGGATCACACATAGCCTTTCACGTCTCCTGACTTAGGAGTCAGTGGGGGTGGGCCTTTGATTTGGGGAGATCAACAGAGCATGGAAGAGCCCTACAGGGAGCTTTTTTCCTGATGAGGCCAGGTTCGTGGGTTCTGGGAATAGGATGTAGACAGCTATTTTGGGGGACCACTATCCAACCCACAACAGTGGGAACACTGCTGGATGTCAGGCCAGCTCGTGGAAACTGAGAAAATGATGCATTATGAACAGAAAGGAGACTGCAACGAAGGGAGAGAAGGGGGAGCTCTGAGCACTCTGGCAAGTAGGTGGACACCTGGTCTGGGCGAGGAATGTAGTGTTTGGTATCTGTATGAGGGGACGGTCATGGTCACGGGAAGGGACAAGCATGTTGAGGGAGAGGGTAAGAGAAACAGAGAGAGAGGACCGAAGCCCCAAGAACACTCACACTGAGGCAGTGGAAAGAGAAAGAGGACCCAAGGCAGCAAAAGGCAGAGCCAGAGAGGAAGAGAAATGCAGGCCAAAGGAAAGCAGACATCTAACCCCTGCAGATCAGGGGCCACTCTTGCTTCTGCACATTTCCAGAGTCTAACAAGGAACCAGGCATACAGCAGGAGCTTGCATACAGGTAAGCGCTAAAGTGGTAATAAAACAATGAACAATTAGGTGAGACCAAGCACACAGAGTGACACCTTCTGAGAGGGCCGGAGGGACAGGCTACAGGCTCAAGGGAACGTGGCAGGAAAACCACAGGAGATGGAAGAAGGGAGGCCCGGCCAGCTGCTGACGGAGAAGGTGCGTCCAGGGTTTTCACTGCCCCCACCACAGGGAACCCATAAAGCTCCGCCTCAGCCATCGGCTCAGTCTCTAATTCCCAAGTGAACATGCCACATCCTTATCTAGAGAGAAAACACATGCCGCCACTCGCGTTTGCAGAGAATGGCTGTGAAAGCTGCTGGCGTGAGGCGGCTGCTGTGACCTGGGGAGACCTGCCCCACGTCCCTGGCCAGCTCTCTGATGGCTTCGTGTCATGGGCGTGGAGCAGGCTTCCCCAGACAGGAAGTGTGTGGAGAGGAGCAGGACTGCAGCCAGTGGGTGACTCAGGCAGCATTTACCAGCCATGTGGGTGCCCACCACCCCCTGAGGGGGCAGACGGGGTCGGTTGCATCAGACTTCCTGGAAGCAGTTCTTCATTTCTATTTTTGAAGACACACAGCTTCCACAGTGACATCTCGCCTGATGACTTCAAAAGGCATTTCAGTCATCAGCCAGAACCAACATCTTATGCACACTTTCCCGACCCACCTCTGCTCACTCCCTGACATGCCCACACCACCAGGGAGGTGCACACAGCCTTTCTAAGGGCCACAGGAAATGATGCAACACCAGCCAGGGCCCAGGAGGCTAAAGCTCCCAGACACCACCACATGGCCCAAAGACAGGGCAGGAGTGGTGATTCCTCCCAAACTGACTGGTTAACAGGTTACAGAGTGTTACAATTCAAAAGATCATAGGACTTCTTTTATAAACTAACCCAGATGCAAAGGGGCAGGAGGCCAGGTATCCTCAAACTATAGGGAGAGGGTCAACTAGTGTAACTTTCTGGAATTTGGCAAAATCTATCAACATCCTTACATCTTGACTCATTCAAAAGTATACACTTACACACATTTTAGAAACTGAATACTTGGGGCCAGCGTTGTGGCCTACCAAGTAAAGCTGTTGCCTGCAATGTCAGCATCCCAAATAGGTGCCAGTTTGTATACCAGCTGCTCCACTTCCGATCCAAATCCCTGATAATGGCCTGGGAAAAGCAGTGGAAGATGGCCCAAGCGTTTGGGTCCCTGCACCCATGTAGGAGACCTGGATGAAGCTCCTGGTTCCTGGCCTCGGCCGGGTCCAGCCCTGGCCATTGTAGCCATATGGGGAGTAAAAATAGCAGATGGAAGATCTCTGTTTCTCCTTCTTTCTCTGTAATTCTGAATTTCAAGTAAATAAATAAATATTAAAAGAAAACAAAAGAAACTGAACACTTACAAGTGCCTGGAATGATGCCAGGCAGTGAGGGAGACGATGTTAATGAAGCAGCTGCCTCAAAGAACTTTTTTTTTTAAAGATTAATTTATTTATTTGAAAGTCAGAGTTACACAGAGAGAGAAGGAGAGGCAGAGGGAGAGAGGTCTTCCATCCACTGGTTCAGTCCCCAAATGGCTGCAACGGCCAGAGCTGCACTGAACTGAGGCTAGGAGCCAGGAGCTTCTGGATCTCCCACATGGGTGCAAGGACCCAAGGACTTGGGTCACTTCTACTGCTTTCCCAGGCCATAGCAGAGAGCTGGATCAGAAGAGGAGCAGCTGGGACTCAAACTGGTGCCCATATGGGATGCCCGCATTGCAGGTGGTGGCTTTACCCACTACGCCAAAGCACCGGCCCCTCAAAGAACTTTTAATCTAGGCAGTTAACCAATAAATCAACAGACAAGACAATTCCAAGAGTAGAGAACATTAAATACACAAGTAAGAGCAAAAGATGAAACATAACCTAAAGTCCATCAGTGGGAATGACTAAACAAGATCAGATCTATTCATAAGACAGAATACTGCTCTGCTGGAGCTGCCGCGGTGGCGCAGTGGGTTAAGCTGCTGTTTGGGATACCTGCATCGCATATCAGAGTGCCTGGGGTGGAGTCCTACCTCTGCCATCAGATCTGCTTGGAAAACTGCTGAGATGGCTCAGTTAAACAAACTGACTTCTGCATTTTAACTTTCCACTCACATGGAAGACCCAGTTGGAGTTTTTGACTCCTGGCTTTGGCCTGGCCCAGTCATGCCTGTTGAAGGCACTGGGGGACTGAACCAGCAGATGGAATCAATCTCTCTCTCTCTCTCTCTCTCTCTCATGCACGCACGCACACACATGCACACACACACGCGTGCGCGCGCACATTCTCTCGCTCTTTTGCTCTGCCTTTCAAATAAATATAAAAAGAATAAACTTTAATTTTAAAAAAAGATACTGCTCAGCTGTTAAAAACACATTCTTGAAAACTATCTTAAAATCACTGGTGATGTAAATGCCTTAGCAGGTTTCAAAATAATACAATAAAATCACAATTATGTTTGATGGCAGAAGCAAGTCACAGCAGACCATATATTCTATGACTCCATTTATATGAATCGTGCAGAACAGGCAAAACCGTGGGGCACAGTGAGCAGATCAGAGGTTGCCCCAGCTGAGGTGGGATGGAGGGAGGAGTATGTGGGGAGTGACTGCTAACGAGTTACAGGATTTCTTTGGGAGATGAGGAAAATGTTCTAAAACTACATTATGGTGAAGGGTACACAACTCTGTAAATACTGAAGACCATCAAATGGTACGTGGTAAACAGTGAATTTTATGAAGCTTTTCTCAATAAGGCTGCTAAAACATAGCACCACAATTTGACTCTTTAATCAAATATTGATTTGGAAATCAATATGATTTCCAAAATGAAGGTAGGTGTGTGTGAGAGTGAGAGGGAAAGAAGGTACGGAGACCATCCAACAAAATAGTCACTGTGGTGATTTCCTGACAGTTCTAGGTAATTTTTATTTTCTTCTTTGTATTTTTCTGTATTTTCCCAGACATTCTAAAAGGTAGAAGTCAGTCAGTCTGTTTAACTGGTAACAGAAACCACCCAGGAGCCATGTTGTGGTGCAGTGGTTAAGCTGCTTCCTATACCACTGGCGTGTCTTATGGGCATGGGTTCAAGTCCCAGTTGCTTCACTTCCAATCCAGTTCCTGCTAATGTGTTTGAGAAAGCAGCAGAATATGGCCCAGATGCTTGGGCACTGCCACTCATGTGGGAGCACTGGTCATTATGGCCATGCGGGGAGCGAACCAGCAGGTGGAGGAATGTACTCTCTCTCTCTCGTTCTCTCTCTAAAATCTGCCCTTCAAATAAATAAAATAAATATTTAAAATAAATATATAACTATCCAAGATTTTAAAATCTACCTGTACTTGGGGCTGCCATTGTAGCATAGCAAGTAAAGCCACTGCCTGTGATGCTGGCATCCCGTATGGGCACCAGTTCGTGTCCCAGCTGCTCTATTTCTGATCCAGCTCCCTGTTAATGGCCTGGGAAAAGCAGACAATGGTCCAAGTGCTTAGGCCCCTGCCACCCATGTGGAAGACCCAAAAGCTCTTGGCTCCATCTCTCTCTCTCTCTTTCTTCTTCTTCTTCTTCTTTTTTTTTTTTTTTTTTCCATGATTCATTTATTTGAAAGTCTGAGTTACACAGAGAAAAGAGATTCTCCATCCACTGGTTCATTCCCCAGCTGGCTGCAAAGACCAGGGCTGGGCCAGGCCAAAGCCAGGAGTCAAAGCTTCTGCTGGGTCTCCTACATGGGTGGCAGGGGTCTAAACACTTGAAGCATCTTCTGCTGCTTTTCGCAGGCCTTTAGCAGGGAGCTGGATCAGAAGGAGAGCAGTGGACACAGACTGGAGCCACATGGGATGCAGGATCACAGGTGGCAGCTTTACCTACTATGTCACAACACCAGCCCACAAGTAGTACCTTATGCACATCTAAGGCACAGGACCAGCAAAGTCCAATTGTTGGGGTCTGTGTTGTGGTACCGTGGATTAAGACACCACTTTGGCCTGGCCTAGTCCTGGCTGTTACAGTCATTTGGGGATGAATATTAAATGGAAGATTCATTCTCTCTCTCCTTCAAGTACGATTGCTGTGCTTCCTTGAATATCCCTAGGGCTGTCATATTCTTCACACCAAAGACACCAATCAGACAGCAAAGTAGAGAAATTTCGTATTCCAGATAAATCAGACCAAGTGAGTCCAAGATAGGGAGGGTCTGTTGGCCACTAAAAGAGCTACCTCAGGCTGCCAACACTTTATTTTTATTTTTTTTTAAAGATTTATTTGTTTATTTGAAAGGCAGAGTTATAGACAGAGAGAGGGATAGAAGAAGGAGAGGTCTTCCTTCCATTGGTTCACTCCCCAAATGGCCACAATGGCCGGAGCTGGGCCGATCTGAAGCCAGGAGCCAGGAGCTTCTTCTGTGTCTCCCAGGTGGGTGCAGGGGCCCAAGGACTTGGGCCATCTTCCACTGCTTTCCTAGGCCCTTAGAGGGAGCTGGATCAGAAGTGGAGCAGCCAGGACTCGAACCAGTGCCCAATTGGGATGCCAACACCACAGATGGAGGCTTAACCTACTATGCTACAGTGCCGGCCCCATGGCTGCAAACACTTTAAAAGAAAACCAGCAGCCACTGTAACAGCAACATACATCAAAGAATGCAAAAGAATTTCAAAGATAGCAGCAGATTCTGCCAGAAACTTCCTGGGTGCTTTCAGGAGTGCCACTGTGGTGGTGAAGGGTGAGGCTCCCCAGCCCGATCCAACTCTCCCACAATGGGCAACTTCAAAGGTATCTTCCTGAGATGACATGGCTGAAAGAGGGTGCCACCCAGGATGTCACTGACTGGAAGTCAGGAGCTCGCCAACTAGACTGCTTTCAAATACAGATTCCTGGACTCTATCCCTGGAAACTCTAATTCAACAGGCCTGAAGCCAGGCCAAGGAATCTACATTTTCTCCCAAACTCCCTGGTGAATACGCCAGCTGAGCCACTCTGGAATCACGGGACTAGAATCCATCTGGGACAACTGGAAACAGGGCCAGCCTGCTCATCTGGCTGCAATGCTCCGAGTGACCCACGCAGGCAGCGCTGTGGATCAAAGGCCCACCAAGTGCAGAGGGAAACTCCACAGAGAAATGCCATGTGTGCCTGGTAATCACTGAGGAAGCCTGGGGCAGCTAGCAAACCCCCAGGGCAGAGCCTATTTTGGAAGGGTCTCTCAGGCCCAGTGTTCTTGGATGTTAACACGTGAAAAGGGGGTGATTAGTGCAGCTTCCTCTTCCAGTGCACAAAAGAAAAACCAGCTCCCTCCAACACACACACAACACACAGGAGCTAGCACACTGAGCAGCGTACAGGAGTTAGAAGCAGACAGGTCTGCAGTGTGGACAGGCAGAAGAGCCCTGGGTCCAAGCTGCATAGCTCTGGGTTCCCAACCTGGCTCTCGATTACTAGGGCCAAATGGGAGTAAGGAAAGAAGACAAATAAATAGCCAGCCAAATCCTAGTGATATGTCTCAGCTTAAAGAGTATGGAAAATGTTTCCCATTTTTTCAGAAAAAAAAATTATTTTCAAAGGACTTAGAATACAACTACATTTTTCTTAGCAAAGCATGGAGCAGTGACCTCAAATTTTTAAGGATTCTATACTCAATCAATCTATCAATCCAGAGTGAAGAGGGCATGGGAATTCTTTGTGCACTGCTGGTAGGAATGCAAAATCAAGCTGCCACTATGGAAAACACGGCACTTTCTCAAAAAATTAAAAATAGAGTTATCGTATGATCCCGTAATTCTGCTTTTGGGTATATACCCAAAAGAATTGAAACCATGGATATCAGCAGATATTTGTACACACATGTTTATAGCAGCAACAGCTGTAACATCAAAACAATTCAAGTATCCACTGATGGATGAACAGATAAACAAAATGTGGTGTATACATACAAGAGAACATTATTCTGCCTTAAAAAGAAAATTCTGGGGCAGGCATCATTGTGGTAAAGCAGGTTAAGCAGCATCCTGTATCAGGGATATGGCTTGAATGCCAGTTGCTCTGCTTCTGATCCAGCTCTCTGCTAATGCACCTGGGAAGGCAGCAGCAGATGGCCCAAGTGCCTGGGTCCCTGACACTCATATGGGAAACCCAAAAGCAGTTCTTGGCTCCTGGCTTCAGCCTGGCCCAGTCTTGGCTGGTGTGGCCATTTGGAGAGTAAACCAGCAAATAGAAGATTTCTCTGTCTTTCTCACTTTAACCCCCTGCCCCCTCTCTGATGTGCTATAGACTTTTACAAATAAAGAAATCTTTAAAAAAAAAGAAAAGAAAATTCTGATACATGCTACAACATGGATGATCCTGGACATCAAGTGTAATAAGCCAATCACAAAAAGACAAATACTATGACATTCATTTGTATGAGGTACTCATAGTAGTCAAAGGAACAGACTGTAGGACAGTGACTGGCAGGGACCAGGAAGAGAGGAGTAGGAGGTATCTTCCAGTAGGTGCAGAGTTTCAATTTTGTAACTATAAAAAAGATTTTGAAGATGGACAGTAGTAATGTGATGCTGCACAACAATGTATCTAAATGCCACTGAAGTACACTAATTTTAAAAATGGTTAAAATGAAGCTGGGCATTTTGTCTAGTAGAGGCTTGTTAGGACACACATGTCTATGTTAGAGTACCACATTAGGGCTTGCTATCTGGCTCCAGCTCCTGACTCCAGCTTCCTGCTAATATGGACCCCAAGAGGCACCAGTGATGGCTCAAGTAATTAGGTTTCTGCCAGTGACATGGGAGACCTGGCCTCAGCTCAGCTCTGGCCATTGCTGGCATTTGGGGAATAAACGCACGGATAGGAGCTATGCTTGTCTAGTAAATAAATAAATAAAAATTTAAAATGCTAAAATGGAAACTTTTATGTTACATATATATCTTACCATGATAAAAAAAATAAAAAGTCAATCGACTTTAAAAAGAAGTATGAACTGGGGCCAGCACTGTGGTGTAGCAGGTAAAGCTGCCACCTGCAGTGCCAGCATCCCACATGGCAGCCAGTTTGAGTCCAGGCTGCTCCACTATGGAGAAACCAGTAGAAGATGGCCCAAGTCCTTGGGCCCCAGACCCACATGGGGAACTGGAAGAAGCTCCTGGCTTTGGATTGGCTGTTGTGGCCATTTAGGGAGTGAACCAGGGGATGGAAGACCTCTTTCTCTCTCTCTCTCTCTGTAGCTTTCAAATAAATAAATAAATCTTTTTAAAAAACAAACTATTTGTTTAAAATTTATGAAATAAATATTAATTAAGTAGTCTAAGCCTTCACCTGTGGTGCCAGCATCTCATCTGTGAGCCAGTTTGAGTCCCAGATGCTCTTCTTCTGATCCAGCTCCCTGCTATGGTGAGGGAAAGCAGTAGAAGATGGCCCAAATGTTTGGGCCCCTGCACCAGCCTGGGAGACCAGGAAGAAACTCCTGGCCCCTGGCTTCAGATTGACCCAGCTCCAGCAGTTGTGGCCATTTGGGGAGTGAATCAGGGGATAGAAGACCTTTCTTTCTGTCTCTCCCTCTCTCTGTCCATAACTGTATCTCTCAAATAAATCAAATCTTAAAAAAAAAAATTTATTTTATTTATGTGCAGGGCAGAGTTACAGAGAGAGAGAGAAATCTCCCATCCACTGATTCACTCCCCAAATGGCTATACCAGGCTGAACTAGGAGCCAGGAGCTTTTTCTGGGTCTCCCACATGGGTACAGGGAATCAAGAACTTCTTCTGCTTTCCTGGGCACTTTTACAGGGAGCTGGATTAGAAGTGGAACATCTAGGACTCAAACCAGAGACATATGGGATGCTGGCATCGTGAGCAGCAGCTTAAACCCCTATGCCACAACAATGGGCCCATATATCTTAATTTTAAAATGCTACAAAAATACACAGACTATGAAACAAACAGTTCAGATTCTACCTGTTGCTCAGTGACACAGAAGCTTGTCCCTGTCCATGTCCTCCAGCCTCACAAGGCTGTGTGTCCCCTCTACATCTGTGTCCCCTGACATTCTGTCACTCACCTACCCTTCATCTCCCCCAGGACTTCCTACCCTCTGACTCTTGGGCAAGGGTTGGCCACTGCTTCGCCGGCCCTGCCTTTCCTGGCACCATTTACTCAGACCCATCCGAGACCATCTGGAGGCCAAACTGCCAGCCCCAGAAGTCACCCCAGATGAGCTGCCCAATGACCAGGGCTGCGGTTACAGGCGTGTGTCGGCTGAGGGATATGGTTTCACATGGGAACTTAATTATAGCTCAGGAGTGGAGGATGGTAGAGGGTGGTGCAGGCTCCCCTTTTAAGGGGACATACAGGAAGCCTTCCTCCCTGCAGCTTGGAGGGTATCTGCCAGGGCTCATCAGGCCTGGGATCACGGGGGAACAAGCATGATCCAGACAGGCCCACAGGAACACACACCTTATGGAAATCAGCCTGCTCTCACGCATAGTGAATTCCTGGCCCAATCTGTGCACAGGCCAAAGGGCCCAGAAAAACCTGACATGCCAGCTCTCCCTCTGGAAAACAGGCTCACCCGGCCTTCTCCTGGCCTACTGCTAGGGACCCCCTTTAATCTGCAGGACATGCAGGAGAGGCCTAGCTTTGTTCCCCACAAAGTACTTCAGCTCCAGTTTTCTCCCTGGCTCCAAGCTGCTTTTCTGGGATGGAATCTGAGCTACGGCTGTGGGATGCACAGGACATCTTCCCCTCACCAGACTACTGTGTTCCGATTCCCACCCATGGCCCAGGGAGGCTCCAAGCAGCTGTGCAGCCGCTGCCACATGGGTGTCACTGGCACAGTAGCCGAATACACCAGACTTGGCCCGGGCACTGCCTGGTGGGGAAGGCAGACCAGGGAAAGGACAACGAACCTCTCTGCAAGGACCCCGGAAATAGCAGGGCCCAAGTGAAGGAGCAGGTCCCGTGGAGGCACAAATTCTCCCATTTCTGGCTCATCTCTGGGCCCCTTATTCTCCAGGCCTCTTCCTGGTCAGTTTGCTTTCTGCCTTAGCAAGAAATCCCGCAGCCAGCTGCTGCCCACACTGTCCCAACCCCAACCTGTAGCGCCAGGTTTCTTCTCACTGATTCAAGACAAAGCAGGGCCCTAGCCCTCCTGTCTGTCCCTCTTCCCAAGCCCCACCCCCAGCCCAGGCACCACCCCTCCCAGCTCTCTGGACACCTGTTTTTCTTTCTTTTTTTTTTTTTTTTTATTATTATTATTATTTTTTTTTTTTATTTTGACAGGCAGAGTGGACAGTGAGAGAGAGAGACAGAGAGAAAGGTCTTCCTTTGCCGTTGGTTCACCCTCCAATGGCCGCCGCGGCCGGCGCGCTGCGGCCGGCGCAGCGCGCTGATCGATGGCAGGAGCCAGGAGCCAGGTGCTTTTCCTGGTCTCCCATGGGGTGCAGGGCCCAAGCACCTGGGCCATCCTCCACTGCACTCCCTGGCCACAGCAGAGGGCTGGCCTGGAAGAGGGGCTACCGGGACAGAATCCGGCGCCCCGACCGGGACTAGAACCCGGTGTGCCGGCGCCGCTAGGCGGAGGATTAGCCTAGTGAGCCGCGGCGCCGGCCTGGACACCTGTTTTTCTGAGTTCCTGATTGATTTCTCCTTAAAAGCCACGGGAGGAAACCTTCAAACTGCTTTTCTGGATTTGTGTGGAAGGAGAAAAGCACGGGAAGGCTAAGCAGGGCCAGCAGGGAGGGGAGAGGCCCTCTGCCCTTTGGGCAGCGTCACCAAGGAACAATCAGAGGGCCTCCCTTTGGGCCAAGTGTCTTTCCCGCAAAGAGGAAGGGACGTCAGAGGGCAAACAGAGGCATGATGAAATCACCCAAAAAGTGAGAGAGGCAGGTCACAAGACTGAATGTGAAATAATATCCTCTTTTTGAAAAAGAGAAATTAAAAAAACGTGGTGTATACACCGTGAAAGCAGTACAGACTGAAGCACAGCGGTTATGTGTGGTAAGGTGTGCCTGATTGTCTGCTTCGTGCTTGCCTGCACTTTCTGATGGTCTACAGTGAGTGACTACTCTATAATCAAACTATTTTAAAATAAATTTAAAAACACCCTCATGGAGGGATCAAGAGATCCACCTGATGCCACTCAGCTGGAAACTGAGCACCAGCTCCAGAGCCTAAAGAGTGTTTCCTGAATTCCTACTGTCCAAGCATTGGTGGCATCTCATTCATTTCTAAGCTCCCAATTAGAACTTTCGGAAGGCGTCCTTCACCGTTTGCTACTGGCTGGATAAACAGCTGAAGGTGGCAAGCCGCTCCTCTGTCGCCTAGTGCCCAGTGCCCAGAATCACCTGTACCTACGGTGCATAGGCCCCAACCTCTCACTCACATCCAAAGGGCAGAACTTCAGCATGGTGCAAAAGGAGAAATGGGGCTGGGAGAGTTCTCACCACACCTCCCTGCCTCTTCCAGGGCCCAGGGAGGGGCTGACAGCTGGCAGCTGTCACTATACTCAAGTTAATACGCACTCAAACCAGCATTCAGATGCAAAGACAGAGACAAAGTCTTAAAGTCCTGTTCTGGCAAAGCAGCACTAACTGGCATCCACTTAGGGGCCAGAAACCCACTAACAAAGCAGTCAGCACTACACAAATGCTCTGAGCTCATTTAATCCTGGGGGGTACAGGGTCACCCACGGAGCGCTCAAGTGACTAGCTCAAGGCCACTCAGCTAGAAACTGGCGGAGCCAGAATTTAGTCCCACACAGTCTAGCTCTCAAACACAGCCCCACATTCCCTCAAAGTTCCTCCCCTGGGGCAGGAGTCTGGAGCAGGGGCTAAGATGCCACTTGGGACACCCGGATCCCTTATCAGAATCCCTGGGTCCTGTCCCTTCTCTGCTTCCAACTCCAGCTTTCTGTTATTGTGCATCCCGGGAGGCAGCAAGAGGTGGATCACACACTTGGACCCCGCCACCCACACAGGAGACCCAGATGGAGTTCTGGGTTCCTGCCTTTGGCCTGACTGTTGCAGACATTTGGGAGATCGATTGGTCACTTTCTCTCTCCCTCTCTCTAATAAAATGAAATAACCATTCCTCATTTGTCTCTCTCCTCTATCTCCCCAGCCTCTGCTAACAACCAGTAAAAAGAAAAGTTCTTACCTTGGGAGACGAGTGTGAGCTGCAGTCACAGAGTGCCCATGCCCCTCCCTGTGCTCCAGGGGAAAGTGCATTCCCCTCCCAGAGGCTCAAGAAACGAGGAGTAGGCTGTCCCTCACTCTCATCTGCTCTCCCAGCCTCTGGCTATTGGAGCTCCAGGGTCCCCCTGGGCGTACAGCTGGCCTGAGGGGCCAGCAAGACAGGTAGGTGGGCAAAGTCCCCAGAGACCAGCCAAGGCCATCGCTGAAATGCCACCTCTGCTGCCTCTTCTGATTCCCAATGCCACCCCTGCCTCCAGGCCAGGAAATGGGAACAGAAATAGAAAAGGCCCTCTAAAAATACCCCAGGCATGGCAGGCTGTAGGAAAGGAGAAAACATAAGGCCCCACTGGTGGGAGCACCACAAGTTCTGCTGGTCTGGGCAGGGCCTGTGCTGCAGAGGGGCAGGAACCAAGAGGCTGGACTGCCTCTCAGCCTCTGGCCGTGAGCCCACACGTACACACTTGCACACATTCACACACACCTGGAAAGCCCAAGCCAGGGTGACATCAGTAGGAAGAGCAGAGTTACTGAAGCGAGAAGAACAGAGACTCCAAAGGGCTCAAACTCTAATCTTGTCGCTTGTCAGCTCTGTGGCATGGGCGGGCTGTTTGACCTCTGATTCTACGCCTCATCTGTAAAATGAAATACCAACACCCACACCTCACAGGCTGGTATGACGGGGCAGGAGTTTATCCATGGGCTAAGGCCTGGCCTGAGGGATAATCAGAGTAAAGCCAATTTGCCTTCCTCCTTCCTCTCCAGATGTGCACATCTGTTCAGCTTCTCCTCCTCCTTCCCCCACCAGACTGAAAGCTGCTGATTAATCCCTTCGAGGAGAGAGTACCTCCCACCCTGCATGCCTAGCCCACCATCTGGTGGGTCATTTCCTTCTAGCTCCAGGGAGCTACTCACTGCCTTGGAGCAGAGCCAGGAGCCAGGGAGCATGACCATTCTCAGGGCCTCCTTTGCGCACTGACCTGGAATGAGACTCTGCAGGGGGCCTCGAGGCCGGCAGAAGTCTGCTTCTGACCAGTGACTAGCAAGAGACTCCGCTGTTCTCTGCAGCCAGGACCAGTCTGGCCAGTTGAGCAGATGCTTTCCAAACTGGAACGACTAGATGCAGCCAATCATCCTTCTTTGGAGGCCCAGCTCCACAGGGATCAAAGACATGGATTTAATTGCTCGATTTCAAACCCAGCTCTGCCACTTACTAGCTGTGTAACTTCAAGCAATTTTCCTAACCAGTCTGAACCCCAGTATTCTTGTCTGTAAGAGGAGTACAATTCCCCTACCTCCTGGGATTGCAACGTGGGTTACACAAAGTGATGGATGTGGAGAGATCAGCACAGTGCATTCAACACTGGGAGCCACATTCGACTCAGACAGTTGCTGGGTATCTACTAGCTCTGCAACGGAAAGGGAGTTAGATGTAGGCCAAGAGCAAAGCCTAGAACGCGTGACAACTCTGTGATAACCACTCTATGCAAGGAGGCCATCTAGATCTAGTTGCCCTTTCACCTGGGAAGTGCTTGATGAGCATCTCTTTGCAGAGCACTTTGAGGGCCAATTTCTAGGGAGATGGTCTTCGACCATGGCTAATGAACCCTATCAGGAAAGAGGATGTGACTGTGTGCTGCAGGTCTCTGTAGGAAGAAGAAAGTGGGGGAAAAGACAGACTACAGTCCACAGGAAAGTAGCACCCAGGCAGGAGCTTCAGGTGCACGGGAACCAGCTCTGGAAAGGTGCTCCCAGATCACATTCAGCATGCCCAAAGTTGGGTACAAAAGTGAATCAAAACCAGAGGGTTGGGGCCAGCACTGTGGCACAGTGGGTTAAGCCACCACCTGCAGTGCCAGCATCCCAAATGGGCACCAGTTCAAGTCCAGCTATATCACTTCCAATCTGATTCCCTTCTAATGCACCTGGAAAGCATCAGAGCATGGCCAAAGTGCTTGGTCCCTTGCCACCTACATGGGTGACCTGGAAGAAGCTCCTGGCTCCTGGCTTCAGCCTGGCCCAGCCCTGGCTATTGCAGTCATTTGGGGAATGAACTAGCAGATGGAAAATTCTCTTTCTCTCCATTCCTCCTTCACTCTGTAACTCTGCCTTTCAAGTAAATAACTTAATCAGAAAAACAAAAACCAACCAAAAAGAAACCAGATGGTCCAGGGCCAATGTTGTGGCACAGTGGGTTAAGCTACCACCCACAACATCGGCATGCCATGAGTGCCAGGTCTAGTCCTGGCTGCTCTGCTTCTGATCCAGCTCCCTGCTGATGTACCTGGGAAGGCAGTGGAAGATGGCCCAAGTCCTTGGGCCCCTGCACCTACATGGGAGACATGGATGGAATTCTTGGCTCCTGACTTTAGCCTTGCCTAGCACCAGTCATTACTGAGTGGTAAACTAGAGGGTAGAAAATATCTCTTTCTCTCTCTCTGTAACTGCCTTATCAAATAAAATCATGAAAGACTTAAAAAGAAAGAAAAAAGAAAAAAGCTGGTCCTGGTCCTGTTAGTGAGGCAGAAGACAAGGCTACCACAGGGTTGGCTGCAAACAGCCTGGGCAAGGGAATGGTCCAGAAGACAGGGAGATGAAAATCAAACTCTAAGCGATGCGCTGTAAATACACTATAGTGGCAAGATAGATGTCAAAAGGAAAAAAAAATCACAGGGAAACACACTGCTACAGAAATAAATATGGTGGATTGAGAGTGATTTTCACTTGGGAGATAGAAATGATTATTAGCAGCTGGTGCTGTGCCTCACTAGGCTAATCCTCTGCCTGCGGCACCGGCACCCCCGGGTTCTAGTCCTGGTCGGGGCGCCGGATTCTGTCCCGGTTGCCCCTCTTCCAGGCCAGCTCTCTGCTGTGGCCAGGGAGTGCAGTGGAGGATGGCCCAGGTGCTTGGGCCCTGCACCCCATGGGAAACCAGGAGAAGCACCTGGCTCCTGCCTTCGGATCAGCGCGATGCGCTGGCCGCAGCGGCCATTGGAGGGTGAACCAATGGCAAAAGGAAGATCTTTCTCTCTGTCTCTCTCTCTCTCTCTCACTGTCCACTCTGCCTGTCAAAAAAAATAAAATAAAATAAAAATAAAAAAAGAAATGATCATTAGCCAATTTGTTTATTAACAATGATTTCTAACTTTTCAAGGACAAGACAGCCAGTTTTGGTCCTACTATTTAAAGCAGGTGTTATAACATTAGGGACACAGACACAGAGGGTTTAACTATGTGCTTCCACAAGGAACCACAGGGCATACGATGGACTACTGACAGACTGGCACTGAGGAAAGGTGCCAGAGCACCACAGTTGTCAAAGAGAGTGACTTGACTTTTTAAAAAATTTCAACTTATTTTATGTGAAAGGTGCAGATACAGAGAGAGACAGAGTGAGCAACCTTTCATTTGTTGGTTTATTCCCCAAATGCGTGCAACAGCTAGGGCTAGGCCAAGCTAAAGCTGGGAGCCTGGAACACAATCCAAGTCTCCCACATGGTGGCAGGGACTTGAGTCATCACCTGCTGCCTCCCCGTATGTGTATCAGCAGGAAGCTGGAATCAGGAGCAGAGCTGAGACTCAAACTCAGGCACTCTGGCATGGGATCCAGTCTCCTAAGCAGCATCTTAACTGTTATGCCAAACACCTACCCTTTCCTTCATTTAACTTTTTAAAAAGATTTATTTCTTTATTTGAAAGCAGAGTCACAGAGACAGAGACACAGAGGGAGAGGGGGAGAGAGAAAGAGAAAGAGAGGTCTTCCATAAGCTGGTTCACTCCCCAGATGGCCACAATGGCTGGAGCTGTGCCAATCTGAAGCCAGGAACCAGGAGCTTCCTCCAGGTCTCCCACACAGGTTCAGAGGCCCAAGGACTTGGGCCATTATATACTGCTTTCCCAGACCATAGCAGAGACCTGGATTGGAAGTGAAGCAGCCAGGACTAAAACCGTTGCCCATATGGGATGCTGGTGCTGCAGGTGGCAGCCTCACCCGCTACACCACAGCACTGACCCCTTTCCTTTAATTTTTTAAAAATATTTATTTATTTATTTGAGAGGTAGAGTTACAGAGTGAGAGGGAGAGACAGAGAGAAAGGTCTTCTTTCCATTGGTTCACTCTTCAGATGGCCACAATAGCTGGAGCTGCATCGATCCGAACCCAGGAGTCATGTAATTCTTCCTGGTCTCCCATGTGGGTGCAGGGGCCCAAGGACTTGGCCATCTTCTACTGCTTTCCCAGGCCACAGCAGAGCTGGATTGGAAGAGGGGCAGCCAGGACTAGAACTGGTGCCCATATGGGATGCCGGCTCCACAGGCAGAGGATTAACCTACTGAGCCACGGAGCCGGCCCCATAATTTTTAAAAATTTATTTATTTGAGGAGGGGCCAGCATTGTGGAGTAATGGGTAAATCTGGCACCTGCAATGCCTGCATCCCATATGGGTGCTGGTTTGTGTTCCAGATGCTCTACTTCCTATCCAGCTCCCTGTTAATGGTCTGGGAAAAGCAGCAGCGCACAACCCAAGTGTTTGGGCCCCTGCCACCCACATGGGAGACCTGGAAGAAGCTCCTGGCTCCAGTCTGTCCCAGTTCTGGTCATTATGGCCATCTGGGAAGTGAACCAGAGGATGGAAAATCTCTTTCTCTCTGTAAATCTTTCAGATAAATAAATGTTTTTTTTTTTATTATTATTTATTTGAGAGTCAGAGAGACAGTTAGTTCACTCCCCAAATGCATGCATCAGCCAGAGCTAGGCTGAGGTCAAAGCCAGGAGGTGAGAATGGAATGGAATCCGTGTATCTCACCCAGTCGTTTTGGCCATCCCCACTGCCTCCCAGGGTCTGCATTAGCAGGAAGCTGGAATCACAGCCAGAGCCAGGAGGTAAGGCCAGATCCTCCAATGTGGAAGGCAGGCACCTGAATCAGGGTCAACCACCGGGCCAATCGCCCACCCTTGAGAGTGACTTTTCAACCTGGGCTTACTTGACCTTGGGGATGTGATTCTTAGAAACCCAGGCAACACTAAGAGGACCAGGGTTTGGTGAGGGGCTGCACTGGGCACCGGGCACTGACAGAGGCTTTCTGGCACCTCTGGGAACAGGAGGGGGAAAGGGTGAGTGGGAACGCGGTCACCTATTGAGGCTGAGGAGGCCGAGCCCTGCAGTGCTCAGGCACAGGAAGGGACTGTGAGTGCCAAGGGCCCAGGCCACAACCAGCGTGTGCAGCAGCACTGGCCCCGGCCACCCTGGCGGAATGGCAGCAAGAAGGCAGACCCTGGTGCTGTCCCATAGGCAAGGGGCTAGGACAGCATTTCAGGTGGGCACCCGTGGGCCCTGCACTGGGTGGGATGGGAGGGATGGGAGGTGGAGAAGGAGGTGGCTCAGGGCCTGGACTTCCTCATGGGGCTGCGGTGGGTGACGGAAGTGAAGATCCCCAGAAACCAGCACGCCAGCCAACCTGCGCTTCCCGGCGTCAGCCCTGCACCAACACTGCCGGTGGAACTGCTCTTAGAGTTGAGAAACAGGAAGCTGCTCATTTTCCCCCTTCTGACAGCTGGGATTGACGAGGTTTCCCTGCTGGTATTCCCTAGCTGTGACGTGACAGAGTCCACAGCGAAGAAATGAGAGACACAGGCACAAAGACCGAGAGGGTCATGAGGAGGGGTAGGCAGGGGGAATGGCAAAGGGCCAAGTGCAGTAAGAGGTTTTACAGGACTTCAGGGCCCATCCCATCTCCCACTTCACCTCCTCCTCTGCTCCCCCCGCCTGCTCCAGCCAGCGGCCGCCTCCTCACACACACCGGCTGGCTCCACCTCAGAGCCTTAGCGCCGGCGCTCCCAGTCTTACGAGGGTTCGACCTGGGACTTGAGATTTACGAGAGTGTGAGAGCAACACCCGCTGAGGAGACACAGGACTTGGGGTGTTGGATTTGGACGTGTTCGCGCGTGGCAATGCTGGGTGGCGGCAGCCCCATGGGGAAACCTCTGACACTGCAGTGTGCCGTGTGGCAACTGCGAGGCTCGGCAGGTTAGGAGGAACGACGTGGGTTTTCAATCTATGCACTTGCAACTTGCAATGGGCCTCTCGGGACAGAACGCCATCACAGGGCAAGGAGCATCCCTGTTTGCTTTCCCTCTGCCTGTGAGGTTCTTCCCACAGTGCTCAACCTCCTCCTCCCAGCTTAAATACCACCTCGTCAGTGAGGCCCTCCTCTGGCCATCTGTTTAAAACTGCCAGCACCCCTCTGTTCCTGCCTTATTTTTCTACATAGCATTCATCACCATCTGACATGTGGCTGACTTCACTCTGGCTCCCTCCCCTCCCCTCACTCCAGCCACCATTAGGGAGGAGATTTTTATTTGGTTTACTCCATCATCCCCAGTGCCTAGGAATAGTACCCAGCAAACAGGAAGCACTCAATAAATATTTGTTCAGTGAATGGAAGGAAGAGGAGCAGAGGGGAAAATGGAATGAGAATCAGACTGTAACTCATCCTGGCCTGAAAGAAATCCTTTATTACTAACCTGATTAAAGGTGTGGGGAGAATTCCAAAAGCAGGGATCAGATATCAACCAAGCCCTTCTCTTTTGCTCCTAAGGCCTCCCCAAAGGGTTCCCGCAATGTGCAGAATGTCTCAAATACTAGAAAACATCTGAGGCTGGGCAGACATTCTCCAAGTCCCATGAAAGGGTTGCTTTAAAATAAGAACAAGCATCAGGGGCCAGTGCTGTGGCTCAGCGGGTTAAGCCGCCACATGTAACGCCAGTGGCCCACACAGGAGAGCCAGTTCAAATCCCAGCTGTTCCACTTCCAACCCAGCTTTCTGCTAATGTGCCTGGAAAGGCAGCGGACACTGGCCCAAGTACTTGGGTCCCTGACATCACACAGGAAAACCAGCAGAGATCCTGCCTCGTGGCTTCAGCCTGGCAGAGACTCAGTTACTGTAGCCAACGGGGAATAAAACCTGCAGATGGAAGATTTCTCTATGTTGCTCCCTCTCTTTCACTCTGCAATTCAAATAAATAAATAGACATTGAAAAATTTTTAAAAGGGAGCTGGTATTGTAGCACAGTGGGTTAACCTGCCACATGTATCCCATATGAGTGCCAGTTCAAGCCCTGGCTGCTCCACTTTCCAATCCAGCTCCCTGATAATGCGCCTAGGAAAGCAGCGAAGGACGGCCCAAGTGCTCCCCTGTGGGAGACCGTGATGGAGTTCCTGGCTCCTGGCTCGGCCTGGCCCAGCTCTGGCTGCTGTGGCCTTTTAGGGGAGTGAACCAGCAGATGGAAGATCGCTCTGTCTCTCTGTAACTCTGCCTTTCAGATAAATAAATAAATCTGGTGGCAGATAAGCCCTGTATAGTTTGTGGTTACATTATAACAAATCATCCCAAACTTAGTTGCTTAAAGCAAAACATGCTTCCCCTCTTAACAGCTCTAGAGATGAGAGATTTGAAATCAGCTTTAAGTTGCTACAGTCAGCACACAGGCAGGGCCACACTTCCTCCAGGGGCTCCAGGAGCTTCTAGAGGGGCACCCCTTGCATTTCTTGGCCTCTGCCCTGTTTTCAAAGCCAGTAGGGCAGCCGTGCTGCCTCCTTCTTTGCCAAGTCTCACTCTGTCCTCCCCCCAGGAAGGACACTTGTGTAACTACATTTAGGGTCCACCCAGATAAGCCAGGATAACCCCCCGAAAGACTCTTAACTTAATCATATGTTCAGAGCTCACTTTGTCACATAACGTAACATTCTTAGGTTCCAGAGGCTCTGGTTACTGTTTGGGTCACCACCAAAGAAGCAAACTCCAAGAGTTTGGAAGAAATACCACTCAGATCCCTGCCTTATGTGAAGTAAGTGTCACACCCAGAGTCTCAGTAGCATGCCCAGGCCTGGGTCTTTTGCTGAAACTGCTTGCCATTTAAATAGGTGGTCAAGAATTCACTTGACGGAACTAAACACTCTGGGCCTTGAAGGGCTTCCTTGGAAAGAAGGGTAGTTTTCTCTTTTCCAGCCGGAACCCCGGAAATGCTGGAGAGGAACATTCCAGATGTGTGCTGAGGGGTGAGGGGCGCACAGCTGGAGCTCTGCACCGTCCTGAATCTACAAGTGAGGGAGCCTCATAAAGTGAGGGAGCCTGGTGAACAAGCTCTGGATCAGGAAAGCAGATAAACTTCCTCTCGCCAGCACTGCCTGGGGCAGAGGGATCCAGAACCCATCAGACTGGGAGAGGCAGGCTGCTGTGATCACAGCACCATAACCGCCCAGTAATGCTGGACTCCAGGCACCAGATCAGCCATCCACAGTGGGGAAAGGACAGAAGTGGGGTCTGGGGCCTTGGCGGCCTCCGGCAATGCGTGCAGACATTCCTGGGTCTCACCGTTACTGGCATCACGTAGGCAGAAGCCAGGATGTTGCTAAATATCTCATAATACACAAGAAACCCACACACAGACAGCAACCTTGCCCAGGACACCTGTGGCGCTGGGCCAGGAGACTGTACTAGAGGAAATGCAACGTGCGGCAGTTATGGTTTAGACAATTAAGGGAAACTGAGGGCAAGCCCATTTTACTGGCTTGTTTGGAAAAGGGGATGGTGTGCAGAGCTCTGGGTTCTGCGGGTCTGTGAGGCGGCCTGTTCAATGAATTCTGCCAGTTGGGAGAGCAAGTGGCTTTGTACTTTCGGTGGGGCAGCAGCCAAGTAACTCTGAGGTCACAACTCTTCGATGAGGAAGTGCCAAAAGCAGTGATAAGGATCAAAGGGTTAGAGCAGATCACAAATGAAAGCAGTGGGACTCCATCTCTGGACACCTATTAGAACCATGCTACGGAAAGCAGCGGAAGCCCGAGCTGGTTCTCCTGGAATACCTGGGAGCCTCCCTTCCACCTCCTGTTCTTTTGAGGTAACTCTCAAACCTGTGTCCCGGTGAACTGGGGAGAACTCAGCAGCGGTCTCAGGAGCACTGCTGACGTGACTCCAAGGCTGGGTACGAGCTAGGCAGTGAAGACCGGGCTGGTAAGGAGAAGCAGGCCACTGCCCGGAGTGCCAGGAGCTGCTGAACAGAGGCCGGCCCCCTGAGCTCACCAGCTCCACACAGAGGGGACGAGACGGCATTCACTGAGGTTCATTACAGAGAAGAAATGAAGGCTCGGACATTAAGTCACAAACCCACATCTCAACAGCCAGTGAACACAAGAGCTGAGAGTCACACCCAGGTCTTCCCTCTGCCGACTCCTCTCAGGTCTCTCCACAGACAGCAAAGAGCTACAGAGAGAAGGCAGGGGCAGGAGGGGCTGAAACCCAGAAGCCAGGGCCCCCACGAAGTGCAGAAGGAGCCGTGCACAGACCCTTCTCTCAGCTTCTCCAACCCCGTCCCCCTTCAAATTCTCTTTGCTGTTTGCCAGCCTTGCCTCCCTTCTTGTTGCCCTGGGGCCCTAGCCCCACCAACCTCTAACACGTCCTCCTCCATGTGAAACATGGTCAGTACTGTTACATAAACTTTATCTTTCCTGCTCGTCATTTCTGAACAAATTATACTTAATTTTTTATGCGCCTTGACAATAAAAACTAAATTTAGGGGCCAGTGTTGCAGCATACCAGGTTAAGACACCACTTGCAATGCCAGCATCCCATATGGGCACTGGTTCATATCCCAGCTGCTCCACTTCCAACTCCGCTCCCTGCTAATGCATGTGGGAAAGCAGCAGAGGATGGCCCAAGTACAAGGCTCCTGGTTTAAGCCTGGCTCAGCCCCAGCCACACGACCTCTTTCTCCCTCTTGTTGTAACTCTACCTTTCAAATAAATAAATCTTTCTAAATAAATAAATAAATAAAAACCTAAATTTAGTTGACTTTACCTTTTGCAAATCCTTTAATTAATCTCTCCTGTGTATCAACAGCACTAAATGGGGTTGGAGTTAGAGGGTATTCAATCAGAGTAACTGACAGGTCAAAATCAATGCATGTAACTGCAGCGAGAGAACTCGGATCTAACGTGAGGCAGAGCTTCCTTACACCAGTTTCCTACCCCTTCTCTCTGCTGCCATCAGTCACCACCATCAATTCTCTGCACTCAATCACCTTTTTGCAAATAGTAACACCTTCTTTTCTTGTTCCAAAACCACTGATGGCTCCCCCTAGAAGAGTGCACTTTCCATGTCCTCTATCAACCTATCAGGAATTTCCTAACAGTGGTTTCCAGGGAGACTGTGAGAAGACACACTTTCCTCCTAGAAGTAGCCATCTACGGGCAAGTTACCTAGCATAAGAGATGCTCCAGACAAGCCTCCTTCCCTCCCCATGAATTCATTCCTCTTGGTGTTCACTCCTTTGTACAGTCCTCCTCTTGCTCTGACAGTCCTGTGACCAAGAGAATAGAGTATGAGGTGACTTCTAAGGCTGGGTCATGAGCGACCTTGCCATCTCTGCCTGGATTTCTCATACACTCATTGTCAGGATGCTTCTGCTCAGAACCTAGCTGTCCTACTGTGAGAAGCCCAAGACACATGGGCAGGCCACGTGTAATAACTTTAGTCAAGAGCCAGTATCAAGTGCCAGCCACATGAGTGAGCCCATGCGGATGCCCAGCCCAGCTGCCCTAGCTCCCACTTGACCACAGCAACATGAAAGAACCAAGAGAGAACCATCTAGCTGAGCACAGTCAATCCACAAAACCATGAAAGATAACATACAGTAGCAATTTCACTTAACAATGTTCTATGGGGGGTGCTGGTGCTATGGCGTAGTGGGTAAAGCCGCCGCCTGCAGTGCTAGCATCCCATATGCGATGCCGACATCCCATAAGGGTGCTGGTTCGAGTCCCGGCTGCTCCACTTCTGATCCAGCTCTCTGCTATGGCCTGGGAAAGCAGCGGAGGATGACCCAAGTCCTTGGGTCCCTGCAACCATATGAGAGATGCCGATGGAGTTTCTGATTCCTGTCTTTGGCCTGGCCCAGCTCTGGCCATTGTGGCCTTTTTGGGAATGAACCAGCAGATAGAGGACTGCTCTCTCTTTGTCTCATCTTCTCTCTCTGTAACTCTGCCTTTCAAATAAGTATAAAGAAATCTTTTTTAAAGATTTTTCTTTTTCATTGGTTCACTTCCCAAATGGCCACAATGCTTGGAACTGGGCCTATAGAAAGCCAGGAGCCAGGAGCTTCTTCTGGGTCTCCCAGTGGGTACAGGTGCCGAAGCACTTAGGACATCCCCTACTGCTTTCCCAGACACATTATCAGGAAGCTGGACTGGAAGTAGAGCAGCCGGGTCTTAAACCAGTGCCCATATGGGATGCCAGCATTGTGGGGGGTGGCTTAACCCACTAACCCATGACACTAGCCACAGTAAATAAATCTTTAAAAAAAAAGACATAATAATCTGCAATGGCTGTTAAACTACTTCTCCCTTTCTCAACCACATACCTGTGTGAGTCAAGATTTTTTTCACATCCTTCAAACAACATAACACAAGAGATTAAATACAGAAGGAAACATAACAATTCAGCTGTTTTTTATTATCCAGATATAAAGAGTTAAATACAAACCTAAAATGGTGTTATTCCTCCAATAGTTTTTTGTTTTTAAAGTTATTTTTCATTATAAATGTCATTTATAATAACATGTGACAGGTTTATTAAATTCATATTTTCTTTCTAAATTGGTAAACACAACCTCTTAGGATCCTCAATGACACTTAAGAATGTAAAGCAGACTTGAGATCAAAAAGTTTGAAAATCATTTAAACTTTCACAATATTCTACATAGAATTTTTATAATATTCTCAAGTTGACTTCAAAATAAATCATCTTCCCTTTTCATTCGCTTCAGGGATGAAGCCAGCCCTCAGTGACAACTTGCTCTAAACATATATCCTATATAGCATCATAACAGCTCTCTAACATTTAAAGAATATTTTGTGTATACATCTTCCCCCCAACTAGATACCCCATCCTTAGAGGGACAAAGCAGCCAAGGACTGTGTCTGTAACACCTGAAACAGCACCTGACCCACAGCAGTGCCTTGGGGACAAAGTCTAAGTTGGCAACACCGTTTTTTAAAAAATTTATTTTATTTGAAAAGCAGAGAGATAAAGTGTTCTCATCCTCTGGTTCACTCCCCAAATCCACACTATAGCCAGGGTTGGGCCAGGCTGAAGCCGACAGCTTCAATCCAGCCTCTCACACGGGTGGCAGGGGCCCAACTACTTGAGTCATCACTGCCACCTCCCAGGGTCTGCATTAGTGGGAAGCTGGAGCCAGGAGCCGGAGCCAAGGGTCACAGTCAGGCACTCCAATGTGGGAAGCAGTGTTATTAACAGCTAGGCCAGATGCCTGTCCTAATCACAGCTTTTAGAGATTAACACTGAAAAACATGATAAAGCCTCCACCAGAGGAAACTAAAAAAAAAACAAAACCAGCTGGACCTGAGCACGCACAGCCCCGGGATGAACTGGACAACTGACCCCCGGACGTGCACAGTTGCTGCCACTGTGGCTGACTTCTGCAGAAGCAAATGACAAAGCAAATCAGTTCAGCTCAGTAGCTCTGCCCTGCACGGGGGTGGGAGGGGACTTCCACCTCATCCCTTCTTGGGGAACCTCAGAAGCCTCCCGAAGCTTTAAGGTTTAAGAACAGGAGGGGGTCTCTGCCAGTAACCTTCCCACAAGACCCTCAAACAGCCTGACCCCCACCGACTCACAAACTAACAGACTCGGGGGCTCACCACCCTGTTCGGCAACAGGAAAACCTGCAGGGTGTTAAAGGCAGAGGAAGGGAAGTGCAGCTCACAAAAGCTACTGGAACCACTGAACCTCAGAGATGAAAACAAACCAGACAGAAGGCCCACGTTTCCCTTGGCCCCCAGCGGGGACTCACCATAAACCAGCCTCCCAAACAGATGGAACAATGAGCACTGAATACCCTGGAGCTCCCTTCAGAGATATTATAAACCTTGCCACGCATCCTGAGAACAGAGACACGGCAACGGGAAACATAGGGCGTTGTCCACAGCCCGCTGAGGACCCACCACCCAGCAGAGGTGGAAGAAACACTCTGTGTTCTACACCCAGCTCTCATCTACGCTAGCACACCACGGATCCAGGAGGCAGGGACTGGTTTCCTTTAAGAAAAAAGTATTTACAGAGCTAGAGAGGGAGAGCTATCTATTGGTTCACTCCCCAAATGGCATTTAATGGCCAGGGCTGGGCCAGGCCTAAGCCAGGAGCCCAAAACTCCACCTAGCCCTTAGGCCATCTTCTACTGCTTTCTCAGGCACATTAGCAGGGAGCTGGATAGGAAGTAGAGCGGCCAGGACTCAACCGGTGCTCACATGAGATGCTGGCATTGCAGGTGGTGGCTTAACCCGCCGTAACGCTGTGCCTGCTCTATGGGACTGCTTTTCACTCTCATCATTTCCCGAGTGCCTGGCACTTTGTTGGTGCCCAAAAATATTTGCACCACAAATGAAAGAGAATTACGTGACGTTATCTCTGTGGCCCAGCGTCCTATTAGGCATTCCTATGGGCAGGGAAGAACATTTGTTCACTTATTTGCTCAACATTTAT
Organism: Oryctolagus cuniculus; assembly: GCF_964237555.1. Classification (NCBI taxonomy): domain Eukaryota; kingdom Metazoa; phylum Chordata; class Mammalia; order Lagomorpha; family Leporidae; genus Oryctolagus; species Oryctolagus cuniculus. The sequence continues at coordinate 134,103,083 of NC_091436.1, forward strand.
TCAGTATCTCCTCTGCGCCCGGCACTGTCTTAGACACAACAGGAAGCAAAGTAAGTCCCTGCCTTTGCAGAGTTTGATTTTATGAGTGCAAAAGTGAAAATCTTCATGCTCCTAAAAATATGTTGTATAAGCCATAGACATTCAAGAACTATCAAATTAGTAACTGCCCGTCGTGTGTGATAGGTACCATTTGCTGTGACAGGCACCTGGGGTCTGGGACATGGCACTAGTGAAATAATTTCATTGTCAAATGTGGACCCAGTGCCTGAGCTGTCAGAGGCCCCCGAGGCAAGGAAACAGGATTACCTCCTTGGCGCATCTGTCTTCATCTGTTGGTGAGCAGAAGCCACTGTGTGAATACTACACGCATGCCCAAAACACCACGCAACACTGCAGAAGAGAAAGAAACCCGGCCTCTTTAGCTGAGTACCACAAGGGTCCCACAAGCAGCTCTCATCCGTTATAATTAAACACCAGGACTCCAAGGGTGCTTGCTCCCAAGGCAACCTGGTTCCTCGGCTGTCCCTCACATACTCATCTTGAAATGTTGCTATTCTGAGCCTGAATCAGCAAATACTCCCCAATCCTGGAAGTAGTCTGCTCTCTTCCAGGCAGGTAGACACTGGTTTTCCTGATTTTACCAGGGTGGAGCCAGAGGGAGCTAGTGCCCAACGCTCCGCCATGGGTGGCAGCTCATAAATGCAGAAGCCCTGAGTCGTGCCTGGTGCCCTGAGCAAAGCCCTGTGTAGACAAGAAGGGAGTCACACCCCTGTCACCAGTCGGCTGAGTTACGAAGGTGAGGAACCATCTGCCAGCGAAGAAGCCACACATGTCTGAAAGCTGAGGCAAGGGTCCACACTCTTCCCACCTTCCTCTGGCACCTCGCTCCCCCTGGCTCCAAAGGCAGAGGAAAAATGCTCAGGGACATCAAACCACCTCCAAGAAGCAGCCTTTGGGCAATCCGGGACAACATGGCACAGACAGGGCACTGTGCACCAGGCTTCTGACATGATACAAGCAAGGGCCTGACAGAACAAAGTCTAGAAGGAACTAGGCAGGGTAGAAGAGACTGCTTCCGGCATGGCCAGTGCTGGGCAGAGGGGCTGGCTCCTGGCATCTCCAGGCCCTACAAGGGCACCGGAGGAGAGCGTGCAATCTGGCTTCCCAGCCTGCAGGGAGCATCCAGGGAGGTGGGCCTCAGTGCCACGCCACAGCAGAAGCCTGTTCCAATTCCTCCCGGGAAGAGCCACGCTGTCCCAGGACATGCCAGGGTGCACAGGCCCTGAGGACAGCTTGCCCAACAGGTAGGACAGCTGTGTTCTGTCCACAGCAGAGGCCTCCCAGGCCAGCCAACATTGGGTGTTCTCTCCCCATACCCTTCGAGAAGGGGGCTCAGAGAGGCTAGGTGGCGCAGGAGGGCTGAGTAGGGGCCACTCGTCCTGAGTGGGTTGAGGCTTACAGAAGCAAGCAGCCAACCAAAGGGTCGGTCAGTTTATTATGCAGCTGACAGGCCGCACTGTATGCAGAGTACTGTCAGGGCCCATCTGCCCACAGGTTAGCAACAGAGCGAGCGGCTGACCCAGGCCTGCAGACACCAATCGATGGGAAACCAGGTCATGGATCACCTTGCCTACCCACTCAGGAGACAGCACAGGGGATGAACTGCAAGAAGCCATTCAGCAGGGCTGCGGGTGCCCCAGCCGCTCCATGAGGACTTGGCCTGACCTGTTCCCAAGCCCTCTCACGGCTGCCTCAGAAGACAGCAGTACTAATGGGTAAGCAAAGACAAAGGAGTAGCAAACTGCCCAGAGTCAGGTAAAGTCCTCAGGAACCAGAGACTGGATTAAACTGCTGCCAAACTTGACCTCAAATTAAAAAACAACAACAACAACAAAAACACATTAAAACTCTGAAGGGAGGTATTCCATAGGAGCAAGGGTCACTTTCTGGTCCATTCTGCCCAAATCTCCCCAATGAAGGGCCGTGGAGAGGGGCCAGCCCAACAACAGGCCACGCTTTCACTGCAGAGGGTCAGTGCACAAGAGGATTACAGAGCCTGACTCTGGTTGAGCTGGTTCAGTTGGCTCTCTACCACAGCTCCTGAAGGTTGCCAATTCTGTGTCCAATTCTGGCTCAAAGACAGAGAGCACAATCCTCAAAAGAGGAGACCTAGAAACCCAGAGCCAGGTGGAACAACGGGCCTCCATCTCTGCACGTGACGGTGGGTCACGCTTTCAGAATCCTCCAAGATCAGAGTGGGCAGGAGTACAGATACGTTATTCCCCGATGATTTCTCCAGGGGACCAGCGCTAAATAAAGAAGCTCAAATCGAAAGCATCTGAAAAGAATGTTCCGCCTGGGAAGAATCCCATGCAGGTGGTGGGCTCGCTGGCCCCAGAGGAGGTGGTCTGTGTGACAAGAAGCAGACAACTCAAGTTACTGATGAGGTCTGACTTATGCAACCCCACAAGCTATCCAGGTAGACATCAACCTGATAACCCACCCTATGCCCAGGCAAAGGGAACAACTTCTGTGTCACTCTCCCTCTCGGGTCTACAGGAAGTTAGTTTTCGACAAAGACAAAGGAGGGAGAAGACATGCTCAGAGACCCTGTTCAGCCACCCACACAGAGGCACACTCAGCACGTCAAAGATGGATGAGACAGAACCAGCAGCTGGTCCAAGCCACCAATGATGAAAGGGGCAGATGCCCGCCAGCCGCGGTGTTCTCAGCTATCTATTTCAACACCCAAGTAGGAAAAAGATGTCCTGGAGCCAGAGGGAAAAGGTTGAGGACCAGAGGAATTCTCTGGGGCACAGCCTCTGGAGAGTCAGCTCTTGGGGAGGGGCCGTAGGGTGGAGGATGGGAGCGAGGGCAGAGACGGGCTGGGGTCTCATGGCTTACATGCATTCCACATAGGCAGAGTAGAAAGACCCAGAATCGCGTTTCCTGGAAGGGGAAGAGAGTTGGATGAGGCCCTCCGGCTACCCCTGGCGCACAACCAGCTCAGCTCAGTCTCTCCCCAAGGGTTCCTGGAAGTCAACAGACCCATAAAGGGGAAGCCTGAAGCTGTGATTAGAAAAATGACCTACAAATTGGACAGCATCCCTGCTGTAACAGCCCAGTAAATGCTCCCACACAGCCTGAGCTGGAGTCTGCCTCCGACAGGCAGCCCCTAATTCATGCAGGAGCTGAACACCCCTGCTCTCCTCCATCTGCCGGCAGGTCAAGGGGAAGCCAGGTGACTTCTCCCTGAAGCGGAGGCAAAGAACCAGGAAGGGAAGGGGGGGTGGGCCACAAGAACACAGTGGGTACGACTGGGGGTGGGGGGGAGGGCAAAAGCAGAGCTCCTGGAAGGAGCCGGGGGAAGTGAGCTAGGGTAGAAAGGAATTGCAGGTACGCGGCTGGAACAGCCCGGTAAACACCCTGAGAAGAGGAGACGGGTTGTCCAGAAGGCTGGGAGGGCCAGGCACCAGGACACTCCGGGGGACAGGGGTGGGAAAGTCGGCAAAGACTGAGAGAGAAGGAGAGGATGAGAGCGCGAAGGCAGGGGACAAGGATAACGAGGGCGATCCCCGGGGGTACTAGGAAGAGAACGCAATAGATCTGGGAACATCCGAAAGGGCTGAAGGAGGAGGTCACAGGCAAGCGAGGGGGACAGGAGAGGACCCCAGGCCGGAGCCGGGGCCACGAGGCCCAAATCGGGGCAGAGTCGGGTGGAAAGAGGCCGAGATTCGGGCTCAAACAGCTATGCGGGGCGGTGGTGTCCAAGGGCGGGAGTGCAAGGGCAGCGGGGCGGGACACCAGCGGGGTCACGGACGACCGCGGGCCCGCCAGGGCCGGAGCGCTGGGAAAGACGCAGCGGTGCTGTCCACGGACCCCAACCGCTCCCGGACTCCGATCCCCGCCAGGCCTTGCGCCCCAGCCCGGCTGGCCGCCTCAGCCTGGACCCGCCACCCCCATCCACGGCTGGCCTGCCCGCTCCCCCGAGCCGGACTGACCCGTCCTGGCCGCCTCCCGCGACAGTGCAGCCGTTCCGCAGGCTCCGCAGAATCCTCCGGCTCCTGCCAAAACTTTTCCCATTAATCCCCAGCACCGCGGCGACCGCGGCGTCACACGCTCCGTAGCCTGGCCCCGCCCCTGCCAGGGCGACGTCACCGCCCAGCTCGGCCCTCCCCGTGCACGCCCCCCGTCCGTCCGGCCGCGGCCAATCAAGGAACCCGTAGGAGAGTCCCCTGATTGCGCCGCTCCGCCCACCGCACGCTGCCGGGAGCCCGCCTACAGCGCCCTCTGGCGTGGGATGAGGGCGCAGCAGCTGAGGAAGGAGCTTGCGAGGAATCTGGTTGTGCCAGGGCAAGTAAAACAAGTCCAGCAAGTATCATAAAGGGCTGGAAGGGGAATTAGAGGTCATCTAGTGCAAATTCCTCATCCTTCCAATGAAGAAGCAGGCCCAGAAAAGGTGCGTGACTTGCAGTAAGAAGTAATGCGGAGGCCAGAAGCCGGTCTCCAAACACAACCCAGCGCTCCGTCCACTGCAAGAGACCATATTGCCTCTAATTTTCAAAGTAAGAGCTTGCTTCCTTTGAAAGACTTCTGAAGCTGCAGACTTAGGGTCCTGGGCTTCGCACCTATTTCCCAAGTGCTTTTTTTCTTTTTTTTTTTTAACATTTATTTTTTGCAAGGCAGTGTTACAGATAGAGGAGAGAGAGAGAAAGAGAGAGAGATTCCATCTGCTGGTTCATTCCCTAGATGGTGGCAACCAAAGCCAGGAGCTTCATCCAGGTCTTCTGGAGTGCAGGGGCCCAAGCACCTGGGTCATCTCTCCACTGCTTTCCCAGACATTAGCAGGGAGCTGGATCAGAAGTGGAGCAGCAGGGCCGGTGCCGTGGCTCACTAGGTTAATCCTCTGCCTGCGGTGCCGGCACCCCGGGTTCTAGTCCGTTTGGGGCACCGGATTCTGTCCCAGTTGCTCCTCTTCCAGTCCAGCTCTCTGCTGTGGCCCTGGAGTGCAGTGGAGGATGGCCCAAGTGCTTGGGCCCTGCACCTGCATGGGAGACCAGGAAGAAGCACCTGGCTTCAGATTGGCACAGTGTGCCAGCTGTAGCAACCACTTGGGGGGTGAACCAACAGAAGGAAGACCTTTCTCTCTGTCTCTCTCTCTCTCTCTCACACTGTCTAGCTCTACCTGTCAAATTAAAAAAAAAAAAAAAAAGAAGAAGAAGAAGTGGAGCCAGGACTCGAACCGCTGCCCATATGGGATGCTGGTGCTGCAGGCTGTAGCCTTACCCTCCACACCACAATGCCTCCCTGTGCACTGCCCCTCCCCCATACACTTGTCCTCCTAAATGGGGGACATCCTCTCCACTGTTGTTGAAAACTCTGTTCTCACTTCTTAACCCAAATACACACCCTGTACCTTAAAGTCTACCATGAGAAGGCACCAGGCCGCTGGAAGGCCGTCTGGCTTTGTCACCCGGAGATGAACAAAACCCGACTCTCAGGTGACTGATCAATGGATAACGCCCTCCTCCCCATTCCTTTGGCCAGTCAGCTAGCCGGATTGTGCATACACACACATACACACACACAAACACGTACATGCATGTACCTGGTCCACCTCTTTCTTCCCCCTACTTTTTGGAAGGAATGTGGGTTACCTTTGCAATGTAGATGCTAACCTTCCTGCCCTTTTCAGGTCGCAATAAAAATGAACCGTGATAGACAGAGCCTCTCCTAAGATTTCTGCAAACTTCTTTTTTAAAAGATTTATTTATTTATTTGAAAGGCAGAGTTACACAGAGAAGGAGAGGCAGAGAGAGAGAGAGAGAGGTCTTCCATCTGCTGGTTCACTCCCCAGTTTGCTACAATGGCCAGCTGCGCCAATCCAAAGCCAGGAGCCAGGAGCTTCTTCCAGGCCTCCCATGCAGGTGTAGGAGTCCAAACATTTGGGCCATCTTCTACTGCTTTCCCAAGCCATAGCAGAGAGCTGGATCAGAAGTAGAGCAGCCGGGTCTCAAACTGGCACCCATATGGGATGCTGGCACTTCAGGCCAGGTGTTAACCCACTGCACCACAGTGCTGCACCCCCCCCCCGAAATTTTCTAACTGGCCCTCCACCCCTTTGGGCCTGGCCTTCTCCCAGATTACCAACTCTCTTCTTTTCCCTGCATGCCCCTCCCTTCTCTCTTCTCTTCAGTCTTCTCGGGAGGAAGCACAAGCTCTCTGGTTTTCCAGGCGGGATGAGACATCTTAACTATATCGCTCATTGCTTGGGTTCCTGCCAACATCCGGGCTCTGAAGATCTGTCATTTTGTACCCCAAGGAGACTGATTTCCTCCAATGAAGACAGTTCCTGGGGCTGGCATTTTGGCATAATGCATGAGGCTGCCAACAACAATGCCGGCATCCCATATATGGGTGCCAGTTTGTGTCCCAGCTGCTGCACTTCCAACCCAGCTTCCTGCTAATGGCCCAGAAAAAGAAGCAGAAGGTGGACCAAGTGCTTGGGCTCCTGTACCCAAGTGGGAGACCCAGAAAGCTCCTGGCTCCTGGCTTCGACCTGGCCCAACCCTGGCTGTTGCGGCCATTTGGGGAGTGAACCATAGGCTAGAAGACTTTCTCTCTCTGTCTCTCTGTCTGTCTCTCTCCTCCCTCCCTCTCTCTCTTTCCTCTATGTAACTCTGTCTTTCAATAAAAGATAAATGAATAAATCTTTTTAAACCGTCATTGTTGCATAGCAGGTAAAGCCGATACCTGCCATGCCGGCATCCCATATGGGTGTTAGTTCAAGTCCCAGCTGCTGAACTTCTGATCCAGTTCACGATAATGTGCCTGGGAAAAGCAACAGAAGATGGCCAAGTTCTTGGACTGGAAGTAAAGTAGCTGGGACTCAAACTGGCACTCCGGTAGGGGATGTGGTGTCCCAAGTGGGAGCTTAACCTGCAGTGCCCCAGTGCATGGCTCCACATAATATTCTTGAAGACCCTTCATATGCATGTACTTCAAATTTTTTTGCACCAAAACAAACTTAGCCTCTTTATATTTTTATTATTGATTTTTAAAAGATTTATTTACTTATTTGAATGGCAGAGTTACAAAGAGAGAAGGAGAAAGAGAGAGAGAGAGATCTTCCATCTGCTGGTTTACTCTCTAGATGGCTGCATCAGCCAAGGCTGGGCCAGGCTGAAAACAGGAGCCAGGAGCTTCATCTGGGTCCCCCACATGGGTGCGGGGGCCCAAGCGCTTGAGTCATTTTCTGCTGCTTTTCCTGGGAGCTGGATCAGAAGTGCAGCAACAGGGCTGGCGCCGTGGCTCACTTGGCTAATCCTCCGCCTGCAGCGCCGGCACCCCGGATGCTAGTCCTGGTTGGGGCACCGGGTACTAGTCCTGGTTGCTCCTCTTCCAGTCCAGCTCTCTGCTGTGGCCCAGGAAGGCAGTGGAGAATGGCCCAAGTGCTTGGGTCCCTGCACCTGCATGGGAGACCAGGAGGAAGCACCCAGCTCCTGGCTTCGGGTCGGCACAGCATGCTGTCTGTAGCGGCCATTTGAGGGGTGAACCAATGGAAGGAAGCCCTTTCTGTCTGTTTCTCTCTCACTGTCTATAACTCTCTCTCTCTCTCTCACTGTCTAACTCTGCCTGGCAAAAAAAAAAAAAAAAAAAAAAAAAGTGGAGCAGCTGGGACTTGAACTGGTGGCCGTATGGGATGTCAGCATGACAGACTGATGCTTTACCTACTATACCCCAATGCCAGCCTGTTTCCATGAACTTTCTAAGTACCTTCATTTGTTTAAATGTTTAGATCTCATAATTCCACTTTGGGTAGTCTGTCTTGAGGAAATAAGCTTAAATACATGAAAGTCTTTATACACAGAAATGTCCCTTACAAATTATTTAAAACAACAACCAAATCTGGAGAAAGCTTAATTTCCAACAACAGACAAGTGTCTAGGTAAATTATTCTGTAGCCTTCTGGTGGAATATTATGCAGTCATTGAAAATAATACAAAAATCAGTTGGCAACAAAGAAGGAAAATGATATGATATGAAGTGGAAAAGACAGTATGATAGCCGGCGCCATGGCTCACTAGGCTAATCCTCCACCTGCGGTGCCGGCACCCCGGGTTCTAGTCCCGGTCGGGGCGCCGGATTCTGTCCCGGTTGCCCCTCTTCCAGGCCAGCTCTCTGCTGTGGTCCAGGAAGGCAGTGGAGGATGGCCCAAGTGCTTGGACCCTGCACCCACATGGGAGACCAGGAGAAGCACCTGGCTCCTGGCTTCAGATCGGCACAGCATCGGCCACAGCGCACCAGCCGTAGTGGCCATTTGGAGGGTGAACCAACGGAAAAAGGAAGACCTTTCTCTCTGTCTCTCTCTCTCACTAACTCTGCCTGTCAAAAAAAAAAAAAAAAAAAAAAAAGAGTATGATGGTATGAATAGAGTAAAATCACACTGCCTGGAAAACTAAAAGTTAGCAAGGGAAAAACTGGAGAAAACCCAATAAAATGTTACCAGGAATTGTCTTAAATCGTGGGTCTGTGAATTATTGTCTTTCTATGTTTTTTCCTCACAGTGGAAACATGGTGTGTTTTTTAGGTCCACAGAAAGAAAGTTTCCTTCAGATTGAGCAAAAAAATTATATCCCCGGTTGCTGCTACCCAGTAACCTTAGTTCTGCACCTCAGAGGTAAACTGAGTCACGTTGCTTTCCACACAAGAGCCCACCCCCTTTTAAAAAGATTTATTTATTTATTTGAAAGTAGGAGTTACACAGAGAGAGAAGGAGAGGCAGAGAGAGAGAGAGAGAGAGAGAGAGAGGCCTTCCACCCACTGGTTCACTCCCCAAAGGGCCGCAACAGTCAGAGCTGAGCTGATCCGAATCCAGGAGCCAGGAGCTTCTTCCGGGTCTCCCAAGCAGGTGCAGGGGCCCAAGGACTTGGGCCATCTTCTACTGCTTTCTCAGGCTATAACAGAGAGCTGGATTGGAAGTGGAGCAGCCTGGACTCGAACCAGCGCCCGTATGGGATGCTGGCACCGCAGGGGGTAGCTTTACCCACTATGCCACAGCGCCAGCCCCAAGAGCCCTTGTGATGTTTGGCCTTCCTCCCCCGTACTGCTTGCATCTACCGGTAGCATCCCTACTGCTCAGCAAGGTGACTGTGACTGTCTTCTGACCCCGAAAGCAGCCACCCTCTGAATTCCCTGTGTTTGGCCGCCCAGCTTCTGAAGCCCTTTCCTGCGTTTGGAGAATATCCCTCTGCAGAGTCCTCTGCAACTGAAAGCATCAGGCGTTTGCTTCCAGCCTCTCCTGCAGCGAGGGCACAGCCTGGGGACTGAGGCTCCGCGGAGCAGATGCGTTGGAAGCTGCGGAGCGAGCGCTGGGGGGAACGGCTCCGCCTCATTCCCAGGGCCGCCAGGCAGCAGGTGTAAGAGCAGACCCCTCCCACCCCCACCCACGCGGTGGCCCTGGAAACTGCCGCATCCACACCCAGAGGCGGCCATTTCAGCCGCTGGCCAGTAGGTGGGGGCCTCCGTAGTCTCCTAAAATCAGCCACTTGGTGTGGCCCCTTCGTCCCCCTCTCACTGGGGACCAGAGAGGCCCCTTTGGGCAGGCACTTCCTGGACCTACACAGACTCCTGCCAATGGTTTGTGACACAACTTTCAGCCCCACTTCCCCTCCCCTGCTCGCATACAAGCCGCAGAGTAAGAGAAAGAGATTGATGGGCCTGGGACCTCAAAGGCTGTGCTTCCAATGAGTTTACAGTATCGCTGGGGGCTTCGGAGGCAGGACACAACTTTCCTTTGTCCAGCTTGTTGGAGAGGGCAGAGGAGTTGTTTTCTAACCCTGGAAAAAAAAATATTAGAAAATACCTTCTTCAGAGCTAGCGTTAAGCCACCGCCTGCAACTCTGGCATTCCATGTAAGTGCTGGTTTGAATCCTGGCTGCTCCACTTCTGATCCAGCTCCCTGCTAATGCACCTGGGAAAGCAACGGAGTATGGCCCAAGTATTTGGGCTCCTGTCACTCATTTGGGAGACCCAGATGGAGTTCCAGTGGAGTTCCAGGCTCCTGACTTCAGCTTAGTGCAGCCCTGGACATTGCAGCTACTGAAAGAATAAACTGGCCGGCGCCGCAGCTCAACAGGCTAATCCTCTGCCTTGCGGCGCCGGCACACCAGGTTCTAGTCTTGGTCGGGGCACCAGATTCTGTCCCGGTTGCCCCTCTTCCAGGCCAGCTCTCTGCTATGGCCCGGGAGTGCAGTGGAGGATGGCCCAAGTGCTTGGGTCCTGCACCCGCATGGGAGACCAGGAGAAGCACCTGGCTCCTGGCTTCGGATCAGCACGGGGCACCGGCCGCAGTGTGCCGGCCGCAGCGGCCATTGGAAGACCTTTCTCTCTCTGTCTCTCTCACTGTCCACTCTGCCTGTCAAAAAAAAATAAATAATAATAATAATAAAAAGGAATAAACAGATAGAAGATTCTCTCTCTCTGCCTGTCTCTCTGGCTGTCTCAGTAACTCTGCCTTTCATACAGTAAAATAAATAAATCCTTTAAAAAAAACAAAAAGAAAGAAAAGGGAATATCTTGGGGCTGGCACTATGACGTAGCAGATAAAGCTGCCACCTGCGGTGCCGACATCCATATGGGCACCATTTTGAGTCCCAGCTGCTCCACTTATGATCCAGCTCTCTGCTTTGGCCTGGGAAAGCAGTGGAAGATGGCCCATGGGAGACCTGGAAGAAGCTCCTGGCTTCAGATCGGCCCAGCTCCGGCTATTGCAGCCAACTAGGGAGTGAACCAGTGGATTGAAAATCTCTTTCTCTCTGCCTCTGCCTCTCTGTAACTCTGACTTTTAAATAAATAAATAAATCCTTTAAGAGAGAGAGAGAGAAAGAGAATATCTTGTAACCCTTAATAATATCCCCAAAACTGACTGTCTGTGTCCCACCATGGAACATTCAAAGGCCTGGAGTGGACCCCAGGAAACTCAGGAACAGGGGTTGGCTTGCCACTTTGGGTCTAAACTTCCCTAGGTCTCGCTGGACCTTTCTGTACATGGGTTCTCATAGCAGTGGCCTGCAAAAAAAGTGCCCCCATTCCTGAAGAATATATAAGAGCGATGCAACCCCTTGCACACTTCAAAGTGCCATCTATTATTTTCACCATGAGTTTAAATATAATGGTTCTAGGGAATTGATACAATTTCAGAGAGATTTATAAACACTGACTGTGGGGAGCAACTCGGACTAGACTAAGTTACTGGAATTAAGACTTATTCTATGCATCTGCTCTCCCACAATATGGCCCTGGGAGAGGAGGAAACAACTTCTACACAGCTGCCTCTCGCCAATTTGATTGACTGAGCTGCAGGAGCTGATCTTGCTCCTGATTGGAGGAGAGCAGCGTGCTCGGCGTGTGGGTAGCAGAGTTGGGATTGGTGGAAGAGGACTATAAAGGAGGAGAGAGACAACATGCACCAGGAACATCTAAGGGGAACATCTGGATAACATCTGAGCAGCCCCCGAGAGAGCCGGCCGGCGGTATGCCGCTCGCCTGCGGAAGTGGGGAAAGTGGCAGGGGGAGCCGCCCTTCCACGGAGGTGGGAGGGCCGGCAGCCAACCCGGGAAGAACCAGCAGCAAACCCGGGAAGGGCCGAGCAGACAAAAGAACAGCGCAGGGTCCTGTGTCGTTCCTCCGTGAAGAGGGGGAGCGACAACTGACATTTAAAACTAAACCTATGTGAGTCTCAAATGTAGTGATTTGACACTCAGCACCATCCTTTTTGTGTTTGTTTTAAATGTTTATTTTCATCTACTTGAAAGGCAGAGCAAGAGGGGGAGGGAGGGAGGGGGGGAGAGAGAGAGAGAGAGAGAGAGAGAGAGAGAGAGAGAGAGAGAGAGAATCTTCCATTGGCTGGTTCACTCCCCAAATGGCCGCAATAGCCAGGGTTGGGCCAGGACAAAACCAGGAGCCAGGAACTACACCTGGACCTCCCACGTGGGTAACAGGGTCCCGAGTACTTGAATCATTGGCTGCTACCTCCTAGGATGCATTAACAGGATGCTAGATCAAAAGAAGAGTGTAGCCAGGACCCAACAGGCCCTCTGATATGGGATGCAGGTGTCCCAAGTGGCAGATTGACACACTGGCCACAATACCTGCGCCAGCATCATCCATTTTAAAGATACACGAATAGGGGAGCAGAAGTTTAGCCCAGAAGTTAACATGTCCACCTCACATAACAGGGTACCTGGTTTTGATTCTTGGCTGCAGAGTCTGACTCCAGCTTCATGCTAATGGAGACCCTAGAAGGCAGCAGTGATGGCTCGAGTAATCGGGTCCCTGCCACCCGTGTGGAGGACCTGGATCGCATTGCATTCAGCACCAGCTCAGCCCCAGGCACTGTGAGCATTTGGGGGGTGAACCTGAAGGCAGGAGCTCTCTGTCTCTCTAATAAATTTCTTTTTAGAGAAGGCTTAGAAAAAATAAAAGCTCATGAATAAGCTTCTTTAGCCATCACAGATTTTATATCGTTTGTTTCCTTCCTGGTACTCATATCTCCACTCCACTTTCCTCTCAATCTAATCTTTTCTCGCATATTTGTATGCCTGAAAGTCATAGCATCCCATATCAGAGTGCTGGTTTTTTTAAATGGATTTTTGTATTTTTTTTTTTTTTTGACAGGCAGAGTGGACAGTGAGAGACAGAGAGACAGAGAGAAAGGTCTTCCTTTTCCGTTGGTTCACCCCCCAATGGTCTCTGCGGCCGGCGCACCGCACTGATCCGAAGCCAGAAGCCAGGTGCTTCTCCTGGTCTCCCATGTGGACGCAGGGCCCAAGGGCTTGGGCCTTCCTCCACTGCACTCCCAGCCACAGCAACCGGGAGCAACCGGGACAGAATCTGGTGCCCCAACCGGGACTAGAACCCGGGGTGCTGGCGCCACAGGCAGAGGATTAGCCTATTGAGCCGTGGTGCCGGCCGATTTTTCTATTTTTTTAAGAGATTTTTTTTTTTATTTGAAAGTCAGAGTTACACAGAGAGAGGAGAGGCAGAGAGAGAGAGAGAGAGAGAGAGAGAGAGAGAGGTCTTCTATCCACTGGTTCACTCCCCAGTTGGCTGCAATGGCCGGAGCTGTGCCGATCCAAAGCCAGGAGCCAGGAGCTTCTTCCTGGTCTCCCAAGCAGTTGCAGGATTCAAGCATTTGGTCCATTTTCTACTGTTTTCCCAGGCCATAGCAGACAGCTGGATCAGAAGAGGAGCACCTGGGACTAGAACAGACACTCACATGGGATGCAGGCACTGAAGGTGGAGGCTTAGCCTACTACACCACAGTGCCAGCCCCAGGATGTGAACTTTGGTGTCAGGTGGCACCTAAGCTCCAGGAGGGCAGGACTCCATCTGGTTTGGTTCTTTGCCTTATACCCAGCACCCAGCTCAATTACTGGCATGTGGGAAGAGCTTAATAAACATTTGTTGAATGAATGGGCCTGAGTTTGAATGTTAAATATTCCATCACTTTTTAGCTATGTGACACTTCGCCATTCACATCGGAACTCATTCATTCACATTTTCATTGAACAAATATTTCGAGAACAAAGCACTGTGCTGGACATTGGGGGCAGAGTTGAAGATATATCCCTGGGGCCGGTGCTGTGGTGTAGTGGGTAAAGCCGCTGCCTGCAGTGCTGGCATCCCATATGGGTGCAGGTTTGTGTCCCGGCTGCTCCACTTCCAATCCAGCTCTCTGCTATGGCCTGGGAAAGCAGTGGAAGATGGCCCAAGTGCTTGGGCCCCTGCATTCACGTAGAAGACCCAGAAGAAGCTCCTGGCTCCTGGCTTCAGATCAGCCCAGCTTCAGACAACTGGGGAGTAAACCAACGGATGGAAGACCTCTCTCTCTCTCTCTCACTCTCTTTCTCTACCTCTCCCTCTCTCTCTCTGTGTAACTCTGACTTTCAAATACATAAATAAACAAACAAAAAAAGAAGATACCTCCCTGCCCTCAAGGAATGCAAGTGTTTAGTTATGGATGATGTTACATGAAGATGGGAAGGACAGGCAGCATGGGAGCAGGAGGAGGAACGAAGAGGGAGCTGCCAGTGGATCTACAAGGCAGAGGCACGTGAGGGCCTCCTAGGCACGATCGCCATGGGCCTCATCTGCCAGATATGGGAGTGAGAACCTGATGATCAAGACTCTAGGATAGGGGCTGGCACTGTGGCATAGTGGGTAAAGCCGGCCCCTGCAGTGCTGGCATCCCACATGGGTGCCGGTTCAAGTTCCGGCTGCTCCACTTCCAATCCAGCTCTCGGCTATGGCACAAGTCCTTGGGTTCCTGCACCCACGGGAGAGACCCAAAGCAGGCTCCTGGCTCCTGGCTTCGCACTGGGGCAGCTCCAGCCGTTGCTGCCATCTGGAGATTGAACCAGCGGATGGAAGACCCCACCCCCCACGCACCTCTCTGTAACTCAAGTAAACAAAATCTTTTATTAAAAACAACAACAGGCCGGCACCTTGCGGTGCCGGCACACCGGGTTCTAGCCCCGGTCGGGGCGCCGGATTCTGTCCCGGTTGCCCGTCTTCCAGGCCAGCTCTCTGCTGTGGCCAGGGAGTGCAGTGGAGGATGGCCCAAGTGCTTGGGCCTGCACCCCATGGGAGACCAGGAGAAGTACCTGGCTCCTGCCACCGGATCAGCGCGGTGCGCCGGCCGCAGCGCACCGGCCGCGGCGGCCATTGGAGGGTGAACCAACAGCAAAGGAAGACCTTTCTCTCTGTCTCTCTCTCTCTCTCTCACTGTCCACTCTGCCTGTCAAAAACTAAAAAAAAAAAAAAAAAAAAAAAAAAAAGCCAACAACAAAACTCTAGGATACCAGAGAGGGAATGGGAATTGGGAAAGGTCAAGGACAAATCTGCATTTTAGAAATCCCCACCAGAGGCTGGCGCTGTGGCACAGTGGGTTAAAGCCCTGGTCTGAAGTGCCGGCATCCCGTATGGGCGCCGGTTCTAGTCCCAGGTGCCCCTCTTCCAGTCCAGCTTTCTGCTGTGGCCTGGGATAGCAGTGGAAGATGGCCAAGCCCTTGGGCCCCTCTGCACCCGTGTGGAAGACCTGGGAGAAGCTCCCGGCTCCTGGCTTCAGATCGGCGCAGCTCCGGCCGTTGCAGCCAATTGTGGAGTGAACCAGCGGATGGAAGACCTCTCTCTCTCTGCCTCTCCTCTCTCAGTATAACTCTGACTTTCAAATAAATAAACAAATAAATCTTTAAAAAAGAAAAAAGAAATCAACCACCATGCGGCAACTGGGAGAGGAGTTGGCTGAGAAGGGGGTTGGCTGAGACCTGGTTACTGTTCTTATCTAGTTGGGAGGTGATCAGGACCAGAATGAGGCAGCAGCCTATAGACATGACCCCAAAGTGGTGGTTTTGAGAATAATCAGCAAAGTCAAAAGGGTTAGACTTGAGGACTGATTAGATAAGCAGCAAGACAGAGGAGTGGAAAGTTAACACCCAAGTATTAGATACAAAGGCCTTGGGCAAGGCGGTAGCCATGGGACTGGAAAAAGAGGGACAGGTGTGAGTCTGAGGGGGAGAGACGCTCCTGAGTCGGACGATGGCTTTTGGATGAAGAAGGTGAGCGAGGGGACACGAAACTTCCTAGATTCCCAGATCTCCATCTTGAGCAACAAGGTCAGTGAGTCTGAGAATATGAGAAGAAAAGCAAATTGAGCCTCAATTTGTCCATCTAGAAAATGCCAATAACAGGGGCTGGTGCCGTGGCACAGCAGGCTGAGCCTCTGCCTGCGGCGCCAGCATCCCGCATGGGCACTGGTTCTAGTCCCTGCCTCTCGTCTTCTGATCCGGATCTCTCCTATGGCCCGGGAGGGCAGCAGAGGATGGCCCAAGTACTTGAGCCCCTGCACCTGTGTGGGAGACCCAGAAGAAGCTCCTGGCTCCTAGCTCCTGATCAGCTCCACTCCAGACGTTGCAGCCATCTGGGGAGTGAGCCAGCAGATGGAAGATCTTTTTCTCTGTCTCTCCCTCTCTCTGTAACTCTACCTCTCAAATAAATAAGTAAAAAAAAAAATTTTAAATGACAATAGTGATATCTGACTCTTGGAGTTGTCATGAGAATTAAATGCACAGGGAAATTATAGGGCATAGGGTAAACAGATGTTCAACAAAGTATTTGTGGCTGATACTAATACTAGTGCTTGCTCGTGTGCTATGTATTTAATCTTCATCAAACCAATAGAGTAGGTCCTATGATTATCTCCATCTACTAATGTAGAAAGTGAAGTACAGCGATGTGAAGAAACTTGAACAAATTCAGCCATTTAGAGGGCAGCAGAGCTGAGCTCAGAATCTAAACAGTCTAGCTCAGAGTCTTCATTCTTAAAAACTATTTATTTATTTATTTGAAAGGCAGAGTAATAGAAATAGAAGGAGAGGCAGAGAGATATTCATCTGCTGGTTCAATCCTCAAATGCTCACAAATAGCCCAGGCTGGGCCAGGCTGGGACCAGGAGCTGCATCTGCATCTCCCACATGGGTGGAGGAACCCAAACACTTGAGCCATTATCTGCTACCTCCTAGTGTGCACATTGGCAGGAAGTTGGGTTGGAAGGAGAGGCAGGACTCGATCCCAGGCACTCTGACATGGAATGTGGGCGGATGCAGTGGCAGCTTAACCCATTGAACCACAATACCCACCCCTAGAATTTTCATTTTTTTTTAAAGAGGTGTTTATTTATTTGAAAGGCAGAGTGACAGAGAGAGAGTGGAGAAGATACAGAGAGAGATCTTCCATCCACTGTTTCACTCCCCAGATGGCCACAAAAGCCAGGTTTGGACCAGGCCAGAGCCAGGAGTCAGCAACTCCATCTGGGTCTCCCATGTGGGTGACAGGGGCCCAAGCACTTGGGCCATCTTCTGCTGTGTCCCTAGGCCCATTAGAAGGGAGATGGATTGGACGCAAAACATCCAGGACCAGAATTGGCACTCCAATATGGGATGCCGGCATCTCAGGCAGAGGCTTCATCCCCAGTGCCACAGCACTGGTCCCCCCAAGTATTCATACGAAACCACTTGCTGTACCTTGCTTCTTTTGGCACCTATAACTGGACTCTAGAGAAAAGGGAGAAAATAGTGGTAGAGCCGGCGCCGCGGCTCACTAGGCTAATCCTCCGCCTTGCAGCACCGGCACACCGGGTTCTAGTCCCGGTCGGGGCGCCGGATTCTGTCCCGGTTGCCCCTCTTCCAGGCCAGCTCTCTGCTGTGGCCAGGGAGTGCAGTGGAGGATGGCCCAAGTGCTTGGGCCCTGCACCCCATGGGAGACCAGGAGAAGTACCTGGCTCCTGCCATCGGATCAGCGCGGTGCGCCGGCTGCAGCGGCCATTGGAGGGTGAACCAACGGCAAAAGGAAGACCTTTCTCTCTCTCTCTCTCTCTCTCTCACTGTCCACTCTGCCTGTAAAAAAAAAAAAAAAAAAAAAAAAAGAAAGAAAGAAAAGAAAAGAAAATAGTGGTAGAGACAATGGACCTGAGCCAGTAACTCAATTCCAAGAGCAGTTTTTATTTGGAAATGTGCCTCCACACTTAGCGGTGTCCTGCGGCCAGATGGCCCCTGGCTTGCTTGTTCACTGTTCCTCAGCCTGGGTCTGCAGGTCCAGGGGGCTAACGCACAGGGCCAAATTCCCAAGAATCATTATTTCAGACGGCCTCAGTTGCCTGGGGCTTGGGGCTGGTGCAAAAGATGAACTAGGTTCCGTCCTGGGTTGTCTTCTGGTTGGAAGGTCTGGGTCCCTGGCACCAAGCCCTCAGCTCCCTCTCCTCGCAGGAACTGGTGCCACCCACAAGCCGGCTGGGGCCACATCTTGGTGGACAGGACGTGGGGAGGAAGAAGAGGCTGAGAGAGGCTAGTTTTCTGGCGTTGGATCCACTTTGTCTTCCTGGGCAGCGGAAGCCATGTCAGAAGCCTCATTGCCCCCATTGAGGGACTTGTGCTGCTCCCTGCTGGTGGGGGAAGGAGTCCTGTGGCCCTGGGATCCCCAGCGGGTCAGGCGCTTTAGGGAGGAGTCACGGCGGGCAAGCAGAGAGGGCTGGAAACCTGTGAAGGAGCTGCTGGTGACGGGCCGCTTATCTGGCAAAGACACAAGGAGAAAGGTCGGGGAGGGGCGGGGTGAGGTCTTGCCTCAGTGCGCAGGGACAGGAGGACCTCCAGGTGCTCCATCCTGCCCTCGCCGCCCCTGGAGCTCTGGAGGTGTCCTCTTCCCCTGCCTTCCCCCTCCCAACTCCAGGGAGAGCTGCAGAGTCAAACCCTTCTCACCTCCAGGCTCAATTGGATGCATGAGCCGGTTCATCTGGACATTCCAGTGTTTTACGTTGGTGCTGGCCTGGCGCAACTTCCTCTGGGCAGCCTGTGAGGCAAGACCAGTGGGGAGTAGGTCGGAACCACCACCCACGGCAGGAGGTCTTGATCCTCTCTGATTCACACGCCCCCTCGAGCAAGGCTGCTGGGAATTTCCCCCCAGAAAAACCCATGTATGTTCACACCCAGCTGTGTACGTGGACAGAGTTTGCCCAATTTCAGGGCACCCATGGACAGCTCTACGTATGCATTGTTTTATTTACTTTGCAAGCAGAAGTGAACAACAAACACGTTCAAAAGAGGTTAGGTAACGTCCGGGAACACACACCGAGCTCTGGACTACGGTACCACGCCAGGACTGTGGTCAGGGAGAAGCATCCTGTTGTATGTGGTATGTTTTTATGTTGTTTGAGTGTTTTACAATGACTGTGTAAGTCAACAAAGTAGAATACAATTATTAATATTAATACAATACAAAACATCCACAATTAGAAAAAGAACTCCTGTTTTATGGCGATTCGGGCTCCAAGTGCAGAGATAGCAGAATAGAGGCTTGGAAGAGTAGCAGGTTAAAAAAAAAAGTTCGCCCAGATTAATAACAATGTTCAGAAACAGCAGCAGCACTAAGTATGTAGTGAATAGCATGTGTTATCTTGTTTAACCCTGATTAGCATGTCGATACCAAATGAGAGACTTGAAACCCAGGGAGGTTAGACAATTCGCCTGGGGTGCCCCAGCCGGCCGATGCTGGAGGCAGGGTTTGAGGGCACGGCGGGCTCGGCGGGCTCCGGCCTCTCCCGCCCAGGCTCACCTCCACGTCCTCGTCAGCCCTCTGCCGGTGCAGCCGCACCTCCTCCAGCTGCTGCTGCGCCTGCTGCAGGGAGCGGCTCTGCAGCGCCATCTCCTGCTGCAGCTCCTGCTTCTCCTGCTGCGCGCGCTCAATGTAGCGCTCTTGCTCCTCCTTCAGCTGCATCAGCTGCTTCAGCTTCTCCTCCTCCTCCTCCAGGAGCCTGCCGGGCGGGCGAGCACCGGGTTGTCTCCAGTTCCGAGACGACGAGGAATGGGGAGGGGTGTGGGTGGGCGAATCAGGAGGGGTCGGTCCCTCGGGCCTACCTGGTCTGGGCGAGGCGCACAGCCTCCTCATCCCGCCGGGCTTTCACCTCCAGTTGCAGGGCCTCCTGCAGCCGCTGCTGCATCTCCTCCAGCTCTTTGATGCGCTGCCTCTGACGGGCGGCCTCCTCCTTCTTCAGCTCCATCTCAGCCTGCATGGAGGCCCGGGCCTACAGCGTGAATGCAGAGCCTGGTCAACCGGGCAGGCTTGGGAGGGTGGCAGGTGGGTACCTGCCCCACCAGGGCACTGCCAGTCTGGCCCTGCCAGGCTAGCTGGGGGTGAGAGCCCGGGGAATTGTTTTATGTGGCCCCTCTCTGAGAGCTTCCCGGGTCAGATAATGTCAATGAATAGATGCCACGTGGGGGAAAGGGGCTCACTTTATGACCTTCTTAGCACCAGCTTTAATAACACTAAAATGCATGATAGCTGATTATTATAATAATATACTAAATATAGGTACCTCCTTCCTAGCACCAATCTTAATAATAATAATTATCCATATATAATTATGGCTGGTGCTGAGAAGGTGACTGTAATTGTAGTTATTACAACTAAAAGTTATTGAACACTTTACAAGTGTTTCCTCATTTAATCCTCACCCTGCCTCTATGAGCAAAGTTGTATTAGCATCAACATTCCACCATTCGGTAAATAAAAGAGAGCCTAAGACATTGCCGGAGGTCACGGAGCTCCTGAGAGACAGAACCCACGTGTCCGACTCTAGATCCAGGTCTCCCAAACAGCAAGTCGGACGGCATGCCTCCTCCCCGTGCGTCCTGCCTACCTCCCGCCCTGCGGCCCCCAGACTGGTTTCACCGTAAACGCAGTACAAGTTTAGCCCAACTTTGGGCCAAACTAAGCCCCAGTCGCACGGTCATCGCCCCCTCGTTCGGTCCAAGCCCGCACCCCCCTCCCCAACCTGCCCCCCAGCCAAGGTCTCTACAGACCCCACTCTGCAAGCTGCGGTTCTACCCATCCGTCAGTTAGGGCCCCGTCCCACCCAAGTCCCCTCCCCCGCCACCTCCCCCAGCCCCTCCTCAGCCCCAGGCTCCGCCCCGGACCCCGCCCCCCGCGCCGGGAGCCGCCCCACCTGCTCCGCCTCGCGCAGCTGCCCTTCCAGCGCCCGCTGCAGCTCCCGGTGCTGGCTGCGGCGCCGCTCTTCCTCCTCCTGCAGCAGCCGCTCCGCCTGCCGCTGCGCCTCCTGCAGCAGCTCCAGCTCCTGCAGCTTCCGCTCCTTCTCCTCCTGCAGCTGCTGCAGCCGCAGCAGTTCCTCCTCCTTGGCGGCCCGGCGCCTCTCCCGCTGCTCCCGCTGCTCCCGCCGCTTCTGCTTCAGGTCCTTGTGCAGCGACGTCTTTCCCTCGGCCTGCAGCCGGATGGCCGTCTGGATGGCTGCGGGGGCAGCGGGAGGGCATCAGCTGCGGCGCGGCCCCGACAAGGGGCCTCGGGAGTTCGCGGGGTCCCAGCTACCTTGCGAGCACTCACCGGCCGTCCATTCCTGGCGCTGGCGTGTGTCCGAAGCGCTCATCTCGTACGTGCGGGTGGCCGTCTTGACGCAGAACATGCAGCGCTTCCCATCGCGGTCGGCCAGCACCTGGGCGAGGGCAGGCTGGCCTCACTGAGTGCCCCGGGGTGCCCCCAGCCCCAGCCGCTGCCCGCCCTGGCTCTGCAGGAGGCTGCATGCCCCAGCAGGGAACAGTTAGTTATTGGGGTACTTGTGTGCCCCAGTTCTGCAGTCTTGCTATCGGCAGCCACTCGTTTGCATACAGCTCTGCTTGAGAAAGTGCATTCTTCCCACGGATATTTCTGGAACATCTATTGAATGGCACACACTGTTCTAGGGGTTAGGGATAGGGAGGTGGGCATAACGACCAAATCGCTGCCTCATCCAAGCTGACGTTCCAGGGGAAGA
This sequence comes from Oryctolagus cuniculus, assembly GCF_964237555.1. Lineage (NCBI taxonomy): Eukaryota > Metazoa > Chordata > Mammalia > Lagomorpha > Leporidae > Oryctolagus > Oryctolagus cuniculus. The sequence continues at coordinate 134,124,459 of NC_091436.1, forward strand.
TACTCAGAGGAGGGAATCTTCAACAAGTTCATGGAAATGTGCATAATTACATTTTTTCCGCACCAAAATAAACTTGCCTTTGAATTCCATTTTTCACAGACTTTTTGAAGATCCTTCATAATAGTTACCACGCATTGAGCTTAAGTCCTAGAATCTGGAATCTGTGCTAGTGGTTTTTTTTGTTTGTTTGTTTTGTATTTTATTGTTTTTTTATTTTTTTGACAGGCAGAGTGGACAGTGAGAGAGAGAGACAGAGAGAAAGGTCTTCCTTTTGCCGTTGGTTCACTCTCCAATGGCTGCCGCGGCCAGCGCACCCCGCCAATCCGAAACCAGGAGCCAGGTGCCTCCCCTGGTCCCCCATGGGGTGCAGGGCCCAAGCACCTGGGCCATCCTCCACTGCACTCCCTGGCCACAGCAGAGAGCTGGCCTGGAAGAGGGGCAACCGGGACAGAATCCGGTGCCCCGACAGGGACTAGAACTGGGTGTGCCGGTGGAGGATTAGCCTATTGAGCCGCGGCGCCGGCCTGTGCTAGTGTTTTAAATGCATTATTTTCTTCACTCATCCCATACACATTGTCCAACTCACACACTGCCTGTTAGTGGTGACGCTGGGATTTCTGCCTACACCCATGCTCTTTCCAACAGCACCACCTGGTTCCTTAGGTAACAAAAATGGGCAAGCCTTCCAGGGTTATAACAATGTTTAGCTTGTAAAATAATGAGTGTCGGCCAGGCTATGGAGAAATTGGGATCCCCAGAATCTGCTGGGGAGGATGCAATAGGGTGCAGCTGCTTAGGCAAAGTTTGGCAGTTCCCCCATGGGAGCCAGGGATTCCACGCCTGGATGTGTGTGTGTGTGTGTGTGTGTGTGCTCCAGAGAAAGAAAAATGTGGCCGCACAGCAACGTGCACAGGGATGCTCAAAGCCGCATGACTCACAATAGCAAGCCCAGATGTCCGTCAACAGATAAATGGATAACTATAGCTCCACACAATGGAATGCTACTCAGTCCTAAAAAGGAATGAAATTCTGGCACATTCTACAACATCGATGAAGCTTGAAAACATTATGCTAACTGAAAGAAGCCAGACACAAAAGGATAACTGTTGTTTGCTTCGACTCGTGTAAAGTACCCAGAACTCACAGGCAAATTTGTAGAGACAGAGTATAGAATAGAGGTTACCAGGGGCTGGGGGCAGGGGAAATGAGGAGTTATTGCTTAACGGGTGCAGAGTTTCTGTTTGGGATGATACACAATTTGCAAATAGGCAGTGGGGATGGCTGCACAATACTGTGATTGTACTTATTACCTTGGAATTGCACAGTTAAAATGGCAAATTTTCCATATATATATACATATATATAGATAGGTAGATGCTATTTAAAATATAGTTGTTTTACACCTCTAAAACAATAATGAACAAGGGCCGAGGTGGGGGGAGGCAGAGGAGAGCGGCTTGGGAGGAGATAGGGATAAAGGAGAAAGATCTTTAAAAAGGATTTGATGTGCAGTGTAGACATGCCATCTCCTCTTTAGCAAAGATCTCCATCTTCAACAACATCCACATTATTCACCAGTGACTTTGACATTTGATTTGCGCTTTTAGGTCTTTTTACATTGCCTGGCATGGAGGAGAATGGCCTCGGGGTGCTCAGCTGTGTCTGAGCAGAAATTAGGCTTTTCCCCCTTCACCCTGGTCCCGGCCACCTGGGGCCTTCCCCTGCCCCTCACCTCCACGCAGCAGTGGGCATCCAGTGGGATGGTGCCCCTCTTCTCCTTGCACTCTTCACTCCCGAAGTAGCAGAGGCAGCTGGGCTGCAGCTGGAACCAGCGCTCGGCCCAATTCCTCCTCAGGTGCCCGCGCTTCCACAGGTAGCCCTGCCGGCCAAAGTAAAGTCAGGGGCTCCACCGGCCCTGCTTTCCATGCCGTCTGGCCCTCCCCGGGGTCCCCGCTGTGTCCCCAGACCTGCTTCAGGACGTCTTGGATGAGCTCCTGGTAGACCTCGTGGATGGCCATGCTGAGCGTGTCCCGCCCCACGCCCCGCAGGCAGCGGCCCGAGTTGAAGAGCTCCAGGAACTGCCAGACGCTGAGGCCCCCGGAGGTCTGGGCCGCCTGGGCCTCCTGGGCCAGCAGCTCCTCCAGCTCCCCCAGGCCCACCTCCAGGCTCATGCTGCTCAGCACCTTCTTCAGCAGGTACTCCACCTGGAAGGGCGGGAGGAGGAAGGCCTGGGGACTGCAGCAGGCAGTGTGGACAGCACCGCCGACAAGGTGGGGGGTACTCCCACCTGGCTTCCAGAGTCTGGGCAGAGGGAACCGGGACAGTGGGGTGGCAGTGGGGGACAGAGGACCAACTGCTGGTGGAGACCAGGCTTACAGATTTGGGAGGGAATCCAGGCCCCCCAACCCCAACTTAGGTATTCTCTTCCCCCTCCCTAACCCTTAGTCTCCTCCTTCCTGCCTTAAACTAAACACGGGGTGAATGTGGCAGCTTGGAGCTGGGGCCAGGCAGAGGCAGCAAATCATAGACAATGTCAGGGGTGCACAAAGGGCCTTCTAGCCGATACCCTCAACCGGCACATGACAAGACGAAGGCCCCACAGCAGGAAGAGACTTGCTCTATAGCATATAGCAAGTTGGGGGCAGTGAGTCCCACTTGGATCTTCCAAATCCTGTTTAGGTCCTTCTTCCAAGCCCCAGTCCCTGACCCTGGGGATCCTTCCCTTGTGAGGGGGCAAGGGGGTTGGGGGTTGGGGTAAGCAAAGCAGGGACAGGAAACCTGTTACAGAGGAACAGGAAGTGGTGGTTGGGGTACATCCTGCTGCAGTCTGTTCTCACCGCGTGTTGATGACAACAGCAAGTAGCCCCGTGGCCTTTGAAAGGCCACCTAACCCTGACTGGCAGGGATCTGAAAAGGGCAGCCAGCTCTCTTCAGCCCCAGCGGCTTCTTGGGGAACTCTTTAGAATGCTACTGGGTCTTGGCGCGGTGTTTAGTGGAGCGTGCCAGGTCTCTGAGCGGCTGTGAGGGGCGCTCACCCCTCCCACAATCAGATGCAAAGATACAAATCTGAGTGCAGTTAGACATCGCAGGCCCGCTTGGCAACCCTGAGGCCCCTCCCATGGACACCTACGCTGAAGACCTGAATTCAGTCTGGCACCTGCACAGCTGCCACGAAGACTAAGGGTTGGGAGCAGATCAAATGGGCAGGGGGGTCGGTGCTGAGAACGGCTGTCCTGGCTCTGCCTGGGGCCAGACTCCTGGCCCCTTCTCCCAGGGTGCCATCTCTCACCCTGAGATGAGTCTCCTTGGCTCTGTTGGAGGAAGGCCGAGGGGAAGCCGGGAGCCAGGGCCAGTCTCGGGTGCTCCCCAGGAGTCATCGGGCAGTTACTCCTGTTTCAGGAAGGTCTTCTTCCCTCACAAAGCACCCCACCTATGTGGTCCCACCACCACAACTGCACTATTTGATCTTCCGTATCTCGTTTTAAAACACTCTCGTTTTAAAATGTTGGGCATTTAGGTCTCTGTGTAAATAGAACTTTCCGATGATTTTGCTAGGTGCAGGCTAGCAGAACCCTGATGGAAGTGTGCTTTTGGCTCTCCTGGAAGAAGGCACTGTTGCTCTGACTGTTCTAGGTGGGCAGTTCTAGATACATGGAGACAGCTGGGTGTGGTGCACGGGGAGAGAAAGAATCAGGATGTGGGAAAGTGCAGGAGCGATTTGGCCTTCTTCATGGTTTCTCTGAGGCCTGACCTGTAGTGACTCAGTCCCCCGACCATCACCCTCACCTCATCAGGAACCATGATCAGCGGGTACTTGTCCTCAGACAGGAAGTTGAAGAGGCACCAGAGCCGGAAAGCGTCCTGATTGGAGAGCATGCTGTTCCCGTTGCTGTCCGCTCGGTAGTTCTTCTTCGCCGTCAGGGTCCAGCACAGCTCATCAAAGTGCTCTTTAACAAAAGCCCCCTCCTCCACCTGCCACCAGACCTGCAGGTGAGCCAGCTGCCCCATCCCTGCTCTGTCACCAAGCTAGGTTCCAGCTCAGCCCACCAGGCTCCACCCTGGACTTGAATAGCAGGTAAGCAGCAGGCTCCATCCCCCACCCCCCATATCCAAATCCCACCCAAATCCCCTGATGACAGAGGAATTCCAGTCCCTCAGCACAGGGGAGAAAGCGGGGGAAACCCAGGGGGCATGAACAGCCAAGGAGAACCTGGGAAGAAGGTGACAGGAGGACTGCTGGGAGGGGGCGGGGGGGGGTGGAGGGTCCCTTGGAGAGGTCATGAGCTGGGACACAGTCTGGAGGCCAGAACACAGATGAAGGACATTAAAGGGACAAGGAGGGGGGCTGGGATGTAAGGACAGGATGGGAGAGCAGGGATGGACAGAGAGGGCAGAAGAGCAAGCCTATCTGAGAAAACGTTGCAGTGGCAAGGTATTGGGACGCTGGCCGGGCTAAGGAAGCATCGAGAGGCTAGAGGTGTCCCACAAGCTGGGCCGCACCTTGTCCAGGATGTACTTGTTGAGGTAGGGCATATAGCCCTGGCTGGACACGGGGCCATCGTCGTCATCTCGGAAGTGCTCCTCCAGGGCCACGGGGTCATGGGGGATGTGCAGGACCGTGTACAGGTTGTGGGACAGCACCTGAGACACAGTGGCAGTGGGCCTTCCTATACCCCAACCAAAACCAGGCCAGCACTCCCACATCCCTGCCTGTCCCCACCCCCATCCTGGCTGAGGTCTCTGCACCCACTGTTCAGTTCAGTGATATGTAAAACTCATACACTTACCATGCGCCAAGCCCAGAGAAAAGTTCTTAATGTGTTATTCACTTGGCCACCATAACAACTACTCATATCCCATTTGCAGAGGATAGACCACCAGAGGCCCCGAAATATTCCTCATCCGAGGTTGCGGCTGGCAGAGCAAGGATTCCAACCCAGGCAGCCATAATCTCAACCACCCCATTAGGTCTACAGACAAGGACACGGAGGCCCAGGGGGCTCATTAACTCGCCCAAGGATCCACAGTGAGCAAGAGCTTGGGTTTCCAGGACTGTGTTGTGGTGCAGCAGGCTAAACCACCACCTGTGCCACTGGCATCCCTTATGGGCTCCAGTTCAGGTTCCACCTGCTCCACTTCAGGGATCCAGCTCCCTGCTAAGGTGTCTGTCAAAGCAACAGAAGATGGCCTGAGTGCTTGGGCTCCTGCCGCCCGAATGGAGCTCCATGCTCCTGACTTTGTTTTTTTTTGTTTTTTTTGTTTGTTTGTTTGTTTTTGTTTTTTGTTTTTTTTGTTTTTTTTTTTTGACAGGCAGAGTGGACAGTGAGAGAGAGAGACAGAGAGAAAGGTCTTCCTTTGCCGTTGGTTCACCCTCCAATGGCCGCCGCGGCCAGCGCGCTGCGGCCAGCGCACCGCGCTGATCCGATGGCAGGAGCCAGGAGCCAGGTGCTTTTCCTGGTCTCCCATGGGGTGCAGGGCCCAAGCACCTGGGCCATCCTCCACTGCACTCCCTGGCCACAGCAGAGGGCTGGCCTGGAAGAGGGGCAACCGGGACAGAATCCGGCGCCCCGACCGGGACTAGAACCCGGTGTGCCGGCGCCGCTAGGCGGAGGATTAGCCTAGTGAGCCGCGGCGCCGGCTCATGCTCCTGACTTTGGCCTGACCCACCGCTGACTGTTGCTGCCATCTGGGACATGAACCAGTGGATGAAAGATTCTTGCCTTCCTGCCTGCCTCTCTCTCTCTCTCTCTCTCTCTCTCTCTGCCTTTTAAATTGAGCCATCTTCTGCTGCTTTCCCAGACACATCAGCAGGGAGATGGATTGGAAGTGGAGCAGCTGGAACCCGAACTGGTGCCCATATGGGATGCTAGTGTCACAGGCAACTGCTCAACCCTATATGCCACAATGCTAGTCCCAATAAATATTAAAAAAAAAAAAAAAGAAGAAGAAGAAGAAGGAAGAAGAGAAGAGAAGAGAAGAGAAGAGAAGAGAAGAGAAGAGAAGAGAAGAGAAAAAGAAAAGGAAGAAAAGAAAAGAAGACAAGAGCTTGGAATTCAAATCCAGCCCTGTCAGATTCCAAAGCCTAAGAGCTTGCAGGGAGGTGGTTGCCACCCCAGGGCAGAAGTCCCGAATCTGTCCGTTTCCATCAGACTCAGCGTGCAGACTGCAGCTTGCCTAGCATCCAGCCGTGTGTGTCCTGGAAGGACCCCTCCGAAGACTGAAGGGAGCTGGGAGGGGTGAGAGAAGGCCAAGAGAAGTGGGGGCCACGGCTGAGAGGGCATCGTGGTTGTGACAGTGTGCAGGGAAATGTGGTTCATTGAACAAATGCATGATATTAGAACAAAGGAGTTGAAGTTTTCAAGACGTGATAAAAAAAAAAAAATTCATGTATCCAATGGCCTTGGGGTAATTCTGTAAGAGCTGTTAGCATAGTCGGTGTGAATGATTAGAAACAGTCACCATTGCACACTTAGCATGCACCAGCCACTGTACGAGAGGCTTTTCCCAGCCTCCTTCTAGTCTCCTGACCTTGTCACACAGGTATTATTATTTCTGTTTTTCAGTTGAAGATAAGGAGGCTTGGAGGATCTAAGAGTAAATGGCAGAGCTGAAGTTGGAAGGAGGTGAGTCTGGCTCCCAGTTAGAGTGTGGACCCTGAGGCTGAGACAAGGCCTCTGTTGGTCTGCACATCCCCACAGCACCTCCGCTCTCTTCTGCACCCCGCATCCAATCACTCCATGCTGTACGAAAGAGCTTCTTCCACCACCAGCAGCTCAGCAGGCACTGTCTCAGATGGAGTATGGGTGCCAAGAGGAGGAGGAGAAGAATTGAGGCTTCTCTCCAGTGTTCTCCAGGGAACCACATTTTTGGCAAAACGGGGAGGCGGGGAGCACAGTGTTGGGGCTACAGTCTCGTTCTCTCACTTCCCTCTGGCAGCCATCCCTCAGTCTGGCTATGTGAGTCAATAACTACCCTTTCCCTTAAGCCAACTGAGTCTGGCTTTTATCACTTACATCCAGAAAAGTCCTGACTAATACCCCCGTGGTCATAGGATACCAATCCCCTACTCCAAGGGACGCCACTGACTCAATGCCTAGCACTTACAATCCAGCCTGACTCAAGAGAATAATACCCAGTGGCCACTGCTGCAGTGACAGCTGTTAGTGCAAGAGTGCTACATAGTCCCATCTGCCATCTCTTGGCCTCTTCAAATTGCCCATGCCCTTATCTTTCCGTTAGCCTCGTAAACCACCTCTCTTGCCCTCCTTCTTTTCTTTTTTTTTTTTAAGATTTATTTATGCATTTATTTGAAAGGCAAAGTTATACAGAGAGAGGCAGAGAGAGAGAGAGAGAGAGAGAGAGATCTTCCATCTGCTGGTTCACTCCCCAAAAGATCACAAAAGGGGCTGGGCCAGGCTGAGCCAGGAGCTCCTTCCAGGTCTTCCACGTGGGTGCAGGGACCCAAACACTTGGTCCATCTTCTGCTGCTTTCCCAGGTGCATTAGCAGGGAGCTGGATCAGAAGTGGAGCATCCAGAACTCAAACCAGCGCCCATATGGGATACTGGCACTGCAGGCGGTGGCTTTACCCAGTACACCACAGGACTGCCCCCTGAAAGCCCTTCTTTGAGGAAACTTCCTGCACAGGCCCCACCAAATAGCCACATCCCCTTGAGAGGAGGGAACTTGAAAGGCCAGGGACCTTGGCTGCCTCGTTGCAGAGTCTGGGAAAAACCCCTTCACCTTTCCGACCTTCAGTTTTGTTGTCAATATAATGGGCTCCCACCTGCCACGGGGAGGGGCTGTGAGGATGGTGTGAGGCGACACGTATGACGTGCTGGACTCAGGTCTGCACGGAGCAGACGTTGGTTCCTTCCCTGGATGGAAAGTGCTGTTTTTAGCCAGCAGATCGCCCCAGATGCAGAAGATAGATAACATCAAGCGCTGAGGAGGTCGTGGAGAACCGGGGGCTCTGATGCCTTACCGGCATGCTGTGAATTGGGGGTGTTTCTGGAGCGTGGGTACCTATCAGACTTAAAACTGGGCACGACCTTTGCTGTAGCACTTCTAATCACTGGACCTACAGACGCTCAAGGGAACAGTTACACATACAAGAATGTTCATGGAAGTATTGCTCGTAGTAAGAGCTAGAAGGACCATGTTGGGATGCAGCAAGTTAAACTGTCGCTTACAAGAGTGCTGGATCCAGCCTCAGCTGCTCTGCTTCTGCTCCAGCTCCTTGCTAACGTTCCTAGGAAAACAGCGGAGGATGGCCCAGGTACTTAGTACCCCCACTCATGTAGGGGATCTGGGTGGAGTTTCATGCTCCTGGCTTTGACTCGGTCCAACTCTGGCTGTTGCAGTCATTTGAGAAGTGAACCAAAGGATGGAAGATCTCTCTCTATTTCTCCCCCTCTCTGTCACTCTGCTTTTCAGATAAATAAAATGCATCATTAAAAAATAGAAAAGAATTGCAGAGAACCTGATGTTCCATCAACAGGGGGTAGGCACACCACAATAGGTGTGGTTGGAAAGGTTTTACTTCTGCCACTTGTGTGCTCATCAAATGATTTTTTTTTTTTTTTGACAGGCAGAGTGGACAGTGAGAGAGAGAGAGACAGAGAGAAAGGTCTTCCTTTGCCGTTGGTTCACCCTCCAATGGCTGCCGCGGCCAGCGTGCTGCGGCCGGCGCACCGCGCTGATCCGATGGCAGGAGCCAGGTACTTCTCCTGGTCTCCCATGGGGTGCAGGGCCCAAGCACTTGGGCCATCCTCCACTGCACTCCCTGGCCACAGCAGAGAGCTGGCCTGGAAGAGGGGCAACCGGGACAGAATCCGGCGCCCCGACCGGGACTAGAACCCGGTGTGCCGGCGCCGCAAGGCGGAGGATTAGCCTAGTGAGCCGCAGCGCTGGCCATCAAATGATTTGATTCTCCAAGACCAGGGCCGGTGTTGTGGCGCAGTGGATTAAGCTGCGGCCTGCCATACCAGAATCCCATATGAGCGCTGGTTTGAGTTCTGGATGCTCCACTTCTGATCCAGCTCCCTGCCAATGCACCTGAGAAGGCAGCAGAAGATGGTCCAAGAGCTTGGGCCCCTGCACCCACATAGGAGACCTAGATGAAGTTCCTGGCTCTTGGTTTCAGCCTGGCCCAATCTTGGCCATCGCTGCCATTTGGGGTAGTAAGCCAATAGATGGAAGATCAATCTCTCTGTCTCTCCCACTCTCTCTGTAACTCTTTCAAATAAAATAAATAAATCTTTTAAAAGAAGTAATTCCCCAAGACCTTAATCTTCTTGTCTGCAAGGATAATGATGGGGCCTGCTCCAAAGAATTGTGTTAAGCGAAGAGCTTATTAGCACAGTGTGCCTGGTCCCAGCACATTGATTGCAATCAAAGATGTGAGCTACCTTTATTATTATATTTGTATGAGCAGACATGGAAAGGTAAGTATGCTATACCAGCATGTGAAAAAAGCAAGCTGTAGAATGAAATGTTTGGGGACCGGGGACCGGCACTGTGGTATAGTGGGTAAAGCCGCCCCCTGCAGTGCTGGCATCCCATATGGGTGCTGGTTCAAGTTCCGGCTGCTCCACTTATGATCCAGCTCTCTGTTATGGCCTGGGAAAGCAGTAGAAGATGGCCCAAGTCCTTGGGCCCCTACACCCACGTGGGAGACCCAGAGGAAGCTCCTGGCTCCTGGCTTCAGATGGGCTCAGCTCCAGCTGTTGCGGCCAACTGGGGAGTGACCCAGCGGATGGAAGACCTCTCTCTCTCTCTCTCTCTCTGCCTCTCCTCTCTCTGAGTAACTCTGACTTTCAAATAAATAAATATTTAAAAAGAAAAAGAAAAAAGAATGAAATGTTTGTAAAATAAATGTGTGTGCAAAGATTGGTTTGAATCATATGAAACTGCTACTTTATTAGGTCAAAATGATAAAACATCAGAAATTCCACACAGTTTAACCTAACAGGTTTACTTGCACACAGAAAAAAAAATCCAGAAGACCCAGCAAACTGTTAACAGTGATCACTTCCCCAGTACCCTAGGGAGAGAGATAGAGCGCGGGGGAGTAACTGTAATCTTTAACATTTTATCATTCTCTACTCTGAAAAAAGAATTTTTTTTTTTGAGAGGGAGAGCGAGAGAGCGAGAGAGCGAGCTTCTATCCACTGGTTCACTCCCCAAGTGCCTGCAACAGATAGACGGGCCAAAGTTAGGTTCTCAGTCCACCAAGCAGATGGTGGGAATCCAACTACTTGAGCCATCCCCGCTGCTTCTCATACCCGCTGCTGTGTTGTTAGGAAGCTGGAATCGGTTGTCAGAGCCAGAGATTGAACTCAGGTACTCCAGCATGGGCTGCAGGCTTCCTAACTAGTATCTTAATCACTAGTCCAAACACCCATCTCTGAATTTTTTTTAATACAAAACATGGTTTACTTTTATAATAAATTTCATCATCTTTAACATTATATTTTTCTATACTTAGATTAAAAAAAACCCTAGAGTATATATTGCTTTTATGGCGAAATTTAAAGAACAATAATAGAAAAAAACACAAAGGGTGCCATTAACTGCCGTTGTTAATTTGTCCTGTGATTAAGTTGTCCTGTACAAACATTGCTTTGCTGTTCCCTGTTTGTGTCCTGCACTCCCCAAGGGCAGCAAGGACTCTAACCCAGCCCTGCCTCCAGACAGCAGTATAAGGTCCCCTACCCACCACGGTGTCCCTTCATCTTCAGAGGAAAAGCTCAGGTCCCAGCAGAGGCCTGACAGGGCCTGCTGCCCCTTCGCTGCCTGCCTCCCTCTTGTCACTCACTTCTCTGCAGCCGCCATTGCTCCAACAAGCTTGCCTTGGGCTTTTGCACTGACTGCCCCTGCAGCCTGGACATTCCCCTCCCAGGCCACTGCAAGTCTCACACCCTCTCCTCCTTCCCAGTGTTACTTAAATGGCCCCTTCTCAGGAATCTACAACCCAGTCCCCCCTAACGCCTACAATGTCTAGCCCTGCTTCTGCTTCCTTTTCCTCCGTGTTGTGGATCAGCTCCCATCAGACTGTATGTTTGATTTCTGTTTCGTTCATCATCTCTCTCCCAGGACCAGAACATGGGTACCACAGGGATGGAAAGGTGTATATCTCGCTCACTGCTGTGTCACTGGGCCTGGCGCATAAGGGATGATCCATAAATACTTGGGGAATGAACTTAGATGCTTCAGGAGAAGAAATTAAGAACGGATATAAAATACAAAAGGAGAGGGGCCAGCGCTCTGGTGTAGTGAGTTCAGTCACTGCCCACCAGCATCCTATATAGGCGCTGGTTCAAGTTCTCACTGCTCCACTTCCAATCTAGCTCCTTGCTAATGGCCTGGGAAAGCAGCTGAGGATGGCCCAAGTGCTTGGGCCTCTACACCCACATGGGAGACCCGGATGAAACCCCTAGCTCTTGGTTTCAGCCTGGCTTAGCCCCAGATGTTGTGGTCATTTGGAGAGCAAACTAGCAGATGGCAGATTTCTGTCTCACCCTGTCTCTCTAACTCTGCCTTTCAAATAAACAAATGAATTGTTAAAAATATATGTAAAAAAAGAAAAATACAAAAGTCAAACAGACATGGGCCAGATCTCTGCAAATTATTGGGTCTCAGTTTTCCCATCTCTGGAGAGAGAGTTCCTAGAATCTGCACACAGCAGCACACGGTTACCAGAGCTGTTCCTCTCCTAGGTTCATTGGCCCGTCAGAGAGCTGGGCAGACCTCAGACTGCAGGGCTTCCTGTGCCTGGGTGTGGGTAGGGCAGGGGGTGGAGTCAGGGGTCACACTGGAAAGGAAATGGCAGGGGTGGAGCGGTGAGCAGGAGCTCACTTGCAGATCTCAATCAACCCTCAGCCCTGGAGGCAAGGACTCTCATTATCCTCATTTTACAGGGGAGAAAATGAAGGCTCAGAGAGGTGTCTTGCCCAAGATCTGACTCCAAAGCCTGCTCCGGTCTCCCCACTCTCCCCAGGGAGCTGGTGAAACTGAAATCCGCCTGCCCCGCCCAGAGCGACTGACTCACAGTTTCCAGGGGTGGGGTCCAGGTGTCCTCTGCTCACCAGCTGTGGGCTGGGCTTCCACAGTTCCTCCACCCACCCAGGCCATCCCTGATCTGGGGGTCAGCAGCCTTTGACCTTGGGATAGCTCTGTGTTTTCACCCTTTCCTCTGGAGGCATGCACAGAGTGGTTCTCCTCTGGGGAGCCGGAGCCCTCTAAAAGCTCAAATGTGAACAGAGCAGGCTGGCACTGCAGTACAGTGGGTTAAGCCCCTCTTGTGACACCAGCATTCCATCTCAGAGCACCGGTAATGGGCTGCTCTGCTTTGGATCCAGGTCACTGCTGATGTGCCGCGGGAGACCTGGAGTTGTTATGGACTCCTGGCTTTGGCTCGGCTCATCCCCAGCTGTTGCAGGCATTTGGGGAGTGAACCAGTAGATGGAAGATCTCTCTTTCTCTGTAACTCTGCTCTTCCTTCCGTCCTCCCGTCCTCCCTTCCTCCCTCCCTCCCTTCCTTCCTTCCTTCCTTCCTTCCTTCCTTCCTTCCTTCCTTCCTTCCTTCCTTCCTTCCTTCCTTTATTTCTTTTAATTATTTATTTGAAAGTCAGAGTTACAGATGGAGCAGAGCAGAGAGAGAGAGACAGAGAGAGAGAGAGAGAGAGAGAGAGAGAATCTTCCAACTGCTAGTTCACTCCCCAAATGGCTGCAACGTCCGGGGATGGACCAGGCCAAAGTCAGGAGCTGGGAGCTTATTCCAGGTCTCTCATGTGGGTGCAAGGGCTCAAGGACTTGGGCCATCCTCTGCTGCTTTCCTAGGCCATAGCAGGGAGCTGGATCAGAAGCAGAACAGCCAGGACCTGAACCAGCACCCATATGTGATGCTGGCACTGCAGGTGGTGGCTTAACCTGCTGAGCCACAGCGCTGACCCCACAACTCTGCCTTTCAAATAAATAAGATAGAACTTTAAAAATAAAACTCAAGTAGGAAATAGGGTTTGGTGTGAGGTCTGGGCTGATAATAAGTGAAGCACAGTGGTCCTGTTCCCATCGTTCAGGCTCCTGACCCGAGTCTGATGCAGACACGGGGGACTTGGGAATCCATAAAAGCAGCAATCAATGGCTACAGAGAAAGTGAATAATTTACTTCTGCTAAGTGGACTCTTATTTTTAAAGATTTATTTTACTTTATTTGAAAGGCAGAGTGAGGGGGCCGATGCTGTTAACGCCCTGGCCTGAAGTGCCAGCATCCCATATGGGCACTGGTTCTAGTCCCAGCTGCTCCTCTTCCCATCCAGCTCTCTGCTGTGGCCTGGGATATCAGTGGAGGATGGTCCAAGTCCTTGGGCCCCTGCACCCATGTGGGAGACCTGGAGGAGGACCTCTCTCTCTGTCTCTACCTCTCTCTGTCATTCTGGCTTTCAAATAAATAAAATAAATCTCTCTTTTTTTTTTAAAGAAAGGCAGAGTGACAGAGAGAGGAGAGGCAGAGAGAGAGAGAGAGAGAGAGAGAGGCTTCCATCTACTGGTTCACTCCCCAAATGGCTATAATAGCTAGGCCAGGCCAAAGCCATGAGCCAAGAACTCCATCAGTGTCTCCCATGTGGGTGCAGGGGCCCAAGCTCTTGGGCCATCTTGCGCTGCTTTCCCAGGCACATTAGCAGGGAGCAGAATCAGAACAGAACAGCCAGGACTCTGAATCAGTGCTCCAGTGTGGCATGCCAGCGTTGTAGACAGTGGCTTAACATGTTTCACTACAATGTTGGCCCCATACTAGGGTCTTTAAATGAGATTAGGCACTAAGTTATCCTTTTTTTTTTTTTTGACAGGTAAGAGTTACAGACAGTGAGAGACAGAAAGGCAGAAAGGTCCTCCTTCTGTTGGTTCATCCCCCAAATGGCCGCTACGGCCGGCGCAGCGCCGATCCGAAGCCAGGAGCCAGGAGCTTCTTCCAGGTCTCCTACGCGGGTGCAGGGCCCAAGCACTTGGGACATCCTCCACTGCCCTCCTGGGCCACAGCAGAGAGATGGACTGGAAGAGGAGCAACCAGGACTAGAACCTGGCACCCACATGGGATGCCGGCACCGCAGGTGGAGGATTAACCAAATGAGCCACGGCACCAGACCCTACAAAGTTATCCTTTTAAAAGACACAGATCCTTTAAGGGTTACAAATAGAGGGGCTGGTGTTATGGTGTAATGGGTTAAGCCATGGCCTGTAATGCTGGCATTCTATATGGGTGCTGGTTCAAAACTGGCTGTTCCATTTCCAATACATCTCCCTGGAAAAAGCAGCAGAAGGTGGTTCAAGTGCTTGGGACCCTGCCACCCTCCCACCCTGTGGAAGACCAGGACAAAGCTCCTGGTTCTTGGCTTCGGCCTGGCCCAACCGTGGCTGTTGTGGCCATCTGGGGAGTGAGCCAGCAGATGGAAGATCTCTCTCTGTCTCTCCCTCTCATTCTCTGTAACTCTTTCAAAGAAATAAATAAAAGTTTTGAATATATTCTAGTGGGTACCAAAGCACAACCATGAGGGGCTTTCAAAAATTTGTGGAAAATGTACATTGTGAGAAAACTGTTCACGGACTTCAATTTTTGGTACTAAAATAAACTTATCTTTTAATTCAATTTTCCATGAACTTATTGAATAACCTTATACCATCATGATGCGAGCTAGAAATTTTATTTTATTTTATTTATTTTTTGACAGGCAGAGTGGACAGTGAGAGAGAGAGACAGAGAGAAAGGTCTTCCTTTGCCGTTGGTTCACCCTCCAATGGCCACCGCGGCCAGCGTGCTGTGGCCAGCGCACCGCGCTGATCCGAAGGCAGGAGTCAGGTGCTTATCCTGGTCTCCCATTGGGTGCAGGGCCCAAGCACTTGGGCCATCCTCCACTGCACTTCCGGGCCACAGCAGAGAGCTGGCCTGGAAGCGGGGCAACCGGCACAGAATCCGGCGCCCAAACCGGGACTAGAACCTGGTGTGCTGGTGCTGCAGGCGGAGGATTAGTCTATTGAGCCATGGCGCAGGCTAGAAATTTTATTTTTTTAAAAAATTTAGCTGAGGTCAGCATTGTGGCTTAGTGTTACCCGGTAAAGCCACCACCAGTGGCGCCGACACCCCATATGGGCGCCAGTTAGTAGCCTGGCTGCTCTTCTTCTGATCCAGCTCTTTGCTGTGGCCTGGGAAAGCAGTGGAAGATGGCCCAAGTCCTTGGGCCCCTGCACTGACGTGGGTGACCCAGATGGAGTTCCTGGCTCCTGGCTTTGGCCTGGCCCAGCTCTGGTTGCTGTTGGGGTCTCTGGGGAGTTAACCAGCAGCTGGAACAATCTTTCTCTATCCGTCTCTCTTTCTCTATCACTCTGACTTTCAAATATTTAAAATAAACTTTTAAAAAATTCATCTTAAAAAAAAAGGAGAAAAGTACTTGGGCCATTATCTGCTGCCTTCCGGGCACATTAGCAGGAAGCTGGATAGAAAGTAGACACAGGACTTGATCCCAGGCACGCTGGGATGGGCTGTTGGTGTTCCAAGTGGCAGCTTAACCTGCTTCATCATGACGTCTGCACCAGTGCTAGGGACCATAAAAGGTGGGATTAGCTGGATAGATAACCTGCTGAGAGCAGGAAGGGGCTGGAGGAGCAGGACGTGGGCACCAAAAGAAAAAGGAAAGGAGAGGCCACACTGAGGACCAGTTTCACTACGTGATGCACTTAGATTTTTCACTTATTTTTGTAGGCTGACTGGGTGGCTGCTTCCTCCCTCCCACTTTATAGGTGAGAAACTGGACATTCAGGGCTGGGCAGTGACTTGCCCAAGGTCATCCAGCTGGGCAGCAGGACAGGTCCAAGCCCATGAGGTTCTGAGTCCAGTGTCTTGCATCCGGCTGTCCCAGGCCCATGTCCTAGCCTGAGGAGATCAGCAGCGTAAGGCCGAGCTGATGACTGGCCACAGGATTTCTGCCTTGGGACTGTCAGCTCTCTCCAGAGGAGGCAGAGCTTGAAGCACGAGACCTTCCCTGGGCTGGCTCCAGGACTGCCTTGAGGGAGGTCGTTGTTCACCCTCCTTACCTGCCCCCAGCTCCTGCCAGTCTAGGGGAGCTACTGCTTCCTGAGATCTTCAGCAACCCGGAGACACACTGCCCACTGCGGCCCCTGCTGCCTGGCTGGCAGGAGGAGCCCCAGCTCTCAGGGGACCCTCCACTAGGCCAGAAATCATGGTTGTTCCCTGCGGAAGAGGGTGCGGCAGGAGGAAGCCCACCATGCCCTGAGGATCCTCCCACTGAGCCCCGTCCGGATGCCTTCCCATGGTTGGGGCTCTTTCAGAGGAGGTTTCGTGGACCTACTCACTCACAGCCCTCAGCTTCTGGGAGGTTTTATGCCTAACCTGAGTCCTTCCGGGCAGACACGCCATTCCTTTCCGTCTAGTTTCGCTGTCCTCAACCACATGGATGAAGGCCATTCATTCAAAGATGGGGAATGGATCTGGTTTCTCGCTGAAGTCCTCTTTCCCAGGGCAATCAATCCTCACTTCTTGGGCTTTTCTGCCTCCTCTCTCTGGCCTCATTGTGGGTTTGCCCAAGACAGCCAGTGGCAGCCCCTCTACCAACATCTAAGGGGGACAAATGGCACTGGTCACACACACAGACACAGCGTGCCCTGGGCTGGTATACCGGTCTCCTGCCTGGTCCCACCTGACCGTCTCCAGGCTGGGGCAGTTTCTGTTAGAACAGGCCGAGCTTCAGATCTCCCTCATCCCCGGGCCTCTCGGGGGTGCGGGGGGGGGGGGGGGCCCTGCTGGTACAGCTCGCATCGGCTCCTTCCTCTGCCTCCTGACCACTTCCCTATTACTCTCTCGCCTTTCCGGTGTCCCCACCCCCACCGTTATCACTACTTCCTCCCCTTCCAGGGTCCACCGTGATAGGCTGCTGGGCGCGTGTCTTCCCCAGCCTCCTCCCCTGTAACACAGACCATGCCATTTATGCCCCAGCCCCAGCTGGCTCCCGAGACTCCCACTGATGGGTCCCCAGGGTAGACAATTTGTCAGAAGTAGGGGTGCAGTCTAGCATAGATCCAGAGATACGGTCGGCAGCAGAGTCAGCTAGAGCTATCAAGTGGAACAGACAATTCCACCATGTGAGCTCCCCTTGGAATCTTCCCCAGGAATAAGCTGTGGGGGTGGGGAAGGGGGTAGTGGGCCAGTTAGAGTTTAAGACAGAGGCTTAAGCTAGGAGGCCTTACCGGCTATAGAACCAGGAAAAGAGGATCACCTGTAGGCTGCACCCTCCCTGTGTGATCGGCACACCCAGCCTGGAGAGCTCTCAGAAGCAGCCGGTGGTGGAGAGGAGCAAAATGATACCTTGGAAGCAACAGGCCATGGAAGGGTGAAGTTGTGCTAGCAAGGGTGGAGCTGGGCATTGAGCCTCGTGGTTAAGCTGCCCACATCCCAGATCAGAGTGCCTGGGTTTGATGCCCAGCTCTGGTCCACCCTGACCCCAGTTTCCTGCCTAATGCAGACCCTGGAAGGCAGCAGTGATGGCTCAAGTCATTGGGTCCCAGGCACCCACGTGGGAGAACTGGATTGAGTTCCTGGCTCTCAGCTTCAGCATGGCCCAGCCATTGTGGACATGTGGTGAGTGGACCAGTGGAAAGGAACTCTATCTTTTTTCAAATAAATAATATATATTTTGAAAATATTTATTTATTTGCTTGAAAGGCAGAGCTAGAGAGAGGTAACAGCAGAGGCAGAGAGAATCTTCCATCTCCTGGTTCACTCTCCAGATAGCTGCAACAGTCAGAGCTGGGCCAATCCAAAACAAGGAGCCAGGAGCTTCCTCCAGGTCTCCCATGAGGGTGCAGGGGCCCAAGAACTTGGGCCATCCTCCACTGCCTTCCCAGGCCACAGCAGAGAGCTGGACTGGAAGTGGAGCAGCCAGGACTCGAACCTGCGCCCATATGGGATGCCAGCACTGCAGGCAGTGGCTTTACCCGCTATGTCACAGCGCCAGCCCCTAAAAATATATTCACATGAAATGGGTAGGGTGGAAATTGATGTGGGGCAGAATTCTGCAGGGATAGATTTTGGATTATCTACTTCTGCCGTTTATCCTGAGGCCCTGCGACAAAGAGGTCGAAGCAGGGTCTGAGGAAGAGGCTGCAGCTGGGAGCGTCTCCCCAGGTGACCAAAGTGGTAGTGTGTTTCCATTCCACGCAAAGTAGAACATCATTTATTAGAGGCTTACAAAACTAGCTAGGGGATAGACTGTGGGACAGGACCACTTTGATACATCCAAGTCCAACGAATCCAATCTCAGCAAAGTGGGGGTTGGAATGGGGTGGAGCATAAGTCTATCCTGCTCATCCATCTCTCAGGTTTCTAGGTACCTCCTACCTTGGTCATTAAGAATGAAGAGGGGGAGCCAGCACTATGTCACAGAAGACTAAGGCGCCACCTGCAGTGCTGGAATCCCATGTGGGTGCGGGTTCAAGACCCGGCTGCTCCACTTCAAATCCAGTTCCTTGCTAATGCACCTGGGAAAGCAGTGCAAGATGGCCCCAAATGCTTGGGCTTCTGTGCCCATGTGGGAGACCAAGAAGAAGCTCCTGGCTGCTGGGGTTTGGCCTGGCTTAGCCCCAGCCGTTAAGGCCATTTGGGGAGTGAACCGGTGGATGGAAGATGTCTCCTCTCTCTGTATCTCTGCCTTTCCAATAAATAAATAAATCTTTAGAAAAAAGAATGAAGAGGATGGGCATTTGGTGCAGCAGTTAAGACATGTTTTGGGACACCTGCATCCCACATTGGAGTGCTGGGCTTAAAGTCTCTGCTTCTGATCCAGCTTCCTGTTGGATGCACATCCTGGGAGGCGGCAAGTCATGGCTCAAGAAGCTGCCAGCCACGTGGGAGACCCAGACTGAGTCTGTAGTTCTTGGCTTTGGCTTGGCCCAGCCCCAGCTGTTTTGGGCATTTGGGAAGTGAACCAGCAGACGGGAGATTCTCTCTCTCATATTATTTTTTAAAAAGAAGTAAAGATTTAAGGCTTCTTGACACTGCACTCTCGCTTGGGAGAATGGGGTGGAGGTGGCACCAGGTCTCATGCCTGGCATACAGCCTCATGTGGGACACTCAGTAATATATCTGCAGAGTGAATCAATAAACCTCTAAGTCCCAGAGAGCTGAGGCCTGCCCTGTTCCCTCCCCTCAGAGTTCCCTGGTTCCAGCTGCCTACGACCTCTCTTCCATCCACTAACTCGGGTGGGGAAGGCAGCACTAACCCAGGACTAAACCAAGAGGGAGAGCAACTCTTTGACCTCCCGGTAATTGTCTAGGCTAGGGAATGGGTTTTAGGGCAATCAGTGATGGGACTGCTCCAGGGCTCAGGCCCCCCCATCCCGACTTGCAGTCTTATGGTCCAAGCAGAGCTTCCTACCCTAGTGTATGTGTGTGGGTAGAGTGGGATGTGAGCTGGGCAGCGGTATACCAGGGTCCTCAGTCTTCACCCCCTCCCTGGACCTGTCCCACCGGGGAGCAGGGTTCAGCAGCAGCCTGGGAGTGGGGCAGCCCGTTATGCCCCTCTCTCAGCTCCACAGGAAGTGACTGACAAGTACTGGCTAACTGTCTCTCTTCAAAGCCAGGAGGAAGCAGCAAGAAGCAGTAGGGTGCGTGCCCAAGCATGACTCTGGGGAGCCGAGTCTGGGATGTGGCCTGGCTCACGGCCAGCAGAACCCCATGATGCCACCACCTCCACCCTCCAGTCGGGGGGCCAGGCTCTCAGTGGCACTTCACTGGCCTCTGCGAGGTGGGCAGCGGCACCTGCCAGGCCACTCAATAGCGGCGCTCTGCCCCAGGGGCTGAGGCTGCTGGACAGCTGGGAGCCTCCGGAGCTGCACCGGGTGTCAGTGGCCGGCTCCCAGGCGGCGGGGAGTGGTGTGGCATGTCCGCCTGCCTCCCCTGTGCCCCCGGCGCTCCTCACCTTGAGCTGGGACTTGGAGACCTTGCCGCTCTTCTCCACGTCCAGCGCAGTGAAGGCGTACCAGATGGACTTGAGGAGCTCCTTGCGCAGGGCCATGGCTGAGGCGCCTGCCCGGCCCGGGGGCGGCTCTAACACTGAGATCCGGTTTCAGGAAATGCAAACGGCTGCCGAGACCGCAGAGGGGCCCCGGTGCGGAGCGAGAGCTCCACCTGCCTGCTTGCTGTGGCTCCCGGTGCAGGCCTGGTGCTCCTGAAGTGCTCAGCAGCCCCGCTCCCTGCAGGGGCCCCGACCGACCGACGTTTCCAGGGCTGGAGCGCTGGCTCTGCCTCTACCTGGCTCCCTGGGCGTGTGAGGCTTTTCTACAAGTCTCCGTAGCCCCAGAGCTCTCTGGAGCTTGCCTGGGCCCCCAGAGGTTGTTTGCTGAGGGAACAAGCAAGCCCATCCCGACTCTGGAGTCAGGTGGACGGGGGTCCCGTGTCAATTCCACACTTACCAGGTGGGAAGCCGTGGGCTATTGAACTTCCTTGAGAAGCTTCCTCTTGGTAAAGCGGGAAGGATACCAAACTCAGAGAGCTGAATGGGTACGAGAAGCGCGGTGCAGCACGTTAGGCTCTGTATAAAGCGCTTCTTTTAGAGCTACCCAACATCACTGCGGGTGGGGCTCCACCCAGCGGAAGAAAACAAAGGCAGGGCCACGCAGCTGGGGGAGGAACTGGGCCAGGGCACCTCTCCAGGCCAGGCGGGCTCTTCATTTGTTGGCTCTGTCCCCCCCAGGCACTGGCTCTAAAAGGCACACGGCACCCTGGCCACTCTGGACCCAGAAGACACAGACTGGGAAGCACTTATGGGTGAGCCCTGTGTTGGGGTCCAGCCCCAGGGGTCCTGGCAGTGGCACTTGGGCTTTGGGGCCAACCACACCTTCGGATCCAGCACTCAAGAGGGTGGGACTCACCCACAGAGAGACAGTGGTTATGGGTGTTAAAGTCTGGGCCAATTCTGAGATACACTCCCCTCCCTGAGCATGCCCCGCCCCTGTTTCCAAGGTGCTGGTGGTGACAGCAACTAGGGCTTTCCAGGTATCCCAGGAGGTGAAACCTGGGTCAGGGGGCTGGGGTTACATTCCTAGGAGGCAGGAAGGGGCTTGGGACACTGTCTTTACCACGGTGAGAGAGAAAAAGAGACATCTCTAATTACTGCAAATATCCTGTCCGGCCAGGGTTGAACCCAGAATTTCTTTTATCAAATGCCTTCCCCACATCACTTCCTCTGGCTGGGAATGGCCTGGTCTTACCACTCGATTTTCCAAAGTGTCTGACTGTGGCTTGGCTTGGCCGGCCCCCGAGCGCGTAACAGAGCCAGAACGTCAGCACCAGAGGCATCAGACTCTGCTCCTTGAACCTCAGCAACCTTGGCAAAGGTGGTCTTCAGCCCCTCTCTATGCTGACTTTGCTCTCTTGGAGCAGTGGCATGTGTGGGCCAGGGGGTGGAGGGCCTGGGGGGGCTCCGATTATATTCCACCAGCAGAAGTCCTCCAACCCAGCCATCCTGAGGCCTGAGATTCAGCCAGAGCCTGGAAGCAGTGGTCACCTTGGAGCCACAGGCACGGCTATGGGCAGGAAGCCACTGGAGCTTCTCAGGGCCTGCCTTACAGCAGGTCTTCCTCCCTGCGGTGCCCCAGGTAGGCCAGCCTCCCGGGTCTGGTGTGGAGGCTGAGGGGGGCTCGTGCCAGGGAAGGAGGACTGACAGCTTCACTCGATGAAGGAACCAGGTGGAAACTTGGGAACTTTTATTAAATACTCATTCACCCATTTGCCACCACCACCCACAGCAGGAAAAACAAATTATCAAAATGGAATTTAAAAAACAAAACAAAACAAATTCAACCCAATCCCCAGCAGTCTATATACAGGGCTGCTCCCTGCCTCTCTGGCCGGGGGCAGTTGGGGGTGGTGAGGGCTGGGCACCTTTTCTCCAGCCACAGGCCCCTGAGGAATTAATCTGACTGTGGTGGCAGGAAGTCCCTGGTGCCAAGTGGCCAGGTATCTCGGCTGGCCTCTGGGGGGTGGGGTTGGGGTGGTTATTGCTGGGGGCGGAGTGGGGCCAGGCTGCGCCTGTTCTGCCCCTACTGGGCTGAAGAGCTGTCTGCTCTCCCCCTGGTGGGCCGTTGGGGTGGAGGGCCAGCCCCACAGCCACCCAATCTCCACCTGAGAAGGGAGGTGAACCGAGGGCAGGAAGGGTTTCCTCTGGAGGGCGGACGGTGGGTGCCCAGCTGACTTCGAGGGGAAGGCTCTTCTTAGCTCCTATCATGACACACTCCCCCGATTCCAGCCTTCTGGCCTCCCTCTTGGGCAGGCGCCATCCCTTTCACTTAGGCTGTTCTCCTGCGGCCTTCTCGCCCCAGAGATCTGTGTGGCCACCTCCCCGGTGTCAGCCACAGCTGGGGCCCTCGGAGGCAAGGATGCCTGTGCAGCATGGCACCTCCTCCAGCACGGTGCGGGATCCAGGCCTCAGGCTCAGCAGCCACTCTCCGACACGGTTGTCTCCAAGGTCACGGCCCCTTGCTGCATGGCAGCAGTGGCCACACTGATGGCGTCCTCTAAGGTCTGCTGCTCCTCCAGCTATGCAGAGGAAAGGAGAGAGACTGAGAACTTCGCTCCCAGCCTCTAGTGCAAGTAGTGTGTGGTCCACTTCGTCAAATCTCTCCTATCTACCCAGCGACACACCCCAGGCTCTTAGAAAGGCCCCAGTAACGAGGAAGTTCACACAGAAAGTCTTCTTAGGCTAGGCACAGCCAGGGAATCATGGCAGGAGCCAGGGCCCAACTTGCTCACAGGAGAATTGCTGGTGGGCAAAGACCTTAGTGATCACCTACTTCAGCCTCCTTACTTCCCAGAAACTGAGACAAGAAGGCTCTGGACCACAGCACTGATAACAGCCGGAAGGGGATTCACACTGGGCCTCGGCCAAGAAAAGCTCTCGAGACAGACGTGCGGATGTAGCAGAGAGGAGTTCCTCCTCGGAAAAGGGCTCTTCTTCAGCCGGACGTGCTTCTCTTCAGGATCCCTGCCTAGCCCCTCCCCATCCCCTTCCCCTCTCTGGGGGTGGGATCCCCTTTCCTCCCTCTACCCACCTGCACTGCAATGTGGGTTCCGTTGGCTGTGGCCAGTAGCGCCACCTGTTGGTGATGAAGGGAAGCTACACTTGAGTCCTCAGCCACCACAGCCCCAGAAGTAATGATCGTGACCTGAAACACAGAAGAATGAGGTCTATGGAGCCCGTGTTGTGGAGCAGCAGGTAAAGCCACTCACTGCCTGGGAGGCCTGCACAGCCAGCATCCCATATGGGTGCACTTCATGTCCTGGCTGTTCCACCTTCCATTCAGCTAACTGCTGTGGCCTGGGAAAAGCAGTGGAAGATGGTCCAAGTGTTTGGGCCCCTGCACCCACATGAGAGACCCAGATGAAGCTCCTGGCTCTGGTCTGGCCCAGCCCCAACTGTTGTGGCCACTTGGGGAGTGAACCAACAGATGGAAGATCTCTCTGTCTCTCCCTTTCTCTCTTTCAAATAGATAAATCTTTAAAAGAATGTAAATTAGAACTTTTTTTTTTTTTTTTTTTTTTTTTTGACAGGCAGAGTGGACAGTGGGAGAGAGAGACAGAGAGAAAGGTCTTCCTTTGCCGTTGGTTCACCCTCCAATGGCCGCCGCGGCCGGCGCGCTGCGGCCGGCGCACCGCGCTGATCCGATGGCAGGAGCCAGGAGCCAGGTGCTTTTCCTGGTCTCCCATGGGGTGCAGGGCCCAAGCACCTGGGCCATCCTCCACTGCACTCCCTGGCCACAGCAGAGGGCTGGCCTGGAAGAGGGGCAACCGGGACAGAATCCGGCGCCCCGACCGGGACTAGAACCCGGTGTGCCGGCGCCGCTAGGCGGAGGATTAGCCTAGTGAGCCGCGGCGCCGGCCCTAGAACATTTTCTAAAACATGAGGTCTTCCCACTCATTCACAAGACTCTCCCCGCCCACACACTCAAAATAAAAATATCCCTCCAAGCAAGGTAGATGGGATAGCTGGGAACAACCAGAAGGGAATGGATAAAACCATTATGGGTCAGACTAATTAGCTTAGGGCTGAGAGCAAAGGAGGTTGGATTTTTCCCAATTTAGAGCCCAGCTTAATTTAGGGATTTTGAATTACACAAGGCAAAGCTGTAAAAAAAAAAAAAAAAAAAAAAAAAAAAAAAAAAAACAGAGTAACTGAACCTCACTTGAAAATGGAAGAGTGACCTATCTACGGTCACAGCAAACTAGGGACAGACTGACATCAAGAAGCTGTTTCTTGACTCCCAAATGCTTTAAGGGCGGGAGCAGCTGCTGGCCCAGGGGAGCTGTGGGGACGGTCCTTTTCCGTAGGTAATCTGTGTCTTCCTAAGAGGCTTGACGGGGTTAGCCTCTGTTTTATTGCCCACCCCACAGAAAGGAACGACAAGCGAAGAGGAAACCCCGAGCAAACCGCCTGGTCATACGGGCTGCGTCTGCGTGCCATCGGCGCTGACCATGGTGACCGTGTGCGTGCCAGATGTGGTCAGGTCGTCGTCATGACTGGGGATGGCGAGGGTGGTGCCGCCGTGCTGGGTCACCATACTGATGGCACTCCCCAGGGCCTGCAGGTCCTCTGGGGAGAGGCTGACCTGCCGACAGACGGGAGCAGGTGGGCTGGGAGTGCCAGTGGAGGGTGCATCTGTTTTCCTGGATGAGGCTAGCTTACTGGTGAGCCAGGATAGCTTTAGATCCTGGGATGGGGTGGGGGGAGCCAGCAGAGAGAACAGGTCCCAGGTTGCTGAGAGAAGCTGCGCTGGAGGCGCTCTGCTGACCACCTCTATTTACCACCACTTTGCTTCCGGGCCCTGTTGTATGCACTTCAATCTCCTCGTCCCAACAACTCCAGACGGCGCAACTGACAGGTATGGGTGCCGCCCAGGGCCATGGTGGGACCAGACCCTTGGCTTCCAGACCCCACTCCATGCTCTGGCCCCTCTACCAGCATGCCTCTCTGCAGGAGGACATCCAAGTGTCTCACTCAGAGGACTGAGGCCTGTCAGCGGCCGAGTAAAGAGTAAAACTTCTAACTGCTCCAGAGCCTCTCATGCAGAGCTGGAAGCATGAGGAGGAGGGGCTGTGCCCCAAGATTTGGCCCCTTCAGCCTGGGCTCCAAAACAGGAGAAGCAGGACTACTGGAACTTCAGGGCTCTCCAGAGAATGGGAGGAGGGGGAGCAGACAAGAACGGCCCACTCCGCCCCTGTCTCCCAGGGCGCGTACCTGCTGGGCGCCATCCTGAGTGATGAGAGCCACCTGGGCAGCCCCGTCTTCCTCAGTCACCATGGCCACCTGGGTTGGGATGTCGTCACCCTCTTCTTTCACCTCCGAAAGGTAAGTAATGCGGGGTCGTTTGGGTGGCGGGCTCTCCTCGGCTGCAGAGGCGGCTGGAGATGAGAGCCCAGGTTGACACCTGCCCTTTGGATGCCATGGGGGAGGCCTGGCTTGTCCCCATTCGCACCCTCTGCCCGCTCCCCTCACCCTCCAGCTGCTGTTGCTCATAGAGGGCCTGCTCGCTCTCCTCCGTGGCCTCCAGCTCGCCGTGGGCGCTGCGCTTGTGCATGGCCAGGGTGGAGGTCTGCCGGTAGGTCTTGCCGCAGGTGCTACAGGTGTAGGGCTTGCAGTGCGTGTGCACCACATGGTGCTTGTACAGGCTCGAGTACTCGGTGAAGCGCTTCCCACAGCCTGGCACGGTGCAAACGTATGGCTTCTCCCCTGGGGACACTGGGCTGTGAGGGGGGTGGGAACTGGGGCTGGCAAAGGGGAAACTAGGGGGAAGGGGGAGGGAGGTGCAGGGCTGTGAAAGGAGAGCCAGAGGGAGGGAGAGGGGCTGCGGCTTGAAACTCTGAATGATCAGGGTTGGGAAGATGAGAGGAGGGGCCGAGGCTGGGGTGAGTCAGGGGCTCCTGGGGGTCCTGGGGCTTACAAGGTTGAGGGTGGGAGGGTTCAGAGTGTGAACAGAAGAGGCAGGGGCTAGGGAGGATGCCTAAAGTGTCAGGCCGCACACTGCCCACGCAGAAGGCCAGCCGAGGGATGTGACACTAGGGAGGCGAGGGTACGTAGGAGTCACATGGGCAGTGGGCAAGGTGGGGAGCTGAGAGTGACAGCTCATCTACTTCCCTCTCATCCATGGCCCTGGCTGCTTTTCAGGAGCTTGGCTGGATGGGGAAAGTGCAGGGTGGGTGGGGAGCTGAGGGACCCCAGGGAGAGAGAGCTAGCAATACCCATCATGGTGCAACTGACAGGAAATGGGGGCACTGCTCACTGCCCGGGAAACACGGTTCTGGGGATCTCCACCCCAAGACCGGATGGGAGCAGCTAGCAGGGAAGGGCTTTAGGCTAGGAGTTGAGACTGTCTCCAATCAGCAGCCTGCAGAGGGGGCTGGGGCCTCAGAGGGGTGGTCCTCGCATGCTGGCTGGCCCACCTGTATGGATGCGCACGTGATTCTTGTAGTTGGTGGCACTGGTGAAGCCACGGCCACAGTGGGGTTCGGGGCAGGTGTAGGGCCGCTCGCCTGTGTGGGTGCGCACATGGACCTTGCGGATATTAGACGTGGTAAAGGAGCGGCCGCAGCCCTCAAAAGGGCACCGGAACGGGCGTTCACCTGTGCAGACAGGGGTTGTGAGGGGCGGCTCAGGCAAATGGGATGGTTCCAGGTCTAAGTCTGGAAGGCGGGCTGAGCTCCCTTTCCCAAGGAACGGTGTGGTCAGGGCCCAGCCTACCGGTGTGGGTGCGGACATGCTTCTGCAGGTCTCCTGAGGTCTTGAAGGCCTTGCTGCACAGCTCCTCTGGGCACTTGTAAGGTTTCTCACCAGTGTGGGTGCGAACGTGGCTCTTCAGCCCATAACCTGTCCGCATGTGGCAGGGAGGGGAAGAAGAGCACCCAGCGGGGCCTCAATCTCCACTGTCCACCTCATCTGGAGGTTTCTATCTTAAGGTGTGCTCTGGGAAGTTCCAGAATTCCTCTGGCTCAGGAAGCCCGTGTTTACTGCTATCCCAATCCCACCTGGGCGCATAAGGGATGCTGGGCAAACCCACTCTGCCCTCCTTCCCTCTCCAGAGCAAGCCAGAGCCATGCCAGAACACGAACATGAACGGGAATCTCATTGCCCACAGCTAAAGGTCCTCGTTTCACAGAGGGAAGGTAAAGCCCACGGAGACAGCACGGCCCACCTCCCACCGCATGGCTGGTCAGCGTCGGAGCTGACACAGAGTGTAGATCTCTCCAGCAAGCCCCCCAGATCTCTGGTGCTGGCCAGGACCATGCTGCCTTTCACTTCTGCAACAGGGTTGCCTCCCGAGAGCGCCCTGCGAGTGTGAGTGCTCTTGCAGTAGCTGCTCAGGTGTGGGGTTCCCCAAGCTCGTCTAGAGCCCCCTGCCCTCCAGTGTATGCAGTCCGCCTTCAGTGTCCATCCAGGCGGGTTACCTGTGGCAAAGGCCTTTCCGCAGCTGGGGAAGTCACACCTGTAGGGGCGGTCACCCGTGTGAGCTCGTTCATGCACCTGTGAGGACAAGCAATCACACGCTTCAGAGGGACAAGGGCGTGGCCTGGGCCTGCTTCCCGTCCCTCCACGTGTCCATGTGTGTCACAGTCCCCGTGCCGACACTCCTGCCCCTTGTCTCTGGCCTTCGGCAGCTAGTGTGCTACTGCAGGGCAGTGAGCAGTTCCAGCAGAGCTGAAGGGAAGACCACTGCAAGCTGCGCCAGCGCCCGTACCTTCAGGTGATGTGCGGTGGTGTAGAGCCGCCCACAGCCCTTGTAGCCACAGCGGAACGCCCGGTCTCCAGCCTGCTGCCCTTTGCCATTCAGGGGAGCCTGGTTGTCCTGCAGAACCTGAGGAAAAAGCCTTGGGGTCCCTCCATGGACTCCCCCTCAATGAAGGACAGGGAACAGGGGGGCACAGGGCCTGGCTGGCAGCTCAAGACCCAGTCAAGAGGACGACGCCTGACCGTGGCCTAGGGGTGGAATGGCATATCCCGATGGACCAGGAGTAAATGCTGTGGTGAGCCAGGGCTGGCACTGGTGCCCCCACCCCTCTCTGATGGAGGGGGGGGGCTGTCACAGGGGCTGTGACAGCAGGGTATCACCTAGACAGCTGGGTAACATGGGGAGAGGTTTGTCTGAATGCTCACGCTGAGTCAGGCTAACTGCCAGAAACCCCCCTTTCACCCTCACCCACCTAGGAGGCCCTGGCTTTGACAGCTCTGTTCTCCGGCGGGAGGAACCCCCTTCCTCCCCGTGGGACACCTGTGCTCAAAAGGGGCCTTAACACCGGGGCTTGCTGTGGGGAAGAGCTACCGAGGGCCCAGAGAGAAGCAGCCATGACGACAGAAATCTCAGCAGGGGCACCCAGCTCACTTTTTTTTTTTTTCCTTAAAGCACAATGGGACTTAGGGCTTCTTTATATAGAATTCAAGTCTGAAGTTTATATACATACACACACACAGAGTTTATATACATACATATATGTATATGTTTATACACACACACACACACACACACACACACATATAGACAGAGAGACAGACAGCTCCCACCTATTGATTCATTCCCCAAATGCCTGCAACAGCCGGACTAAAGGACCCTGCCCAGGAAAGTGAAAGAGCAGTGAGGGCTCCCTATGGCCAGAGGATGGTGTGAGACGGAGGCTCTGGCAGTGCCCCGGGAGTGGAGATGAGAGGGGAAGGCTCGTCAGCTAGCGGGCACAGGGTGACTGTCTGCCCTCACAGTGAAGATGCCACAGCCCTTAGCAGAGCGCTCCAGCTCCATTCCACCTTCCTGCTAACGTGCACCCCGGGGGTGGCAGTGATCCCTCAAGTACTCGGGTCCTTGCCACTCCCGTGGGAGACCCGGATGGAGCTGCTGGCACCTGGCTCCTGCCTGGCTGATGTGGGCATTTAGGGATTGGACCAGCAGACAGAAATCTTCCTGTCTTTGCCTCTCTGCCTTTCAGATAAACATAAACATAACTCAGTAAAGCTCAAGTCTCCCTTCACGAGCAGCTAGTCTCAAATGTGGTCTGAAACACACCACAGGGGGCCACACGGCTGTGCTTCCTTTTGAAGAGACACGAGGATTTCCCTCATCTCCCCAACCACACTGCTGCACTAGTCTGCCAGTCTCCGGGGGGAAGCTTCAGGAAGCCCTGCCACATTCATGCAGAGGTCTTGCAGTCCAGCCCAGGAGGCAGCCCCAGGCCTGGAAGCTCAGAGACCCCTGCACTCCTGGTCCCCACACAGGCGCGAGCACAGTTCCAGTGGATGGCGCTTGGACTGGCTGATGCTGGGACAACCAGGGTCCTTCTCCTCTTTAGCCGAGCGACTGTGTGGGCCTCGCGCCCAAGAATCCCGGCTGCTCTGTTTCATGTGCCCTCACCGTTGCCTACTGAGGCTATTTTCCCAAATGACTGCATGAGTCAAAGAGAAGAAATAAATACAAGAGCATCTGACTCCAGTGGATTGGAGACTAATACAAAGAGCTTTTGTAATGGCGAGAGCTTTCCCAAATAGCACAGAGGATTAGTACAGCAGCCAAAGCAAAGCCGAGCCTCCCTTCCTACCATACGGATGTCACTGTTTCTTACAGAGGCCTTCCCTCTGCAGAGACACCATGGATAAGGGGGAGCATAAGCAGCTGTCAGCGGCCCTGGCCCCGACCCATGAGCGATGATTTGGGGGGAGAACTAGGGTAGAGGGGCAAAGGGAGTAGCCCAGACTATGCCCAAGCACAGGCTGCCCTCGTCCCCAATAAAGTTCTAGCGGGGCCAAGAGGCAGTGGGCAGGTGTGAGTGACAGGCAGCGTCAGGCTGTGTGTGCTCACTTTGCTGGCGTACTGCTCCAGGGCCACCACTGTGTCTGCACTGAAGCCCTCGTCGTCCTCTGCTGCGAGGTCCTCCAAGCCCACCTCTGTCTGCACAGCAAGGATGGTGCTGTTGGACGGCACAGCCACGGGGTGGTGAATGTAGGCAGTGGAGCCGTCTTCCAGCTGGACGGCTTCCAGGGCGCTGGGGTCATAGCCCTCTGCAGGGAACACAAGGTTAGCCCCAAGGCTGCACAAGGGGAAGAGATACAGACGGGAGCCTGGCTTTAGGTTCATGAGCGGCACATACACCAAGGAGGGTTCCAGGATTCTGTCTCTCCTCAACCCCCCACCGTGGTGATTCACTCTTTCTAGCCCTCCCTCTGCAGCTACCTCTCCAAAGGATGGGGTCTCCTGTGGGTCACTGCTGGGGAACTCAAAAGCTCCATGAGGACCCGATGGGAGACCATCATCCTCTTGGCCTAGATGACCACAGGAGCTTCCTGGCCGGTTGTCCTTCCCCACCTTCCAGCTCCTTCTAGGCTGCAGAGCATTCGGACGGATCTCGGCAGCACACGGATGTGATCATGCCACTTGACTGCCTAAACGTTTCTAATACTTCCCACTGCCATCCTGACACCCAAGCCCCGAGTACTCTGGCCCTGCCTTTCTCTCCTGGGCTGCATCTCATGCAGCCCGTCCTCACGCCAGCACTCCAGCTCCCAGCTTTTTGGAATGGGCCATAGCCCCAGGCCTGCATGTGCTGACCCTTCTGTCTGCAGTACTGAGCCCTCCCTGTCACCCTACTTCCCCTAGCTAAGCCCACTCCATCTGTTAGCTCTCGGCTGCATCACTTCCTCAGAAGCCTTCCCTGAGCCTGATCCCTCTCTGTAAAGATGTTGTCATCGGGGACAGCTGTTTCACTTCTCTTTTCCCCAAAAAGACTGCAAAAGCAACGTCTGAGTCTGTTTCCCTCTACGTGCTCCACACCAAGCGCACTGCCTGGCATGCAGTAGTCACTCAAGAAGCTACTCGTTGGGGCCAGTGCTGTGGCATAGTGGGTAAGGCTGCTGCCTGCAGTGCTGAAATCCCAATTGGCCATCTGTTCAAGACCTGGCTGCTCCACTTCTGATCCAGCTCTCTGCTAAGGCCTCCTGGGACAGCAGTAAAAGATGGTCCAAGTCCTTGGGCCCCTGCACCCACGTGGGAGACCTGGAGGAAGCTCCTGGCTCCTGGCTTTGGATCAGTGAAGCTCCAGCCGTTGCAGCCATTTGGGAAGTAAACCAGCAGATGGAAGACCTCTCTCTGTCTGCCTCTGCCTCTCTGTAACTCTGCCTTTCCAATGAATGAATGAATGAATGAATGAATAAATCTTTAAAGAAGTTACACATAGAAGGAATAAAGTCCCTTAGGAGCTTCATTCTTGAATATTAGGAAGGTCTCAGGTGATGTCTTTCTTTCCTGTTTGAAGCTCTAAGAACCTTGTGTCTGTAAGGAACCACATCCCACACTACTGAGGTTCAAGGCTGGCAGAAAACAGCCGCTCCCGTGATGTGCACCAGGAAAGGGAGGCTGCTAACCCAGGTGAGCATGTATGTACCTTGGAGAACACAGGCCCTGCATCTACAGCCCAACCTCCTGTGTGGTACTCCAGCCCTCAACCTCTGTCACTTCTGCCCCGCCTCCTTCCCTGCTGGCCATGGTAACTGTGACCCACCTTTGGGTGTACGGTGAATGTAGGCCATGCTGCCATCTTCCAGTTGTACAGGCTGTCCATCCTCAAAGGAGAGAGATTCTGTAATGAGAACATTGCCCGCCTTTCTCTGGATCTCAGGGCCTGCGGGGGGCCCAGGTCTCTCTCAGGGCAGGGTGTCGGGATGGCCTCACCTTTCTGTACTGTCACTTGGTGAATGTATGCTGTGGTCCCATCCTCAAGCTGGATCACTTGCCCTTCAAGCAGCTTCTCTCCTGTGGAGGTAAGAGGGAGAGAAAGGGCCCAGGCCCAGAGGAGGACTAAGAGATGCCTGCCTGTCTGTGGCAGAGGCCTCTGTCTCAGGGCTCCAGCCTGCAGGTCTAAGCCTGGTAACATTCTCTGCGTTCCCTCACCCCCTGCCTCCCCAGAGCTGAGCCTCAAGGCCCTGAGGGCGAAGACATTCTGCCATGTAGGAACCCTACATCTCCCAACGGAACTCTCCCATTACTTACTCCTAAGAGGAGCAACTTCATTTATTAGTGCTATCAGCAAAGTGGAGACTTCCAACCTCACAGGAAGCTGCTGAGTTGAACAAGGGATGCCCTGACACCTGCGAGGGACTCAATGGGTCAAAATTAAGTGAAGCTCAAGCTAACAAAATCAAAACACACCCCCCCATCCTTCCCTGTGGCAGCACACCAACACCAGAGCCTCCAAAAAGGCAGAGTCGAGCACTGTGGCTAAGAGCAATGGGCTCTGGAGGCAGCCCACAGCTTCCTTCAATTCCAACTCTACCTCTTATTGACTGTGATCTTGGATACCTCGCTTAACCTCTCTGTGCCTCAGTTTCCTTCTCCTAAAATGGGGATTAGGGGTTGTCATTGTGGTGCAGTGGGTTAAGCCACTGCTTGCAATGCCAGCATCCTATATGAGCATTAGTTCAACTCCCAACCTGATCCAGCTCTCTGTTAATATGCCTGGGACGGCAGTGGAAGATGGCCCATGTACCTGGGCCCCCACACCCACATGGGAGAGTTCCTGGCTCCTGGCTTTGGCCTGGCCCAGCCCTGGCTATTGCAGCCATTTGGGGAATGAACCAGTAGATGGAAGATATCTCTTTCTGTCTCTCCCCTTTCTCTGTCATTGCGCTTTTTAAATAAATAAATCTTTAAAAAATAATAAAAATGAAGATTAAAAATTGTCTTTTCCTCATAGAGTTGCAGTGAGAGTTAAATGAGTTAAAGAATATAAAACATTGGGAACAGTGCCAGGCACAAGGTCAACCCTAAATAAACTTTGGTTTTTATTATAAGTCCAATCTGTACTTTAAGGAAATGGAAAGTAAAGCTATGTGAGTGAGACTATTCTGCTATTGTATGTCCACCTAGGCCTTGTTCCACTGCTACTGCTAAGTAATGCTTCCTCTAGTGACCTCTGATATATTCACTGCAATCTTCTAATAAAGAATTGACTCATCTAAGGCGACACAACAAGCAGCAAAAAATCAGCAAGACTCCAGATTTCCTAAGATTCTCCTTTTATCTTACTGGAAAGTACTTCTAAAATGTGTACAAACTAGATTTACACATACCGGCTGCACAGCTGCAGTGAGTCTGAAAGAGGGAGAAAGAAAGAAGGGAGAAAGAGAAGAAGGAAAGGGAGGCCGAGAGTAATGACCAGTGACTTGTTCGTCCTTTTCTTTGGAAGGTTCAGTTTAGGAACGTGAGCCAGCGTGATCTGGGAAAAGGACCAAGCAGACACTCTGGTCCAGCTCTCTACTTCGCCTCCTCTTCAGAGAACTCCCCAAGCTTGCCCCCAGATGGATTCTTCTTGTGGTCAGTAACCAAAAAAAAAGCCCTACAACCCAGCCAGAGGCAGCGTGGAGCAAGGGTAAGAAGTAGGAAAGGCAGCTGAGATGAGGGACGAGGACCTGCTCCCTGCCCTCCTACCAAGAGAGCAGCAGCCTACCCTCACTTTCGCACTTTGTCCACCCTGGCGGGGGTGCCAACACTTGGGACTCTGAACTTCCCAGTGGAGCTACTGCTGGCTCCGTAGGCGTTGCTTTAAGGCAGGAACAAAATATTGCAAAGAGTTGTTAGAGAAAAAATTTCAACCTACAATTTGCTCTAACAATTGGAGACTATAATGGATGAGAGCCCTGAACCCCATCATAGTGGGGTGACCCCATGTCCCACTGGCCTGGAGCAGTCCCAGTGCAGTCATTAACAGTACACTCTTCCACTCTCAACAGCACCAAGTTTGAATGATGTTTTATGCTCAACCTAATTATAAATAAACCCCACAAGATTTAGGGCTTCTTGCTGGCTAAGCTGGGTGCACACAGAGCTGCCTGCTGATAGACAAGTACCTCCATCAAAAGCATCAGAGGGGCCAGCATAGCAGCGTGTTGGGTAAA
Source organism: Oryctolagus cuniculus (assembly GCF_964237555.1). Lineage (NCBI taxonomy): Eukaryota > Metazoa > Chordata > Mammalia > Lagomorpha > Leporidae > Oryctolagus > Oryctolagus cuniculus. Next base: position 134,158,447 of record NC_091436.1, read on the forward strand.
GCAGCTGCCTGCAACACCGGCATCCCAATTATGTACTGGTTTGTTTCCTGGCTGCTCAGCTTCCAATCCAGCTCCCTGCTAATATGCCTGGGAAAGCAGCAGAGGATGGCCAGCATACTTGTTCCCCTGTACCTACGTGACAGACCTGGATGAGGCTCCAGGGTCCTGGCTGGCCCTGCCCTGGCCCTGCCCTGGCCGTTGCAGCCATTTGGGGAGTGAACCAGTGAATGGGAGTCTCTCTCTCTCTCTCTCTCTCTCTCTCTCTCTCTGTAACTCTGCCTTTCAAAAAATAAAAATAAAAAAGCATCAGAGGGATTCAGTGGTCTGTCAGTTCACCACTGGAAAAACTGCTATGTGCAGGTATGTGCGTGCATACAAGCACACATGTGACACTATGGAGGAAGCAGAGAACAGAGCTAGCAGGAGTGATGAGACAAAGATACAAACGGAGAGGCCGGGCAACAAAGAGACCCGGACATAAGAAGGAAAGACAGAAGAGAGTGGCTTTCTCTGGCCAGAGATGATCATTTGTTTTTTATTCATTCATCCAACCATGAATTCTTCATGAAAAACTGAGGCCTGGGAACGAAGCAGGCCCACGGAGTAAACACAGTCCCAACAAGGGCTCTGAAATTCTTCCAGTCCACAAGACCCTCGGTGGCGGGCTGGCGTCACACAGAGGGTTTCAGCCTTCACAAGTATTCTAGAGACGTGCCGTTCTCAAGAGCACGAAGCCAGCGAGAACATGACACAGCAGACAGAGTGACTCCCCAGTCCCACGGGAAAGAACTTACTGATGAGATCCGGACAGCTCTTTAGTCGTCATCAGGAAACAGACAATTTAAAATGAAATCAATAAACAATTTCTCTGTAAACTTAGCAGTAGAGATTTGTTTCGGCAATGTGCCGACATGAAGGAGGGGAATGTTGCAAAGACAGTGTGTTCATGAGGATGCTGCTGCTCAGGAATCCCCCCCCCAAAAAAGGTCAAATCGGGGCCAGCGCAGTGGCGCAGTAGGTTAATCTTCCACCTGCGGTGCCGGCATCCCATATGGGTGCCAGATTGAGTCCCGGCTGCTCCTCTTCCAATCCAGCTCTCTGCTGTGGCCTGGAAAAGCAGCAGAAGATGGCTCACGTGCTTGGGCCCCTGCACCCATATGGGAGACCGGGAGGAAGCACCTGGCTTCTGGCTTCAGACAGTCGCATCTCTGGCCGTTGCGGCCATTTGGGGAGTGAACCAACGGAAGGAAGACCTTTCTCTCTGTTTCTCCCTCTCACTGTCTGTAACTCTACCTCTCAAAAAAATAAATAATCCTTTTTATATATATAAAAAAAAGGTCAAATAAAGAGCAGGAAGTGGGGAACATGTTCAGCCTAGTAGTTAAGCCACAGATAGGAAGCCCACGTCCTATGTCGGAGCGTCTGGGTTAGAAACTTGGCTCTGGCTCTGATTCCAGCTTGCTGCTAATGAAGACTTGGAGAGGCATGAGAGATGGCTCAAATAATCGGACTGCTGCCACCTACGTGGGAAGCCTGGATGGAGTTCCTGGTTCCTGGCTTCGAGGCCGAGTCTACTCTTAGCTACTCTGGGAAAGAACCAGCAGATGGGATTGTGCATTCTCTCTTTCTATATAATTCTGTCTTTCTATCTCTCAAATACATACTTTTTTTAAATTAAAGAGTAGGAATGAGCAGTGTTTGCCTAGTGTTGTCCAAAGCCACGATGGCACGTAGCGTGCCTGAGATGGCGCAGGAAAGCAGGGGTGCCCCTGCCTCAGGCCTTGCCCTCAGCAGCACTCTCTCGACTCCACACTACCTTGATCGGAAGTTCTTAAGTGTGGGGAGCACTGCCAGATGAAATACAATGCGCCTAGGTAAATCTGAATGTCAGATAAATGACAGACTTCTTAGTGCAGACAGAGCATCCTCATATGTGAAAATCTGAAATGCAAAGTTCCAAAAATCCAAAATATACTTACACCCAAAAGTTTCAGCTTTTGGAGCATTCTGGATATCAGATTTTGGTATCGGGAATGCTCAACTGGTAAAGTCTGCACAAATATCTCAAACTCCAAAAAAACTATAAAATCTGAAAATCCTCCCGTCCCAAGCATATGGGAAAAAGGGATATTCAATCTGTACTCAGTAACACTGCTTTAGTATTTTTTAGTATTTAATCTCATTTTAAATGTTTATTATTTTATTTATTTGAAAGAGAGACGGAGAGTTTCATACATGTCTACCTCATGCAATATTTGGAACATACCTCTACCACAAAAGTATCTGTTGCTATCTGCAATCCAAGTAACAGGTGTCCTGTATTTCATTCCTGGCAAGCCCCAGTGTCAGAAACTAAGGTGTGAGATACATGCATGGGTGTTCCCTGTGAACCCGGAAGAGCCTCCTTGTGCACAGCAGATGTTTAGTAAATAGTCTGAGTGCTTCAACTTCTTGACCTAAAGGGATGGCCTGCTTCTAGAAAGCTCTGAGAACCTGGACAGGGAATATTTGAAAAACAGGAAGTCACCGCAGCACTGCGCTCCTCCATTCCAGAAATGTTTATGAATTCCTCACTACATGAGAGCAACTCGGCCCCTGGGAGGTCTTGGCTCCTCCCGACAGGCCAGTCTGACTTTCTAGCTTGTCTTTTCTTTTATTTTTTTTTTATTTTATTTTTTTTATTTTTTGACAGGCAGAGTGGACAGTGAGAGAGAGAGACAGAGAGAAAGGTCTTCCTTTTGCCGTTGGTTCACCCTCCAATGGCCGCCACGGCCGGCGCGCTGCGGCCGGCGCACCGCGCTGATCCGATGGCAGGAGCCAGGAGCCAGGTGCTTTTCCTGGTCTCCCATGGGGTGCAGGGCCCAAGCACCTGGGCCATCCTCCACTGCACTCCCTGGCCACAGCAGAGAGCTGGCCTGGAAGAGGGGCAACCGGGACAGAATCCGGCGCCCCAACCGGGACTAGAACCCGGTGTGCTGGCGCCGCTAGGCGGAGGATTAGCCTAGTGAGCCGCGGCGCCGGCCTCTAGCTTGTCTTTTCATCCAGCACCACCTGAACGTCTCAGGCAGAGCAAGAGGTGGTGGTGGGCAGGGGGATGGCGAGACTCTTAGAAGGGACATCCCTTCCCAGAGGCTGCGGACAAGGCAGGATTCTGAGGTCTCTGGAAAGACTCACCTTTGACAGCTTGCTGGATGTAGGCTGTCGTCCCATCACTGAGGGTCACCGTCTGCAGCCCCAAGCTCTCCATGGCAAACTGCTGCTCGTGCACTCACACATGAAGTTGGCTTCTGGCCAGCACCGAGAGCCACAGCTGAGGTCAGAGACTTCCTTCTGGGTCACAAATCTGAGAAAATGACAGGGTCACGTTATGAGTTATGCAGCTTCCTCTTGCTTCGAGGACACACAGGGACAGAGTTAATGAGGCCATCCAAGAAGAAAAAGGAGACAAATTCTTCAAAGTAGAGAACTATGTTGGTTTTATGGAAAGAGTTCAAAATATGCACACCTAAGAGTTCTAAAGGTTGAGCACAGACGGGAAGCATGCCAATCAAACTGGCTGTAAAGGAAGAGCTGACTGATCAAAACCCACTCTGAAACTGGCTCCCCTTCCAGGGGACCCCTGTGATGGGCAGGCAGCCAACCCTGCTGTTGCAGACTCTCTGTGCCCACCCCCACACCTCTCTGTGCTCAGACCCTGGTGACAATCCTCAGGGCACACCCCACAGGTATCACAGATGGAAAGAGTTCCCAATAGGACTCCTAGTGTCCCCCATGGCCCAGGCCCGCTCTGCTTTCCAGTTCCCCATCCCAGGGAAGGCACCTCCTTCCACTTGGAATTGGTGGGGCCATCCTTGAGTGCTCCTCTTCCCTCAGAAGCCCAGGTACTCATTTCAGGCAAGTATCACCTCTTGAATATTCTAAGAGCCTCCTCACTTAGGTCCTCAGATAAACTCTCGCCCATTTCCAACTCATTTTCACATGGTAACCTTAAGGAAATAAAGCACAAATCTAAACACACCACTTTCCTGATCACAGCCCTCCAACAGCTTCCTCCTGCCCTTGCAATCTCCTCACAGGCCCTGCTGTGAATTCCGGAAGCCCTGGGTACCATCTCTTTCTAGGACTCACGGCCCTAGGCTCACCTGCTTCAGTACTTAGCACTATCGGTTGAACCTTTACTGCCTAACAGACTCAGCTCTAGTCTGCTTTCTGGCTCACAGCGGTTTCTCCAGCAACTGGTACTGTGGGCTCTCTGCAGAGCCTCTTAGCATGACTCACGGGAGCTCTGGCCCTTACAGCTGGCAGGATTCCTCTGCATCACGGTGGTGTGGAGCCACCTCGCTGTAGGCCCCCACCTGTGAAGCCTGCAGGAGGCCCACAGCCTCCGCTCTGGGTTTGGACTTGGAACCTGACCCATTTGAACGTCATGACCTACCAGCTGACATCCTGCTGCCCACTGCGTTTTCACATCAGAGCACCCAGAGAGGATATTTGTACATCACAGTGTGGATTCTGCTGCTTGAAGCCAGCAGTAAATCAGTTGGGGTCTGGCAGTCCCAAGGGCTGAGCAGATCAACGTCTCAGCATAATTACAACCCATCTTCAACAAGCTGGTTGGTATTCTCCACCAGAGGCGTGGCATCTCAACTAGAATTATTCATTCATTCTATCCATAAACATTTACTGAATGGACTAAGCTCCAAGGGGCAATATTACTACTAGTAAACACTACCATAGACTTAACCATGTGCTAGGCATAGTACGGATACTAACTCATTACTTCTCACAGCAACCTTCTACTTGCACACTATTATTTTCCCTATTTCACAGTTGAAGGAATTGAGTCCGAAGATATAAAGTAACTTGCTCAAGGTTGCACAATTAGTAAGTGGGAGAAGAGATCTGAACCCAGGCCAGAGGATCTAACATGTTTTTTATTATGCTGCCAAATACACAGGTTCTTGGAGCTGGTTGTTTATGAACCAAGAAGCCACCTAAAGATAAATTTGTGGTATATGAGCCTACGTACTTTTCTAAAGCGAGAGGAGCCCAAGGCTACCATCAGGGTCTGACAAGGACTAAAGGAAAGAACCACTGGTCAAGATGGAAATTCTGATTTTTGATCCATTTTTTCAGACCTATTAGGGTTCTAGTACGGACCATAACCTTGCCCAGAGCCCTGAAAACCCCTACATGGTCCTTATTTCATGAAAGCTCTGGTCCTGCCCTCTATGGGTCTGTCCAATGACACTCAACTTTCATTTTTTTAAAAAAGATGTATTTATAGGGGCCAGTGCTGTGGTGTAGCGGGTGCTAGCACCCCATATGGGCACCGGTTCACATCCCGGCTGCTCCACTTCCGATCCAGCTCTCTGCTATGGCCTGGGAAAGCAGTGGAAGATGGTGCAAGTGCTTGGGCCCCTATACTGCATGGGAGACCCAGAGGAAGCTCCTGGCTCTTGATCCAAGAGCTTTGGATCAGCGCAGCTCTGACCATTGCAGCCAACTAGGGAGTGAACCAGCAGATGGAAGACCTCTCTCCTCTCCTTCTCTCTCTGTGTAACTCTGCCTTTCAAATAAATAAATAAATCTTTACAAAAAATAAAAATTTATTTGAAAGGCAGAGTTACAGAGGGGGGTGGGGGGGAGAGAGATCTTCCATTGCTGGTTCACTCCTCAAATGGCCACAAAGGCCAGGGCTGGGCCAGACCAAAGCCAGGAGCCAGGAGCTTCATCCATGTCTCCCACGTGGGTGGCAGGAGCCCAAGCATCTATGTCTCCCATCTTCTGCTGTTTTCCCAGGCATATTAGCAGGGAGCTGGATTGGAAATGGAGCAGCCAGAACATGAACTGGTGCCCAGATGGGACATCAGTGTTGCAGGCAGCAGCTTAACTGGCTGCACCCCAAACTAGCCCCAACTTTCAATCTTCTAATCAGGAAGAGAGATTCTTTTAGTAACTTTAGCGTTAATAGCATTACATCAGAAATAAGAACACATATGAGAGACTCACGTGTCGAAACAAAAAGCACACTGTGGGTTGAAGAGGCATTGCAAACTGGCCTCAAACCTTTATGGTTGGGCCCCGTGGCTCCTGAAGCGATGCCTGGGACTCTGAGGAAGATTAGTGGCGTGATTAAGAGCATAGGCTCTGGAGTGGGCATCTGGCACAGCAACACTTGGGCTGCAGTCTCAGCTCTGCTTCTGATTCCATCTTCCTAACCTGCACCCTGAGAGGCTCAAGTGCCTGGATCCCTGTCATCCACGTGGGAGACCTGGACTGAGCTCCAGGCTTCTGGTTTCAGCCTGGTCCAGCCGCAACTGTTGCAGGCATTTGGGGGTGAACCAGCAGGTGGAAGATCTCTCTGTCTCTCTTTCAAATAAATAGAGAAAAATTAAATAAATAAAGGGCACACAGGCTCTGGAGTCAGCCAGCTTGGGTTCCAGTGCAGGCTCTCCCTCCTAGAAGTGCCGTAGATTTGGGCAAGAAAATGAACCTTTCTGAGCCTCGGGTGCCACTTCTAATAAGATGGGGGAAAATAGCAGCACCTGTGTCATGGGTTGCTGTAAGGATTAAATGAAGTCACAGGTCAGCATGTAGCACAGTGCTGTCACACAGGAAGTACTTCAGAAATCCTGGCTCTGGGGAGGAGGGGAGCCAAGGGGAACCTAAAGGGAACGTTTTTGAAGTAATGTGTATTTCTATTACGTAGCCAGGAGTGGCAACAGCCTCAGACTAGAAGTCTGCAGCACTGGCTTCTAATCTTGATTCTATCTCCTATGTCTGCTTCTCTCCCTGTAAAATGAAGCACTGGCCTAGATGGCCTTAGGAGCTTTTCTACTGTTCATTATACTGATCACAGACATACCCCTCAATATGTGCCAGCTACTGCTTAAAGCATTTTACCTATAGTAACTTAAAAAAAGAAAAAAATTATTTTTATTTGAAAGGCAGCATGACACAGCAAGGGAGAAACCAAGAGAGATCTTTCACCTGGTGGTTCATCCCTCAAATACCTGTAAGAATCAGGGCAGGGTCAGGCTGAAGTCAGGAGCCCAGAACTCTGTCCAAGTCTCCTACATGAATGGAGGAACTCAAGTACTTGAGCCACTATCTGCTGCTTTCCTGGGCACACTAGTAGGAAGCTGCATCAGAAGCACAGCAGCCGGCAGGCACTCTGATGGCAGCAGCTTAACCTACTATGTTATAATGCTTGCCCCTATGTTAACTCTTAGAATCTTAAAAATATCCCTATGAAGAAACAGGCACATTCTGCCCATCTTACAGGTGAGCTGACTGATGATCAGCAGAATAATAATTTGCCCGAGGCCCCCACACCTCCAAGGGCTGACTCCAGGATTCAAGGCCAGGCTGGCTGGTCGAGTCTGCACCTCTACTGCTTCCTTCAGCTAATCTACCGTGACTGGCACACTGTCAGCACGGAGAACACTTGAATATGGGTTGTTTAACTTCCATCTCAGCCACTGAAACTTAAACCGAATCCTTCTTGGCCTGCCTGCAATGGTAAGAGGGAATAGCTGTAGCCACACTTACCAAAATAACCCTTCCTGGACTCAAAGAAAACAAATCTCTACGCCTTTGCAAGTTCTCCTGTCCAGGCTAAATAATCTCAACTCACCCACTTTTCCTCTCAAAGCCTCATAATACTAACCTTTAAAATAGCACACTGTTGCTCTCTAACCTTCCCCAAGCGCCAGAGCTGGACTGCAGGGGGTGAGGAGGGTGCTGCCCTGCTGCCAAGCCTGCACCAATGCCCGGACTGCCAATTTTTCCCCCCTTCCTTTGAGTCTGGGGTGGGGAACACCTGCCCCTTGGGCTGTATAAGGCCCGTGAAGTCATTTGGTTTGGTTCTGCCCAGGCAGCCGCAGGATGGACCTGAGATACAATAAATCTGTAGCAGACTAATTTTTAACTTGATAATTTTGTACGGCCTGCGGATGTTAGAACTATCCAAACGGCCCTTGGCAAAAAAAAGCTTCCCCATTCCTGCTTTAAATGATGGTTTCTCCTGCATTGGCACCAAACTAACAAGAGTGACATGGGCAGAGCTGAGTTACTGCTTCAGGATGGCTGTATTGGAAGAGTTCCTGCCTGCACTTGCGTTTCATAACTCTGGTGGCCCTCGGAGGAAGGGCATGCAAGTGGCTGGGAGTGGGGGTATGGCTGCTTTTCTACCCTCAGAGGGCATATGTTTACCAACTCTGTAATGACCTGAGGTGAATACAGGGAGAGACAGACTGGGCAAAGAGGAGATCGGTAACAAAAAGGCCAGGACCTGGGGCCAGCACTGTGACATAGCGGGTAAAGCTGCTGTCTGCAGTCCTGGCATCCCATATGGGCACTGGTTCGAGTCCTGGCTGCTCCACTTCCAATCCAGCTCTCTGCTATGGCCTGGGAAAGTAGTGGAAGATGGCCCAAGTCCTTGGGCCCCTTTACCCATGTGGGAGACCCAGAAGAAGCTCCTGGCTCCTGGCTTCGGATTGGCCCAGCTCTGGCTGTTGCAGCCATTTAGGGAGTGAACCAGTGGATGGAAGATCTCTCTCTCTCTCCCCCTCTGCTTCTCTGTGACTCTGACTTTCAAATAAATAATCTTAAAAATAAAATTTAAAAAAAAAAGGCCAGGACTCAAAAGGGAGCACTCTTGACCTTCCCAGAACCAGCAGCAAGTCTACTGACTGCAAATGTGAATGAACTTGGCTCTGTAATATATCAGTGTTTCTTAATGTAAAACATACATTAGAATTATTGGGGAGAAATAACATTTAGAAAAACGTCTTAGGTGTTCCGCACCTTTGATTCACTCTATGAAACAACATGCACTTAGATTGCTTAGACTGCCTTCTCAACGCAGAAAAATGAGGGATGTGAAAGGAGGAAACCGAAGAGCAGCTACAGTATTTGTTTTTCTCCATTTTGTCACGGTTGAGATCTAATCTGATCCACACCCAGGCTAGGCTGTGCTGACCATGGGCACCTGTTTGCTATTGCTTCTGCCAACCAGAACTGCCTGAACACTGGAACAAGGCCTTCTGTACCCAGAGGGCAGCCGTATTTAGCAATCAAGAAAAGGAAAAAACGAAACATTTGCGTGGAAAGGGAAGAATGTTCAATTTTTGACTTAAAAAAAAACACAATGACTTAATTTTCATTCAGAAAATTCCTCACTTTCAAACATGGAAAACTTCTCATAGATGACAAAGAAACATTAGGTTGCGAGGGGTGAAGGCTGATGGAAACCAGTGGCCAAGCAATTAGACCCAGATTTGGAAAAGCTGCAGTAAAATGATTCAATATTTGTTATTACACAAAAAGACTTCAATGCACACCAAAAACCCCTGACGAGAAAAAAGGAGAAATCAATAACAGAAACTTACATTAATATGATACAAATTTAAAACATCAGCTGAGTATCTCTTTCTAAAAGACAGATTGATTTTAAAACTCAATCACTTTTAGGTATGGTTCCTATTTGACTACTGCAATTTTTAATAGATTTGAATTAGTCACAGAAAGGGAGTAATTAAGTAAAGTAGATTATTTCCAATTCCAAAATGCTATGAAAATACAGACCCCAAGGGCCAGCGCTGTGATGTAGTGGGTAAAGCCACCGCCTGCAATGCCAGCATCCTGTATGGGCACCAGTTCGAATCCCCACTGCTCCACTTCCGATCCAGCTCTCTGCTATGGCCTGAGAATGCAGAAGATGGCCCAAGTCCTTGGGCCCCTGCACCCACGTGGGAGACCCGGAAGAAGTTCCTGGCTCCTGGCTTCAGATCAGCCATTTGGGGAGTGAAACAGTGGATGGAAGACACCCACCCACCACCCCTCCCCGTGTAACTCTTTCAAATAAATAAATAAATTTTTTAAAAAAGAAAACACAGACCCTATTATTACAAACTGTTATGCATTTAAAATAACTCGAAAGCTTCCCTCTGTGTGTCACTCTGCATTTCAAATGAATAAATCAATCTGGGGGCAGGCATTGTGCCTGCTGCTTGGGACGCTGGCATCCCATAGTGGAGGTGCAGGTTTGAATCCCAGCTACTCTGTGGATGCAGTTTCCTGCTAACGTATCACGGGAGGCAGTGGATGATGGCTTAAGTGCCTGCACCCCTGCCACCCCCATGAGAGACCCAGATGGAGCTTCAGGCTCCTGACTTTGGCCTGGCCCAGTCCTGGCTATTGCAGGCATTTGGGAAGTCAACCAGTTAGTGGATGGAAGATATCTTTTCTCTCTGTTGCTCTCCTTTTCAAGTAGAGGAACATAAACAAATAAGTAGTTTTTTAAAAGTTCACAGAAAAAATATTTCACCTAATTTTCGACCAAACATTTAAGTGAATTTTAACACCTTAGCTTGTAGACACCTTAACGTGACAGCCACGGCTCGGTTTTAAGCCTGCCTTTAGTAATGAAAAGAGAAATCCAAAGTAAAGACATTTTGAAAGTATTATCCTAAGGATAAAGTTTACATCAAGAAGCAAGCTGGAATTCAATTTCAGGTCACTGGTCTGAGAAGGGCTATTTGGAAATGAAACATTCCAGGGACCAGCACTGTGGTGCAGCGGGTAAAGCCGCCACCTGCAGTGCCAGCATCCCATATGGGTGCTGGTTCGAGTCCTGGCTGCTGCACTTCTGATTCAGCTCTGCCATATCCTGGGAAAGCAGAAGAAGATGGCCCAAGTCCTTTGGCCCCTGCACCTGCCTGGGAGACCTGGAAAAGCTCCAGGCTCCTGCCTTAGGATTGGCACAGCTCTGGCCGTTGTGGTCATTTGGCAAGTGAAGCAGTGGATGGAAGACCTCTCTCTCTCTCTGCCTCTCTGTAACTCTTTCAAATAAATCAATCTTTAAGAAAAAAAAAAAAAAAGAAAATGAAACATTCCATCAAGGACCAAGTCATCATATTTTCCTGTTATTTAAAAATCACCTTGGAACAAAAAGGTTAAATTTCTGTTTCACCATCAGTTCATTAAAATGGAACAGCATGCAGATCCCCACTAGGAAGTGAAAGTAGTTTGGACTTCTGAAACAGAAGAAAATCAAGTGAAAGAGTTTGTTAAAAAAAAATCAGGGGCCAGCATCATGGCATAGCAGGTAAAGCTGCAGCCTGCGATGCTGGTGCCCATGCGGCTTTTACCTGCTATGCCACAGAGCCGGCCCCCTCTCCCTTTTCTTATAATCACAAAAGATGTAGTTACACCTTTGATTTATACATATATATATAAAATATATATATATTGAAAGGCAGAGTTATAAATAGAGAAGTCCTCCCTCTGACAGTTCATTTCTCAAATGGCTGCAATGGTGAAGGCTGGGCCATGTGGAAGCCAGGAGCTTCACGTGGGTACAGGAGCCCAAGTAGCTGCGCCATCCTCCACATTTTTTTTTTTTTTTTTTTTGACAGGCAGAGTGGACAGTGAGAGAGAGAGAGAGACAGAGAGATAGGTCTTCCTTTTGCCGTTGGTTCACCCTCCAATGGCTGCTGCAGTCGGCACACCGCACTGATCCGAAGCCAGGAGCCAGGTGCTTCTCCTGGTCTCCCATGGGGTGCAGGGCCCAAGGACTTGGGCCATCCTCCACTGCACTCCCTGGCCATAGCAGAGAGCTGGCCTGGAAGAGGGGCAACCGGGACAGAATCCGGCACCCCGACCAGGACTAGAACCTGGTGTGCCGGCGCCGCAAGGCAGAGGATTAGCCTATTGAGCCGTGGCACCGGCCTACCTCCATTGTCTTCCTAGGGGCATTAGCAGGAAGCTGGACTGGAAGTGGAGCAGCTGGGACTTGAACTGGTGGCCATATGCAATGCCAGTGTTGCAGGCAGAGCCTTAAGCTGCTACATCACAAAGCTGGCCCCTGATATTTTTAACTTTTTCAAACATAAGGGAAGGAATTTAGCCTACTGGGTTTTTTTTTTTTTTTTTTTTTTTTTTTTAGATTTATTTAAAAGGCAGAGTGAGAGAGTGTGAGAGAGAATCTTCCATCTACTAATTCACTCCTCAAATGGCTACAACAGCGAGGGCTGGGCCTGGGTGAAACCAGGAGAGTAACCTGGAACTCCATCTGGGTCTCCCATGTGGGTGCAGGGGCCTAAGCAAGTGGACCATTTTCTGCTGCCTTCCCAGGTACATTAGCAGGGACCTGGATGGGAACCAGAGCAGCCAGGACTTGAACCTGTGCTCTGATATGGGGTGTCAGTGACACCAACAGTGTTTTTGTTGTTGTTTTTGTTTTTTAAGATTTATTTATTTATCTGGAAGTCAGAGTAGAGATCTTCCATCTGTTAACTCATTCCCCAGATGGCCGCAATGGCTGTAATGAATGAACAGTTACACAGTGAGATAGAGGCAAGCCATGTTGTATTTGGGCTTCTCAGAGATGAACAATTCACTGGAGGACAAGATCTGGGGCAGTGTTAAACCAGAGGCACTAGAAAAGAGACCTGACTTAGAGGTGGTGACAGTCTAATGTGCCTTTAGCCTTTGAATGACCCCTCCAGCATCACAGATCTTTCTGATTTGGAACTATAAGCAGGAGGCCTGAGAAGGCCAAGTACTTCTACCAGGGAAACTGACAACTGCATAGGACTTGAGACCCACAGACTTCTACACCTTGAGTGACAGCTGCCAGGGCCAGAAGCACTTTCATTTGCCAATGGCTTTAGGAAACAGCACCTGAAGCAGATTAAGGCCATTACTTAAGGATAATGGATTCAGCTGCACTTGAACTTCTATCGCTTCCCTCTAACCCTGGGACAAAGGTTTTGTATTCCATTAAGTGGTAGATGCAGATTACACAACCACTTTAAACTAATTTTGTGGATGACCTAACAATTAGGATGAGTTATACCTTGTATTCTTGTTTACCTGATATTTTCCTCACAATACAGTAATTCCCTTCATCCTCAGTTTGCTATCTGTGGTCCAAAAACATTAAATGGAAAATTTCAGAAATAAATGTCAAAAATTCTAAACTGCACACTGTCCTGAGTAGCAGGATGGAGTTTTCATTTCATTCTGCTCTGTCTGACACGGGAGGTGAATTACTCTCGTCTAGTGTCTCCAAGCTATATTTGCTATTTGCCTGCTTGTTACTGAGTAGCCCTTGAGGTTATCAGATTGAATCTCCTTGCGTTCAAGCAACCCATTTATTTTACTTAATAATGGCTTCAGAGCACTATAGCTGGCAATTCAGATGCACCAAAAAAAAAAAAAAAAAAAAAGCAAAAAGTTGTAAAGTGTTTCCTTTAAATGAAAAGTGGAAGTTCTTAATTAAAAAAACTGCATGCTGAGATTGCTAAAATCTACAGCAAGAATAAATCTCAACCCATGAAATTGGGAAGGAAAAAGAAAGGTGTGACAGATTTGCTGTTGCACCCCAAACTGCAAACGTTCTGGCCAGAGTGTGCTAAGTGCTTAGCTAAGATGAAAACAGCATTACATCTGTGAATGCACGAATAGGAAAACACACTGTATATTTAGGGTTTGGTATTTTTGGAGGTTTCAGGCATCCACAGGGGGTACTGGAACGTACCCTCACAGACAAGGGGGTGGCTACTGTATAAACATCAACATCTAAACGGCACAAGGATAACCACAGCCATAAAACAGCCTCTACACAGTTAAAGGATTATGCTGCCACTGCGTGTGTTTTGTTTAGCACTTGAACCTTTCTGGGGAAAACAACATTTTGTGTTTTCCTGATTATAATTAAGTTCCTGGGGAACAAGCTTTTTGGCTTAATTAGCATCTAACCAAAAAAAAAAAAAAAGTGCCTCCTGAAGAGCTGGCCTCCCTCATGGGCCTGGTTGGAGTTCCGGCTGCTCCGCTTCCGATACAGCTCCCTGCTAATGTGCCCAGGAAAGCAGTGGAAGATGGCCCAAGTCTTGGGGTCCCTGCAACCACGTGGGAGACCCAGAAGAAGCTCCAGGCTCCAGGCTTCAGATCAGCCCAACTCCAGCCGTTGGGGCCAATCAGTGGGTGGAAGACCCCTCTCTGTGTCTCTGCCTGTGCCTCACCGTAACTGCCTTTCAAATAAAAAAAGTGTCTTTAACTACCAAATGATTAATACTATTAGGTCTACAGAGCCGAGCTCTTTAGCTAAAATTAAAACAAACAAACAAACAAAAAGATTTATTTATTTGAAAGGCAGAGTTAGAGAGGGAGATATAGAGACCTTCCATCCACTGGTTCACTCCCCAAATGGCTGCAACGTCCAGGACTGGGCCAGGCTGAAGCCAGGAGCTTCACTGGTGTCTCCCCCAGGGGTGGCAGGGGCCCAAATATTTGGGCCCTCTTTGGCTGCTTTCTCAGGCGCACTAGCAGGGAGCTGGATGGGAAATGACGCACATGGGCATAAACTGGCACCCTTATGGGATGCCGGCATCATGGGCTGCTTAACCTGCTACGCTACAATGCCAGCCACTTTAGCTTAAATGTGAATCCTGATTCATTTCCACTTTAGGTGAACTGGATCTCACTGAAAACTCCTGAGACGAGATTTGAAACCCCTTATTTACTATAGAACTACGAGCTCCTTAGACGAAGCTCCTAGCAATGGGGTCAATGTGGAGGCATTGACCACCCCACGCTTTCCCAGTTGTACCACACCTCTCCCAGCTCTTCCCCAACTAGGCTGACCATTTTCCCCACCTGTGATACATCTTTCCTTGCCTGACAGGCCTGTTCACTGCTTCCTCCCACTCAGGTCGAGAACAAACCCTTCCTGGCTAATGTCACACTGAATCGTCAGGCTCCAGCTGCACGGAGCAAAGAAGCAACTCCAGGGCTCTTCCCTAGAGCTTCTTGAGGGCATGGATTCACGTTCTCCATCATCATATGCGTGTGTGTGCGGCACAGCCCAGCACATGGCCGGCACTTGCTGGGTGGTTAGTGAAGGAGTCATCACTAACACTCCATGGAGAGCTCAGCAGTTTCCAAACTGCCCTCAGATAGATATCTTAGCTACTCTTAAGTCCCTAATTCAACAAGCCTCACAACGGGAGGGGCTGAGAAGACAGCTCATTCTGCAGGTGATGAGACTGAGGTCAGGTCCTACGGAAGAGTGTGCGGGGATCAGACAGCTACCCAGTGGCAAAGCAGAGCCTGCACCTGAACTGCCAGTGTCTTTCTAGTTCCCAAGGGAGCAGACGTCTCCTGACGTCCAACAGGCTTGCATGCCCAACTGCTTATCAACATCACAGCCTTTAAATCCAAATAACATCTCAAACTGGACATGTTCAGAAGTAAATTCTCCCTTCTTCAGAACCTGCTCCCTCTCCCCCATTTCAGTAAGTGGGATTCCACCCTTTTATACGCTTAGGCCAAAAATGTGGGAGCCATTTTCAACTTTTTATTCTAGATTTCCAACATAGAAGGAGAACGAATAGCTTAATGAACCTCACAAACCCATTAGTCAACTTCCACAATTACCAGTCTTGCCAATTTGATTTTCTTTGTTTTCTCATCTTCTTTGCAACCTCCATTGAAGATTTCACCTAGCTGTTTTCTTCAGAACAGGTCTAAATAAGACAGACCTTGACCTTGTAACCACTTGGTTCTAGCAAGCGTGCTAACCAAACTCTCTAGTCTTAACAAAAATACAGTTAAAAAGGCACTTAAAACCCTTCTCCCACCAGAACAAGGACTAAGAAAGAAGTATCTAAATTCCGGACTAAAATCAAGGTACTCGCCCATTATCATACTTAGAAGGCTTTAGGGAGAGGGCCTGTTGTGGCGACAAAATGAACACAGGTGTGAACTGTTTTTACCTGACGCAGAATTTCTGCATTACTTGGATCCAGTAAGTATTTATTTACTGATTGCCACATGAGGGACATAATTAAAATGACAAAATATAAAGAAAACCCAGCTGCTGCTCTCAAAAAGTCACAGGGATGTGTGGGAGGGGGCAGTGGCGGGAGGGAGGAGAAAAGTACACAAATAACTAAAATCCTGGAAAAGACGGACCAAACCCAAGGTAAAACTTCCTTTTTAAAGCCACCCACAGAATTTGTAGACCTTAGGCTATGGCCCTTCCATAACTTTAGTTTCATCTTCTGCTGTATTTATTGCTGTATCACCAATAAGTCAGTACTACCTGGGAATCTGGTGACCCACAGGAAAGACTTCTGGGTGTAGATTTTTAATGTCACATTTTCTATTCACCATCCAGTCTTCCCACAGGAGGGGACTGGAAAGCCCTCCCAGGGTTGGGAAAACAATGGAGCTAATTCAATGCCCATGACACTTCAAAGTGCTCCACCCTGAAGGCATGTACAGCAAACAGCTTCAGAAACAGGATAGGATAGTGGGAGTGGATCCAGGAGACACAGCCAGATCTCCTTTAAAGGGCTTCCAGGGGTTCTCTTCTGCTACCTAAAGGACGGAGATCTTGGTGATCTATTCTTATCTCACAAGTGCCCAGGTGTAGTTCTTTGGACAAACCAAAGAGGCCAGTGAGATTTGGTAGACAGGGTGTGTGTGAATGAAGGAGGGTTGAAGGCAGCAAGGCAGCTGACACGCCCATGGCCTTAGATATCCAGGAGAGTGGAGTTAAGAGGGGCTGAGTTGGCATGGGAGGGAGATTCACATGATGATCAATCTCTTATCAAGACTGAGGAGGGAGCAAAGATTAGGGGGGCAGAAGAGGAAGGCAGGAAGGAGAAGGTTTGACTGTTTTAACTGCAGTTTAAGAAAGTGATCACTGGTGGATAGAGGGAAGATGCCATGAGATGGGGAACCTGGGAGGTCAGACCACACAGGGTACCAGGCAGGAGTGTGCCGAAGGACCTTAGGACAGGAGGGTGTACAGTTGTGAAGAATGTGCTCACGTTGGGGAGGAGGGGGCTCACTCACCAAGGCAAGGCACAGCAGGAGGTCACTAGATGAAGGGGTCACTAAATGAAGGTTTCAGGTGACAAGACGTAAGGATGGCAGAGGGGACAGAACACTGAGAATGGAACCAGGAATGGATCATATGAGGAAAGACTACAGGTTTTAGTTTATGGACACATGGATTCCTGGGCATAAGGGACTTAACAGAACAAGAGGATCAGTGGGCGTGTCAGTGAGGCAGGAGACACAGTAGGGTGAGTGGGCTCATGGGGTGAGGACTGGCTGTCTAGGCAAAAGGTGAAGAGAGGTATTAAGGCTGGTTGGGCTCAGGACATCCTACCCCAAAATATGGCACTTTGAGAAAATGACAACAGCAGGAGAGTCACTTCATCTTCACCTTGTCCCCTGAAGCAAGGCATGACACCTGGGAAAGAGCTCTTTCTCCTAAAGCAGGCCATACCGGTACGAGAGGTGTCCTCCTATACCCAAAGGAAAAAGGGCTGCCTTATGTCTGAAGATATAGGGGTCACAGAGAAGCTGAACAGGCCTTGGTGGGCTGTCCCCAGTTTATGACCCCAAGACCATATCCTTTTGCCCTATTAGAGTTCTCCACAATCATCTACTCTTCAAACCTAGCATAAGCACACAGGTTTAACAGTTTCCTTGGCTCTCGGGCCACATAAAATATTAGATAAATCTGTCTGCTTTTCTCTTGTTGATCTGTTTTGTTGTAGGGGCCTCAGTCATAAACCTAGGGTATTTTCACTCTCCTTCTAGGAGGAGTCTGGGGGGGGTCAAAGGTCATGAACAAAAGGATGAGAAAGTCACCAAACCCTGGGGCAAAGGGTTGAAACTTGAAGGTCTTGGAATGAGTTGATGTTGGCTTTAAGAATCACTAGAAATAAGGCAGAGGTTGATGTTATCTGGTAGACTCAAGGACAAGAGAGGCAATGGAATAAGTGGGTGTTTTGAGGCTGTGGGTTCAAATTTCAGCTCTGATGTGCCGCTATGTTGAGTTCCAGGTTCATTTACTTAAAAGCAAATCCTGCCCCCGAAAAAAACAAAAGAAAGTGGTAAATATAGTATTAACTACCTATCGGGCTTGTTGAGAGGTAAACCAAAGCTTGGAACACAGAAGGTGCTCAGTAAGTTAACCATTATGAAGGCCTTCTCAGGGTGAAGAAGCAGAGAAGAGAGGGAGCCATAGCAAAGGTAAGAATAGGATGGGGATTCCAAGAGGTTAGTAGTGCAGTAAGAGAATGTAAGACACTATGTACTGAATTCCTAGTACCCAGAACAGAGTAAGAACCTCAGGAGCTTCCCAATAATATAAGCTGTTGTTACAGCTCCACTTAGAGGCTCTCCACGTGCTGCCAGGCTTGTTTTAACTTAGGCACTATCATTATCCTCACAGAGGTGGGAACTCAGAGTTCAACAGGCCAAACGCTATGGCAAAGTCCCGCAGCTGGAGGGCCACAGTCGGACTGGAACACAGATTTCTTATCACATCCATGCTCCAAGCTGAACCGCTCCGCTATACCCCTTGCAAACATGTTAACGGACAGGGCCTGATTCAGGGAAATGGGCATGGGCTATTAAGAGTGTAGGAGGTCATGGGAGGAAGGGAGGAAGATTCACGAAGTGGACTCTGGGGTTAAGTTTGCTAGAGGAAGCTTCTAAGGTAGAGTACAAAAATGATCTGAAACATTATCTTGATGGAGAACTGGAGAATTTCATAGCTGTAAAGAAGCTCTGGAGATCACCTAAACCAAGCTCATCACAATACTGACGAGACATTGAGGCCCAGGGTGTGTAAAGGCCTTTTCCACATTCCCAAAGCACAAGAGTGGCAGAGCTGGGACTTGAACCTGGGACTACACACTCAATACGAAGTCTCTGATGCCTCCCACGACTGCTACTTCATATTCCTCCACATCCTCGTCGGCACCAGAAGGGCACTGCGGGGTTTTCCACTCAGGTGCTGACTGACACTGCAGAGCGGAGGGTGCAGAGGCCAGTGAGAATGACTTCAGGACCGGTGGAGACCCAGAGATGAGGACCACGGGGTTACAGGGCAAAGGCACTGAGGGTTACCCCGAAGATCAGTGAGTGGGAAACTCTCGAATACGGCCTAGGAGCTGCCAGAGAGTTCCAGGGGCGTCATCAAGTTTCTGGCGAACACAGGGTAGAGCTTGCGGCAAGGTTTGGGGGTCACTGAGGAGGAATGTGGGGATCCTGTGGTCGTGTGAATCACTGGCTTAGAGCTGAGGGTCACTGGGTTGGTGGGTCCGAGAAGTACTGAGCAAACCCCTGGGCTGGCAGCCTACGAGTGAGAGTTAAGGTCCTGGGGTCAGTGGGTGGGTGTGGGGGTCACAGGAGGTGGAGGCTGGCCCAGCCACGGGGTGGGGTTTGGGAGTCATGGGGGAGGAGTGGCAAGGTAGAATGGAGGGGCAGGGACCCTAGGTGGGGGAGGGGCCAGGCCACCGTCCAGCGGCCCAGCTAAGGCTGGAGGAGGGTGGGCAAGACGGGCTCGGGATCTTCCCAGGGCCCTGCGCCCGCCCGGCCTCCCGCCTCGGGCACGGTGGACCCACTCTTCCCGCAGCCACCAACCTGACAGCCCCCGAGGGCGACTCCGCCGACAGACCGCCATGCACCGGGCCCCGCCACCAGCGCCGGCCCCGCAACCCGCCTGCGCCATAGCCCGCCCGCCCGCGCGCAGCTTGCCTCGCGCGGTATCCAGGTTCCAGGGCCGCCGCACTTTTCCTCTCCTCTCGGCGCGCCTCTACCGGGCCCCGGAACCCGTCTAGAAAATACAGGGCACGCTCCACCCCGCCCCCCCCACCTCGCCGCGGCGGCCGTCCACTTATCCTGGTTCCGGGGCCCCTGGAGCCCCGGCGGCCGGGCTCTGAACCGGGCCCCTCGGAGCCCGCCCCGCCCCCGGCCGGGGTGACGCACGGCCCGCGAGGCCGGGCGCCGGGGGAGGGCGTGATGACGTCACCACGCCGGGTCAGGGCCTGGGCGCGGCTCGGAGCCCGGTCGTCGCTATAGCAATCCGGAGCCGCTACCTCAGGGAGTCCGGCGGTCCCGGGCGCAGGAGCGCTCCCGCTGCACGTCAGCGCTTCAGGAGCGGGGCGGCAGGAGGACCGGTTGCGAGGGAAGCGGTTCCCGCGGGTTTCCGCGGGTTCCCGCGTTCGCGCTGGGGCTGCCGGCGCTCCGCGGGGCTCCGAGCTCCCCGGCTTCCTCCTGGCTGCCCGTGGGCGCCCGCAGCGCCAACTGCGGCGCTCCGCCGTGCTCGGTGCCTTCTGATCTGCGAGCCAACCTCTTGAAGGAAGCAATTGCAGGTATTCCGAGCTCCTTGTTGAAAAGGACGACGTGGAGGAGCGGCGAGGGCCTCCTCGCCTCCGTGGGGAGCGCGCCCCGACGGCGGTCCTCTGGGGTTCTCTCCCGTTCCGGTGTCAGCCCGCTCCGGCCTGCGATGCAGTTACTGCCCAGTGAGGGCTTGCGGGGCGGGGGTGAACAGTCCAGGCCCTCTCCCGGGGTGGCCTCCTCCCAGGAGGGAGGGGCTGCGACTGGTGACTTTCTAAGAAAGCCGAGAGAAAGTTAAAACGGAATGCTCTTTTAGTTAAAAAAAATTTTTTTTAATAAATAAAAAAGGAGAGGAGTTGGATAAGGAACGGTAAAGACGGCCTCTTGGCGGAACGGGGTGCCTGGAGGAGTGAGGTGAGAAACCTTTCTCTCTGTGTCCTTTCACTCGGATTCTTCTTTCGCATTCTCCACTCTCCCTCTCTGCAATTTGACTTAGCAAATCTCATTTTTTAAAAGATTTATTTGTTTATTTGAAAGTCAGAGTTACACAGAGAGAGGAAAGAGAGAGAGAGAGAGGTCCTCCATCTGCTGGTTCACTCCCCAATTGGCCACAACGGCCAGAGCTGCACCGATCCAAAGCCAGGAGCCAGGAGCTTCTTGCGGGTCTCTCACGCTGGTGCAGGGGCCCAAGGACTTGGGCCATCTTGTACTGCTTTCCCAGGCCATAGCAGAGAGCGGGATCGGAAGTGGAGCAGCCGGGTCTTGAACCGGTGCCCATATGGGATGCCGGCGCTTCAGGCCAGGGCTTTAACCTGCTGCACCACAGCGCTGGCCACAACAAATCTCATTTTTTTAAAAGGAGGTAAACTGCAAACGTGTGGTAAGTACTGGATTGAGGCCTGTGCTAGCTGATGGTGACTTTGGGGACACAGGCGGTCTTTTCCTCCCACCCGTCTGAAGAGTTTGAACAGGAAGCCCTGCCTTTCCCTCTTAGACATCCCCTCTTCCCAGCAGTTCCAGGGCGAGGACTGGGAGCAGAGTTGTCAGGCTCGCGGTGTAGATGGGCAGTGATACTTGGTGGCCCATTCTCGTGGTTGATTATCCTTTATATATCTCTTGGTGAAAAATAAATAGCCAGGCCACAGTGGTGCTCTGGCTCTCCTGTTCTTTTTCTAGAGGTTTGACAAGTTATTTTCAGGTACAGAGAGAATAAATAGCTTGTCTTTTTTTTTTTTTTTTTGACAGGAAGTTAGAGACAGAGAGAAAGGTTTTCCTTTTCCGTTGGTTCACCCCCCAAATGGCTGTTATGGCCGGCATGCTGCGCCAATCCAAAGCAAGGAGCCAGGTGCCTCCTCCTGGTCTCCCATGCAGGTGCAGGGCCCAAGCACTTGGGCCATCCTCCACTGCCTTCCCGGGCCACAGCAGAGAGCTGGACTGGAAGAGGAGCAACTGGGACAGAATCCAGTGCCCCGACTGGGACTAGAACCCGGGGTGCCGGCACCGCAGGCGGAGGATTAGCCTAGCGAGCCGCAGCGCCATCCAAGTAGCTTGTCTTAAAGCAGGAGATAGTCACACACACCATGGCATTCTGGTTCACAGCAGGCTGTGTACACGACAGTGGGCCCAGGGGCTGTGCTGCCTAGGGAGCTGCGTTAGTGTAAATACACGTGCTGATGTTTGCACAATCACAGAATCACTTAAGATGCGTTTCTCAAAATGCGTCCCTGTTGTCAAGGGAAATGTGACTGTGTATTAGGGAACAGAACCATGGATGTACTTGAGTTGGTCCCCTCCAATACATCTTTTTCCAGAGTAAAAAAAGTATGTTCTGACATTCCCTGCAAATCCTAATCTGTTGGCTTATGATTTTTTTATGTTACACATTCAGTAAAAGTTCTGGAAAACTGTTGTCTATCTAAAGTAATTCTTTTTTAAAAAATTTACTTATTTGAGAGAGTTTCTATCTACCGGTTCACTCCTTTTTCTTTCTTTTTTAAAAGATTTACTTATTTATTTGAAAGAATCACAGAGAAAGGTAGAGACAGAAAGAGGTCTTCTGTCTGCTGGTTCACTCCCCAGTGGCTGGAGCTGAGCTGATCTGGAGCCAGGAGTTTCTTCTGGGTCTCCCACGTGGGTGCAGCGATCCAAAGAGGTGCTGGTGTTGCAGGCTGGGGCTTTAACCCGCTGTACCACAGCGCTGGCCCCTCTTTTTTTTTTTTTAATTATTTATTTATGGGGGCCAGTGTTGTGGCACAGCAGGTTAAGCCTCCCTCTGTGACACTGGTATCCCATATCAGCGCTGGTTCAAGACCTGGCTGCTCCACTTCTGATCCAGCTCCCTGCTAATGCACCTGGGAAAGCAGCAGGTTCATCCCTTAAGTACCCACAATGGCAAGACTGGAGCCAAGAGCCAAGAACATAATCCAAGTTTCCCATGTGGGTGGCAGGAACTCAGTTGGGCCATCACTGCTGGAAACAGGAGCTGGAGCCAGGAATGGAACCCAGATATTCCAGTGTGGAACATAGACATCTTAGCTGCTGGGCTAAAGTAATTATCTTTAACATAGACATCTTAGCTGCTGCCCCTAAAGTAATTATTCTAATGGTGGATAATTTTAGGTCCTCAGGCGAGCTGGTAAGGAAGACTTTTTTGAAGTGGCATACGGAAGATCATTTCTAGGAGCTTTTTTCTGTCTACACATAACACATTTCTATGTAGGTTAGTGCTCTTCAGACATTTTTAAAAAATGGATGCCATAAAATAGTTTTAAAAGCTTTGCATCCCTTGTTCATTTTTAAGGTGATACCTAAATTTTCTTTTTTTTTTTTTAAGATTTATTTATTTATTTGAAAGAGTTACACAGAGAGAGGAGAGAGAGAGAGAGAGAGAGAGGTCTTCTATCCGCTGATTCACTCCCCAATTGGCTGCAATGGCCGGAGCTGCACCAATCTGAAGCCAGGAGCTTCTTCTGGGTCTCCCATGCGGGTGCAGGGGCCCAAGGACTTGGGCCATTTTCTACTGCTTTCCCAGGCCATAGCAGAGAGCTGGATTGGAAGTGGAACAGCTGGGTCTTGAACCGGCGCCCATATGGGATGCCAGTGCTCCAGGCCAGGGTGTTAACCCACTGTACCACAGCACCAGCCTGATACCTAGATTTTCTATCACCAATTTATGTACATATAGAGGATATAATTTCTGACTAATTGTAAGTTTTGGCATTTTAAATTAAAACCGTTCATTCTTAATTGCATCCAGTAGACTCCACCTGTCCTAAAAATTTGATGCCCACCATCATCCATTAAAAGATATATGGGCTGGTGCCGCAGCTCAATAGGCTAATCCTCCGCCTGTGGCGCCAGCACCCCAGGTTCTAGTCCTGGTTGGGGTGCCAGATTCTGTCCCAGTTGCCCCTCTTCCCGTCCAGCTCTCTGCTGTGGCCCGGGAAGGCAGTGGAGGATGGCCCAAGTGCTTGGGCCCTGCACCCGCATGGGAGACCAGGAGAAAGCACCTGGCTCATGGCTTCAGATCAGCGTGGTGCGCCGGCCACAGTGTACCGGCTGCAGCAGCCATTGGTTGGAGGGTGAACCAACGGTAAAGGAAGACCTTTCTCTCTCTCTCTGTCCACTCTGCCTGTCAAAAATAAATAAATAAATAAATAAATAAATAAATAAATAAAAGATATATGAACAAGTTCTTTAATGGAAATTTTGTATGGTTCCCTTTCTTTTCTAACTCCTTAATCCATTCACTAGTATTTTGTTTAGCTTGCTAAACAAAATAAATATATTACACATTTTTTTAGCTTGTGAAACCTAAAAAGCACAGTTTTATTGAAAAATGCATCTCTTGATGAGAAATACAGTGTTTCTTGTCAATTAGTTTGGGTATTCATGCATGAATTTACCTAAGTGTAGAGGATAAGGTACCAATCTCAATTCTGTACTTGCTTTTTATTTTTAAGGCCTATGCATTGAAAAATATTGTTCACATAATTAGGAAAGGAAGAGATTTGTTAGGATGATATTCCTTGCTATGGCTTGAACCTGATTTTGCTCCCAGAGTCATGTAGGAATTTAATCCTTACTCTTAGGTTAATGATACTGAAAGGGTGGAAATGTCATCCACTATGGTGCTTAGAAGTGAACCTTTTAGAAAGTGATTGGATTAAATTGGGTCATTAGGGTAGGATCCCCATGACTGAATCCTGGTTGCTTTATAAACGGAGAGACCACAGACACAGATATCGGTAGACATGCACATTCCCTGTGTCTTGTCATGTAATGCTTTGAGCCATATTATGTGTGCCTACTTGCATCAAACTCTGATCTTTGACTTTTGGGAACAATTAAATCATAATTATATCTAGAATTCAAAAAGAACTCCAGTAATTTTTGTTAGGTACTAAACTTTTGGGTTGAGCAGCTAACAAATAACTTAATGTGTAGGATGAAAACGTGGCTCACTTGGTTAATCCTCCGCCTGCGGTGCTCTCCTAGGCCATAGCAGAGAGCTGGAAGTGGAGCAGCTGGACCTCGAAGCAGCACCCATATGGGATGGTAGCACTGCAGGTGGCGGCTTTACCTGCTATGCCACCGCACCGGCTCCCCAGTAATTCTTGATACTGCTTTTAAAGATAGAAACAAGCCTTTTAAAATCCTTAAATCATTAGGAATAAGATGGATTGCCAAAAAATTTAGGTGAAACCAACAGATCCTGTGTCTCCTCAAGGGTTTTTCTGGCTCTAAGTTAAGCTACTGAGATAAAGGAAGAGACACCAGGCTGAGAAGTTTCATTTCGTATTTTAATAATAATAATAAAAAAGACAATACAAAACCCAAACATTTCTTTTTACAAGTTCAGATACATACTTTTCCCCAAGTGCAAAATACTCTATGAACTGCATCATTTGATGTTTATTGTTGATTGTGTAGGAGGTGTTTACTATATTGGCAGCAGTGGAAGGCTGATATAAATACAATATTTTTAATTTTCTTCTGCTTTAAAAAAAAAAGCCTCCCACATGATGATGATGATTCTCTGAAACTTCGGTTGAACTCACACAGAAGAATAAAGTTTTCAGTTTGTCCAAACTGCTACAATCTGTGTTGTTTAGATAAGCTTATAACAACTGGGGCTTCTATTCCCTCTAATCATATATTTTCTTAAAGAATTCCTAGTCCAAATAGTGGCCCAAGGACAGGGTATGCTACCTTTGAGACAGGTCACATTTAAAGATATACTTTTGTTGTTTGCTTCATTTTTCTTTTACGGTGCTTAAGAAAGAAGCCAGGCAAGGAAACATTTTCTGCTTATGGTCAGTTATACTTTGCTGCTGTTCTCCATTTAGAAGCTGTTGTATTGAGGTTAGGTAGCAAATATAAAAATTTGAATGCTCTTTAACATTTTGAGATGGGACCTCCTAATCCATTCCAGAATCACCTTGAATATGCAAATGGAGAACACTTCTCAGCACACAACGTTTCATTAGGGCCAAAGATGAGGCCTGTACTACTGAACTTACAGCCATAAATCTGGGTCTCCACCATCTCAAACTGACCAAACTCCAGGGATGTCAGAGCAGTCACAGCTCAAGGTCGAGCATTTGGGGATTTCTATGCTTGGGATGGGCAGCTTATGTCCAGGCTCGGATCAGTTTTCTCCTGACTGAGTTCTCTGAAGTCATAAGTCGGGAATGGGCCTAGCCTGATAATATGGGAAAAGGGGCGCGGAGAAGTAAAGAGGAGTTGCCGTGTTGCTGAGGAGCTAAGTGCCTTTCTGGTATGCAGTCATTTTGTGCTTCATGAGAACAGCTTCCCATTCCCCGATGCAGATCCGAGCAGGTTTTCTATTAAGATGAATAACTCATAATACATGGCCCTGCAAGCACCCCACCCTGCGAGAGGCCTCTGGGTTGGTTCATG
This sequence comes from Oryctolagus cuniculus, assembly GCF_964237555.1. Classification (NCBI taxonomy): domain Eukaryota; kingdom Metazoa; phylum Chordata; class Mammalia; order Lagomorpha; family Leporidae; genus Oryctolagus; species Oryctolagus cuniculus. Next base: position 134,184,526 of record NC_091436.1, read on the forward strand.
AATGTTTGCTATTTACACCATCTTCCTGTTTCCCTCCATTGGTAAAAAACCTCTTTTCTGTCTGACCTGTAAAGGCCTAGAGAGTCCCTGAGTGTCGACTCCTCATTCAGTCCACTTAACCCCTAGTTGGATGCCCCAGGCCCAGCCCCCTCCATAGGTTCAGCAGTAGCTTTGCCTGGGTTCTTAACCCCTAACTCGGAAAATCTAAATTAAACTTGGTGGACAATAGCAGGTCTTGACCTGCTCACCAAGAAGCCTAGTGGTCTACGCTTTCCAGACTGTGCAACTTGTTTGTGTCCCTTAAACCACGGAATAAACGGCTGGAGGAAGTATATGTATGTATATGTATGACATGACAGGAAAGGAAGGGAGCCATCAGACCCTGAAGGCATACATGGAGAGCAATTTTGTCTTTCTAAGAGACAAAGTGGCAGGGGAAAAGGAATCAGAAGGTAATTCTAGGATGGTCGAAGGCAACTAAAACAATCTTTATGGCACTTTCTATTTCCCCTGCTTGGAAAAGTCATTTTGCACCTTTACAGTGGCCCTCTGACCCAGGGAGACAAAGACAGCCAGACACTCCACCAAGAGCTGCAGTATTGGCTAACAGGTGTCAGGGGATCTAGCGGTGTCAGTGCTATTCACTGCTAAAGCAGTTTTGGCCCATGAGTGAAAGGTGGGCATCAGGCTCCTCTAGTTAAGTTTCCTAGGAGAACAATAGCTTGGGACAGTCACCTAGAAATGGACCTGAAGGGTCTGTTGGTAACCTCAGATTAGGACTATAGCTTTGGGGAAACTAGAAAGAGCAAATAGAAAATAATCTTACAGGCAGCTGGAATGAGGGCAGAGTGTGTCTAAGATCTGGGCCTCATCATGCACTCGATTCTTCTTTTGCAAAACAGTAGTCAAGAAAGCTAGGCTTGAAGTGAACTTTGAGAGGGAAGTGGCCAGGGTCAGGCAAATATCTGGTGCCCTTGCCAACTTTGTGTCGTATTCTTGGCTCCCAAGCCTTGTCTCTGGCCTCAGGATGGAGTCAGCCCATCCCCAGGTGGTTTGTCCTGGTCCTCTTCCATGTGCACACCAGCAGAAAATAGGATGAAGACAGGGAAGAGGTGCAGGTGTTCCCTATTTGGGGTAGAGAATCACTGACCCATTCCATTGGCCTCAGTAATCAGAAGGTCCGTGCTGAGTCCATGGAGAGGCATAGTGATGGCAGCATACGCTTAACAAACGCATGCACCTCTCCTAATGCTCCATCAGGTTGCCAGAATTCCCATCCTACACATCAGATACCTCTGAGTAACAGCCCTGGGGTTCCCCCGGCTGAGGGCCCTGGAGGTCTGGGTGGCCGCTACTGGAATAGAGACAGACAGATGCTCCAGCACTCAAGGTTCGTGAGATTCAAAATTGATATTCTTCCACTCCAAACATACAGTCTTCACTCCTGGGCAGCTATAAATAGGGTTGTTCTAATTGAAGAAAAAGAAACAAAAAACAAAACAAAACAATACCAGAAGACAAAAACTCCTCCCTCTAGACAACATAGACTCAAAATGATTGCACTTATTAGATGTGGACAGGGTGGGCAGGAGGCTTGTCGGGTGCACACGTACTCCTCTTGTTGCCCACAGCCTGAGGCCAGAGGTAGGTGGCTCCAGGCTGGCTGCAGAGCAGGGGTCCTCTTTGGTGGAGCCCTCAAGCCACCTGGGGCTACAAAGGGAAAGACAACTGTTGGGTGAAGCCCAGCTGGCTTCAGGTCAACAGCCACGCTTCTTTAGGGACATTCAGCAAGGGGAGAAGGGCTCCCCCAGGGAGCACTTGTGTGGGGCTGAGGGGATAGCTGGGCCAGGGAAGACAAGTAAGAAAAGGCATTAGTGTTTGAGGCTGGCTTCCAGTTGTTCTCTAGTCTCGTCCTTTAGATAATATGTTTTCTTTCTGTTTCGGTTTTTTTTAGTGATACTTGAGAACCTGGTATCTGTCCTGCAGAGCCATAGTCTCTCTCAGGGAGCCACCGTGGCACATTCAGCATGGTAATTCCTGTCGCTTTCCTCATTTGGCTTGTGTCCACTAGCCCAGCGACGTGGGCCACTTGTAAATCCTTATGGAGTGGACCTTGGGCAAAGACATGGAGGGAAGAAGGAAAGGACTGTATAGATAAGAAAGCCAGCCACGTAGGTGATCTAGGACACAAGCCATGTGCCCCAGAGGAGTGCTGGTGGCATTAAGCTTGGAAGCCGAAGGTTTCTTTGGCAGGACCCTGGGCTGCTAGAGTAACCCTAGGGAGCACAGTCAGGGGACAGTTGGGCTCCCAACTAGCAAGGCACAACCCTGTAATGGCAGAAGCCCCTCTTTGCCTTCCCCGTACTCAACTAGGCTCACTTCCTTCGAAGCTGCTGGGCCCAGGGATATGAGCTGTACTGTTCCTTCACCCCTACTGGGGGATAAAGCCAGCACTGAATAGCCTTTTCAGGGAGCACATAGGACAAACGAGAACAGTGAAGAAAGGAAACGAAGAGAAGGAGAGTGCCTGGTCTGTGTAGTGATATGTTTTTTTCTCCAAAGAGAGAGGGGAGGGTTCCTTGTCTGGGGGTGGGGGCTGTCAGCTCAGGGCTGAGGAGTCTGGGGGCTTCAAAACCTGGATCTCTGGATTTCGGGGCACTATTTGTAAGGCCTCAGGAAGCTGGAAACTTTGGAGCGGAGCAGCTTGATGAAAGATTTTGGCAGCATCTCCTTGTGTTTCTCTGTGTACTTGAAGTAGTTCTGGGGGTGGGCCAGCACCTCAAAGAAGGCCTTGATGAGCTTCTTGTCCTGCAGAGGATGGCAGGCAGCAATGTCAGCCTTGGCATCAGCAGTGGGACAGAGGCACACGGCTTTTACTCGGCAGCCCCTCTTGATGTCTAATGGACATCTCTCTCTGAGCACATCTGGAGTGAACCCTGCATTCTCATCCCCATCATCTGCTCCTCCAGAACTCCACAGCTGGCTCCATGGCAGCTCCACTCCTGTTGCTCAGTCCTCAACCCAAGGAGCCATCCTTGGCCCCTCTTGGAACTAGCGCACATCCTGCTGACTGACTATACCTTCAAAATATATCCAGGGTCTGACCACTTCTCACCGTCTGCACAGCTTCCACCTTGCTCCAGGCCACTATCATCTGTCCCTTCGGCCACCAGAGTAGCCTCCTAACTGTTCTCCCTGTGTCCTCTCATACACTGTGCGGGATTTTGTGGATTTTTAATTAGTGCATCTTTTTTCTATTTGAGACACTTCTCTGGTTTCTTTTCCACTCGGAGCGAAGTGATCCCTTGTCTGGCCCATTGGCTTAGTGTGATCTCTGTTCTTTCTCCCCTCTCCCCTGTCCCCTGACTTCCTCATGCTACTGAGCCACACTGGCCTCCTTGAGGTTCTGGAACACGTCAGATTCTCCCATGCAGTATACCTCCTCTGATCCTCCAATGGGCAACCCTTTTACCTCATTCAGGTCTCTTCTCTGAGGCCTTTCTGACTACCCTGTCTACAGTAGCACCATGAAGTGTGGGGAGCCTGCCACGTGCCAGTACTGTGCCTTAGAACTCAGACCTCCTGGCTCCCGGGCTGGTAGTCTTCATCCTGCATTGGTGGATTTCTAGAATGAGAGCTGGGGCTTCCAGCCCATCACCACACTTTAATCAGAACAGCTGTACTACCCTATGCATTAAAGTCCCATGGCACATTTGACTTGAAGTAAAGGCTCATTTAGATGCTTAAAAATATTTGAAAAGTATTGCTGAAATTATATTCTTTGATGTCTTCAAGTTCTAGGAAGTTGTTTTCATCATGGCTTTTGTTTTGATGATAATATAAAACTTGCTAATAGAGATAGGACTTTTTTGCAGTGGTTATTTATGAAGGACAATTCTGTGTTTAGGACTAGGAGTAGTAGAATTTGGATCCCTAGTCCCACAGTATCCAGTCCATTCTTTAATGTTAGAAATACTTCTTTTACCTAAAGAAGTCTACACACGAGTTGCTACATCTGATTCTCTGGGGGAGGGGCTGCTGGGGAGGGCAGAAGGGAAGGAAGGGATTTAGGCAAAAGCATCTGTCTGTACTTCGTGATCCCTGTATCTCTTAGTAGAAGAGGTAAGGGACATTTCTTCTCAGCTTCCCTGTCTTGTCCATGTTTTCCCAAAGGTATACTATAGTGTAGATGATGCTGCAGTCAGATAGATGGGTTGGGCTCAGAGCCCAGCCTTACCACTGGACAAAATATTTAACTCTTTGTGCCTCAGTATTCTCATCTGTAAAGTGGGAACAATGAAAGCATCTCCCTCACGGATCAAGTCTATGTATCAAATGAGAAGGTTCACAATAGCACTCTGCATGCTCCTGCCCGTCATTACATGTTGTTGTCAATATTCACTTGCCTTTAAAATTTCCTGGTGGTTTTCAGAGGCATAGAGCCGGCCATCTCGCACAATGTCTTCTACTAGCTGCTCGTAGTCCTCTGCAGAGACAACCCAGTGGGGATGGCAGAGGGGTGAGGGGCTGGTGCTGGGAGGGGGAGCTCCTCCTGCTTCCTGGGCTCCCTCCCAAGATGCATGAGCCTGCCCTTTCTCACCCGCCTCCCTGGCTCTGCTGCCCTTGCTCACCATCGTAGGTAACATAGGGGATCTGAAAGCCACGGGCGCTGTTGGCCTCGCTGGTCTTGAAGTTGATCCAGAGCTTCCTGGATCGGGCCGTGAAGGCGATGGGGCGTTCGTAGGTCTGGCAAGTCTCGTAAGTGGTAATGGAGGATGGGGAGGCTGGCAAAGCAAGCAGCAGGTCAGTGGAGCAGCAGGGGAGGCTACCCGCGCCCTCCTGGATCGAGTGAGGACTGTGGAACAGGGGCGGGGAAGGGATCCCTGAGCTAGGCTAGCCCCGGACAGACACACGCACACCCATCCACACACCACACATGCCCCCCCCTCCCCCACTTGCCCTGGGCTCCTGCCACAGCTCCTCTTTCTCCCACCACATGTGACATTCGACATTTAGATGAATGGAGTGGCAAAAAATGCTAGGATAGGAACGTGGCACGCCTAACATCGTTAGAGTGCTAGCTCTCTTAACTCTGCTGTCTACTGAACAGGAACCACTCACTGATCTTCTCCTTTGTCAGCTTCTCTCTTTCTGGGCCTGTCTCACAGGTCGCTGACTTCACCGTCCCAATTCTCCCCGTGCCTGTCTCTGTCCCTCCCAGCCAGTTTTGGACTTCCCTTCCCTGACCCAGCTCTGCAGCCACCCACAGTTCTTTCTCATGACGAGGACGTCCCCACACTCGTCCTCAGATGGCAGGAAGATCTCAGGTACCACGATAAGGATCTTGCGCTTGGGTGGGGGGTTGATGTTCCAGATGCACTCCACGCCGGCTGGGTAGTTGCCCGGGTAGTTTGGGGACTCGATATAGCCAGTGAACTCACCTAGCTCCCCACCACACTGGCGATCTGCAGCAAGCCGGGCAGGTGGAACAAGAGCGAGAAGGGAACTCAGTGGGGAGGCTGAAGGGTTCTGAGGTGGAGGTCAGACCCACGGGCAGCCTCCCTGGAGTTCGTCCCGCCCCCGGTCTGGGCGCTCCTTCCTTCTTACTCCCTACCAGCTCTTCTCACTTCCCCCTGCTGCCTCATTAGCTGTCCCCAGGGAGAGGGTGCTTTAGTACCCAGCCTAGCAACTGGCCTCAGTACTGCCTGGGCTGCGGAGAGGTGGAGGATGGAACTTCCCTGCTCACCCACCCTCTTCTCTGCTCTTCTTTCTTTCCTGCCCGTTGCCTGCCGCCACCCCTACCCCACTCCCCACCGCCGGCCTCTCTATCCCGCTTCCCACAGCCTAGCCTGCCACATACTCTTGCACTGGGCCACGCTGGTAGAGCCATCAAAGTCAGTGCTTGTATTTCCTGGACAGCGAGTGCAGAAGTTCTGACGGAAGTCCGGCTGATAGGAGCCCATGGCACAGCGGATACAGCGGTGGATGCTGGTGTTGTAGTAGTGCCCTGGGGAGCACTGGACTGCAGGCAAGGGGGAGAGGCAGGCGTCAGGGTGCGGCAGGGGCAGTTCTTCACAGAGAATCCGCAGGTGGAAGACTCCAAAGTTTCTTTCAGGGTCCCCACCTTTTCCCGTCATGTCAGAACTTCAAAGTCCAGGGAAAAACCAACCTCACAGACTGGTTGGCTACAGTGCCAGTCCTTTTCTTTCAGGCACTGAGCACTGTGCCAAACCTGTACAGAAACTCATGTGGGAATGGAGGGGGACTGTGTCTCTAGTTCACCAAAGCAGAGTTAACGGATCTGCAACGCAGACTGTTACTCTTGATTCTCAGGCCTGGGACTAGCAGAGGGCCAGGACAGGTCCTGGAAGAGGACGGCGTGGTCGGTCAGGCAGCTGGGCCTTTCTCGGTTTGGGGAGAATGGTGGGACAACCTGTCCAGGTCTGTTCTGGGAACCTGAGGAGGTCTTTTGGGGAGCACCTGGGATTGAAGAGTCCCCAGTGGCGCAGCCCCCTCACCTTTGGTGTCACAGTCCTGGAAGGAGATGGCCCCCTCATGCTTGGTGGTCAGGCCCCCACCACATGGGAAGCACAGGGTCCGTCCTGCTTCAGGTTGGTAGGTGCCACGTGGACATGGCTGGCAGGGTTTGAACCCATCTGTGGAGTGTTGGCCAGGTGGGCACTGACCTGGAATGAACCAAGGGTCCCACTCTGATGGGGATGGTCCTGAGTCACCCCCATGGGGTCACCCGGTTTCAGGGGACAGAGGCATACGGACAGAATGTTAACTAGGAGAGTGGCCTAGAGCCTGGGTCCGCCCTTTGGGAAATCCCACCCTTCCCCACTCTGTATTGTTTGTTCCCCTGGCACCTGCACACGTAGTGATGTTGGTGGCTCCAAGAGGCCCGTGGGCATCACTTCCAGGGCAAAGGTCGCAGGAGAGTTGCCCTTCTCTCTCCTGGAAGGTGCCCGCTGGGCATGGCACACACTGCTCCGTCTGGCCGTGGTAATACGTTCCCTGCGGGCAGCTGACTGAGGGAGAGTCGGCCGTGCTAGCCACCCACCCCCCTTTTTCCCACCACCCAGGCCAGGGACTCCCCTTCCCGCTCCCTCAGATTTGGGGAGAATCTCTGTCAGAGAACAAACAGAATCCTGCTTGGGAAGTGGTGGGGGTGAGGGTGGGGGTGGGGTTCAAAACTGCAAGAGAGTTGCAGGCCCTGCTTGGTACCTCTCTATAGAGTTCACCCTGGGAAGGGAGGGTGGTGGGTCAGAGGGTCTTGGCTGCCTCACAGTTTGAGAGATGCAGCTGAGGCCCTAAGGGGTCCTGCTCTGAGCCAGGCCCGAGCTGGGCCTTCCCCACTCCCCTGCCCCCATCAAGCTCCCTTACCACACTTGGCCCCAGAACGGTGCTGCCCAGGCCTACAGGCCTCCACCAACTCTGCTCGTTCCCCGGGTGCTGGGCCTGGCTTGTGGGCCAGCTCATAGTCAAGGCCTGCCAGGCGTAGCAGGAAGCGATCCTGGTTGATGGACTTTCTGAGCATCTTCAAGGACCCTTTCAGTCGACGTTCCATCCGCTGCCGGAGGCAGGGCAGCCCACAGCCCGCTGGTGGTGGATGGCAGTGTGAGTCAGGGAAGGAGAGAAAGCAGTGTGAGCAGAGGGCAGGGGGCGGGCAGGGCATGGTGAGAGGGACCAGCTGTTGGGAGAGGCGTCAGGCAGGATCTGCCCGAGGACAGGCTTTGTCCCTTCCTTTCGCTGCTGAGACTTGTGGTTTCCCCAGCTCTCTCGTCCCCTTCTGGCCCTCCTCCCAACAGTACCCCAGTCCCACCTGTGATTTCTTCGGCTCTGACCTCTGCCTCCAGTTCCAGGGTGAGCCGGGTGACCTCCTTGCCTGGAGGGGTCCGGGCTCTCCGGCCCTTGCCCTTCCGAGAGGAGTCACACTTGAGGTGGATGAAGGTAACCTGGCAGTCAGAGCAGGGGGCACCACCTGGAGGAGAGGCCTTGTCAACCCCGGGGGGCACCTCTGGGGACAGGGCAAGTGCCCACCCCAGCTCTCACTTCCCTCCCTAACCCAGACGAACCGTGCTGGATCCCTGACTGCACTCTCGGTGCCCTTTGAGTCTAAGATACTGAGGAGCTGGGAGAGGGGAATGTGGGACTCTCTCGGGCCCTCCGCCTACGCCTGCTTTGACCTTGCTGTCTCCAGAGTGCTGGGTGCTGGTGGGTTTTGGGAAGAGAGCTCCCGCAGCAGTGGAGTCAAGGGCCCGGGAGGGTTTGGTGGCCCACTGGCCCATCAGAGTGGGGTCCCCAGTCCAGACCTGGCCCTGGAATTCTGCCAGCCTCCTCCATTTTGCCTTTGTTGCGCAGGTGCAAACGGCATTTGGCGTCCTTGATCTTGAAGGAGGCCCGCTGTTTCACTGACAGCACTGCAGTCTCTAGAGGGATGGTAGAAGCTCAGCACAGGCTGGGGGTCCCGTGAGGGTGCGGGCTGCAGGGGAGGGTGCTGAGAAGCTGGGCAGTGAGTCAGAAGCTTGGCTGGGAGAGTGAGATCATGAAAGTCAAGGGGCTCAGAGGGAGCAAGGCAGCGGGGCAGGGGGATTACAGAGCAAACAAGGGATGGATGAAGAAGAGCACTAAGGGGCTAATTCAAGAGAATAGGGTGGTAACAAAACTTCTGGACTGGTGCTCACCATGGCATTGGTTAGAGTTTGTGCTGTTCCCATGTTGGCTGGCTCGGGCTGGAGCAGCCTTGGGGCTGGGAGTGCCGCAGCTCACTGTGAAGCCATTCTCAGACTCTGAGAGAGAGGGCCTGTTACCACCCTGACCTGCCCTCCCAACACCACCCCCGGAGGTGGAATCCAGGGGGAGCGGAGGAGCTGCCCAAATTGCCAGCCTTTCCTCCCTTCACCCGCCAAGCCCCCCAACACCCTCTTCCCATGTACCTGGCAAAAATCGGGCCCGGGAGGGGCAGGTCAGGGCACAGGTGTCCTTCTTGCCGGACCGGTTGCAACTGAGCATGGCTTTCGAGGCCCCAGGACTGCCCTGACACTTCACTGGCTCTAGGAAGGGAAGAGAGGCCTGAGGAGATGGCACATTCCTCTCCCCGATCTCCCTTACTTGGGTACTGTTGTACCCGTGGAGCCTGATGAGGGAATTATTTGCCAGAAACTTCCAGTGGCTAAATTTTCCAGCCCTTTCCATCTCATACTCTCCCTAGCGTGGCTTTTCAGCTTTTCAGGACCCCAACTACCCCCTGAGACTGCAGTGCCAGCTTCAGCCAGCAGAGGGCACTGCCCACCTGTGCAGTCCTTGCCGTTCCAGTGCAGCCGGCCGTGGCCTGCTGGGCAGGTACACTGGTAGCTGCCAGGAGTGTTGATGCAGCCAAAGCGGCAACCTCCTCGGTTGATGCTGCATTCATCCACATCTGGGGGAAGGAACAGAGACACAAATGGTGGGGGGCAGTGGGAGCCACGGTATGGGCAGTGAGTAAAGACCTTTGGTTAGTTCCAGGCACCCTAAATTATGCGAGATGAGTAAGTTCTAGAGATCTACTGGACAGCATTGTGCCTATAGTTAGCCATACCTTAGTGTACTCTGTAAAATTTGTTCAGAAGGAGCCAACAGCTTGATCTCCTTTTAAAAGCCTCCCACAACTACCTACCAGTGGGACTGTCATGTGAGAGCTGAGTATAGTGTTCTGGGGACAGTGAAGGGGATGAGAGAGAAATTCTGGAGGTAGGGTTCTGTTCCCTGTGTTCCTGTCACCCGCTGGTCTTCAGAGACTGTCTTCATCCCTTGCATTTCATTACAGTGGCTACAGACATGGCACGTGCACCCAGGGTGAGGTGAGAGGGGCCGGGAGTCGCAAGCTTGCTGGCTTACCCCCACAGTGAGTGACACCATACAGCAGGTAGCCACGATGGCAGAGACACTGGAAGCTTCCTGGTGTGTTGACACATACGTGGTCACAGGTGCGATCAAAGGAACACTCGTCTATATCTGGAAGAGCAAGGATTCCAGCCACTGAATCTATCTTGGGGCATTTGACCCTTGCGTGGGTAAGGGGCCCAGATGAGAGGCCCTGGCTCTCCCCCTTGAGCTGAAAGTGCCCCTAGTTGTAACCCAGCCCTTGGATCAGTGGTTGAGCGAGGTCCCCTCCATTTGGAGTCCTTGAAGTCAGTAACTGCGAGACGTGCTGCGTGCGGATCTGGGCTACTCTGTGTGGTCAGGCAGGTCGTACTCTGCCAAGGGTAGCAGCTGGGGGATGTGAGTTGCCAGGATGTGTGCTCCAGCGTGGAGCTGGCTCGCCAAGAGGAAGTGGTACCATTTGCTAATTCACAGCACGGCGCTCTCCAGAGCCTCTCCACAGTGTCTATTGAGTTTCTCAGACTCCAGACCTCTTTCCTCCTTAAAAGTTCCCACCCAAGCCCGCTCACCCTGGCAGTTTCTCTCGTTGATGAGAAGCTTATAGCCCTTCTTGCAGCTGCATTCAAAGCTGCCCACTGTGTTGCGGCAAATGTGGTCACAGCCTCCATTGTTCAGGCGGCACTCGTCTATGTCTGGGCAAGCAGGACAAAACAGAATGGAAGATAATATTGAAGGCTGGAAAGAAGCAAGGAGACGAAATCTCTGCCTCCCTCCCAGACACAGGGGAAAAAGGAGGGCCCGCCCCACTGCTCCTGTCTCACGCTCCTGTCAGTGTCTTCTGAGACGGAGTCCTCTTAGAAGGGGACAGATGGGCACCAGAGTAAGGCCCTCAGGGAACTGCCGGGACCAGGGAGCAGCTGGGCACCTGACCTACAGGCCAGTCCATGACCTGTGCTCTCCAGCTGAAGGTCATTCCTGAGACGTCTGGTAGGTAGGATCCTCCCTCTCCTGTCTCCCAGCCCTGTCACAAGGGCCCTGACAAGAGCCCTGAGGGGGCCAGGGAAAGGTGGGGAGTTCAAAGGGACTCGCTGGGAAGGGGCTGCCCTCCTGGGAGGAGCTGGGGAGGAGGCCAGGCGAGGGAGGACCTTCAGGAGAGCCAGTCAGGCTGGGCAGCTGGTGGGGGAGGGCTGGGGGGCCAGGCAGGGGGCCGGCTGGGAGAGGTCTGGAGAGACTCAGGCCCGAGGCAGCTTTCAGCACCAGTAAGGGAAAAGGGGGTGGGTGAGCAGCTTCCTTCCTGAGGTCAAGTTCCCTAAGCTGGTGGCAGACAGGACCCAGGCTACTCAGCCCGACTTGGGGGAAGGGGGCAGGGAGGGCAGCCTTCCACTTCACTCTCAGCATACCTGTCAACAGTCCTTCCCAGCAGGAAGCCTCTGGGCTCGCAGGGCTGACCTGCTGCCCCAGCCCTCCCCCGCTCCGCCCCCCTCCTCCCCTCGCAGCTGTCTGGCCAAGAGACACAAAGAACCAGCCCAGTCCTCCTCAGAGTCCCCACTCCTTATGACCGGGGGACACAGACCTGATGAATCATTATTTTCAGTATGGCTGCCCTCCCTTTTCTCCTCCTCCCTCTTCCCCACCCTCCCCCTGACCTGGATAATTAAAAGGCAGGGGAAATAGAATGGGCACTGTGGGAGATTATACCATAATAACAGCCAACACAAAGTGTTTACCGTTTGCCACGCTCTGTTCTAAGTGCTTCCTATACAGTGACTCATCTAATCCTTACCACACACCTGTGAGGCAAGCACTGTGGGGAAACTGAGGCATGGAAATGTTAAGCAACTGGCCCAGAATCACAGAGCTGGGATCTGAACCCAGCAGCCAGTGGGATGTGAACTCCAGCATCAGTGCTCCCGACCACCCTCTTAGTCTTCCTTTGGCCAGTACACCTTCCCAAGGGAGCCGGCACACCCCACCGCCACGCCCACCCCGAGCCTCCTGGGAGGTCTAGGGAATGTGGGTTAAGAAGGTTCTGAGCCACACCTGTGACCTCTTGCACAGCCAGGGCTCAGATGGCCTTTCAGACCCAGGGACACAAAGACCCACAGGGGAATGGGGATGGGTAGGGAAAAGAGGTAAAGATGGGGCAGGGGACACTAAGGAACGGGGTGGACTTTTGTGCCCCTTGAACTTAGATGGGAAAAGTATATAGGAGACAGCTCTTAGCCACACCCCGGGTTCTTCATAAAAGGGGTTGAGACATCCTATAACGGGTACCACCCAGCTCTGGTCCCAACCTCAGCCCCTTACCAGGGGCTCTGTGCTCCCGTCCTCTCAAGTCCTTACCTTTGCAGGTCTTCCGGTCTGGCTGCAGCATGAAGCCCACAGGGCAGCTGCAGTGCACACCGGTGGCTGCATCGTGGCACTTACTGTCGCAGCCCCCATTGTTGACAGCACAGGTCTCTGTTTAGGAGGGAGTTGGGGATGGGAACCAGGTTAGTAGCCTAGAGGAGTTCCCAGCTCGGGGCTGTGGAAACCACGGAGGCCTGAGGGAAGGCCTTGCTCCCTCCCTGTGCTTTAGGAGGAGTATTAAGCAGCGGCTGCCGGCTCCCAGCCCCCTTCCTCCCATCACTCCCAGCCCCCATCCCCTCACAAGTGCAGCCAAGCAGTCCACGTCCCTGCCCCCTGCTTGATTGAAACAAGGTGGACAGCAGTGAGGCAGGTACAAGCCAGAGCTGTCAGGCAGGAATGTGCTGAGGGGGTGGAGGGGGTGAGGGGGAGCAGGGAGGGATGGGAGCCGAGTGAGGGGGTTTCTGGCGGCCAGGGAACCAGAGGGACAGATAGGAATTGCCTCTTACCACTGAACATCTCATGGGGCAGGGATGTGGGACAGTCTTAGAGTGGGTGGGGTGGGAAGAGTGTGCCTGGTGCCTCCCACGCCCACTGAGGGACGCCATCTCTTTTCATGCCCCTTCTTCCCTGCCCAGCTATCCTGAGAAAGATCCCAGTCCCAGACGACTGTTCACCCTCAGAGGAGACAGCACACGCTGGGTCATCTTCCTCCAGTTCCTCCCAAGCCTCCCTCTAGTTGCTGGCTGTGTTGTTTTACTTTCCCAATGGCAATGGGGAGAGATGTAGGTTAGGGCAAGGGGCAAAAAGAGAAAAAGAATCCAGAGGGTGTGGAAAGGTGGGTGAAAGAGTGTGAGGACCTCAGAGTTTGACAAAACGAAAGTCCTTTTTTCAGCTAAGTCTTGCGTGGCTCCCTCTTGGCTGCTAAGCTTTTCAAGAGCTCGGAGGTGGGGGAGTGTGGCTGTACCACTCTCCTCACTGTTTTCTGAATTCAGAGCAGAAGAAAAACAGGTTTAGAGAGCAGCTCGGTAGTCAGGTGAGTCTGAGGAAAAGCGATCAGCTCAAATAGTGCAAGTTCCTGACAGGTGCCCTGATGCTGTGGAGGGGTAGCCCATTTGGGGGGGGGGGGTAGCATTCTCCCCTGAGAGGGAGAATCCCAAGGCCTCCAGTAGTGATTCTCAAATGGAAACTGAATGAGAAAAGCACTGGACAGCACTACCATCTTCTGGAATCTCTGAGACCTGACACTCAGCCCAACTCTTGTCACTATGACAGAAGCAGCAAGGCCAGGGCTCCAGAAGACGCCTGGCACTGGGTTCCTGGCCATCATGCCCAGGTTTGGGAAGAGCCACAGTGGGATCCCCTTGTGTCATTCTCACTGTAGTTGTTCCTGAAATTCCCCAAGCCCAGCTCCCCCAACAAGAGTGCTGTTAGCATAAGAAGAAGTCCACTAAGCCCTGGGCCCAAGACAAGGGAACAGAGATCCTGGGCCGGGTCTAGGTAGCTTCTGAAGGATCCAGGGCTGGGAGCAGGAGAGCTGACAGGCCGTCTGTCCCCAGCTAGACCACAATACCAGGCATGGCTGCCTGCCTCTGCAGGACAGCATACTCCATAGCAGAGCAGGTGGGGCAGCCCAGGGCACACACAGCCTCACCCCTTGCTCTCCAAGGCTGCAGAATTAGAGCCACAAGTTACTCCATGCCAGGTGCTTACAGGTGCACCACACACACTGTCTGAATCATCACAGCAACCTGAAGGGAGGACCGTTCGTCTCCTTGTCTTACAGAAAAATGAACTGACAATCACAGAGGAAAGTAGCTTGCCTGAGGTCATACAGGCGGAAAGTGGCAGAGGCAGGATTCACACTCAACTCTGTCCCAACTCAGATGCTGTGCTCTTAACCAGAATGGTGCATGGTGCTGGTACTGGGAATGAATGTGGGTAAGAACCCAGGGAAGGCATCTCAAGGAAGGGACGGCACGTAACCCTACTGCACCCCCATCTCAGTGCACAGCGGGCACGGTGGGTAAGATGGTTGTGCTAGCTGGATCTTTAACTGAGAAGGAGTGAGTGGGGAGGGGCAGAGGGCTGGGAGGGGGCGTGTTAGGAAGTGGGTGTGGGAGGAAGGAGCAGAAGAGGAAGAGTGTGAGGGACAAAGGAAGACAAGATCAACACGAAGGCTCCCAGGCCAGTCCTTAGAGACTTAGGTTTCCTGTCTCCCAGTGGGCCCAGTGCCCGGCTGCCAGGACAGTCCTGCGGGCAGGCTGATGGGCATGCGGTTAGTGGGAGCCCCAGCAGGTTAGCCCTTCCCCTAGCAAGCCAGTGAGAGTAAGCGGGGAGAGCAGACATATTTACCATTAGAAACGGCCTGAGTGGGGATGTGCTGCTCTAGCCGCCTTTCCCCTGTTTGACATTGTAAAAAAGCTGTTTAGATGCTGGGCGGGAGCCACTGTGGCCCACTGGGCCCCAGACCCCTCCCTACCCCTCCTCCCCCCGTAAGCCCACACCACTAACGCCCAAATGAGCCCTGGAACCCTACAACAGAGTCGTTCCTCAGCGTTGTCCTGCCTGGCATCCTCACAGAGTCCCACCAAGGGACTGAGAAACTGAGCCTCAGAGGGGCAGTCACAGGCCCAGTGTCACACAGCACGTGAGTGACAAAGCTGGGAGGCAGCCTCGGGTCTTACAAACAGCCAAGTCCCAAATCCCATGTCCACGCTTTCGGCTACACTGTACCCTGTGTCTCCCCACTAACTCCAAGTGTCAGGCTGACTCCGACGAAGTTTCCTCCTCCCAGGGCTGGTGAGAAAAGTGAGATAAAGGGCAAGGTAAGGAAAGTTCTAAGGGAGAAGAGGAGGGGGAGCTGGAACCCTAGGACAGCTTCATGAGCCCTCTTCTGCTTCAGGCACCCGGGGCCCAGGTGGCGGGATGAACCTTGGTTTAGAGAAGAACTCGAGCAGCCGTGTCACGGGCTGTCCGAACAGAAGGGAACCAGAGCGGGGTCAGGCCCTTGTGTCTGTGTGCCCTGCACTCTGTCCTGATTCATGCAGTTTTTCTGGGGGGCCATTGCTGTGTCTTGGGGAGGCTCTGGGCTGTGGGAATACGTCCAGGGGAGTGTGGGAGGTTGGCAAGTAGAAGAATTAGACCTACGAGGAAAAATGAAAGGAGCTGGGAAAAAAGTAGCCCAGAGAAGGCAAAGTGACGATCAAAAATGTTCTGTGGGCTTTGAAAAGTGAATCCAGAGGGAAACGTGCAGCAGGAGGGGTCTTAACTGAAGACACACTTGGGAACTGGCCGTGCGAATCTCGAGCAGGTGCCTGAGGGGGACCTGGGAGAGCATCACCTGCTCCCCTGTTCCTGGGGGGGGGGGCAGGCCTCTGGTGGTGGAGGGTAGGAGGGGCTGGTTCTCACGTCTGACATGCATGACCTCACCCAGAATGACTGTTCACACCTCCCCATCCCCAACGTGTCAGGGCCACCAGTTGAACAGCTGCCCACAGACACCCATGCCAAGAGCAAGCCTGCCTCCTGCCTGCCTGCGGACACAGCCTCTCCTCTCCTGTTTATTTCCCACCTCTCCTCTGCACGGGCTCACCTCGTCCTGTCATCTTCTCAGCATTAATGACCTAAAGACCCAGGGAACCAGGAATTTAGGAAATTGAGGTTCCTGAAGATACGTGAGGTAAGACCTAGGAGTTCAGGAAAAGGGAAACAGGTCTTAAGAGAGCCTCAAAGTAGGGTGAGCGGGATGGAAGACTGGAGGTGGTGAGGAAGTGAGACCATGACAGGTGGAGCTGAGAGTGTGAACCACTGAGGTCTGGAAGAGAGAACGAAGGGGCACACAGGAGGAGAGTGAGGGAAGAAAGGCTGGAGAGGAAGAGGGTGCTGGAGCCAGGAAACCCACTTTTCTGTTGAGGGTTGGTTGCTGCAGGAAGGAACACTGTCAGCATCAGTTCAGAGTAGGGGTAGTGGGCTGGGCCAGCTCCATCTCGCCACACTAGTCACCAGGGCGCCAGCCAGGCCCAGCCAGCTACATTTCCCCCGTGCTCTGCCCCCTTCCCACTGTAGCCTCCGTCAACAAGCACCTCTGCGAATTACTCCAGTTTGGCCACACTTTATGGGATAAAGAGGCCAGTGAAGCTCTCAGGGTGGGTGATGCAACCAGTGAATCGGGCAGAGGCTCAGGTGAGCGCCATCGGTTTCTCTCCAGGTTGTCCCTCATTGGACCTGCCACTGTCCGGGTGTTCAACTCCCTCATCAGTCACTTTGTGTCCAATCTCTGGGCCCCTGTGCTCCCCTCCTCGCCCTGGTTCCCGAGGGTCCCCACCCACCCCCATCACAGGCAGACTGAGTTCTCCCCTGGCCTCACCCACCGATGCACGTCTTCCCGTCCGTGTGGAGCACAAACTTGACATGGCAGCCGCACCGGGGCCCCTGCTCTGTGTCATCACATGTGTGCTGGCAGCCACCGTTACCATAGTTGCACGTCACTGCAGAGAGGGCAGGAGGCCTGTCAGCTCTCTCCTCACTGAGTGCCACAGTGCCACGGCGTGGCAACTGGTGCTCTTCTCTAGTCCCTCCCCTGCTCCCTTTCCCTCCCAGCCCTGTCTTTTTGCTGCTTTGTCCACCCTTCCCTCTGCTGCCATCCCAGGAATCTCACATTTACAATCCCGTTGATTCTTGGTGAGCTCGAAGCCAGGGCGGCATTCACAGGCGATTCCTCCCTTTGGGGTCTCGCGGCAGATGTGGGCACAGCCGTGATTCTTGTTCATGCAGTTCATTCCTTCTAAAAGGGAAGAGGAGGGGGTGCATGGCCTGTCTCCCTCCTGGGGGAGGAAGGGCTAGAAGGGGCATTTGGGGGCCTCAGAAATTAGAAGAATTCTCTGAGGTTGCAACACAAGGAGTCTTCCCTGCAGGGGCAGACCCACAAAATGGGGTGCTACCCAGCAGTGCTGAAAGCCATCCTGATTGGTGTAACAGGAGCAGATACCCATCCCAGAGAAAGCCTGCCCAATCACACTGTCCTTTCAACACCTGAACTGCGGTCCAACAATTGCCTGGCACTGTGCCAGGGACAGAGTGGACTTAGTAAGGACCCAGACAAGATGCACTCTCTTCCTGTCAAATTGGGAAGAAGATAAATACCAATCAGGTATATTATGTGAGTGGGGAGTAACTGGTACACTTACTATGTGATTTTACCCAACAAACATGTGATTTTGCTCCAACTGTGTGCAGGGCAGTGTGTAAGGTACTGGGGATACAAAGATGAATTAGAGTCACTGCCCCCAGGGATGATGTCACACTGGGTTGGGGTGGGGAGAAGAGTCACAGAGCAGAACAACATAAGCCCCACTCTCCCTGCCTGACTCCCAATTGAGTGCGAGGAGGACAGCATTGATGGGGCCCTCGGATAAGCTGGAGCTTAGAGAGGCTCAAAGGCCTGCAGTTAGGAAAACATTGACCTTGGACACACTACAGTCGCCTCAATTCCAAATGACCCCAGCCCCAAATTAATTCCCCACATTTTGCTCTATTTTGGAGTATCTGTCCATGGTGCACTTAGGATGTGATCAAACCGGAGGACAAGAGAAGGAGTTAGCAGAGTTGAGGAAGGAGGGTGAGGGACAGGTAGAGAGGGAAGCCTGGGGAGGGCAGGCCCAGGGACCTCCCAGGTCACGGGCTGACCTTCTGGCCGCTGGATGCAGGTATGCTGGTTGTCGCTGAGGAAGAAGCCTTCCCGGCAGTGGCACTCATAGCTGCCCATCATGTTGACGCAGCTCTGCTGGCAGCCACCGTTACCCTCGGCACACTCGTCCACGTCTGTGCAGGACAGGCAATAGGTGGGGCCATGGGGTGCAGACCAAGGTGCAGGGTGAGAGGGGGCTGAAGACAGTCTTAAGAATCCAGCCTCCTACCTCCCAAGCCCAGCCTTAGGCCAGACACGTCAGCTCCAACCCAGCTCCTTGTCAGCTAACACTCCAGTGAATGTGATGAGGCCGCCCAAACAGGGCATACCTGGGGAACTAGGCAAGGGGAGGCATTTGAACCTGGCTCTCGCTGGTAAAGACGTTCCTTCCCTTCCTTCACCTGGGGAAACTGGGTCCCAGGGGCAGAGGTGCTCAGAAAAGAGCAACAGTGATGAAGACGAGGATGGAGGTGGGGAAGAGGGTCAGGGAGAGGTAAATGGAGGCGGCTGCTGGTTGTGATGAGCAGCCAGGGGATCAAGGAACCTAGGAACGGTTCCGAGTTCAAGAAGAGCCTATGGCCATGGTGCTGAGGTTGGAGGGACATGCCGGGTAAAGGCAGCTGGGCCTTAATTCCTTGTGTGGCGGGGACCATTTCTATGGACAGGCCACAGCCCTGTCCTTTCCCCCCTCCCCCATGCCTGGGCTTGCTGCCATATTCCCCAGCCTTTCTCCTATTTTGGTTTAACAAAACACAGTCTGGCAGCTTGGCGGGGAGGGATAGGGGGAGAACTGCCAGGCCACACCCTCGATGGGAGGGGGAAGAGTAGGCTCTCACCCCCAAATCACAACCCCCAAGTCCCAGAGCCAAGCTTCAGTGCTTGACTCCATCCCTATGCTAGCTACTGACCTCCCACGTCCGTAGCCCTTCTCAGTTTGCCTTGGCCCAGGAGGCATCAGGGAGATTGGTTGCCAAATGGAGCAACTAGAATTTGGCCTCCTGGGGCACTCATCAGCCTCTTGCTTCCCATCTTTTCTGCTGAGGCTCTAAAAATCCTCTCTTCCCCTTCTGGCTAAGAGCAGGGAGACCTGGATCCAGCTGGCTCTTGCCTGTGAGGTGCACCTGCTAGATAAGCTAAGGAGGTATACCTTCCTCAGGTTTGCTCCTGTGTCTGCCCTATCTCTTGCTATGCCTGGGCTTCCCCAGCACTGTCTTCCTGCTTTTGCCCCATCCTACATTCCATCCCTCTATTTGTCCCCTTCTGTTCCAACCTCACAGTTCAGCTACTCTGGCCAAGATTTTTCCTCCATTTCTCAGTGGGGAGAGGGGGAACAGAGGCCCATTCAGTTGTTGATGCTGCTGCTTCCCTGTGCCCTGGGGAGCCACATCACCACACTCATCAGGAACACTATTTCTCCCACTTGTTGAGCACCTACTATGTACTAGGGATTGGACAGGGCTCTTTAGACATATCCTCTCACGGGGATCCACCCAGCAGCCTCTGAGTAGGTTACTGCTGTTGCCATTTGAGAGATGAGGAAGCTAAGGTTTCCAGAGATTAGCTGATTTGCCCAAGGGCCTACAACTAGTTAGTAAGCAGCAGAACCAGGATTTATCTAGAGCCAAGTCATCTTCCTACTCTGTTCATCCACTGTGACCACGCTCACTGTTCTCGTCTCCTGGCCCTCAGCCTGCGAGCTCTTCCTAGCAGGATCACCTCTGCTATTTTTCATCCAGCAGCAAGATTATTTCATCCTTAGAGGCCAGACCCAAAGAGGAGACTGTCCTTGCCCCCTTGTGGGAATGTAGCTCTTTGAAGTTACTTTCCCCTCCTTGCCTGGGAAATGGGAAATGCTGGAAGCATCCTCTTCCCTGCAAAATATCCCACCGCCCCCAACCCCTTTCTCCCTTGCTCACCCAGACAGTTGTGTCCATCGTGTGCCAGGTGGAATCCGTCGTAGCAGGTGCATCGGTAATTACCAGGGATGTTGACACAGTCATGCACGCAACCTGCGTTGTCCTCCCGCTCACACTCATCCACGTCTGTGGGCAAAGAGAAGCTGGGACAGCTGACCCCACCTCGGGCCCTGCACTGTCCACCCGAGGGCTCAGCCTTGCAGTTACTTTATTTTAAAATACAACCTCTGTGTGCATTTTTGTGTTTTCATGGTCATGTCATAGCCTACAAACTATTTTACATTTTGCAGATTTTCAGCTAAGCCCATTTTTTCTCACATCTCCATCCAGTCTTTTTTTTTTTTTTTTTTTTTTTTTTTTTTTGACAGGCAGGGTGGACAGTGAGAGAGAGAGAGAGAGAGAAAAAAAGGTCTTCCTTTGCCATTGGTTCACTCTCCAATGGCCGCTGCGGCCAGGTGCGCTGCGGCTGGCGCACCACACTGATCCAAAGGCAGGAGCCAGGTGCTTCTCCTGGTCTCCCACGTGGGTACAGGGACCCAAGCACTTGGGCCATCCTCCACTGCACTCCCGGGCCACAGCAGAGAGCTGGCCTGGAAGAGGGGCAACTGGGACAGAATCTGGCACCCCGACCAGGACTAGAACCCATTGTGCCGGTGCCGCAAGGTGGAGGATTAGCCTGTTGAGCCGCAGCGCCGGCCTCCATCCAGTCTTTCTAATGACCATTGTATACGGTGGCAGAATATTCCATTGTGTTGCCATATTATAACATTAATCCTTTTTCTCCATTGTTAGGCACTTATGTTTCTTTCATTTAATTTAATATCAAAAATAATGCATTTGAGAACATATTTACCCCAAATATTTTGTTTCTTTAAATTTCTTTTGAATAAGTTCCCAAGAATAAAATTCCTGGGTTGAAAGTTATAAAATACCTTTTAAGAACCCTTAAATTAAATTAGTTTCCTTAAATTAAATTAAAGATTTCTCAAATTAAATTAGCCCTCCAGGGGTTCTGCATCCACAGATTCAACCAACCACAATCACAAATATTCGAAGAAAAATAAGTGTATCTGTACCAAAGACATACATACTTTTTTCTTGTCATTGTTAAATGACAAGTATACCTATTTACATGGCACTTAATTTACATTAGGCATTTTAGGTAATCTGGAGATGAGGTAAAGTGTACAGGAGAATGTGCATGTGTTATGTGCAAATACCACAGCACTTTATCTGAGGGATCTGGGCATCTGTGGAGTCTGCTCTCCTTCTAGTGGGGGTGGGGACGACCTGGAACCAATCCCCTGTAGATACTGACGGACAACTGTACTTCCCAGTTTATGCCATTAGGAGTTAATGAGTCTCTACCTTGCCTGTGGAAGTCTCACCAGCACTGAAGTTCACAAATCTAAAATAGTATCTCAAGGCTACTTTAATTTGCATTGCTTTAATTATGAGGGGAAGATGTGTTTGTTTACAGTAGGAATTCCCCTGAGGTACATTTTCTGTTCCCATCCTTTGCTGGTGTGGTGTAAGGATCTAAACTGCCCTAGTCCCATGATTCTGATGCTCCCGCCCCAGCTGAGTTGTGGGGCTGTGAACTGTCCCAGCAGAGAGGCTCAGCTAACCTGATGGCACCCTTGTGCAAACTAGGAAATAGCACCCTCTGGGAAGATGCACTGCCCCCAGAGATTTCAGTGCTGGGTGTTGTGTCCAGTGTGGCTAACTGAGGGCAATGCATTGGTTTCCCTTTTCCCACAGGTCACCCTTCTCTGGGCACCCTCCCAGCCTCACCTTTGCAGTGTTTGCCATCTCCCGTGTAGCCAGACTTGCAGATGCATTTGTAGGACCGCGGGGTGTTCTGGCAGATGGCATCGATGTGACAGTTGTCAGTCCCCTCCACACACTCGTCCACATCTGGCAGGAGCAGAGCGGGGAACATGTGAGACCTTCTGTTGGCATCTCCCAGCAGGTGTCTTGAGGTGGGCTCCCCAGGCAAAATCCCCTCTTCTCTAAAACAGGCAGCAGCCTCTCCAGAAAGAGATGTGCTGCACATCACCGATCTTTCTGCACAGACTCTGTCATCTTAGGAATTCAGAAGGAACCCCTAACACTTTCTGAAAAGCTTAGTCCACAATGACAGCTCACTCCTCTTTGACTTAAAAACAAACAAAAACCTCTTGGCTGAGTAGTACACTTAATTTTGATTAGAAGTAATCTACCTAGTATAAATTGATTTACTGCCTTTCTTAGGAGCAGGCTTGGAGGAAGAGAAAGAGAAAAGGCCTGGGCACAGCATCCTCTGGAAAGGGGGCAGGGTCCAGGGGTCACTGGTAATTAAAGGAGGAAGAAAGAGACAGGGCATCTCAGGGATCCTCCTGGGCTTCAGGATTCTGCTTGAGGCCAGGCCTGCCCCCACTTGTCCTCCATGGCACCAAGAAGCTATAAAGGAAAGAAGTGCCATCCTGGGAGATTCTCCTTGGCCTCTCTGCCACCAGCAGCCGTGGGACTTCAGCAACCAAAGACTGATGGGTGCAGCCTTCTTGGCTCTCCCGGTGACACAGGCCGGGCCGTCCACCCCAGGACTCTCAGCTCTTGTGCTGTAACAGTGCTGCTCTCCCCTCGCCCTGATAACAGGTGCTACACACAGACCTCTAAGATCTAACTTTAAAAAGATGGTGAAGAAAGGCCACAGGGAAGAGTCTTTGGGCAAAAGATTCCAACTTCCGGGGCAGTATCATGTGCCCATAAGCTGAACTGAAATGGGAGGAAATGTTTCATTCCGTTGCAAGTGCTTACTACACAGGCTCAGCCCAGCCCAGAAGAGACTCGTAACATGAAGCAGGGTATGGTGCGTGCCCTCAGAGAAATTAGAGATTAGGTGAGGGGAGTCCTCAACCCTGCAGAACATCAGAGTCCGCTCTCCTGAGTTGTCCATACCCCCAGAGACTCTGGTCGACAAACCTGGGCTGAGGTTTGTTGGCCATCAGTGTTTTTCTACAGCCATCCATCCCAGTGATTCTAATGTGCAGCCAGGGCTGAGAACCTGTGTTACTTTGAGCTGTGAACTGGGATATCCAAGGTCATATACAAGTGGCAGCCTCCAAGTAAAAGAAATAGGATTTGAAAGCAAGATAGCCTGAATGCCAGGTATGATTTTGTGGGCTATAGAACAGCCTGAATTTGTTAAAAATGCTATTGTCAGTCCTTATGGTAGACCTATTGAATCCAAATCCTTAAGAAGCTCGATCTGTTTTTAATGAATGGGTGAGTAAACCAGTGACCTCTCTCTAGGCACCCTTGAGTCCTGGCTGGACACAGTTACCTGTCCTCTTCGTTTATACTTTAGGGGGCAGGTCTGAAGTTCCCTGGGCTAAGCAGAGAACAGGAATCTGGAAGAGTGCCACCCAGACGCTCTGCCTGAAGTCTTCCAGGCGTCTGTTCAGCTCTGCACTCTGCGCTCTATCCTTCAACCCCCTTCTGCTTCTTTGCAGCCACCCCCCCCCCCCATGCCCAGTGCAGAGAGCCTGGCCACACTTAAACTCTTCCTCACTCAGACCCTGCAGCCAGGGTGTACACCTGCCCTCTCACTGTGGGAAGTCCTCCCAAAGTGAAAGAATGGAGAAGAGGAGGATGGAAGACTGGTTCATAAGTGAGGGTGCAAGGGACTTTTTTTTTTTTTTTTGACAGGTAGAGTTAGTGAGAGAGAGAGAGACAGAGAGAAAGGTCTTCCTTCCGTTGGTTCACCCCCCAAATGGCTGGCATGCTGAGCTGATCCGAAGCCAGGAGCCAGGTGCTTCCTCCTGGTCTCCCATGCAGGTGCAGGGCCCGAGGACTTGGGCCATCCTCCACTGCCTTCCTGGGCCACAGAAGAGTGCTGGACTGTAAGAGGAGCAACCAGGACAGAATCCGGCACCCCAACCGGGACTAGAACCCAGGATGCCGGTGCCACAGGCAGAGGATTAGCCAAGTGAGCTGCAGCGCCGGCCAGTGCAAGGGACTTTATAGATGGTTAAGAGGCTGTGTGGAGAATCAGTTGGTCCAACTAATGGAAAGAAAGTGGTACAAAGAAAGGCACTATCACAGGACAGTCATAAGCACTAGTTCTGGATTCAAGTCCAGCTCCACCACTCTGCAGAGGCCACTTTTACTGTCTGTCTCCTCCGCCTTTAAAGTGAGGGTGGCAATACCTCCTTATGAGAGGCTGTGAGCGGTTGATGAGGTGCTTTGTGTAGCGCGCCCATTGGAGTGTCTGGTAACAGGAGGCTCCCAGTGTAGGAAGCCTGACATGATAAGTATGAAATCAACAGTTACTCTAGGATGGTGCTAGTATGGTAGCCGCTAGCCACACGTAGCTATTACATTAATCTAAAATTCAGTTCCCTTGTTGCACTAGCCATAGGCCAAATGCTCCATAGCCACATGTGGCCAGCACAGACATGGACATTTCCAACATCACAGATCTACTGGACAGCACAGAGTTCTGAATAAGGGATACTCCTGGGCCTGGAGCCAAGTTACAGCAACTGGTACAGAAGCCCCTCCCCTCCTCTGGGGCCGTCAGAGATGTGTGCCTATCCCCTATCTGTGCTTCACCAGGGCCTGCCACAGGCTACCTGGGCTCCCAGTTCTTCCCTTTGCCTCCATTTAATGTGCACCACTGCTAGGATGGACCTTGATGGATATCACCACAAACCCAGGCCTCTTGGCAGAGCCTTCAAACCCCTCCAGCAGCCAGTCTTCCTGCCATCTCCTGCTCTCCCTCATCTCCCTGCTCACAATGCTGATCCATCTCCTGCAAAAAGACTCTTCCCTGGAAGACTTTACCACCACCACCCCCCCCACGGCCTCTACAGCACCTACCTACTCTGCTCCTTTCCAACATCTCACTGACCACACTGGTGCATTCCTCTTTTTTCTTTCATAGCTACACTGCTTGGCTTTCCAGATCTGTGCAAAAGCTCTTTCTGATCAGCCTCATTCCTGGTGAACTCCTGTTCCTGGGGGATTCAGTTTGCCTGAGACAGAGATCTTCCACCTGCTGGTTCACTCTCCAGATGCCTGCAGTAGCCGAAGCTGGGCCAGACCCAAGCCAGGAGCTCGGAACTCCATCCGGGTCTCATGTGATGGCAGGGACCCATGTACTTGGGCCATGATCTGCCACCTCCCAGGGCGCACATTATGGCTAACTCTTTAAAGCCATGTCATGTATCATGTTCAGCTCTCCTCATAGGTGAGCACTGGCGAAGAAAGAACCCTAACTATTTGTTTGAAATCTTCTTTTAGAAATAAAAATATTTTATATACATCTTCAGAATCACACACAAGTTACCTTTCAGTTCAGTTTAACTGCATTGAAATCATCTGGGTTTTATATTTTCAGTTACATTTGAACTGAGATTACAAGATTGCAAGAAAAA
Source organism: Oryctolagus cuniculus (assembly GCF_964237555.1). Taxonomy (NCBI): domain Eukaryota; kingdom Metazoa; phylum Chordata; class Mammalia; order Lagomorpha; family Leporidae; genus Oryctolagus; species Oryctolagus cuniculus. The sequence goes on from NC_091436.1 coordinate 134,209,761, forward strand.
CACAGAAGAATTATACATTATTTCAGTACCTTTTAGCACACCAAATTGAAATACACACATGGAAACTTCAGGTTTGTGGGAAATGGTCTTCAAATACAATACAGACCATTCTCAAAGCTACCATATCATTTGCATGTGGTATTTGCAGCTCTGATCTGTCTCATAGAGAACAGCTCTCCTATGCATGTGGCAAAACTAATGGGCCATGAAGCGGAAGCCTGTAGATTAAGCCAAGGACCATCCAGTACTTCAAAAGCTGTATTGCCTTTACAAGGCCTGGCATTTCTGGACCAGAACAGGACGGAAGGGAATCACTCCAAAGTTACTTGGTAGCTTGGAATTTTTCATAAAGCCCCATTTTATATCTTGGAAAAAATCCAAGGGCAATTAGATGACAATGGTTTGGACCCTACATTTCCTTCTTATTAATAGAACCCATGACGTTCAGTGAGAAATCAAGAAACATTAAGCACCTACTGGTTTGAGATTGAAATTTATTAAAGATTTATGATGCATTGCTTCCCACCTTGAAACCAAGGTGTAAAACTGGCATCTTTTGAAGCAGAACAGGCCGGCGCCGTGGCTCAACAGGCTAATCCTCCTGCTTGCGGTGCCGGCACACCGGGTTCTAGTCCCGGTTGGGGTGCTGGATTCTGTTCCGGTTGCCCCTCTTCCAGGCCAGCTCTCTGCTGTGGCCCAGGAGTGCAGTGGAGGATGGCCAAGTGCTTGGGCCCTGCACCCCATGGGAGACCAGGAGAAGCACCTGGCTCCTGCCTTTGGATCAGCGCAGTGTGCTGGCCACAGAGCGCCAACCACGGCGGCCATTGGAGGGTGAACCAACAGTAAAGGAAGACCTTTCTCTCTGTCTCTCTCTCTCACTGTCCACTCTGCCTGTCAAAAAAAGAAGAAGAAGAAGAAGCAGAACAGGCCTAAAGCAGAGCTATGAAATAGGGCCCTAAGTTTCATCCAGCAGCTTCTTCAGAGCCCCTGCCACCTGCCTACCTGCCCACCCAGAACCTGGCCTTGCAGGGATCCCTTCAATGCTTATGGGCACAGCCTCAGCTCATTCTCTCCGGACACAGGCCAAGCCCCTGCTGCCAGTGGGCATGGACTGAGTGAGACCAGTGGTTCTCAACCTTGACGGCATACTGGGGACCCCTTTAAAAATGTGAGTGTTCAGGTACCCCCTGGAGCAGCTGAATTAGGATAACCAGAGTAAAGCCAGGGTGCTACCTGTCTCCCTTTCCCAACTCAGGTAATGTGGATAAACTATTGGTCCATGCTGGAGCTGGAAAGAGACCATGGGGCAGCATGACAAAGTGTAAGAGAAGAGGTTCTGGAGTATTATTCTGTCAGCTGTCCATGTGGTCTGGGCCAACCTCCAAACTTACCTGTCCCCTCCTCTGTAAATGGGAATAACCATCATAGCACCTCCCTGAGGGCTGCTGTGAGCATCAAATGAGTTAACACTCATCAAGTAGTTAGCACCACAGTGGAGATATACAGTAAGTGCTCCATAAATGTTTGCTATCATTATTCCTTCTCTTGTATCCTTTCTGAACTCCATCCTCCTTATCAAAGCCCCATTTCAGGCCTGCTGTGGAGACACCACAGGGCATATGATTGTGCAGACGAGTTCGGGGTAGACATATCCCTGAACGTGCTGGCTAAATGTTGCCCTCCACAGTCCTTTGTGAAGGCTATGGAGACCCCACCACAGGTACTGGACTGGAACAGACGTTGAAATCGGAGAGAGTGGGCTGCAGAGTTAACTACAGATGAGCAGAGCCCTCCCTGCCTCACCCTCTCCTGGTACAAAGGTGCGGGTCTGTAACTGCAGCAGCTTTCCCCAGCACCATCTGACATTCCATCTGAATTTGCTCCAGTGCCTGGTGGAACACTCCAGAAAAGGGAGAAACGGGGTGGCAGATACGACCTGGAGGGCAGACCAGAAAGGATGGATCATCATAACACAGGTGGCCTCAAGATCCCTTCTAAGGATGGGGAAGTAGACCCCAAAAAAGGAGCAGCAGGACCCCCAAGGAAACACTTCCTCTACTTTATAGTTTTGGAAATGAGCAGAGCTGTGCACTGTGGGCTATGGATAGACACCCCCAGACAGGATCTGCCCTGCTTTTACATTACCACAGCAAACGCCACTCACAGCAGTGGATAAAGTTATGGGCAAATTTGATGGGCCCAAGCAGAAGGTCAGATGCAGGCTGCCTGGTGTTGTAATGCGCTCACATGGCTGTGACACCCTTCTGTCCCTGCCAGGCTAGCCCAGGATGTATGGTGTCTGCCTCACTCCTCCCTCTCCCTAAATGGCTCCAAATCTCACCCATCACTGAGAGCCCCGTTCAGGCGGCACTGGTGGGAAGCTACCTGGGACTGCTCCAGCCTTAACTCCTGAGGCTTTCATTGTCAGGTTCTTTGGCCACCTATGGATCACTGCCTTGCGATCAGTCTCTTATACATTGCCTTGATATCACTGTTTAAGTCTTAGTTTACATGTATTACCTACTGAAGCCTAAAGGTCTCTGAGGCCATGACTTTGGAATCTCTAAAACCTATGTGGCAGCTGGAATAGAGTTGAGTGTATTCATTCAGGCATTCAGCAAGTAGTTGCTGAGTGGCTGCAACATGAAAAGCGCTGTGCTGGGTGCTTGGGGGTTCATCAGCCAAGCAAGGCAGACTAATACCACATTCAAGGCGGTGAGTACGTATGTGGGGACAGACGGCTGAGTAGACGCGTGAGTAGATGGGTTGGTGGGGGAGTGAATGGTGGGGGCATCCTTTGCTCTGTGTTAGCTCATAGAAGCAGCTCATCTCTTTACTGTCCTGTGACCCTACCAGTGTTTTGGGTGGAGGGAAGTCCAGAAATCCCAGGGATTTTAATCTCAAGAGAGACGGGAAACTCAAAGAAGGGTGGTACCCACCTAAAAAAGGCATCCATTTGATGAGTGCTGGGACCAGATTGGGACCCAGGATACTCAGCTGTCACCTGGGGCCACTAGAGGCATCTCTCCAGAGCATCCCTGTCAGAGGTACCTGAGCCTCAGCGCGAACACCTGATGACGGGACACCACAGGCCATCTGAGACAGAGACCGGCATTCCCTTGCTGCTCCTGGTCGGTTCCCTCATTCTTTCCTCCTCGTCTAAGTAATGTCCAAGACAGAACCAGCCAGGCTTTGGCCATGACGTCCTAACCTGCAGCACGTTGCATGTACACCCGCATCTGCACACATCTGCTCTAACTCTTCGATCAAAACGGTAGCTAGGGAAACTGACAGGGCCTGGCTCCACGGTACTGCTGTCACAGGCTGTCATCCCAGTGAGGCCCTGTGACCTCAGCTGGAGCCTGGGTGCATTTTCAGCCTAGACAAAACATAGTCAGAGGTGAAGGAGACCTAGACAGAGTCCAGGAAACCACACAGATGACCACCTCTTGACCCCAAAGAAAAAAGTTATTTCTTTCTTAAAAAACTACACTTCCCTTTCCCACAATCTTAGCCTCTCCAACTGAAGAGTCAGGAAAAGCAGTCATGAGTGGTGATGCGGAGGGAACAGGGCTGACCCTAAGACCTTACCACCTTTCAGGGGAAGCTGCTGAGTTCTTCTCTGAAGTCCTACCTTGCCCCTCATCCAGCTCCTTGCTTATTTCAGTTTTGGGTATGGACAGAACTAACAGCTTTGCGTCAGGCCTGTCGAGGACGGGAAGGGGCTAATGAGTTGGGGGAAGAACAGCATTGGAGAGGGAGGGGGTAGGAGGGAGGCGGGCAGAGGTAGATTCTGGCTTCACGATTATGAGTTTTCAAAGATAACAACACAACCATGGTGTCAGATGTGTACACTTTCACTAAGTTTGCAGAGTTTTTTTTTTTTTAATGTAAGTTATTTCATTTAGTCCTCAAATGGTTTAGTCTCTAATTAAACAGATAAGGAAACTGAAGCAAAGTGAGGCATCCCAGGAAAGAGCAAATGGCTAGTGTGGAGCCAGGCCCCCAGGTTTTCCGACTCCCCGTCCAGTGCTCTCAGCGCCACTGCCTTCTAGAAGCACTTGAGGGAAGAAGCCGGGACTCAGTCACTGTGGTGCCTCCCTGATCCCCAGTCAGCATTTGGTTCAGTGTGGAGCGAGCACTCAGTACCTCACCGTGGAACGGCCTGGCACTGAAACCTGGAGGCATGCGGATGCTCTGAGGCTTTGGGTCTGGGGCAGCAGCAGCCGGGAGCAGGGCTGAGGAGTGAGCAGGGAGCGTGCAGGCACAGTCACAATAAGAAGGGGTGGGCGGCGCAGCAGTGGGCAGGTGTCGCCTGCGCCCTGGGTTCTCTACACTGAAGCCAAGCAGCTGGTTAGAAACAAAAACAAACACCAGGGATACAGGTTCCTGCTGTTAACAGCTTCAAACCGCCGGAGGAAAACTCCAAATAAATATAATTAGAAACTTGTAAAAACGTCCTCTCTGTAAACCTGCTCCCCAGGGGCTCCCCTTTAAGCACCCCCCCTTCTCTAAGCCCTCCCCACCAATGCCCACGGATCCTAGTAATCCACCCTCACCCAAGGACCCTTAGATCTGTCTCCTTATCTTGGATCTTCTGTCCAGGTCATTCCTCAGCTCACTGTCAGTGATCAGACCTGGAGAGCTCCTGGCATGGGCTGTGAAACCCCAACCCCACAGCTCTCTAGGACTATGCACACCGCCAAGAGAAGACCAGAGGTAAGAGCAAGGGCCACCGCGCCTCATTTAGGGGGTCATCACCCCACCTGTGTGGCCAAATCACGGCATCCAATCATGACTACAGAGTAGTTCCTTGATCTGAAGAGGGGAGATGTCTAGACCAGGGCGGAATACAGAGGGCTGGGCTTGGAGCTGGAAATACATGGTGTAGGGCCAAGGACTCAGGGTCCCACCTCGAGAATATCCCGTTCCCACAACATGGGCATTTCAGCCGCACATCCCAACACATGCACTCTTCATGGGCTTTGAGTAGAAGCAAATACCCCCGTTAAGGACTGACCTGTCAGGTGCGTGGGGCCCTGAGCAGCTAAGTGACCTAGACTTGGGCAGGCAGAAGTGGAACAGGGTCCAGGGAGGAGAGGTCCCAACATGTAGGTGAGGAACCTGAGGAGACCCGGCTGCAGAACAGGCTTGCCACGGCGGCTTCTGCCTCCAGCAGGCAGGGTTTGATGAGAGGTGGTGGAATCTCAGAACTGCAGGAGACCCCAGCTGATATTTTCTTTGCAAGTGAGGAGAATTTCAATGATTTCCTCCAGGATCCCAATCCTTAGGCTCTGTATTTATCCAAGTCCACTGGCGCAGAGCCTCCACCCCCTTGTGCCAGCGTGAGGCAGTGCGGGAGGAGAGCGGAGCCCATGTCCCCTCTGCCCCCAGGTGCCCGGCCCTTCCCACCCCAGACATCCCTGGATTGGCTGTTGTTTTGCTTCTTTCCGAGGGCTCAGCAGCCCTCCTCATTCAGCCTCCTGTCTTCTAACTGGGCCTGAAGAAACTGTCCCCAGGTCTGGGCCTCTTGCGGGCGCTGCCAGCCTCAGACCAGCTCCGCAGTTTCCAGCCCCGACAGGGACTCTTTCTTAGAAGTGGTCATGTGCTAGGGGTACGGGACGTCAAAGGAGGCCCACACCCTCACACGCGGGGACCAGCGCCGGGGGGCAGGCTCCTCCACCCCCACAGCCTCCAGAGGGTCTGAAGCCATCCGTTCCCTTCCCCCACCCTCAGCAAAAGGCACTGGACCGAGCCCTGCCTCTTCTTTAGTTCTCCAACTAAAACAAAACCCACATGGCCCCACTTCCCTTTCCCTCACTGGCGGCACACGCGTGCACACGCACACAGGCTCACACACCCAGGTGAAAGCACACCTCACATTCCCCAAACTCCTGCCGGGCGGGGGTGGGGGTGGGGGTGGGCCTCACAACAGGTCTCAGCCGCTCAGGCTCCCATCTCCAACCGGTTCTCACGGCTCTCTGGACTCCCGGAGGTTTCAGAACACACTCTCATCTGGGCTTGCAGATGACTTTCCTCCTCCTCTGCCTGCAGTAATTCTGGCCCCTCTCTCACTCCACCCTGCAGAGACCCAAGCAGATGAAAACAGTGAAAGGTTTCTGTACTCGCTGGCCCGGGGGCTCCCTCCCCGCCAAGACAAGTCACAGAGAGGAGAGGTCAAAGGGATTGCTGAGGAATTTCTAGCAGTCCAGCGCCGATTCTCCACCTTTCTGGAAAAATGGGAGGGGGAGACTTAGAGGGAACTGACTGAAGATCAGGCTCCAGAAGTGGGGGTTCCCTCTCCCCACCACATGGCTGCCCACTGACACGGTTATGGTTTTCATTTCATATTTTGGAGGGAGGGGCTAGGAGGAACAGTCCCCTCACTGTAAGAGCTGGCCACAGGAGCTGAGGGGAGCGGGAGGAGAGGAAACAGGCGCATTAAAGAGGAAGAGAGGGGTGGGGGAGAGAGAGAGAGAGAGAGAGAGAGAGGCAGACAGAGACCGGAGAGACGCACTGAGACAGACACTGTTTGCTGCCAGCCGAACACGCTAAGGTCCAGGGATGGTGTCACTCGGAAACTACATATGTGACTTTATCAAAACTGCCCCTATGGAGACAAGAAAAATACCGGGTAAACTAAAGGGGCAGGCTGGCCCTCTCAGGCCCTGCCTTGGGGACCAGCTTCCCTGGAGGCTGGGAGACCTTTTCATTCAGTTGTAACCTGAGCCCTATTTGAGGATTAGGACTTTTTAGCCGCTGTTGCCCACCCCCCCCCCAAAAAAAAAAGGCAAAGGAAATTAATGCTTTTAAGTTAACAATCATCTTGGTTATCCAGTCTGTCTACTTTAAAATACACACACAGGCACTTGAAAAACACTCAAAACCATGTACTCTCATGCTCACTCCCTCCCAGCCACACCACGGACCCACCCACTGGTCCACACACACTTCTTCCAGACACTCAAACATGAGCATTCACTCCAAGCAACCAAGCTGCAGTGGACACAGACACCCAGCTGTGTCCCCTGTGGGTGATCGTGGTGAGCCTCACACACACTCCCTCTCCGTCACACTTAGGGCTCGCTTCCTGGCACCCCCATTCCACTTCACTTTGGTTTTCCCACTGTGGGATGACCAGTGAAAAGGAACAGAGACCCACAGAGCCCCAGAGACACAGTGGATCCACGCGAAAGTCACTGCCACGGGTATCTGTAGTCTTTAAAGATCCGCTACAGCCTTACTGAAAACCATGTAGCACCTGGGAGACACCGGGGAGACACCTATTTGTAGGGAGAAGGTGGGCCTCCGCGGTGCCCCCAGCATTCCTGCAGCATCTGCCTGCAAATTTGGGTTCAGACACATCCCTCTGATCCCGCCAACGCGTCGTTAGGCAGCCTCTGGCAGATGGGGTTTATAGATTTCCTGAACAGAGAGGTCAGTCAGAGGCTTCCGTTCTAAGCCACTCTGGACTCAAGAATGAGAAGGAAGGAAGGAAGAAGCCATGCCAACTGCAGTCCAGGCCGAGCAAGTGATAAGCAGTGGACAGAACTACCAGTTGGCAGCCAGCATTTCCCCCCAGCACCCAGCAGGGTGTCTATTGGAGGAGGGGGGCTCTGGAGAACCTCGGAAGGATTCTGACCCATCCCTGAAGGGTGGGCCCATCTCCCAGGCTTGAGCACCTAGGCTCAATGGTACCTGTCCCCTTTTAAGGGGCTCCCCTTCCACTTCTGTTACCCCCTTGAATATACTGCCTCTCCTTTTGCACCCTCCACGCACATTTACCCTAGCCTCACTAGGCCACTAGACACTGGCTCCAACTTGAAAGAGGCCCTTATCTTGTCTCTAGATTACAGCATGAAATCTGTTCCTTCCTTCAGACTAAACTCCCAGGCTAATTCTATGTTATGAGTAAGTCAGCACACACTACAAAAGCCAGCTTTGTTTATGAAAACACAAGCAAATCCACAGTGAGGAGAGGGGCTACTCCCAGGCTGGGGGTGGCAGCCGTGGGTTGTCTGGAACCAGGACTGGAGAAGAGGTTGGAAGGGGTTGGGGGTGGGGTCCGATATTTGACAGCTGAGGGTCTCTCCTGTTTCCGTTGCTCAAGAACAGGTTGGAGGGGGAAGGGGGTTAGTTGAGGAGGCGTTGTTTTGTGAGAGGGCGGCAGCCCATCCAGCACCCAGAGCTGCTTCAAAGCCAAGTGCCCAGACTAGCAGACACAGCAGCCTGACTGCCAGACCCTCAGGCTTCCCCAACTCCCAAGTTCAACTTTCCTTCTGGCCCAGCCAGCCACCTCATCAACCAGGCTGGCTTTGGGAGCCTCTGGGACAATAGGCAGAATCCTAGCCTCCTGGGCAAACTTGGCCAGGAGCAGTTTTCTTTTTGTCCATATAAATCTCTTGTCAGTGAGGGCACCCTGGGGGGAGGGGTGCAGCCAGAGGTCAAGGGGGGAGGGGAGGCTGTCCCAAGAGCTCTGTGGCACATCAGCCTAGTTTCTTGCCAGCACAGCCCTGGGGGACCGCTGGGCGATGAGCTCTGGGTCAGGGACTAGGGCTAGGGCGGGAGGGCCTCCCTGTCTCTCATTCCTGGAGGGATCTGTCAGAGCTCCCGAGCCTGGAATTTTACTTTTGTTATTTTAATGCAATTCTGATCTGGATTTAAATGGAATTGGAAACCCGAGACCTTAATAAATAAATATTATGATAAGAAATGAAAGCCATGCAAGACGAAAGAGATCTCCCCCAAAAGAGGCAGAAACCCAGCTCGCTGGCCAGCGGCACAAGTCAAGGATCCTCTTCTCTCCGGCAGCCCCTACCATCGTGTGATGGAGGGGTCGGTTTTTCCAGAAAAGATCCTATTTTCTTTAACATTTTTCTACCGATAAGACAGCAACTTCGAAATCTCTGGTCCTTGCGTGCGGGTTGAGAATGGGGAGAAGAAATACATGGCGTGGCTGAAAAGTTTTCACTCCCCTAGTCTCTCTCCAGGCCACAACTGAAGTTTCTGGCAACGTTTGAGGGGAGAGAAGATTCTCTTTGGGACTTTGGAGGACAAGAAGTCTTACGGAGATGCTGGGGGTGGCGGTGACGTCTGGCAGAATTTGCGAGGCGCATGGTCACGTCTACCCACCGCCTCTCACCCCCCCCCCCCAAACTTCTCAGCCCTGTGGCGCCAGGCTCCTCCGGCTTTACGCCCGGGGCGCAGCGTGCAGGGCTCGGGCACCCAGCTGGAGTCGGCGTCCTCAGGACCGGGCCCTGACAGCCGCTCGCTTCCTAGCACCTGCCCTGCCCCTCGGAGATCGCGTCCCGGCCCTCGGACCCCGCAGTCCGGACAGCCCGGCGGCCGCGCGCCCTTCTTTCCTTACCTTGCGCAGCTTTGCTGTGTTGGGCGGCGCGGGCGTGGACCAGTAGGACTAGCAGGCAGAGCCCGGGCACGCGCCTCGAGCCCATGGCTGGAGCTGCGGGCGGCCGGTCCGCCGGGGCCGGTCTCGCAGCCCGGGGAGGGCGGAAGCCGCCTGGGTGCCCCGCGCGCCGAAGTGGGGAGGGGAGGGGCGCCCCGCCGGGGCCGGGGGGCTGCAGGCGCGAAGCGCGGACCGCGGCGCCCTGGGCGGGAGGTTCCGATGCTGCCCGCTCCTCCCGGCCGGACGTCGGGGAGAGCGAGGCGGAGAGCGCGACGAGGCGAGGGGCGCCCGGCACGGCTGCCGGCGGGGAACCCCCGCCCTCTCCCAGCCCAGCTATGTCCGCGGCGGCGGCGGCGGGGCTGCCCGGTACAATCCCACCCTATTCCTAGCTTCGCCCCGAGAGAGCTGCCGCCGGAGAGCGCGCAGAGCCGGAGCGAGGGACCTGAGAAAGGGGAGGGGAAAGGCAGCTCCAGAAACACGCCCTTTCAGCCTCTTTCTTCCTCTCTCGCCCTTTCTCCGTCTCTCAGGCTCCGTCTCTTTTTCTTCGCCTTTCTCCTCCTCCTCCTCCTCCTCCTCCTCCTCCTCCTCCTCCTCCTCCTCCTCCTCCTCCTCCTTCTCCTCCTCTCCTCGCTCCTTTTCGTTTTCTTCCTCCTCCCCTCCTCCTCCTCCTCCTGCTCCGCCACCACCTCCTTTTTCGTGCCCTTTTTTCTTTCAAATGGGGCCTCGGCGCGGCGGCCGCTCCCCCTGCGCGCCCCGGCGCGGCGGCCCCCTCCCCAGGCTGCCGGGCCGCTGCCTGCAGGAATTTACAATCCGGCGCTGGGGGAGCGGGCCCGGTCTCCATGGAGACGGCTTCCCCGGGAGCAGGGAGGTCAGGCGCAGACCGCGCACAATCAATGGATCAATGCAAGCCCCGCTCGGCTCCAGACCAAACAGCACCGGGCTCCGGCTCGTTCTGCCTCCCCGCCGAAAGAGTGTGGGAGCCAGGGCGCACCCCCGCGCTCGCACGCGACGAGGGCCAAGCAGCGCAGGTTCGCACGCACACCTCAGTCGGGAAGACAAAGAGGGTGCGAGGTCTGGGCGACTGGGCAGGCGTGGACGTACTGGCGTTCGGGCGGGTCCACCGGCACAGCCCGACACGCGAGACGCTGAGAAAACTCGGGGACCTCGAAACGTCTATAGCGGCGGAGTAACGGCCTCCCGACTCCTACCCGTACTTTGCCCCCACTTTCTGCACTCAATCCCCGTTCCTAAGTCTGAGTTTACTTTGAAAACTAAGAAAGTAGCCTTCTCCCTACTGTAACTGCCAGTCCCGGGGCAGATTCCTCGTAAAGACCTTGGAGGTAAGCCCACTGGGCTACCCTACCCTTGTAGCCGTGGGCTAGCATACAGGCATTCTCGTGTTCAGCACAGGGCAAAAGCTGACCCACAGGACCATGCCTGTGTGTGCAGTTACAAAGGCATGCAGGCACACTCCTCCAGACCTGCCCTCCCAGCTTCAGGAGGTGGTGCCCACAGCGCAGCATCCCCCACCCATGAATGCGCTGGCCTCCCAGTGTAGGGAAAGAAGGAAGTCCCCACGAGGGGTAAGTAAGGGCTTTCCTGGAGTAGGGGCTGCAGTCAGACTGAGACCAAAGGCCAGGCGGGCAGCCAGTCCTGCCTCAGAGCCAGTTTTCTGCACGGAAGACACCTTAAGGACCCAGGCTAGCCTCACAAGGCCCTCAGGGCACCCAAGAGGAAGGGGCAACGACCAGGACCTCCTTGAAAAGGACTCAGTTTTCAGACCCTTGACACTGGCAGTCCACATCAGCTGGGGTGGGGGATGGGCCTTCCCTGCCGCTGCATTACCACCACCCCCATCTCCCCCAGGGACTGAGTGGAAGAGTGGAGAATGAAGACTGATTCAGGTCTTGGGTTTCTTGTCCTGGTTCCATTCTGGGAGGGAGATTAACTTGGGGCAAGTCACATCTCAGTGGGCCTCAGGTCCCTCGTTTAGCAAACAAAAAGATGGATGCACTCAGGGGTGGGAAGGGGGCAGCACCTTAGGCAGGCTGGGGAGGAGGCCGTGGGAGGCATGCAGGGTGTGGGAGGTGGCTGTGGGGGCAGCACAAAGATGGTGGGGGTGTGGAGGCCAGGGAGGTGGGCCAGGTGATCCCTGAGGTCTCTTCCAGCCCTGTCATTCTAAGACTCCCTCCCTGCTTCATTCCACTGGCAAACCCCTCCCCTTGGAGCAGCTTTGCCTGCTGCCACCAATTACGCTGAGTTGGAGAACAAGTGCAAACTTGCCATCCTCTTTCCCCAGACAAGAGAGTGGGTTTAAGAAAAAAAGAAGAGGAAGAAAGAGTTGGAGGTTGCCAGACGGTGCCTGTGATCTACAGGGGGACACAGGGCAAGAGCTGAGAAGTCTCCCCCGGTCACCTACCCAAGGAGGGAGGGGACACTGTGCTCTTCCTTGCTTTGCTTTGCTTCTGCCTTCTTGGGACACTGATGTGGACTCTGGGCCGCTGTGGATGCGAGGAGAGGGACTTCAGCTCATCCTCTAACTCACAGCTGGGGTGGCAGGTGGGATTCTGTAGGGGCAGGCTTGGGGTTTTCTGAGACCTGCCCTCTGGGGGGGCATGATTTCCTGGTCCTCTGAGTGTGGCCATCGCCCTGGCTTTTGGGCAGACTGCCTGGAAGACAACTGAGCATTTTTTTTTTTGACAGGCAAAGTGGACAGAGAGAGAGAGAAAGACAGAAAGAAAGGTCTTTCTTTGCCGTTGGTTCACCCTCCAATGGCCGCCGCGGCTGGCACACCGCGCTGATCCAAAGGCAGGAGCCAGGTGCTTCTCCTGGTCTCCCATGGGGTGCAGGGACCCAAGCACTTGGGCCATCCTCCACTGCACTCCCGGGCCATAGCAGAGAGCTGGCCTGGGAGAGGGGCAACCGGCACAGAGTCCGGCGCCCTGACCAGGACTAGAATCCGGTGTGCCGGTGCCGCTAGGCGGAGGATTAGTCTGTTGAGCCGCGGCGCCGGCCCAACTGAGCATCTTTAAACTTGGTTTCCTTTTTCTTCATCCTCCTGGTTTCCCTCTGATGGCTTCCTTTGCTCCTATAGGACCAGGTGAGCTCCTCCTGCATGCATGCTCCCTGCCCCTGCCCCAGTCTGCTGTCAGCCCACCGCCAGATCTCTAGAGGAGTCTGTAGGAGTAGAAGCAGGGCTTATATCAAGAGGGCACTGTCAAGTGGGCCCACTGCCCTGTCCACTTCTGTAGGACTCACAGTGGTGTAGTCACTTGGGAGGATGACAAGCAAGGACTAATGTGCTGGGCCTCACAAGCAGTGCTGCAAGAGCCGCAGCGGGGGAGGAATGGCACCTGCTCTCTGGGCTCCTGCATTCACCTCTGAGGCCATAAGTTGCCACGGGGCTTCACCTTCTGCCCCAGGGATGCTGTGACAGTCATTCATTCTAACTGTGGCACAGGGAGATGGGCCCCCACTTGGGACACCCCCACCCTGTATCACAGTGCCAGTTCAAGTCCTGGTACTTCCACTCCTGGTCCACCTTCCTGCTAATGTGTGGATACTGAAGTAGTTGATGGCTCAAGTGCTTGGGCCTTTGCCACCCATGTGGGAGACACAGATGGAGTTCTGGGCTCCTTGGTTTCAGCCTGGCCTGGCCCTGGCTTTTGTGGGCATTTGGAGGGTGAACCAGTGATGGAAGATCTCTCTCTCTCTCTCTCTGTCTCTCTCTCTTTGGCTCTCTGTCGCTCTGCCTTTCAAGTGGATAGAATTTTTTTTTTTTAATAGAAATTTCTCTGCAGGTATGTCTGGGAGATCTGTCCGGGGCTAGAGTTTGCATAGCTGATGTATCTCGGTTCAGATCCTGCTTAAGGATGCCCTGCCTGGGCTCCACCACATTCAGGGCAGGATCCCCTGCCCTGCCCATGCTCCTCCCATGAAGCTTTGCTGCCCCATATGTTAAGTGCAGTGACCCTACCTCTGAAAGAGAGAGGAATGACGTGGAACCAGACTGCCCCAGGTCAGGGTCGGCCTTCCTCTTTCCTGGCCAACTTCCTGTTCTTGGTGATTTATTTTACTTTCTGAAGTTTAGCTTCCTCATCTGGAAAATGGGTATGGTTATAAAAACCTCAAAGGTAAGGTACACGTCAGTATACATGAGCTCTAGAGTTAAAATGCTTGGTTCCGTTCTACCTGTGTGGCTGCTTTCTCTTTTTCTTCCTCCTCTTCTTTTTAAAGATTATTTATTTACTTGAACAGAGTTACAGAGATGGAGAGACAAAGGGAAAGAGGTCTTCCATCCTCTGGTTCACTCTCCAGGTGGTCACAAGGGCCATGGCTGGGCCAGGCCAAAGTCAGGAGTCAGGAGCTTCATCTGGATCTTCCAGGTAAATGGCAGTGGCCCAAGCACTTAGGCCATCTTCTGCTGGTTTTCCCAGGCCATTGGCAGGGAGCTGAATCGGCAATGGAGCAGCCAGGACATGAACCGGCCCTGGAATCACAGGTGGCCCCTACCTGTGTGACTTCTGGCAAGTTACTCAATCTTAGCTTCATTTTCTTATCTGCCTCAGGGGCTAAAAACCTAGTAGGGTTAGGAGATAATATATGGAAAACACCCCCCACATAGTAGGCATTCAGTAAAAGGAAGCAGGCAAAAGGCTACAGGTGTGGAATAGTCAAAGCATAGCAGCTCCAACCTGGCCGGGCTTTGGTGCTGCATAGTGCCAGCGCAGCCAACTGTGCTCCCTTACCACCACCCCCCAACAGGTTCCTGGCTGTCACACATTCCTGCTGAGAAGGTTCCAAGAATTCCATGCATACCAGCACACTGCCCTTGTCAGCAACACTTCCACGGTTATGGAGAGTTAGGAGGAAATTCACCTGCCAGGTAGCTAGCTCTGTATTCTCTTTTCTACTTATTTGCACCTTGCACTCCGCCTTAAGAAGGCACAGATACTCTGAGACACAAAGCTCGCTGCTACCGTGTATACCAGGTGCTTTCTGTGTGCCAGGCACTCCACCACAAACCCATGAGACAGGAATTGTTATTCTCATTTTACCGATGGGAAAACTGACCCTGGAGGAGACTAATTTGCCCAAGAAGACAGACTAAGAAAGGAGAAAGCAGAACTCGGGCCCGGGCCTGCCTCCGAGGCTTGTATACCCGCTCTGCTTTCTGAACCCGCTGCTGTCACTCTCCCAGCCTAACCATTTAGAGAAGCAGGAGGGTCCCAGACCAGCCTCTGCGTGTTACAAGGTGCTGGTCGGTACCTTTGCTGGGGAGGCTCACGCAGCTGTAGAGCTACTGAAGACCAGCCAGTCCCCTGGTGTAGTGATGAAAGGTCACATGACCTGCCCAAGTCACACCACATATTCAACAGGCAAATTTGGAATCCATGTTTCTCCTGCCTTCTGACTCCAGCTCAATGCCCCACAGCCTATACTTTCAGAGCTGCCAGTACCTCCTTCCAGTTCTACCTTTGTCTTCCTCATGATTTCAACAGTCATCAATCCTTTCATCGACTGGCATATGGTAATTCTCTCCTACCACCCCCATCCTATGCACCCTAGGGGGAACCAAAGAAATAGACATAGTTCCTAGGGCAGGCTTTGTGGTATAGCAGATAAGGCTACTGCCTGTGATACTGGCATCCCATATGGGAGCCGATTCATGTCCCAGCTGCTCCACTGCTCATCCAGCTCCCTGATAATGACCTGGGAGAAGCAGTGGAAGAGGGCCCAAGTGTTTGGGCCCCTGCACCCATGTGGGAGACCCGGACAAAGATTTTGGCTCCTAGCTCTTGGCGTCCTGGCCCAGCCCTGGCTAATGCAGCCATCTGGAGAGTGAACCAATGGTTGGAAGATCTCTCTCTCTCTCTCTTGCTCTGTCTCTCCCCCCTCTATAACTCTGACTTTCTAAATAAATAAATAAATAAATAAATCTTTTTTTTTTTTTTTTTGACAGGCAGAGTGGACAGTGAGAGAGAGAGACAGAGAGAAAGGTCTTCCTTTGCCGTTGGTTCACCCTCCAATGGCCGCCGCGGCCGGCACGCTGCGGCCGGCGCACCGTGCTGATCCGATGGCAGGAGCCAGGAGCCAGGAGCCAGGTGCTTTTCCTGGTCTCCCATGGGGTGCAGGGCCCAAGCACCTGGGCCATCCTCCACTGCACTCCCTGGCCACAGCAGAGAGCTGGCCTGGAAGAGGGGCAACCAGGACAGAATCCGGCGCCCCGACCGGGACTAGAACCCGGTGTGCCGGCGCCGCAAGGCGGAGGATTAGCCTAGTGAGCCGCGGCGCCGGCCTAAATAAATAAATCTTAACAAATAAAAAAACATGTGGTCCTCACTAGAGGGTTCAGATCATCATTGTGTGGACAGGAAGCTCATCGGCCAAGAAGGCTTCATGGAGAAGGTGGGATTTGAGCGTAGACAGAAATAAACAGATGAGATGGGAACAGTAGTAGAACTAATGACTGGCCAATGGAGAGACAAGGGGATCCAACAACATCAACCACAGATGAAAAGAGGGAGAGAGGGAGGCGGTGAGCAGGGTGGCCCTGGTGGGTGCTTGTTTCACGCTCCCTCAGGATGGCTCAGAGGCAGAGCACTGGAAACAAGGCCCTCTCAAAGTGCTCCAGCCCCGTGTCCTGTGAGTGACCTGCTTTGGGGCCCTAGCCTTGCATTCCCAGAGAGGTCCTGCAGGACATGGGGAGGAGGCGGCCAGGCCCACGCTGCCCACTCCTGTGCCAGCCTCTCCTCTGTCTCCTTTGGTCACCTCCTGAGCCCCTGACCCCAGTCTCCTCCCTGCCCACCCCACACCTGAATCACCTTCACACCTGCTTCCTCTCCACCTGCTCCCCAGCGGCTTCCACGAAGAGAACAAAGATCTCCGGCCTGCCAGCTGGCATCAACACCGATGTGTGGTTGCAGCCCCCTGCACGTCGCAAGGCAAGTCTCCAGTCTGCCAGAACCTGCGCTCTGTCCCGCCCGCATCCCAAGCCCCGTCAGTCAGTGCCCTCAGCCCCTGCTCTGCTGAGAAGTCATCTGGCATGGACTTCCAGTGCTCTTCCTCCTTCCCCCTCCGCTGCTGAGAGAAGGGGCCCCTGTTCTGGCCAGGGTCAGTATGGTACCTGTACACGGATTCCATCCCCGCCTGCCCCCACAGGGAGCTCCCTCTCCCTAGCCAGAAGCTCTCACTTGGGCTCCTGGGCCTCCCTGCCCCTGGAAATACAGCCTAAGCAGCGGCATCAACCAGCTCTTCCAGACCCTGCCCCTTCTTGTCCTTCCAGGCTCCCAGACTTCTCGCAGGAGCCCCACCTGCTATCTGTCTTCACGTTGGGGCTTCCCTCCACCCCTTACCAAGCCCCCTCTGACGCCCAGTCTCATGGTCCCCGGCGACCTGCACATCCCCACCTCCAGGGCTGCCTGCCAGGCTGTACCCAGCCTGACCTTTCCTGCCCCTTCTTGGAGCCCTTTCTTCTCCTGCTCTCACTCCACTGGCCCTGTAGCTACTGAAGCATCTGGGTTACCACCTGAGCTGCCCATACTTCTCTACTGTGCGGCCTCTCACCAGGGCACCACAAGGGAGGTGGAGAGATTACCTGGCTTTATGGCCAGACCATCCTGAGGTTAAATTCCAGCCCCATCGGTGGGTGAGCTGGGGCAAGTTTTCCGCCTGTCCGAGCTTTGCTTTCCTCATCTAGAAAATAGAGAGGAAATTCTGACCGTGCAGGCATTTGGAGTGTCGTGCACGAGGACTTGAGGTAGTGTGTGGTGTGAGCGCCAGTATGCCGATGACTCCCAAATCTACATCCCTGGCCCCATCTCTCTTCCAGCTCTAACTCTGTGTGTCTGGTGTGCAGATCTGTAGCTCTCCCTCCTGTCTTTATCCAGTTCCGCTTATGTTCAGATGCTTTCAATGGTATTTCTCAAGACCTTAAGTTAAACCTTCTAATAGAACCCAGTGTGTCCTTCTCAACACTTGCCTTCCACACACACACCTGTCCTCTTCCTATAAGCTCCGTCTTTTGAAAAAAAAAATGGGTTATTTATTTTCATCTACTTGAAAGGCAGAGCAACAGAGACAGAGAGATCTTCCATCTACTGGTTCAGTCCCCAAATGCCTGCAACAGCCAGGGCTGGGCCGTGCTGTAGCCAGGAGCCAGGAGCTCCATCCTGGTCTCCCACATGGGTGGCAGGAGCCCAAGCACTTGAACATAGTCTCCACCTTGAGTGGCCCCGTAAACCACTCAGTGGTCCCAGCTGAAGTCCCGAGCCCTGTAGGCCACCAGAGCCTGAGGGTGGAACTTCTGAAACCTCCCTCAAATCCACCCCTCCCCTGCATCCCCACTGCTGCAGCCACAGCACCAGGTGCTGGCTGTGCCTCCTGTGGACTAGGGGCTAACTCCCCAGCCCGGTGTATGTGGCCTCTGTGCCAGTGCCCAGCCTCCCTCCCCACCGATGTTTCGTGTTTCTCTTCCCATCTCACCAATACTGCACTTGAGCCCCGTCATGCCTGACACACTCCGTGTACACTTTACAACCCAACTTGAATGCTGCTGTGTCTGAGGAGCCTTTTTTACTCCCTGGTGGATGGAAAGCTCCATGGTCCTTGAAACCTACCCCCAAATGGTGCCCCTGGGTATTGTGTATTGCAATATTGTAATGGTCTAGGTTGCCTTCCACTTGTCATCCTTTATCTATGAGAGAGAGAGATCTTCCACACTATGGTTCACTCCCCAAATGCCTGCAACAGCCGGGCCTGGGTCAGGTCCAGAACCAGGAGCTAGGAACTCAATGCAGGCCTCCCACATAGACGGCAGGGACCCATTTGCTGCCTCCCAGGGTGTGCATTTGCAGGAAGCTGGAATTGGGAGCCAGAGCTGGGACTCACGTCCAGGCACTGTGGGACGCAGGCAGGTAAACTGGGGTCTCAGCCACCAGGCCGAGCGGCTGCCTTTGTCAAACCTCGGAAGGCACAGTCCACCTGGATCCCCAGCCCCCAGCACAAGCCTCGGATACAGCTGAGCTCAGTGCATGCTTGTTGGATGAGATGCCTGCAAGCCTCAAGGAGCGGTGAGCTCGTGGGAACCCCGAGGAGGGTGGGGCATTTCCAGGCCCTGCGACCTCGCTTCCGCCCAGGCCGATGGTGCTGCTGTTGCCTAAAGGATGAGAGGCAGCAGAGGGTGTTGAACGGAAGGGCCACGTGGAAGCCAGGGGCCGTGTGGAAGTCTCGAGCTGAAGAGAGAGAGACCATGGAGAAGCAGAGGACTCAGGAGGGGATTCTGGCTAAAGGCTCTCGGCTTCTGGAGGACAGAGACGCAGAGCTGGGACCTTCCAAGCCGGACTTCAGGAGCTCCCTTACAGGTCTGGAGATATGGATAATGGCAGCCTGGACAAAGTAGCCAGAGGCAGAGGCTGGGCAAGAAGAAGCCTGGGGGCTGAAGCAGGTGGAGAGGGCGCCACAGGCACCTCCTACCTGAATTCCGGGGGAGGCAGCTCCCACAGGCCCAATTCCAAGTGTGTAGGGGGGGAATTTTTTAAAAAGATTTTATTTATTTATTTGAGAGGTAGACGCACAGACAGTGAGAGGGAGAGACAGAAAAGTCGTCCATCCGCTGATTCACTCCCCAAATGGCCTCAAAGGCCGGCAAAGGGGCCCTGACCCTGACTCAGTGGCCTGATGTCACCCTTCCATTAGCCCAAGGGCTACTGAGGAGGGAGAGGAACTTGTTCCAGTGTTCATCTGTCCTCACCCTCTGCCTCCTGGTCCAGTGTTGCTGGGATTGATTGAGAAATTCTGTGGCTTCTCTGGGTAGACCGACTGTAGTGACTGTAATGCCACCCTTTACCAGTAGGTGCCGCCATCTAACATCCCATCCTCCAGCCCCTGAGAAGTCCTGAAATCAGACCTCTTCCAGAGCCTGCCCCAGGAACCCAGGGCCTCAAACAAATTCGCAAGTAAAATTTTTATAAATGAGATACACCCCCATGCGCGACGTTAAGCTGTGGCATTAAGATGGATAGAATTCAGGTTTTAATGTTTGACATTTATTGTGCACTTTGTGCCAGGGACTTAAAGAATGTGGAGATTCAACGATGCCATCGTTTCTCCGTTCAGGTTTACAACTTGGCAGGAGAGGGCTTTGCATCAGACTAATTAGAATATAAGGCAGAGGTGCCAACATAAAATTCCAGTGAGGGCATAGAGGAGACAAATGAATTGCAGCTGGAAACCTGGGCTCGGTGGAGGAGAAGGCTGCCTAAAGCTTACCTCTGAGAGTACACAGACTTCTCAGTAGGGTGACCAGAGCTTTCCAGGTGAGGCAAGTGGGTGTGCAGGGCCCTGGAAGGGGGAGGTCTTCAGGGAATTTTTTTTAAATATTTATTTATTTATTTGAAAGTCAGAGTTACACAGAGAGAGGAGAGGCAGAGAGAGAGAGAGAGGTCTTCCATCCACTGGTTCACTCCCTAGATGGCTGCAATGGACGGAGCTGCACCGATCCAAAGCCAGGAGCTTCTTCCAGGTCTCCCACATGGGTGCAGGGGCCCAAGGACTTGGGCTATCTTCTACTGCTTTCCCAGGCCATAGCAGAGAGCAGGATCTGAAGAGGAGCAGCTGGGACTAGAACCGGCGCCCATATGGGATGCCGGCGCTTCAGGCCAGGGCATTAACCCGCTGCGCCACAGTGCCAGCCCCTTCAGGGAATTAATAATGTGGCTCAATCAGAAACAAGCATTGAAGGCAGTGGGGAGGAAGAGCCGACAGGTGGGATGGGGCCTGTTTTCCATCAGGTGCATAGGCTTAGGAACTCCAACAACTTTAAAGCAACGTGGCAGCACGGCCAGCTCGCCATCATGGTATGGCTTTGTGTACACCCGGGAGTTCTTCGATGCTATGGTTTATAGTAAGTTTATTTTGTTGTAGACACAGGAAGAGAAAAGAGAGGGAAGGGGACAGGAGAAAGAAGTGATAGAGAGAGCACAAGTGAGGCAAAGGGAGAGAGTAGAGGAGGAGAGGGAGAGGGGGCAAGGCAGCTCCTGCGCTGGCAGTGGGCTCAGCTCAGGGGCTGAGCCCTGGGAGCTGTTGGGGCTTTTCCAGCCGGCGGCCTCTGGCTCCCGGCCCTGGCCAACCACAGCGGACAATGTGAGGAGGGCTTGTTTGGTGATGTGTTTTCTGCTGGCCTTGTTTGTTTGTTTGCTGTTTTTCTGGCATTGGACATGTCTGGGTAGAGGAGGAGGGCAGAGGTGTGGCCAGCGTTGACAATGGTCCCCTGGCCAGGCTCTAGGCTGGGGGAATCCTTTTGTGGGGGCTCCTGGACACTGGAGCTGGGAGGGACCTCTGTGTGGGGGCCTGCAGCCAGGTGGCCTGCTCAGCCCTGGGGATGTTTTGCCCTGTGCTCTTTGTCCCTGTCTTTCCCCACTCCGGCAGGAAAGAATTAGTCCTTGAGGCCTGGGCTCCTTGCCTGTGTAGTCAGGATGTCGTGCTAGGCCGGGGAGCCCGAGGGGCAAGCAGGAGCGACGGCTTCCAGTTTGGCTGGGAGACGCAGGGGACGTCCGAGCGGCCCGGCTCGCTCCCAGCCCTGGCGTTCTCGCTCCTGTCCCGCAGCCCTTGGAAGCCAACCTAACGAGCCCTGTTAAAGTTAATGAAATGCAATGATCCCTCCATTTGCTCAGTTACAACTCTTTATGAGGTTGCTCCCTTTCACAGAAGAGATTTCATTTGGGTAGCCGGGGCTTGGCCTTTGTCCCTCTAATTTTTATTGGCTCATTAACAAGATCAGATGCTCTGGGCTGACCAGGAATATCTGGTTTCCATGTTCTGAGCAACCTCCATTGGGTTGAGTGTTAGGCAGCCTCAGATTCCAAATTAGCCTGAAAACAGCCCCTGTTGCCCTTCCTCCCTCTGTCACTTCCCCACCTCCTAGCGCAGTTTCATACGCAGGTACAGCAGATGGGGAAGTCAGAAGTCAGGAGACGCTTCCCTATGCCCTTTATTTATTTATTGACAGGCAGAGTGGACAGTGAGAGACAGAGAGAAAGGTCTTCCTTTTGCCGTTGGTTCACCCTCCAATGGCCGCCGCGGCCGGCGCGCTGTGGCTGGTGCATTGCGCTGATCCGATGGCAGGAGTCAGGTACTTATCCTGGTCTCCCATGTGGGTGCAGGGCCCAAGGACTTGGGCCATCCTCCACTCCCCATGCCCTTTAGAATGTGTCTCAACACAGCTCCCCTAGGAAGAGTGCCCAGTCCTGTGCTTTAAGGTCTCCTCTCCCCTTTGTAATAGAAATACACTGAAACTTGTTAGGCATTTGTTGGTGTAGGCGTTACATTTTTTTTTAAAAAAAGATTGATTTATTTATAAGTCAAAATTACAGAGAGAGAGAGAGTGAACGAGGTCTTCCATCCAGTGGTTCACTCCCTGAATGACCACAACAGCTAGGGCTGGGCCAGGCCGAAGCCAGGAGCTTCTTCCAGGTCTCCCAAGTGGATGGAGCCCAAGTACTTGGGCTATCCTCTGCTGCTTTCCCAGGCACATTGACAGGGGAGCTAGACCAGAAGTGGAACAGCCGAGACTTGAACTGGTGCCCATATGGGATGCTGGCACTGCAGACGGCAGATTAACCCGCTGTGCCACAGCATTGGCCCCTAAAATGTTTTAAAATTATTATTTGAAAGGCACACACACACACACGCACACACACACAGAGTGGGGGAGGTGCTAGCTCCAATCTACCAATTTACTCCCAAATGCCTGCAACAGCTGGGGCTGCGGACTGGTGCTGGGAGGTAGGAGTGCAATCCGGGTCTCCCATGTGCGTGGCAGTCATTTTGGTTGCCGCTGCTGTCTTCCATGGTCTGCACTGGCAGGAAGCTGGGTTGGGAGCTAGGACTCAGATACTCCAAAGGGAGACCTGGGCATCCCTAACAGGTGTCTTTAACTGCCAGGTCAAAGGCTGCCTTGAGGGGACCTGAGAATCTCCCAAGTTGTAGGCAGACCTTTGTCCTCAGTCTTCATGTTTCCGGGCAGAGGTGTTCTATAGTATTCTTCAAAGTTTCCCTAGCATTCACACTCCCACCCTAAAGGTCAAAAGCCTCAGTAGCAGTGGAAGGAGACTGAGTCCTAACTGGGCTCCGAGGCTGGACTCTCCCCTCTTTGCCACCTGCCTGGCCGGTCCTGCTCCTAAGGGGGCTCCTTCCCCTCCTCCTCGGAGACACTGCCTCATCCACAGACCTCCCACTGCCGCCACAGCTCGACCAGGCTTCTCCCAAATCTGGAATCAACCTCAAGTTGGGGGAGGGCAAGAGGAGAGCCCTTTCCCTCTAGGTTGATTTACATGCCGGGGCTGGAAATGATAGGTATACATGCTGGTAAGTACCCATAAACTTGCTGTAAGTGCAGGGTGTCGCCTGCCTTTGGTGCCCAGAGCCTGTGCAGCCTGTACAGGCCCAGCGTTCAGGAGCTCAGGGAGGAGGAGAGCACCAAGCTGGCAGCAGCTGGCATGAGAGGGGCTGATGTGACTACGGGGGAAGAGGGCACACTTGGAGCTGGGCTCTGGAACCCCTCGAGCCCCCTCCCCCGCCGGAGCAGGTGCCCCCCGCCACCCCCCCCCCCCCCCGCACCCAGCTCTGCCAGGCTGGCTGTTTCTTTGGGCTGTTGCGTTGTCTCCAATGCAATGATGCTTGTTGGAAGATGAGTTGGGCTGGTTCCCCAGGCCAGGAAATGTAGGATTTGGGATACTGGAAGAGAGGCTCAGGTGGGCCAATATGATAACTGTATGGAGTTCATTTAAATGGTTTCCCAGGTGGCCTCCGTATTCCACTCCTGCAACCCAGTGTATCCTGGCGTGGAACAGGCAGAGTGAACCTCAGCATTGCTACTCGCTGCCTCTGGGGGGCGCTGTTCTGGGCATTGTTGAATGTTTCCCAGCATCTCTGGCCTCTCCCAGTACCCTCCTCCCCAGACATTGTCAAAGGTCCCTTGGGAAAGGGAAGCAAAACTGCACCCCTGCCAACTCAAATCTCTGTCGCGAAGCATGTGAGGTCATGTTATCTCCTGGTTATAATGCGGCCATGTAGCACCCGCCGTGCTCTGAGCGTGAGAGCTGCTGGATGGGCCCTTTAGGCCCTGTACAATCCGGTTTCACCTCCCTCTGCACCGCTGTTCTGTGTCCTCTGCTCTCGTTTACCATCAGCCTTTAGCCACCCAAACCTTTCTGACATCCGAGACAAACAAGCTCAACCCAGACAGGGTGGGAGATGGACAGACATGGGCAGATCTGGGGTATGCTTTAGAATTTGCTTGGAGGCCTTTGCATATGTACTTATGACAGCTTGTAAATATTTGACTTGGTGGATTATTTACCTTTGTTTTTCCTGTTGTCCTTGCTAAAATGTAAACTCCATGAGAGCAGGTGCCCTGCCTGGCTCCTTCGCTGTGCGACCCACGTCACCTCCCACTCTGCCTGCCACATAGTAGCCCTCAATGACGATCTGGCAGTGGCCGGCAGTCCCAAGGAGGAGAGGGGTTCTCCCCAAGGGGCAAGGGAAGGTTTCCTGGGTGCGTTGATGCACGAAGCATGGGTTGGAAGGACAAAATGGGCCCGGGGGTAGGTTTGGAGGATGTCAGAAGCAAAGGCCCCAGATGTAACCACAGTGGCCAAAACGGACTGTGATGCTCTCAAGGGACACGCAGGCGACAGACAGTGATCACAGGACAGGAGGACAGATCCAGTGCGATTGCGGTTTTCAGTCTAAGTGGATGCAGGGTGTGAAGTACTTGAATCCCCTGAATGCCGAGCTAGTGGGGCGGGAAATCGGCTGGGTGGGAGCCTGGCGAAAGCAGGGAGGGTTTTGATCGCGCAGTCTGTGGTTTGCCTGGACCAAACCACCTCTGGTGCTTTAGAGTTAGGAATCATGACGACTCTGGTTCCCTTGGAGCCCTGGAACCAGCTCTGTGGCCACAAGGGATGTCAAATGATGGAACACACACACATATGAGCTGAGACCTGTGCCAAGAGCCCCAGAATCCGAAGAGGCCTGGAGTCTGCTTCCGTCTTCTCTCTCTCTCAAGATTGATTTATTTGGAAATCAGAGTTAGAGGGAGGGAGGAGAGAGAGAGATCTTCCACCCATTGGTTCACTCCCCAGATGGCCGCAGTGGTTAGGCCAGGCTGAAGCCAGGAGCCTGGAACTCGATCTGTGTTTCCTCACATGGGTGGCAGGGACTCCAGCACGTGGGCCATCCTCTGCTGCTTTCCCAGGAGCATTGGTAGGAAGCAGGATAGAAAGTGGAACAGCCAGGACTCGAACCAGTGCTCATGTAGGATGCTAGCATGGCAGGTGGCATAACCTGTACCACAATGTTGATTTCTCTTCCTCTTTTTTTTTTTTTTTTAATTAAAAAAAAAAACTTGAGAGACCAAGAAAGAACTCTCTTCCTCTGGTTCACTCCCCCAAATGCCTGCAACAGCTAGTGCTGGGCCAGAGCTGATGCTAAGAGCTTGGAACTTAGTGCAATTCTCCCACATGTGTGGTAGCAACCCAAAGACTTGAGCCGTCATCTGTCACTTCCTAAGATCTGCATTAACAGGAAGCTGGAATCGGGAACAGAGCCAGGCCTTGAACCTGAGCGCTGTGATGTGGGACACAGACATCTGAACCAGTGTCCTAACTGCTAGGCCAGATGCTTGCTCCTTCCTGCCTTCTCGTGATGTGTGGCCTTGCTCAAGGCGTTGGACCGCAATGGACCTTGTGTTCCTTTGGAAAACACAGCTAACAATACCTGCCCCGCTCATAGGAGAAATGAGGTCATGTTTGTGCAGCATTGTGAGCTCGCTGGAGACAATGAGTGTATTCTTCCTAACAGTAACAATAATAATCATTACTGCAAATCTAACCAGTAAATACGTCTCCTCAAAGCTGGAGTGGGGCCCTCAGTAGGATAGCAATTAAAGCTTTTTCTGTTTTGTTTTTTAATCTTTAGATGGGGGAATTTTGATCTCTGGGGTTTGTGGGGTTGATATAGATGTGGGAGGGAGGGAGGCTGTAGCATTTCAGTTTCATCCAATTGTACTTATTGAATCCCTTGTCCTTTAGTTTTTGCTGATGGATTTTACAATTTCTCATTCCCCTTCAATTCTAAGGGGAAGGGCTTCCTGAGACTCCTCATATCCACAGCCGGCCAGAGCCCCCCTCACTCACAGATACAGGGCTGTGGCTCCCAGAGACCCTGCCACAGACTCCGGTAAAGTGGGGGCCCATCCTGAGCACCTCGTTTCCACCTATCCCACTTCCCAGGCCAAGCTGTCCATTCAAGAGCCCCAGGACCTGTGGGTTCTCAGGTGTTCCTTGTGTAGCCGGGATGCACCTGTCTGAACTTGGGAAGCAACCAATTTTCACCCATTGGTTGGGCAATGTGTCTACAGAAGGCAGAGTGATGCTTTACACAGAGACATTGTTGAAGTTTGGCTCAAGGTGGCATAAAATCCTGTCTCCTGCACCAGCACACACACACACACACACGCACACGCACACACACTAACTATTGGAACAAATAAAATAATAAATACGTTATGAGGCCGGCGCCGCGGCTCAATAGGCTAATCCTCCGCCTAGCGGCGCCGGCACACCGGGTTCTAGTCCCGGTCGGGGCGCCGGATTCTGTCCCGGTTGCCCCTCTTCCAGGCCAGCCCTCTGCTGTGGCCAGGGAGTGCAGTGGAGGATGGCCCAGGTGCTTGGGCCCTGCACCCCATGGGAGACCAGGAAAAGCACCTGGCTCCTGGCTCCTGCCTTTGGATCAGCGCAGTGCGCCGGCCGCAGCGCGCCGGCCGCGGCGGCCATTGGAGGGTGAACCAACGGCAAAGGAAGACCTTTCTCTCTGTCTCTCTCTCTCACTATCCACTCTGCCTGTCAAAAAAAAAATAAAAAAAAAATAAAAAAAAATAAAAAAAAAATAAAAAAAAAAAAATACGTTATGAGAAAATAAGAGAGAACCATCAGTGGATCCAAAATGTGGGATCCCTGAGAGACAGTATCAAACCACAAGGAAAAAACACCAGAGGAAACCACGGGTTACACGGCTGGCAGGAGGAGCCGGCTGCAGAGGGAGCATGGTCTGGGGGTCTCTGAGCCCGAGGCAGCAAACTCAGAATCAAAGGAGATCCCAGGCCCATCTCTGAACAACTGTGTCCCGTTGGCAGCGTGCAGGAGCAGAGAGGTGGGCAATAGTCCATGTAGCTAGTGATTGCTGAGAGAGGCCTCGTCTCAGAAGAAAGCTGCTGGCAGGCCTTGATCTCTCTCTCACCTTGACATCCAGAGAGGAGGGCGGGTGTTGTGGCACACTTGGGATGCCCACACCTCATATCAGAGTGCCTGAGATCAAGTCCCACTCCACTTCTGCTTCTGACACAGCTTCCTGCTAATGCCTGGGAAACAGCCAGTGTTGGCTAAATACTGGGTCCCTGCCACCCATATGGGAGACCTGGACAGAGCTCCTGGCTTCTGACTTCAGCCTGGCCTAGCTCTGGCTGTTGTAAGTATTTGGAGGAGTGAAACCAGGGAATGGAAAGCCTCTCTCTCTCTCTTTGTTGCTCTGCCTTTCAAATTAAAAAAAGAGAGAGAGAGAGAGAGAAAGAAACAGGCTACAGTGAGCAGAAAGCTAGCAAATAAAAATGAGAACACCATGAATCACCAGAATTTAAATTAAAAAAACCACCATAGGGAGAAGCACTAAACCAATTGTCCAATAGAAATTTCTATGGTGATGGAAATATTCTATATTTAAGCTGTTCAGCATGTAGCCACATGCCACATATGCCTACTGAGAGCCTGAAATATGGCTGTTGCAACCAAGGAACTGAATTTTAGTTTAATTGTTTTACATTTAAATAGCAAGCTGCTTTGTACTGGATTGTGCAACTTTAAACTTAATATATAGGAGAGTTAATGACCAAAGAAATAAAGATAATAGTGCAAACATCAACAAAAACCAGTTTAGTTGGAGTAGGATTGTTATTATCGTCAAGAGATGCAAAATAGGGGTGGATGTATGGCACAATGGTTGAATCCCTGCTTGGAGTGCACCTATCCCGTATCAGAGAGCCTGGAGGGAATCCCTTCACTCTGTTTCCCATCCAGCTCCCTGCGAATGCACTTGGAAAGGCAGCGATGGCTCAAGTACTTGGGTCCCTGCCACCCCCAGGGGTGACCCACACCGGGTTCTTGGCTCCTGGCTTCAGCCTAGCCCAGCCCTGGCTTGTTGTAGGCATTTAGGTAGAGAACTAGTAGATAGAAGATTGTTCTGTCACTCTGCCTTTCAAATAAAGAACTACTTGAAACAAGTTAAAGAGTTTTAAAGAAATGCAAAGTAAAATTAAATCAATTAAAAACAGTTAATTGGAGGTCTTAGAAATTTAAAAATTGATTATTAAAATGTGAAGATCTGAAATGGATTTAAGGATTAAATTTAGGAAGACTAAGCTGAGGAATTCTCTGTTAATAAAGTGAAAATAATAAAAAGGAGAGGGGCTGATATTGTGGTAGAGTGAGTTCAGCCATTGCTTGTGATACTGGCATCCCAAATCAGAGTGCTGGTTCAAGTCCTGGCTGCTCCACTTCCGCTTCAGCTCTCTGCTAATGTGCCTGGGAAGTCCATGAAAATGCTGAAAGAAAAAATTAAGAGCTGACTTTTGGATAGGCATTACAGTAGGAGAGAACTTCAGAGTAGAAGAGAGGAAATAATGAAAGAACTAACAAAAGAAAATTTTCCAGTGCCAGAAGAAATAAACTAATCATTAAATTGACATCCCAAGGAGAGAAGACCATATTATAGAAATTTCAGAACCACAAGGAGGGCAGCAGGTGGGGGGGACTAGACACTTCCAGAGAGGAAAAAGCAGGTCACCAGTAAAACATTAAATTGGCGTCAGACTGGATGTGAGAACACTAACTCCAAAGTTCTGAAGGAAGTGAAATATTCAAGTGGGAGGGAAAAAATTAAGATTCTTTTACAAGGAGAAAATTCACCACCCTCATATTCTTCAGGGAATTCCTAAAGGAGGTCCTTCAGTTAAAAAACAAACAGTGACTCAAGAAAAAGACATGAGAAACTAGTAAAATTTGTAGAGAAGTTTAAATAATTGAGTTATAATGTAAACATTTTACAAACAATTTGGAGCCATTATCTACCCAGATGATCTCAGCTTTGGAGGTGGAAATGAGTGAGGGAGGGTGTGAGGAGTTAAAGCTAAGAGAGAAAAAGTTCCTGATTGGTTCTAGATATTGATAGAAAATCCCAGCTTAAGGAATATAGGATTCAAATGTAAGGGTAACCAACAGAAGATGGAAAGTCAACTTCTGTGTCATTAGAGTGAGTTACAAACAGAAGGGAGAGCAAAGAAAACTTAATCTAATAAAAAGCAGGAAAAAAGGGCAGATGTTTGGTATAGTGGTTAAGATGCCATATCCCAGCTGGCGCCGTGGCTCACTAGGCTATTCCTATGCCTGTGGCGCCGGCACACCAGGTTCTAGTCCCGGTTGGAGCACCAGATTCTGTCCCGGTTGCTCCTCTTCCAGTCCAGCTCTCTGCCGTGGCCCGGGAGTGCAGTGGAGGATGGCCCAAGTGCTTGGGCCCTGCACCTGCATGGGAGACCAGGAGAAGCGCCTGGCTCCTGGCTTCAGATCAGTGTAGCTCCGGCCGTGGTGGCCATTTGGGGAGTGAACCAACAGAAGGAAGACCTTTCTCCCTGTCTCTCTCTCTCACTATCTAACTCTGCCTGTCAAAAAAAAAAAAAAAAAGCCATATCCCATAGCAGAATGCCTGGGTTCAAGTCCTGGTTCTGGTTCCTGATTCTAGCTTCTCTTTGTCATGGACTCGGGTTGGGTCCTCAGCACCCATGGCCTGGATGGAGTTCCTGACTCAGCTTTGTGGGCATATGGGGAATGAATTAGTGGATCGAAGGGGTGTGTGTGTCTGTATTTTTCTCTATTTCTTCTTTCCCTCTCTGCTTTTCAAAATAAATAAATAAATAAAAATTTTAAAAGCAAGAAAAGAGAAAACAGAAGAAAATGAGGTAGAGGAAGCATGAGATGAAATGAGAGGCTGAGTATAAAAGTCTCGTTAATAATTCATGAGAAAAAACTTCCCACTTCCCAATTAAACAGCTTTATGCTGTGTACACAGATATGCTAAAACTAAATGACAAGAGCCTTTGAATATGGGCAGATGAAAGAATAACCAACCAAATGATAACCAAAATAAGGCAAGTATAAATGGAATCCAAGGGTAAAAAAGCATTAAAAAAGAAGATAAAGGATGAGGAAGAGGATGAAGTTGTTATATATTGGTAAAAGTTCAATGTTCCAAAAATATGTAAATTAGGGGCTGGCACTGTGGTTTAGTGGGTAAAGCCACTGCCTGCAGTGCTGGCATACAATATGGGCACCAGTTCCAGTCCTGGCTGCTCCACTTCTGATTCAGCTCTCTGCTGTGGCCTGGGGAAGCAGTAGAAGGTAGCTGTTTCCCTAGAGAGGAGTTGGTGCAAGAGAGGGTGGATGACCTGCAAAACCCTTTGAATAAAATGTTGTTGACCAGTATAGGGATATTTTCTTCCTCCTCTTGCCATCCCCCAGCTGGGGCAGAAGAGGAACCCCTGTCACCTGTGCAGGAAGAAGCAAGGATACTCTGTGCCTCCAGAATGCTCACATGAGGGGAGAGGAGGTCGTGTTACAGATGGCTGTCACTAGCACACGTGACTCAGAAGGCGAGCTCTGGAACCCAGCTCACTTGGGTTTGACTTCCAGCCCCACCACTGTCCAGCAGTATGACTTTGGGTGGGTTCCATGCTCATTCTCAACCTCAGCTTGATTCTCTGTAAACTGTCCATATAAAATCCACTTCTAGGAAAGTTCAAGGTCAAGCAAGATGATGCACAAAAAACATTTAAGATCTAGAAGACCTCATAAATGGTTATCCTTTTTAAAAATATTGGTTGATTGAAAGGCAGAGAGATAGAGGGAGATCTTCCATCCATTGGTTTACTCCTCGAATGCCCAGCTTGGACTGGGCCAGTCCAACACCAGGATTCAGGAACTTACTCTCGGTCTCTCTTATGGGTGGCAGGATCCAAGTACTTGGGTCAACATCCACTCCTTCCCAGGATGCATATCAGCAGGAAGCTGTGTTGGAAACAGAATAACCCGGACTTGAAGCAGACACTTAGGTATGAGAGGTGGGTGTCTTACTGCTGCACTGAACATCCACCCTGGGCCATTCTTTTAAACGTGGACACCAGAGCTGTTCCAGGGTTGGTCTTCAGTGATTACGGGCCACTTTCAAATGGCCTTCCCAGTATCCACAAGCCATGTGTTTTTTGATCCAGGTGGCCCTCCATGTGGGAGACCACCACTCTCCGCCTCTTCTTCCCACAGTCACCTTCCAGACTCCACACTAGTTCTCATCTAGCCTCAACCACTCCCGACTCCTGGGCCCCCAGCCCCTACTTCTGTTCTCTCTCTGGCTCTCTTGCCTGTTGGCCTTGACCTCCTAGGATCGTCCTCTGGGGCTTCTTGTGAACCAGACACCTGCCCACACAGATCTGTCCCTGCAGGCTGTCCGGTAAATGTTCAAGGGTCAGTCACCGGATTTGATAAGAGTGGGCAGGGACAGGCACTGAGCAGGCCCAGCTGGCTCTTGGCTAAGTGGGCGCATAGTCCCTGGCCTCCTCTTCCTGCCCCATGTCCTAGGGCTGGAAGTTCCTGCCGCCAGGGAGGCATTCCTTTGTGATGATTTTTCTCTTCATGAGTTCCTCCATGGAAATGTAGGTAATTCCTGGAAGGAGGTCACCTGTGTCCAGATTCCTTTACTGAGCCACACCCTCTAAGTTCTTAACCTGCCTGATTGTCAGCTAATTCCTAGGTTGTTTGAAGCCCCCGATGAGATCAAATATCTGACAACGATTTCAGCATTGGGCAGAGAAATAATATAAGCAAAGGTCTAATCTTCCTGTTACAGATGTTAGCGGTTATCTGATCCATTTATTGGAAATGGCTTTTGAAATAGGCCCAAAGGAACAAATCTCTAATGATGGAATTCCAGACTACAAAATAAGTCATAATATGGTATTTAAAATGCCAGGCGCAGGTACTCCCCCTCTCAACACTCACTGCCCAGGTGGTTACCAATAGCCACTAGCCAAATTCTAGGCCAGATTTTTTTCTTTAATTTTTAAAAAGAGTTTATTTATTTTTTTGAAAGACAGAATTAGAAAAAGATCTCTTCCCCCTGCTGGTGCACTCCCAAATGGCCAAAATGGCCAGGGCTAGGCCAGGCTGAAGCCAGGAGCTTCTTCCAGGTATCCCGTGTGGGTGCCCGAGCATGTGGGCCATCCTCCACTGCTTTCCAAGCACATTAGCAGGGAGTTGGATCGGAAGTGGAGCAGCTGGAACTTGAACTGGTGCCATATGGAATGCCTGTCCCACAAATGGCGGTTTAACCCACTGCGCCACAACACCGGCCCCGTCTTCAATTTTAATCAATTTATTTGAGAGACAGAGGTGATAGAGCTCCCATCTGCTGGTTCATTCCCCCACATGCCAGCAACAACTGAGGCTGGGCTGGGGCAGACACTGAATGCATGGGACTCGATCCAGGTCTCCTGTGTGAGTAGCAGGGACCCAACTGCTTAGCCAGGATCTGTAGTAGCAGGAAGCCAGAGTTGGGAGTTGACCCCAGGCTCTCTGATGAGGAATGCAGGCATCTCAAATAACAACTGCTAGGTTAAACGCCCACCCTAGGCCAGGCACAGCTGCTGCAGTCTTAGCCTAAAGTCTGTTGATGCGACTGAGTTATTGATGCCCAGAGGCTCAGAACCAGGAAGAGTGTTTTGGTCCGTTATCTGCTGGGACAGAATAATGCAGACTAGGTAGTTTATAAAGAGCAGAATTCTTACAGTTATTACAGTCTGGGGGCTGAGTACTCCCAGGGCAGGTGCCGGCCAGCGGCGAGGGTAGAGGCTTCCTGTGCTGGGGAGTTGTGCTCCAGGCAGGGAGCCCACCCCAGTGCTAACCAGCGCTCTGCCATGATAGGGCCCAAGTAATCCATCCCAGGGGCTCCTTCCCTCACGACCTAATGACCCCCTAACACTGCCACCACGGGGCTCTGGAGGGGACATTCAAACCCCTGGCAGTCTTAGGATCCTCTCGTAAGGAAATGGAGACACCCTCCCCCCAGGGAGATGGCTGCTCACTCATCCACAGCAGGGAGCCCAAATGGAAAAGGAAACATGGGTCCCAGGAGTTGGGGTGGGGCCGGGGCCCGAGGGCTCAGAAGGCAGACTGAGGCCACAGCTGTGCTAGGGGGACTGACCTCCTGCAGTGCGGGCCTCTCCAGGGGGCCACCCCCATACACAAGCAGCACAGGCAGAGAGACGGGGTTGTTGCCTGGGCCCTCCCCGTCAGGCAGCCCCTCCCTTGCCAAGCATAGCCTCTCCTTTCCTGGGGCCACCCTGCCCAGGGAGGCCTTCCATCCCCAGCCCCTGGCCCATGGAGAGAAAGTCCAAAACAATGCCTCTAAACTGAAAACATTTTTGTCTTTCTCCACTGAACAATGGCCACTAACAGGCATGGAACTGGAGCAGAAATGGAACGTGAACCCCGGGCCCGGGAGCCTGGAGGGGAGTGGAGGCAGGGAGGGGCAGGGGAGACGGGGGCATTCTCCCCTCCCATCAGCCCCTGCACCTTCTGTCTTCCTGAGGCAGCTCCCAGGGGTATGGACTTCTCTGTTGGGAGACCCCACTCTCAAGGGGCTCTGAGGGGCTGCATGGGGGCCTGCCCTGGACCCTCACTGCACACCAGGCAGTCCAGGAGCTGCAACAAGGGGCAGCCGACAGCGGCTCCACAGCCACCGTCAAGAGGGCATCTTGCTTTGAGAAGCCCTGGAGCATCCAGCTTGGGAGTGTGCGGGGCCTGTGATGACCTGGAGGCTAGTGGCTAAGCCCCAGTCCCCTCACCATGGGAACCCCCCGCCTGGGCTCCTTCTGGGGGTGGCTGGGGCTGCGAGCCTCCACCCAGGGCAGGAGATGACGCATTTTTCAGCAGCCGCAAGCCGCTTTCGACGGGTCCTCCCCATCGGGGAGCAAGGGAAACCTCATCCCACCCTGCACTGCTTTTGTCTGCACCACATATTTGTCTTATTTGGAAGATTTTTGTGGGTTTTCCCATCTTTCTCCAGTGCTCACTGCCCTGAGGGGCCCAGAGGCTGTGGGGGAGCTGTCCCAGCTGTGGGGGAAGGGGTGAGAGGCACTCTTGGGGCCTTAGGCCTTGTAGCTGCAGCTCATTTGGAGCAGGGGAGAAATCCTGCCACACACCCTCTGCGTCCCTACTGGAGACCCCAGCCCCCAGGCCCACGCCGGACCTCGCCCCTTCTCTCTGGATGTGTGCCTCTCTGCTTCTGCCTGGGGCATATGTGCCCTCTGTCCTCTCTCAGCCTCCTCAGCTCTCTCTCCAACAGCCCTTCTTATTCCTTCGTGTTTGTTCCTCCACCTACATGACACCTGGTCATTTCCTACCTCCTGGCCTTTGCCCGCACCTCTTCTCCCCCGAGGAGAACCTCGCCTGTCTTTCCTTCTTTCCTTCCCTGCCTTCCTCCCTCCCTCCCTTCCCTCCTTTCCTTCCTTCCTTCCTTCTTTCTTTTAAGATTTATTTATTTATTTGAAAGTCAGAGTTACAGAGAGAGACAGGGAGAGACAGAGACACAGAGGGAGATCTTCCATTTGCTGGTTCACTCCCCAAATGGCTGTAATGGCCAGGGCTGGGCCAAGCCAAAGCCAGGAGTCAGGAGCTTCTTCCGGGTCTTCAACGTGGGTAGCAGGGGCTCAAGGACTTGGGCCATTTCCTGCTGCTTTTCCCAGGTGCCTCAGCAGGGAGCTGGATTGGAAGTAGGGCAGCCAGGACACAAACTGTTGCCCATATGGGATGCCAGTATCACGGGTGGCGGTTTTACCCACTGGGCCACAGTGCCAGCCCCTGCCCTCCCCTTTCTTTCCCCTTGTCTGAATTCTGCAGTAGCTCTCGGGCCTTATTCCCATGTCACCTCCTCCTTGGAGGCCCCCCAGAACTACTCTAGTCAGGATCTCCCACTTCCGAACTCTCAGAGCAGGTGTTTTCTATCCCTTCTGCGATTCCAGACACACCCTGCTCCATACTGTCTGCCCAGCTGGAAGGAAAGCAGAGGTCATGCCTGGTGTCTTTTCATCCCTCCCCCATCACTCCTTTACAAAGCACTTGTTCAATGAATAGTTGTAGATGTGGGCATCGTTCAGGCTGGCCCTGAAGTTCTCCACACATTAGAGAATCTCAGTGCTGGATGGGACCTCCACACCTAAATTCCTGCTAAGGGTGCCTGGCTTCAGCTTCCACGTCTCCAGCAGTGGGGATCTTGCTACCTCTGGGGCAATCTCTTCCTGATAGCTCTGACATAACAAAGTTCATCCAGCTCCGGCGGGGGGAAGAGCAGTGACAGCCAGGTAGCCCAGCTTTGCGAAGGTTCTTGGCATGCCAAGGTCCGCGGGCACCCAGCTGTGCCCTTCCCACCACCAAGGTGCCCAAGAGGAAAGATGGCTTGGCCAAAGGGGTGGTGAGGCTCCAAGGGGCAATCGGCCAGGTTGTCGGCTATACCTGCTCCTGCGAAAGTGGAAACGAAGCCAAAAACGGCAGCCAGGAAGGGTAACTCATCAGACAAGAGAAACAGAAAAGAGGAGCAAAGGGAAAACAGCAGAGATGGTTCACCAGGAAACTAGAGATCTGCCTGGAGGCCAGTGCCATGGCATAGAGGGTAAAGCCGCACATGTGATGCCGGCATCCCATATGGGTACTGGTTTGAGTCCCGGATGCTCCACTTCTAATCCAGCTCTCCGATACGGCCTGGGAAAGCAGTGGAAGATGGCCCAAGTCCTTGGGTGCCTGCCACCAACATGGGAGACCCAGAAGAAGCTCCTGGCTTCAGATCAGCCCAGTCCTGGGCATTGCAGCCATTTGGGAAGTGAACCAGTAGATGGAAGACCTCTCTCTAACTCTGCCCTTCAAATAAATAAATCTTTAAAAAAGAAAAGTTTATGGGAATATGGGAATTAAAAGATAAGTTCATTAAAAATATTTGCCTTGGCCGGCGCCGCGGCTCACTAGGCTAATCCTCCGCCTTGCGGCGCCGGCACACCGGGTTCTAGTCCCGGTCGGGGTGCCAGATTCTGTCCCGGTTGCCCCTCTTCCAGGCCAGCTCTTTGCTGTTGCCCGGGAGTGCAGTGGAGGATGGCCCAAGTCCTTGGGCCTGCACCCCATGGGAGACCAGGAGAAGTACCTGGCTCCTGCCATCGGATCAGCGCAGTGCGCCGGCCGCAGCGTGCCGGCCGCGACGGCCATTGGAGGGTGAACCAACGGTAAAGGAAGACCTTTCTCTCTGTCTCTCTCTCTCACTGTCCACTCTGCCTGTCAAAAAAAAAATTGCCTGCAGAAAACAGAGAAACAAAATGAGGGGTGCAGCCTCTGATGAAGCAGACGAGGAAGAAACCAAGTGAGAGAACTGTTGTACAACACGTCCTCTCGGTGGCTCAGAGGGTACAGAGTGTACTGCTCCATAAATCAAAGTGTTTTAGTAGCTCTAGAAATGTCTTTAAGGAGGAGATAATCCAGCTTCATCCCATTTTCTAAGTGTAAATGATTTTTTAAGAGGTGAAATCATTTGCTGGTTGTTTATTTTTTGGCACAGCCAGAAAATAGAAGGTTACTGAGTTATGGGAGGCTTTGTGTTATGTGTTGTGTGTCAGCTCAACAATCCATAGGTAGGGGTGGTCTTTAAACCCTGCAATACAACACATGCTAAATGGCAGTTTGGAGTCGTGAGTGTGCATTTACTCTGTCTTGAACATTTCCAATGACTTCTATCCTCGTGCTGTTGAATAGAATTGGTTTCTACAGAAAACCACTCCTGTTACCCTGTCAGAACTGAGCACACTCTGTAACATCTTTGGGACAGTGGTCCAGTTTTCCTAATAATTTTGTTAAAATGTGCTGTGAAAGATTGGCATTTTGAGTATATAGTGTATGCTAATGCATTTTGAGTGGGTGGGATTTATGTGACAGTTTATCAAGACTTGAAGAGACTGGCATTTCCTCTTTAGGAAGAGTTTACTCCAAATTGGAAGCTGGAATGTCACTGGAATAACTTTTTTTAAAAAAAATTATTGGCTGGCGCTGCGGATCACTAGACTAATCCTCTGCCTGCGGCGCCGGCACACCAGGTTCTAGTCCCGGTCCGGGTGCCGGATTCTGTCCTAGTCGCTCCTTTTCCTGTCCAGCTCTCTGCTGTGGCCAGGGAGTGCAGCGGAGGATGGCCCAAGTGCTTGGGCCCTGCACCTGCATGGGAGACCAGAAGGAAGCACCTGGCTCCTGGTTTCGGATTGGCGCAGCGTGCCGGCCGTAGCAGCCATTTGCAGGGTGAACCAACGGAAAGGAAGACCTTTCTCTCTGTCTCTCTCTCACTAATTTTGCCTGTCACACACACACAAAAATATTTATTTGACAGGCAGAGAGAGTTACAGAGAGGCAGAGGCAGAGAGAGAGAGGGAGAGGCAGAGAGAGAGAGAGAGAGAGTCTTCCATCTGCTGGCTCACTCCCCAAATGGCCACAATGGAGCTGGGCTGATCTGAAGCCAGGAGCCAGGAACTTCTTCTGGGTCTCCCATGTTGGTGGCAGGTGCCCAAGGATTTGGGCCATCTTCCACTGCTTTCCCAGGCCATAGCAGAGAGCTGGATTGGAAGTGGAGCAGTTGGGACTTGAACTGGCGCCCATATGGGATGCCAACACTGCAGGTGGCAGCTTTACCCTCTGTGCCACAGTGCCAGACCCAGAAGTGTCTGTATATTAATTCTCAACACCAATCAAACCTCGATTTGAACAACAATCAAGAGAGAGTTCATCCTTGTGTTGAGCTGCAGCCTGCATCTCCTGGCTACCCCCATCCTGTTGCCCGCCAGGCCATAGAAGCCTCTGCCAGTCTTCTTGTCCACTTCATACGTGGGAGGGCTGTGGTCCTCGCCTCTGCAGTCCTCCAGACCTGACCTCCAGGCCATGGATGCGGGGTGTTCTGTCCCCACTCCCCACACTGAGTCTCTCCCCTAAACTCACAGAATTCATTATCCTAGCAAAACTCCCTTTCTGGATCAAAATGGATGCTACAACCTTTCAGATGGGACTTGCCTCCATGTAATAATGTAGGCTCTCCCTACAGGGGGGAAATCACTCTCTCATACAGGTTAAAAAAAAAAAAGACAAGTGGGCAGGCACTTGGCCCAGCAGTTAGGACACCAGTGGGGTTGACTGTGTCCCGTATTAGAGGGCCTGGGTTCGAGTCTTGGTTCTGCCTCCTGGTTTCAGCTTCCTGCTAATGCAATCCTAGAAGGCTTAGGTGATGGCTCAAGGAGTTGGAAACTAGTACCTGGCTTCAACATTTGGGGAGCGAACCAGAGGGCAGGAGGTCTCTCTGCGTGTTTGTCTCACTCCTTCTCTCCCTCTTAAATAAATACATTTTTTAAAAAGAAGTTGAGAGGACCCCCCACCCCTACCACACACACACATACCAGCAGCTGCTTTGTCTGTTTCTGGTTTGTCCAGGAGAGCCCCGCCCCCCCCCCCCCAATGTGGCAGAACCGGGTAACTGATTCTCTGTGCTCAAAAGCTGTCTCTTAGGTCATTTATGTGCATTTTAATATGGCTACCCCAGGGGGAATACCGACTGCTTCAAGCCGGAGGAGTGACTCATGGTGGCATTTCAGGACGGCGAGGTATTTCGGGACAAGTCAGTCTTGTGGTGCCTGGCCTGCCTCTCCCCTGGCCCTCCATGGGTCAGCCTCCAGCCCCAAGTATATTTGCAATAGGACCAGGTATTTCCCAAGGGGTTGCCCCCTCCAGAGCCCAGCTCTCATAACCAATGCCAACAATTGAGACTAACTCTTTGCTGCCTTGTGTAGTCGACTGTCTTCCTCATGTATCTATAACTTGAAGCAAATGAAAGGCTCCTTGAAGAACGTGGCAGGAATCTTAAAAGTATTCTCATCGATGCTCTCTGTATCTTGAGCATGGTGGGGCTTACACAGGTGTATGTGTTTATCAAAGCTCATCAAGGCCATGTGCTTAAAATGGTTGCATTTCATTTTATGTGAATTATTCCTGGAAGAAGGTTTTTGGTGTGTTTTTTTTTTTTTAAGTTTTCATATCCCTTACAGTCTAGAGTCACATCCTGCTGATAACTGGATTCTAAAAGCATTTGTGGATTGATTTGCTGAGTTCAGCTATATCAGAGCCGTCTTAGCGCGGGTACTCAGTGCTGGCTTGAAGTGGCTCCTCAAACAGCTGGCCCCAAGTAGAGTTCTCCCTTCCTAGTCTCAGTCTCCCACCTGGCTCTCCTTGTCAGCGGCTCAGGCCCAAATCCCAGGAGGTGCACACACACACACGCACACATACACACATGCACACATACACACACACATACCTTGCAGTGTTGCTTTCACACGATGATCATCACTGTTGATACTGCTGGGACACTGTTCCCTGCCCAGTCTTGCCAACCACGCACCTTCAGAATGGAAGGCCTCTTGCTGACCTCCTGAATGCAGGGGCACAATCACCCAAGGGTGATCCCCCAGATGGTGCTGTCGTGCGCAGGCTATGCGGCAGTGGTCCCCACCTGAAGGGCCCCCACCCTTGGGCCAAGGTTCTAGCCACACTGCCTGAGCCTCAGGATGCTGGGCCCAGTCCTTCTGCCCAGGCTTCTTTGACTCATTCTGAGCTTTTGAGCGTGTCCATGAGAAAGAAGCCGGTGGGCCGCAGAGCAGGGTGATTGCTACCGGCCTCTGTTTCCTGGCCTGTTCTCACAGTTCCTGAGTAAGTGCGACTGTCTCACCCACCAGCCTGTAAGTGCACCGAGGGCAGGGCCTGAGATCTATCCCTCTTCATCATCCTTGACTCTAGCAGTGTGGCTGGTACATGGATGGTGTTGGAGAAACATCTGTGGACTGAACCAATGAATTCAACTTGATTAAAAGCATGAGGAGAGATGGGCATTTGGCCCAGCAGTTGAGACACTGATTGGGATGCCCGTATCCCATGCCAGCGTGCCTGGGTTCAAGTCCCAGCTCTGTTCCCGAGTTAGCTTCCTGCTAACGCACCCTCAGGGAGACAGCAGGTGAAGGCTAAGTGCTTGGGTCCCTGCCACCCAGGTGGGAGAAATAGATTGGATTCTTGTCTCCAGGTGTCAGCTTGGCTGTAGTGGGCATTTAGGGAGTGAACG
The DNA here is from genome assembly GCF_964237555.1 of Oryctolagus cuniculus. Taxonomy (NCBI): domain Eukaryota; kingdom Metazoa; phylum Chordata; class Mammalia; order Lagomorpha; family Leporidae; genus Oryctolagus; species Oryctolagus cuniculus. The sequence goes on from NC_091436.1 coordinate 134,249,497, forward strand.
AGTGGATGGGAGATCTTTGTCTCTCTGCCTTTCAAGTGAATAATAAATAAATAAATAAATAAACCAAACCCCAAACCATGAAGGAGATGTCCACATCTGCCAGATAGACCCCAGTGAGGCCAAGGACGTGGAGTAACTGGAAGGCTGCTGATATGCAGGGTTGTGACTTGTGCCGTCACGCTGCAGAGCTATTCGACAGCGTGTCATCAGATGACAGACGCCCTTCCAAGTGTTAACTCTGCGCAAACTCTCATTTGTGGATGCACAGGGACGTTCACGGTAGTGCTGTCCGCAGCGACAAAACCCTGGCAATGCAATGTGGCCGTGACACGGTGGGCCATGGAGAAAAGACAGTGGCAGATGAAGACGGCCTTTGAATCCACGCAGAACGACACCATATATTGGAAGTATGCAGTAAAAGAAAGCGAAACCCGAGGAGTGGTAACACCCAACGCAGGCTAACGGGCACCTCAGCGGGGAGGGCGGCGACATGGCTGGGGCAGGTAGGTCAGGGACTTCCTGGTATCAGCAGTGTTATTTCCCAGGCTGGTGTTGCTGATGTAATTCTTTATCACGTGGTCATCATTACTGTTCAACAAGCGTGAGTGTCCTTCCCTTTCCATGTGCACAGTGAGATCGTGGTTGGAAAGTGAGCCCAACCATTGACTGGTTCCGGCCAGGGAGCTGTAGGCTAGAGCATTACGTGTTGCATTTTTGAGAGGCAAGTGATCCAGTGGTGACACACTTATGTCCCATATCTGAGCACCGGGATTCAAGTCCCAGCTCCAACTCCCAGTTCCAGCTTCCTGCTAATACAGATTGTGGGAAGCAGTGGTGATGGCTCAAGTAATTGGATTCCTGCCACCTACAAGGAAGACCTGGATTGAGTTCTGGGCTTCAGCTCCTTCCAGTTTTGGCCCTGCAGGCATTTAAGGAGTGAAGGGACAGACGGGAACTTGCTCTGTCTGCCTTTAAAAAAAATTTGCATTTTTGAGAGCATGCAGATTTCTGTTTCGCTGCTGACAATGTTTGAGGTGGTAGCCATCCCCCTGGCTGGGTCTCTGAGTGCTGTCAGTGGACACAGCCTCTGGACTTCCACAAAGGACATGTAGCAGAATGACAATGTTAAAAGACACTTCTTGGCTTCCTTGGGTGGCAGCAGTGGACAAAAACAGTATGAATTCAGGGAGACTTCAGGCTGGGTGTCCCTGGCACCTCACTACGTCTCCCTTAGGAACCTGCTGAGTGGCCCCATGCTCTCCCCTGGCCAAGGCCTCAGCTTCAGAAAACAAACCCAGCAATCCCCAGGCATTAGACACCTGCAGGGCAGACTTGGTTTTGGCACGTTCTTTAGACTTCCAAGTCTTCCACCTCCCCTAAGCCACAGCAACATCAGCCAGAACAGATACACAAGATCAGAGCAGACAGGATGTGAGGAAGTTCTCGCCTTAGGTGTCTGGCAGGAAGGGGAGCCTGGGCACCTAGGAGCACAGAGCTGAAGGCTCTGTCGCGGAGTCTGGGGCCCACCGACACTTCAAACGCCAGCTTCCTGCCTCGCCTCCAGAGGAAGCGTTCCTGGATTACCTTGCCTGGAGGGGAGAGTGGGAGGAGCTGCAGGTAATACCTGGATTTCTATGGTGCTTTTCTTCCTAAAGGTTCAAAAGATTTCCCTTTCTCTGATCTCCTGCAGCCTCCCCCAGAGACAGGGAAGGGAGAGGAAGACTCTTGTCCCAGTCCAGATCAGGAAGTAGGGGTCCAGAGAGGGTAAGCAAATGGCCTGAGGTCACACAGCAGGACAAAGATCTGATTCTGGTGGGACAAGGGTCTTCTTTCTCCAGACCCCAGCTACCCGCACCCCCTACCCCTCGCTGGAGTGGCGTGGGCAGCAGCCTCAGGCTCTCAGCTGCCCTGGGGAAGGGTAAACTGGGCTCTGAGTGTCCACTCAGTCTTGCCTGGGGCCTGAGCAGAAGGGAGGAAGAAGAGGAACCCGGAGAGGCTAAGGTCAGCCGCCCTTCTGCTCAGCGGTGACGACAGGCTGGCTGGGAGCCCCGTGGGCCCACCACTGGAAGGTCAGGCCAGGGAGGCTGCCGGCACACCGGAGCTGAACAGGGTCCAGATCGCACAACTGGGGCAGCCTCTGTGGGTGGAAATGACATTTCTCGGCTTTAAATAGCTCCATCTCCGGAGCCCCGGAGCCCCGGAGCCTCAGCGGAGCTATTAATTCCTGCACTCCCGGGGCTGCGAACCCGTCATTCTGTTTGCACAAGTTGTGTCAGATCTCAGGCAGGTTTCCTGCCGCCTGGCTCTCCCCTACCCCACCCCCCCATCTCTGCCCCCCTGCAGTTGTCCTGTGCCATTTCAACAAGGGGTTAGTTTATTTCTAGTAGTCAGCCTGGGATTGGAGCTGACCACATACATATTTTGTCCCCCCTTACAAGTGACATGCCTGAAGTCAACAGCAAACTCTTGAGGGTTTTCTTTGTAGCCTGGTGTCTCTGTCGTGAAAGGCAATGTGTATGTGCATGGGTGGTGAAAGGAGAGGTCTTCTCCATGCAGAGAGGCGACGTCAGGGAATCCATTAATCCCCAGGTGTGCTTTTGAGCGCTTACTGTGTGCCAGGCACCAGGCAGCACTGGGCACACAGGGGACACAAGAGTGCTAGCTACTGGCCGGCGCCACGGCTCACTGGGCTAATCCTCCGCCTGCTGCACCAGCACCCCGGGTTCTAGTCCTGGTCGGGGCGCCGGATTCTGTCCCGGTTGCCCCTCTTCCAGGCCAGCTCTCTGCTGTGGTCAGGGAGTGCAGTGGAGGATGGCCCAAGTGCTTGGGCCCTGCACCCCATGGAAGACCAGGAGAAGCACCCGGCTCCTGTCATCGGATCAGCGCGGTGCACCGGCCGAAGCGCGCCAGCCGCAGCAGCCATTGGAGGGTGAACCAATGGCAAAAGGAAGACCTTTCTCTCTGTCTCTCTCTCTCTTTCACTGTCCACTCTGCCTGTCAAAAAAAAAAAAAAAAAAAAAAAGAGTGCTAGCTACTAAGCTGACCGCTACCACCTCTGGCCGGCCCTGACTGGCGTCTCCTGTCCCAGATGGGCTCCACGCATCTCCTGAGTCCTGCCCACCTGTACCGAGTCCCGTCAGCTGCGTGCCCTGCTGAGAGTGACGTAGAGGCTAAGAGAGAGGGATGCAAGAAGGTAGTTAATGTAGAACACGGCAGGCCATGCTGGCTGGCTGGCGGGGGAACCAAAATGAGGGATAAGCTGATGACAGTTCCAGAGTGCTCCGCCTGAGAACAGGGAGGGCGGCAGAGCCTTGGGAGGGGGTCGGGACTGTAACTGACCACCAGTCACAATGGCTTCAACACACAGGGGCCTCTTCTCTCCTGCAAAATCCACAGCTCCATAGTGCAACAGCTCCATAGTCTCTGGGCATTGACATCCTCAAATTCTCCTCATGGCCCAAAATAGCTACTGGAGTTCCACTCATTATGTCTGACTTCCAGGAGGAGAGAAGGGAGGACAGAAGGGCAAGAGGGTACTTATGTCCCCCTAACCTCTGAAGAAACCTTTCTAGAAGTCCTCAGCCACCCCTTTGTTGCATGTCATTAGCCAAAACTTAGTTACATGGGTACAGTGAGCTGCAAGGGAGGCCTGGAAACACAGTTGTTTTATTTTTATTTTTTTAAAGCTGTGCATGGCGTTCAGGGTTCTGTTAATAATGAAGAAAGGAAGGACTGACACTGAGGAGCAACAAGCAGTTTTTGCTAAGGCCCCCGATAAATATCCATTGAATAGAATCAGAAGGAAAGAAAAGGAACTGTGTTTGGGACCATGAGGAGTTTGCACTGCGGATGAAGTATCCTATTTGAGATGGGAGTGGAAACTGTGCAGCAAGGGTTGAATATATAGACTGTCTGGTCAACCGCAGAGACGTGAGAGTTAACACCACGGCTCTGCTGATTGCCTAGGCCCGAGCCTGCAGGGAGGGGGCGGGTGCGAGAACAGTTTGTAAAAGAAAAAATGACAGACCATCCTTTGTCATCACTCAGGATGATTTCATCTGGCCTTGCCCGGCCTCTGGGGGCAGACACGGCAGCTTCTACCTCCGGGAGCTCCGCAGGCCACCCGTTAGGCGGGCAGGCTCGGGTCTGCTCCATCCACCCTGATGAGCCCTGCCCACACCTCGCTGCTATGTAGCCCCTGCTCAGGAATTCTGGGAGCTGAGGAAAAAGGGGCTGTCCTGTGGAGAGGGAGCAGGGGTGTGGCGGGAACTTCCCTCTTGCTGTGGAAACCTTCAGGAAGGGTCTTCCAAAGGATTGCTACCAGTGGTTGTCAACCAGGAGCAATTCAGCCCTGTGGTGAACATCTAGTCCAGTCTGGGAACATTCTGGATTGTTATGACTGATGCGTGTCTGTCCATTAGTGAGTAGAAGCTGAAGATCATGGTAAACATTCTACAAAGCTAAGGACAGCCTGTCGCAACAAAAAGGATGTGACCCAAAATGTGCATGGTACTAAGGCTGTGAGACACGGGTTCCTGGTAGTCTGATCACTGGGCCCACAGCAAGTTTAAACCATCCCAGTTTCACGCAGTGTGGCTGGAGGGTCAGGCTAACCCTGTCTCCAGAGGCACCAGAACAAGGCCCAAGCCATGTTTGTCCTAACTGGCCATGTACTCTGACCCAGGGTTCTTTAATAAATTACTGCCAACTTTTAAACAACCATAATCACCATTATTCCTAGTCCACGGATGAGCAAACTGAGGCAGAAGGGTTAGGTAACTTACCCCACCCCAATGCACATTCACTCTCCATTGTCCATTGATCTCTCTCTCTCTCTCTCTTTTAATTTGACAGAGTTATACAGAGAGAGACAGAGAGAAAGGTCTTCCTTTATCCGTTAGTTCACCCCCCAAATGGCCACCACGGCCGGTGCCGCGCCGATCCGAAGCCAGGAGCCAGGAGCTTCCTCCTGGGCTCCCATGCAGGTGCAGGGGCCCAAGCACTTGGGCCATCCTCCACTGCCCTCCCAGGCCACAGCAGAGAGCTGGACTGGAAGAGGAGCAACCGGGACTAGAACCCGGTGCCCATATGGGATGCCAGTGCCACAGGCGGAGGATTAACCTAGTATGCCACAGCACCGGCCCCGATCTCTCCTCTTTGTGACTGTCCTATTAGTACGTTCATGTCCTTAGGATTTCATCTTTTGGAAGCTCACCATTGGGTGTGACAAATGAGGGAGCTCTCTACTAACTAGAGTATGCCATTAGCTCCAAGCGCCTCCTTTCCCAGCCATTCTGGGCGCACGGGAATGCCTGTGCTTCAAAGCCCGAGACAGAGTTCCTGCAGAAGCAAAGGCAAAGGCTGCGGCACAGAAGGGAAGCGGCTCCAGTTCATTCGGAGGAGAGCACACTGCAGTAACAAGACACCTGGGCAGGCAGGGGCAGCGCTGTGCCCCGTGGCATAGTAGGCTAAGCCTCTGCCTCTGGTGCCGGCATCCCATATGGGCGCCCGTTAGAGTCTTGGCTGCTCCTCTTCCGATCCAGCTCTCTGCTATGACCTGGGAAAGCAGAAGATGACCCAAGTGCTTGGGCCCATGCACCCCTATGGGAGACCAAGAAGAAGCTCCTGGCTCCTGGCTTTGGATCAGTCCAGTTCTGGCCATTGAGGCCATTTGAGGAGTGAACCAGCAGTGGGACACCTTTCTCTCTGTCTCTCCCTCTTTGTAACTCTGCCTCTCAAATAAATTGATAAAATCTTAAAAAAAAAAAAAAAACCTCAGGGGGCCCTGGGCAGAGTGGTGGTAGTCATGTCCCTGTCTGTGTCACCTGTTTGCTGCTGGGGTGTGATGGGGGAGATGGCACCCTCATTCACTGCGGCGGGGGTGGGTTGGGAGGCAGGGTCCGCTGCCGGTGTGTGTGTGTGGGGGGGGGCCCAGAGGTGCGACTGGCCGTGGTGGTGGCTGCTCCACTGCGTGTAATTACCAGAATTAAAAATCCAGCCAGCTATGCATGTCAATGGATGAATGGCATGGCCGTAATTTTCAAAAAGACTGCTAGACGGCCCCTCTAGTTCCTAGGAGGTATAACGAGCTGGAAAAGATACGGTAAAAAGTCTAGGCAGACGCCACTCGCGGATACTCGCGTGCGTGTAAATGCACAGACGTCTGCCTGTGTCCACACCAGCCCCGGAGACCTTGCCTGCGGCGACTCCCGAGCGGCCGGCGCGGGCTGCGGGGTCCCCCGCGGCGGCGCGCTCTGGGCGCTGAGTCACGGGCGGGCGGGCTCCGCCGGCGCCTGCGGGCGCACGGCCGCTGCACCTCCCCGGGCGCGGAAGCCCTCACCTCGAGGAAAGCCGCCGCCCCCCGAGCCGCAGCGCGGGGCTTCTCCAGCGGGGGCGGCGGCCGCTGAAAGGCGCATTGTCGGCGGTCCCGGGGAGGCTGGCGCGGCACGGCGCGGGGACATCGCCGACCGCGAAGCCGGGGCCGGGGCGGCGCCTCGCATCCCCTCGCCCCGTCACGTCCACCCTGCCGCTCCATGAAGGTTGGCGCGAGCCAAGGCCTCCATGGGGCGCCAAGGCGATCGCTGCTTGCACGCTGCTTAGGGGGATTTCCCGCCCGGCGGTGGCCTCTTTCTGGAGCCCCGGAATGGCTCGGGTCGGCCCTGCCGGGGTTAGCGGCCCCCTCCCTGGCCCGATCTAGCCCCCCCACCCTGAAACATTTGCAGGTGCATGACAAGGGCCTTGGGCACTGCGCGGGGTATGTGCCGGAGCCCGCCTCTGCAGCCACATCCTACCTCCAGAGCCTGGTGTTTGTTGGGTTATGCGTTATGCTTAACCCCCCGCATCCCCAGCAAAGCCGGGAAGCCCCGGGGTTGGCACTAAGTCACACATGTAGCTCCTTACCAGGGCACAGCCATACAGGACACAGCACCAGTAGGTGAGTCTTTCTCCCGATTTGTGTGTGACATGGTGGAGAAAGAAGACACTTCGGGTCCAGCAGTTTTCTTCGTGTCCCTGAATTTAAAAAAAAAAAAATCAAATTAGATCTTAGATATCTCTTGGGTTTCTGTACCAAGAGAGAAACTTAGAAATGTGGCGCGAACCCTGGGCGGCCCAGCTCATGGCAGGAGGGCAGGCAGAGGTGTGACAAAACCAGTAGGTTTAAAGGAGAAAATCGAGAGCACAAAATTTAAGGGCTGGGTCAAAGAGGCGGAGAAGCCGCTCTCCTTGCCTTGTCCTGGCTGTTTGCCAGGAGAGAGGAGAACGCTTCCAGAAAGCCCAAGTCCTGGTTTAGGGGCTCCAAGGGAAAGATTTCCTACCTGGAGCTGTAGCAAGAACCGGGTCACAAACCCAATTCTCGTAACTTCCTCTGTGAGGAGAGCTGCAGGAGCTGAACGGTGGGGCGAGGGAAAGGACACTGGACTTGGGGCCAGGAGATCTGGATTGGAGCCGTGACCTTGGCCTCTTAGACCGTCCTGCAACCCTGGGAAAGTACCTTGACTTTCTGGAGGCTCGGTTTCCTCATCTGTAACCTGGGGACGATAATCTCACGTCATGCATGTGACAGTCTGCTAATGAGGAGTATCTGTCTGAGCCTGTGGCACACAGCAGATCCTCAGCTAAAGGCTGTGGCAGGTCCGATCCTCATAGGCAGTGCTTGCTGCATCACTGTTTACCATGCCGAAAGGTGGAAACCACCCAGATGTCCGCCATTTTCCATTGCTTTCCCAGGCCATAGCAGGGAGCTGGATCAGAAGTGGAGCAGCTGGGACAGATGTCCACCAGAGGACAGATCAGCAAGATGCCGTGCACCCTACAATGAACCATTATTCATCTCCAAAAAGGAATGAGGTTATCTGTGCTGCAGCAGACGTGAACCTTGCAAACATTGTGCTAAATGAGAGGAGTATATGGTGTGATGCTACTTACATGAAATACCAAGGATAGGCAAATTCACAGAGATAGAAAGTAGATTAGAGGTTACCAGAAAAGTGGGGAGTTACTGCTTAATGCATACAGAGTTCCTGTTTGGGATGATGGAAAAGTTTTGGACATAGTGGTAACAGTTGTACACCAGCGTGGATATAATTGTGCCACTATATTGTATTATACTTTTTTTTTTAAGATTTGTTTATTTATTTGAAAAGCACAGTTAGACACAGAGAGGGAGACAGAGAGCTTCTATCCACTGGTTCATTCCCCAAATGCTTACGATGGCCAGTGCTAGGCTGATTGGAAGCCAGGAGCTTCTTCTGAGTCTCCCATGTGGGTGCAAGGGCCTGAGTACTTGGGCCATTTTCCACTGCTTTCCCAGGCCATAGCAGGGAGCTGGATCAGAAGTGGAGCAGCTGGGACTTGAACTGGTACCCATATGGGTTACGGGTGCTGCAGGCAGTGGCTTTACCAGATACGCCACAGCACTGGCCCCCTGAATTGTACTCTTACAAATGCCTAAAATGACAAACTTTACGTAGATTTTACCAGAATAAAATAAGTTATCAAAAAAAAAAAAAAAAAAAAAGGCTGTGGAACCTGGTTGTGAAAACAGTTTTAATTTTAGCAGCACTTTTGTGAATGTTCCTGACAGGACGGATGAAATGCCATCTGGAATACTATGCAGTAATGAAAACAAACGACGACCACCTACAGCCATCTGGGTGAATCTCTCAAACACGATGTTGAGTGAAAGGAGCCAGACATAGAGGGAGCACTTCCGGTATGATTCCTTTTACAGAGTTCAAAACCAGGCGCCACTCACCTGTGTTGCTAGGGGTCAGGATGGGGCCGCCGTAGGGGAGTGGTTATTGGAGAAGAGCAGTAGGGGGCTCCCGGGGCTGATGATTGCAATTCCGTTTCCTGGTCTAGACATGTTCCCTGCGTGTGTTGTGTGTGCTCACTTTAGAACATTCTCCAGGCTATTTTGCCCTGGTGTATTATTCTCTACATGTATGTTTGCTTCAATGAGATGTTTTTGCCTTTTTTTTTTTAAGTTCTGGTTCCAGTCTTGAGTGAAGGGAACAGTGAACTAGAAACTAAAGCCCTAGAAGCCTAATTTATACACTTAACCTGTGCCAAGCCAAAAGGCCTCCAAAGCAAGGCTCGTACTGCCCCTCCCCCCAGCCTCCATGAGCTGTAACCAATTAGTCTTTGAACTCTAAATGGCAGACTTTGTATGGCTTGCACAGGGCGGGCGGAGGGGCGGGGCCTGAGCGGGAAGGGGGTACACCCAGCACCAGGAGGCGCCGGGATCCCCAAGCTCGCAGCCCCTGGAATAGAATTCCACCACGGCTGTGGGTGTGCAGCTACTTAACATGCGAATACTGAGTACTGGTCGCTGGAGCAGCCCCAGGCAGAGAAGGGCCGCTCTCTGCAGTACCTTGAAGCACGGGTCCCGAGGGCATAGGGTCCAGGGGCCCAGGAGAGGAGCTGCCCCTTCCCCAAGCTCCTGGCCACCCTACTGGAGACAGTGGGTCCCAAATATCCCACTTGGCCTGGGCTGACCTGAGCTGGCTCCATGACTCCTAATGCCAAACAACCCCGCGGTTGGGTTTAGGGAGAGGGGATAGATTTTATTTTTTGCTTGGTGACAAACTACTAAATAATAGATCTGGCCAGGGTGTTGGTTTCTGCCCCACGGCCTGACCAGCGTGTTGGCTGATTGACTCAATCAGCAGGTTATTTTGGCCCTGTGGGGACCCAGAACTTGGTTTTTTTGTTCCCAGGGGCCTTTTCTTCTCCACTGGGTGTTTAGGACTCCCCCGCTGAGCCGTGTTTGTTTGCCTGCCCGTCTGGGGCCTGCGGACTGAAGCAGGCAGCACAGGCCTTTGTACACGCTGCATTTTCACAGGAGCTGGGCACGTGGCGCTGGGCGAACAGACCCCTGCTCGTTGGAGTGCTCCTCGGGTGTAGCCACGGCGGCGGCAGCTCCTTCCTCCTGCTCGTCTCAGAAGGCGCTGTCCACCCTCTCCCTCCTGGCTCTGCCTTCTCCCTGCAGCCAGCCAGCCAGTGGCCCTGGGTGCTAACCATAGCAGGAGCAGTCACAGTGACCCCTTCACAGCGTCACGCCACTGACCTTCCCACAGCAGACGCTCTGAGAGAGTCCAGGCCTTCGCCAGGGTCCTGGACTCACAGAGGTGGGGGGCATGTCTTTTCAGTTCTAGCCCTGTCTTTTATTCTCTGACCCTGCTTTGGAGACTGGGACAGAGGCTGCTCATTGCCATCCCAAATCCGTTTCTTCCTTGGCAACGGACTCTCGATTGTGTCCAAGGCAGCATAGTGCTCAGGTAGAAGAAAACTTCCGGCCTCACTTGCAGAAACTCCCAGGAAAAGTCCTTATAGGGTAGGGATGATGGAACCCCTCCCCTTTTTATTTAAGATTTATTTATTTAGTTGATAAGCAGAGTTAGAGAGAAAGGCAGAGAGACAGAGAGAAGTCTTCCATCTGTTGGTTCACTCCACAAATGGCTGCAACAGCCAGAGCTGTGCCAATCTCAAGCCAGGAGCCAGGAGCTTCATCCGGGTCCCCCACGCAGGTGCAGGGGCCCAAGGACTTGGGCCATCTTCTACTGCTTTCCCAGGGAGCTGGATCAGAAGCAGAGCAGCTGGGACTTGAACTGGTGTCCATATGGGATGCTGGCACTACAGGTGGTGGCTTTACCCACTACACCACAGCACCAACCCAACAGGGGATCTTTTTTAAACTTTCCTCGATGGCTGGAATTCAGATGTAATGGCTGGAGCTAGAAGCTCTTGCAGACAATGAGGTGATTTTGAGGATCAACGCGGCTGGAGTAGTACAGCAGAAATATAGACAGAGCCCGAGTCTCAGATGACCAGAGACCCCACACCAGCCCAGATGCCCTCTTCAGACTTCTTTTATGTGTGAAAGAAAGAAACTTCTATCTTGTTTAAGCCACTGCTATATGGTTTTCTGTTGTTTGCAGCCCAGTTTAATTTCTCCAGAGTCAGAGACCTCAATTCTGGGGCTGCACAGTCTCTCCTGCTCCTTCCCTGCTCACTGGGAAGAGTAGACTCTTCTGTTTATAAACACACACATTTCAGACGCCCTGCACGCTCCCAGAGGGTGGAACAGAGAATACATCACTGGGGCCTACTCATCTGCCCCTGTATTCCAAAGCACAGCGCCAGTGGTAGGGTCCGTATTTTTGTGATCTGTATTACATGAATCCGCACCTGTAAAAGAATTTAAGCACACACACCCGAGAGATGCGCATTTGTTGACTTAGGATGTGTGGAACTCCACATAACCAAAAGCCTGGCAGCAATGGCTGGATCCCTGAGGACCTTGACTTGCTAAGGAGGAGGGCGGCCTGAGGTTCATCAGGTCACAGATAGGATTAAGGACTGGGCTTTTCTAAATTTTTATTTATTTTCATTTTTTAAAAAGTGATAGGTGGAGACAGAAATCTTCCACCTGTTGGTTCACTACCCAAATGCCCACAACAACCAGGGTTGGGCCAGACCAAAGCCAGGAGCCTGGACTCCGTCAGGTGTTCCATGTGAGTGGCAAAGACTGAAGTTATTGAGCCATCACCTGCTGCCTTCGAGGGTACACATTAGGAGGAAGTGGAGCCAGCCTGGGACTCAGTCACTGATATGAGATGTGGGCTTCCCAAGTTGGCGTCTTAACCACCCTGCCAGGTGCTCACCCCTCTCTGGCTTTCTAGAGTGCCTCCATCCCTAATATGCTGACTCTTGTTCCCCGGTTTGTCACATGTTCAAAGTCACACGTTAATCCTGCCTTTCAGCAGGAAAATGGAGGCGTGGATAGTGCCAAGCACACACACAATGGGACCTGGTCCTTTCCCATTTTTCGTTTTTTAAAATTTGTATTTTTTCAGATTCATTTATTTGGATGAATGGCAGAGAGAAGGAGTGACAGATATATTAGGATGCTGGACTGGAAGTTCAGAGTAGCTGGGACTGAAACCAGGCACTCCCATGTAGGACAAAGGCATCCCAAGCAGCAGCACACTGGCGCCTTTCTGAGAAGCAAAATGTCTTTTCCAGAACCCTCTGGTGAATGCGCCCTGATTCACACATGGCTTTACTGGCTGCAGAGGGGTCTGAGAAAGGATCAGGCAGTGAGGACAAGTGGGGGTGGGCCTGGCTCTTGTGTGGTCATCCTGTAGAGTCTGTAAAACACATGACCTCCTGGGATCATGTTTTGGGTACATTATAAGACCTACATAAAAAAAAAAAAAAAATGCTTTTCGTGGATGGAACTGGAGGATAGTGCGCTAAGTGAAATAAGCCAGGCCCAGACGGACAAACACCATGTGTTCTCACTTAGCTGTAGAAGCTAAAGAAGTTGATGTGATGGGATTAGTAGGTCAGTGACTACCAGAGGCCAGGAAGGGAAGGGGCATAGAGGAGGCCGATTAACAGGTATCAAAATACAGCTGGAAGGAGGAATGGCTGCTGGTGTTCAGGCGCGGTAGGCTGACTGTAGCTCACTGCAACTTATTATGTAGTTCATAAAGAAGCGGAAGGGAGGAGTTTGAAGTTTTCAGATCCAAAGAAATGATAAATCTTTAAGGAAGGGAAATGCTAAATAGCCTGATTTGATCATTACATATCACATGCACATATGGGTTATCACACTGTACCCCCATAAACATGTACAATTAAAACATTGAAGATAGGAACTTAAAAGGAAGAGATAAAAACAAATAGATCAGGGCCAATGTTGGGGCACAGCTAAGCTACCACCTGTGATGATGGTGTCCTATATTAGAGCAAAAGTTTGAGTCCCACCTACTCCACTTCCAATCCAGCTCCCTGCTATTGCGCCTGGGAAGGCATTGAAGATGGCCTTAGTACTTGGGCCCCTGCACCCATGTGGGAGACCTGGATGGAGTTCTAGGCTCTTGGCTTTGGCCTGGCCAGCCCTGGCCATTGTAGCCATTTGGAGAGTGAACCAGTGGATATGGCCATTTGGAGAGTTAACTAATGAATGGAAGATCCTCTCTCTCTTTCTCTCTCTAACTCTGCCTTTCAAATAAATAGCGTAAAACAAATTAAACAAAACATTCTATTGTTCCTTCCTGTTTCTGCCGCTCCCTTGCTGCAGCCTTGGTCAAACTCCTTAATTTTTTTTTTTTTTTTTTGACAGGCAGAGTGGACAGTGAGAGAGAGAGAGACAGAGAGAAAGGTCTTCCTTTTGCCATTGGTTCACCCTCCAATGGCCGCCGTGGCCGGTGCGCCGCGGCTGGCGCGCCACACTGATCCGAAGGCAGGAGCCAGGTGCTTTTCCTGGTCTCCCATGGGGTGCAGGGCCCAAGGACTTGGGCCATCCTCCATTGCACTCCCTGGCCACAGCAGAGAGCTGGCCTGGAAGAGGAGCAACCGGGACAGAATCTGGCGCCCTGACCGGGACTAGAACCTGGTGTGCCAGCGCCGCAAGGCAGAGGATTAGCCTAGTGAGCTGCGGCGCCGGCCCAAACTCCTTAATCTTATGGCACTGCATTGTCATCGGCAAAATGAGAATAGGAGTAGAATCCACCTGGCTGGGTTTTGTACATTCCCCAGCTTCATGCCCTGTGAGCAGCAATAAATATTAGATGATAGGTCTCCCTTGATATCAGCTTCCCACTTACCAGATGGGAGACGGTGTGGGGGAGCAGGTATTGAAAGTACTCAAAGCAATGGTGATTCTTCAAGGAACCCTTTAGTAATGCGCATCGTTTAAGTAGCCAGGGGGTTTTCAGTTCTTTAACAGAACTGCCTTCTGAGGATGGCAGTCAGGGTGGGGCACCAGACAGGAGCCCTGCCAATACTCTCCCAGCCGCGCCACTACCAGCTGCAAGCTCTGGGCCCTGTCACTCCCTGCCCTGTGCCGGTTTCCCCAGCTGGAATGTGGAAGGTCTGTGCTCGACCCCTCTCCTTTGGTTTAGGGCATCACCCTAGTCAGTCCCGTCCTGTGTCCTGTGTGACACATCTCTGCCGGGCCTCTCCCTGCTCCCCCACCCCAGTCCCCAGTCCCCTGGACTTGTTTTCTGAGGTCCTCCCCCTGGTGGCTGCTGTTTCTTCTCTCTGACCTGTCTCCCTGTACCTCCTCCCCTTGGCGGAGCTGGGCCCTTTCATTCAACAGTGCTGCCTGCCCCGAACACATTTGGACCACTCCCAGGGCCAGGCCTGGTTCCCAAGGCTTCATGTGACACCTTGTAGCACCGCATAGCACCAAGAGGCAGATGCCATCATCACCATTCCCGAAATGCCTCCAGGGACAAGCTCTGAGCTCTGCATGAGATGCAGTCCCCAATTCCTCCACTTCGTCTTTTCTTAGCTGTGCGCCCTGGGGCAATTGTGGGACCACCTGACAGTCAGTATGTGACATTTTGCTCAGAATACCTCAACACGTATCCACCAGGAACAGGGACGCCACCCTCCGTGACCTTGGCCCCGTCACCAACTCAGGGAGGTAAACACTGAGACCTCACTGTCCTCTGATTCACTGTTTATTTTCAAATGTCCCTAATGAGCCCAGTGATGTCCTTTGTAGCTGTTTTTAAATAATACGGAGTCCAATCAAAGACCACACATTGTATTTTATGGTAAGGTTTAAATTTTTTTTATATTGAGATATAATTCACATATAAAATTCTTCCTTAAAGGATACAGTACAATTCAGTGGCTTTTTTTGGTACATTTTACAAAGTTGCAGGACTACTACTGCTACCTAGTTCCAGAAAAGCTTGTTCATTCTCAAAAAACCCTGTACCCATTACAAGTCCCTCTCATTTCTCTGCCTCCGGAGTCCCTACTTTCCATCTCTATGGATAAGTCTATTCTAAACGTTTCATCTGAGTGGGACCTTGCACCATGTGGCCTTCTGTGTGTGCTTCCTTTGACTTGGCAGAATGTTTTCCAGATTCATCTGTGTTGTAGCATGAATCAGAACTTTGTTCCTTTTTATGGCTGGATAATATTCCTAAATTATTCCTGTACTATCCTATAACCTATAGGATAAGTTATAAACATTTTATTTATCCATGCATCTGTTGCTGGACCTTGGGCCATTTCTTTCTTTCTTTTTAAAAAAGATTTATTTATTTAGAAATCAGAGTTACAGAGAGAGGGGGAGAGAGACAGAAAGAGAGAGAGGTCTTCCATCTGTTGTTTCACTCCCCAGATGGCCACAGTGGCCAGCGCTGGGCCAGGCCGAAGTCAGGAGCCAGGAGCTTCTTCTGGATCTCCCACATGGGTACAGGGGCCCAAGTAGTTGGGCATCAGCTGCTGTTTTTCCCAGGCCACAGCAGGGAGTTGGATCAGAAGTGGAGCAACCAAGATGAGAACCAGAACCCATAGGGGATGCTGATGCTGCAGACGGCGGCTTTACTCACTACACCACAGCGCTGGCCTACTGATTGTTGTTTGACTGCATGTTCTTCTACTTGAATTGTCTGATTTCTTTTTTTTTTTTTTTCTTAAGATTTATTTATTTATTTGAAAGTCAGAGTTACAGAGAGAGGTAGAGGCGGGGCATTGGGGGGAGTCCTTCCCTCTGCTCGTTCACTCTCCAGATGCCTATCCAAAGCCAGGAGCCAGGAGCTTCTTCCAGGTCTCCCATGTGGGTACAGGGGCCCAAGGACTTGGGCCATCTTCTACTGCTTTCCCAGGCCATAGCAGAGAGCTGGATTGGAAGTGGAGCAGCCGGGACTTGAACCAACGCCCATATGGGATGCCGGCACTGCAGGCGGTGGCTTTACCCGCTACACCACAGCACCAGCCCCTTGGATTGTCTGATTTCTTCTGATTAGTTTCAAGTTCATTGCACCATTACATTTTTTTTTTTTTGATTTTTAATGAAAGGTAGCAAGACAGGGGATGGGGGAGATATCTTCCATTTGCTGGTCCACTCCCCAAATGCTGACAACAGCCAGGGCTGGGCCAGGTTGAAACCAGGAGGCAGGAACTCAGGTCTCCCATGTAGGAGGCAGGAACTCAAGCACTTGAGTTATCACCTCCCCCTCTCTGGATGCACGTTAGCAGGAAGCTGGGTTGGAAGTGGATTGGCTGGGACTTGAACCAGGCACTCTGACATGGGATGGTGGGCATTCCAAATGGCACCATAACACCTGCCCCTGAGACATTTGTTGTAGCTTAACAAATGGCTTCCTTGCTGAGCCGAGCCTTGGGCCACCATCTTGCTCAGCTGTCAACGGCAGGTGGAACGGCCTGGTGGAGGCAGCTCCTTGCCTCTCCAACAAAGCGGCCTGTCTCATTCCCACTGCCCACGGTGCCTGCCGCTGCCCTCCCGGCCTCGTGGGCCCAGAACCTCAGAGTTATTTCAGGCTGTTCCGCGGTAGACCTGGCCTGGGAAAATCTGAGGTCCTGGCTGCTGGACACAACTGCCCCCCTTAGAGGCGTGAAGGTCATTGCCTGGGCTTGGCTCCTTCAGTCTGGTAGCCTAGCCTCTTGTTGCTGGTTCCCACCACCAACCCCCCCACCCAGCAGTCACCCCTGGCAGTGAGTGCCAGGGAACCCAAGACGCATCCTTGGGCTGGGCTTCCTGTTGACAAAGGCTGGCTTGTGGCATTGGGTGTGGGATGGCTCAAAAGAGCATCTATCTAAAAATGGGCCTTTTCTGCTGAATGGAGTCAGAGCACGTGTGCCTTTGAGTCACTGCTGTTTCCTTCACACCAGCAAAAACAACCTCGCTCCCCTGGCTGCTCTCCCCGCTGTGGCCCCATGAGTCCCACACCTACGGAAGTCTGGAGTCTTCCCCAGGTGGAGAGCCCAGCTTTCCTGGCAAAACCCACAGAGCAGTGCACCCTGGCTGCTTGCTTATTTGTGAGAGCAGAGGGAGGCAGGGCCTCTGGGTGACTTTCTGGTTTGCTGTGTGGCTGTGAACAAACCACTCGACCACTGTGTGCCACTGTTTTCCCAGATGGACACAAGAGGATGGATGGCCCCTTTCTTTGCGGGGAGGGGGGAGGTAATCCATGACGTGAGGTTTGTTTATGGATGAGACAACGGAGCAAGTGAGGAGATGCGATGAGCCTCCTCCTTCACTGGAGGTGTAGACACTTAACAATAGGTTAGAGCCCCGTGTGGCCATCCTGGAAGATAAAGAGGCTGTTGTGGGATGAACTGGAGCTTTAGGGCCAGACATTCCGAATCTCACTAGCTGTGTGGCCTTAGGCAAATTACTTAATCTCTCTGACCCACTGTGTAGTGTCTTCATGGATGGATGGATGGAGAGATTAAGGGAAGTGACTGCTGAGGGCTGTTTCTGGAACGTTGTAGATGCCCAATAAACCATAGATA
Source organism: Oryctolagus cuniculus (assembly GCF_964237555.1). Lineage (NCBI taxonomy): Eukaryota > Metazoa > Chordata > Mammalia > Lagomorpha > Leporidae > Oryctolagus > Oryctolagus cuniculus. Next base: position 134,266,786 of record NC_091436.1, read on the forward strand.
TTGAGAAATCTCAGTTCAGGAGGGTGGCATTGGGATAATTCTTAAAAAATGTTTCCTAATTCTCACTCCTATCTGTTGCCCGGTTTCTCATGCAGGGGTTTGAGATGGGCAATTTGGTGTTTTTTTTGTTTTTGTTTTCTTGGAAATTAAGGCCCTTATCTCTCACTTGCCTTTTGCCCAGCCCAGATTTCACCTCCTTGGAAAACGGAACCGATCCGAAATGGGTTTCACACGTCTCAGGCAAAACCTTCCAGAAGGTGGAAGGCAGCAGGGCCCGGCTGGAACCCCACCTGTGGGGCCCCATCTCTCAGAGGCGTGTGAGTGCTGGTCGCCCTGGTGGCTCCAAACGGGCCACCCAGGAGTGAGAATCCCAGAACGCCCAGCCACAATCCTGCCTGTCTCCTGGGCTAATGCTTGATAGTCCATGAAACCCTGTTGACTTAAAGCTTTGATCCCTGCTGGAAGGAGATAGCCCTGGGAAAAGATAGCCCCTTAATCCTCTCAGTCACAGCCCTGGGTGTGTGTGTGACTGTAGCAGGAATTGCTGTTGCCCTATGCATCATTTCTCTCCTGTGTTTTATAATTGGACCCCCAAATTCTGGCAGCCCAGTTGGAGCTCAACTTGGCACTGTTCTCTCTTGCTTGTGGGAGCCTGTCCCGTGTTTAGCCTCTGTCTACCACCAACCACCCTTCTAGTTTTAACCAACAATGTCTCCAGGGGGCTGGTATCGTGGCACAGCAGGTTAAGGAGCCGTGTATGTGGCCTCCCATGTCAGTGCGTCAGTTCAAGTCTCAGCTGCTCTGCTTCAGATCCAGCTTCCTGCTACTGCACCTGGGAAGGCAGCAGAAGATGGCCCAAGTGCTTGGGTCCCTGACACGTACTTGCGAGACTGGGTGGAGTTTCAGGATCCTGGCCCACGCTGGCTGTTGTGGCCATTTGGAGAGTGAACCAGTGAGTGGAAGATCTTTCTGCCTCTCTCTTTCTGTCACTCTGCCTTTCAAATAAATAAATAAATAAATAAATCTTTTAAAAAAAAACAGCAGGGAGGACATAAATGAATAAATTAGGGAATGAATGGCCCAACCTCTCCCCCACTCCCCATGTGTTTAAGGCACCATGTTAGGGGCTTTTGTGGGTTCCCAAGTGACCGTCCAGGAGATGGACTGTTGTCCTTGTATTTCCACAAGAGGGGGCAAAGGGCTCAGAGAGGTTGAGTGACTTGTTCCCATCACGTAGCCAGCAAGGGACAGAACCAGGAATGGGTTACAGGCAACGCAAGCGGCTACTCCTGACTGGGAGACCGTGCAGACAGGAGCCCCCAGTAAGCACACTCTGCCTCCTGGCACCCCTCAGCCAGGCAGGAGGGGGGCAGCTGTGTGTCTTGTTCCAGGGTCTCTGCTGGCATTCAAGGGCGAGGAAGCCCCTCTCCAGCCTCCGCTCCTGAGAGGCCGCGGCACAGAACCAGGAAAGGGGACAAATAGACCGGGTGCCTTCCCTTCCCAAAGACAGGCTGATGCCCCAGGACAAGCAGCCTGACCCCTCTCCCCACAACTGGTGTGGCGGGGGCACAGAGTGCTTGTAAGCCCCGCAGCCAGTGGATTCAGAAGTCCAGGCAAGAAGCCTTTTGCAGAGTAGCTGTCCTTTTTCCCTGGGTGAGAGAGACAGGGCCTTGTGGGCTCAATCAGCCTTGAGGGTGGGTAAGAACAAGGGGCCCAGCCCTGCTTCTGCCCCTCGGCAGCTGTGTGACCTCAGGTGAGTCACTTGCCCTCTCTGCGCCCCAGTGTCTTCATCTGTAAGGGGGAGGTTAGACAGAGCTATCCCTTCGAGTGCCCATAGCCTCATGTCCTGTGATACAAGGCCAGGGCAGGGGCTGTAGTACCAGACAGGACAGCTCAGAACGGCCCAGCCTCCCGTGTTAACGGCTGAGCCGAAGGGACACGCCTGGCCATGGAGGCGGCTTTAGCACAACGTGTTACAGCTCCGTTGGAATCCACTCCACTCCACTGCACTTCAAAAGCGCACAAGGGCTCCAGTGTGACAGTCGCCAGCGGAACATCAGTGTGGCCCGGCTGCCTCGGAGGGGTCACTTTGCTCGTATGCACCCGCAGTGGGGGAAGGAAAGAGAAGAGAGGCCAGCCAGAGCCTCACGTGGTGGGGTCTGTGTGGTGCTCACGTGGTTGTCATCTTCCCCTGGTGTCCAAGAATGAGACACAGACAGCTGTGACAAGCCAGGAAGACGGGCAGCCTTCGGAGGACACACTGTAACCAGTGCAGAGAACGGAACACCAAACGGAGAGAGGGCAGATCAGGGTGACAGCTCCAGCAGCCAGGTGTGGGCCAGGGGAACGTGGGTCTCAGCTGATGATGGAATTCCGTCCTACGATTATGGCTTCCGGAGCAACAAGGCTTTGGTGCTGCGTTTAGAGAAATCTAGCAGGAAGCCGAAGAAGACTGAGAATGCTAATTGCTCCCCATTATAAGTGCTTACTGGGCCAGACACTGGATCTAGACAGTTCCACGGATGATCTCACCTGATCCTCAGAATACCCAATGAAGCCAGCAGTATTCATGAGCTCTCCATGTTTCCAATAGCAGACTGAAGTTCAGAGAGGTTAAAAGAGTTGCCCAAGGCCACACAACCGATAAAAGGCAGAGGTGGGCTTCGACCTTTCCTCTGTCTTCTACCTAGCCCCAAACAACCGCACGTGAGGAACAGTGGCAGGAGGAGCAGTTGTGAATCTTTGATGACTGCAAGGGTATTGGGGAGAAAGCCGATCTGACTTCCCCTGCGTTGGATCACTGGGAAGAACTGAGACGGAAGGGAAAGGAAACCATCTCCGCTCTGCGAGAGGAGGCCGTTCCTGGCAGCCAGCTGTGGGACGGCAGAGGGCCACCTGGGGTGCTGAAGTCTCCGACCCTGGGGGTGTTTGTGCATTACTATGTAGCGGGGTGGCGGGGAGGCAGGCGAGGATGCAAGCAGGAGGTTGCTGCTCACCCTGGGACTGTAGCAGAAGCACCTTGGGCTCTGGCATCCGACAGGTGTCACTACATAAAGGGTTTCTCCAGGTGTTATGGAGGGAATCGCCCTACCAAGGGACCTCAAGCCAGACTGAGGACTAGCACAGCTCGAAAAGAACTGGCCTCAGAGCCTTGGGACCTGGTCTTTTGCCTTCAACCTGTAGTTATGGGGGCAGGCATTTGAAGCTGGTTAGGATGCCTGCCCCGAGTGCCGGCTTCCATTCCCAGCTCTGGCTCCTGACTCCAGCATCCTGCTGCTGCACATCCTGAGGGGCAGCAGAGACCTCAAGTCGTTGGGGATCCTGCCGCCTGTGTGGGAGGCCTGGCATGAGCTCCCAGCTTCTGGACTTGGCCTGGCCATAGCAGGCATTTGGAGAGTGAACCAGCTAATGGGAATGCTCTTTCTATCTCTGTCTCTGTATCTGTCTCATCCTTTCAAATGACTGTTATATTTATGCAAACACACACAATTGCATTATGTACTATTGGGCAAGTCTTTTGGCTTCTCTGGACCTGAGTTTCTTCACTGATAAAAATGAGCTTGCACTGGGTCAGTTCTGTGGTCCCAACACATAAGTAGATGCTGCAGAGGAACGTGGGGCACCAGACAGACCCCAGTGGGGTTCCGGAGATAACTGCCAGACAGAGAAGCAATGACAACACAGCTGAGGACAATCTCAGGGCAGCCAGCAGAGGAAAGCGGGTCCTCTTGGTGGGGTGGGCTGAAATTAGAGGCTGGGGCGCAGCAGCTGGGCCAGGGGCCCAAACGGGGAAGCCAGTTCTTCCATTATTCTCACGGAGGAATTGCTAGTGCCGTGCTCAGCAGACAAAACAAACACAAGGTGGTTGTCGGTGAACGTGTGTGTTCTGAGTGCTCACGTGGCCGGTGTGCTCCTTCCAGTCAGCAGGCCCTGAGAAGCCCTAAGTAAAAGTCAGGGTGCGGGGGGGGGGGGGCAGCAGACTCGCAGCTCCCAAGGGATCACCTGGGCTTTGCAGTTCGCCCCCTCCCCTGAGTCCTTTTTGTTATCGTCAATGAGGAAGAACTCTCCCTGGGTCGTTCTCCACCCCCCCGCCCCCATTTTATTTGAAAGGCACAGAGATGTGGAGAGGTTCAGAGACAGAAATGGAATTTCCAGTTGCTGGTTCCCTCCCACCCCCCGCCCATGTCTCCAACAGCCAGGGCTGGGCCAGGCTGAAGCTAGGATCCTGGAACCCCATCAGCGTCTCCTACATGGGTAGCAGGGATCCAAGGACCTGAGCCATCACCTGCTGGAGTGTGCAACAGCAGGAAGTTGGCATGAGGAGTGGAGCTGGGACCTGAACCCAAGCACTCCAATATGGGATATGGGCGTCCCAGGCAGCAACCTAACGGCCACGCCACACGCCCGCCCCTAGGTCTGCTTTTTGAGCGAGGTGAGGGTGGGGTGGGGGAACCTGGACTTGATCCCCACTCTGCCACTCGCTAGCTGAATTGGGGCAATTTACTTCACCAGGCCTGTCCTGTCCGGAGCATTTACCACCCAGTGGGGGGCGCTTAGCAGGATGGCGGGGAAGGCTGCAGCTAGTTATGCTGAGACAAGAGCATCTGCTGAAACACTTTGGGTTACCCTGCTTCATATCGCTGAGCCTATTTCTGTGTTGGAAAAGTGGGCGCCGTGGTAGGCATGATGGGGGATGCTCAGGAAGAGAAGGCTCCGTGTCGCTGTGCCCCTCGGCCTCCAGGCTTTGTTTCTGAGAAGGCCTCGGAATGGGGCTAAGCAGGGTCCCTGGGAGGCTGTGCTAGGGCCGCCTCCACATCCATGTGTTCTTTCCTGGAGGGCCTGTGCCCAAAGCCAGCAAGGACTCAGGGCCTCCTTTTGGGATCTGTTTGCCTTTTCATAAACACAGACACAGGATTTTTCTTGGCTGGGCCCGTCCACTCACAGCTCACAGATTGTACCTGGAAGCATTCACTCCCAGGTGATTTGAATCAGGATCTACCAGGAAGTTTGTTTTTCAAGGCCTTAGTCAACATGTGGGTGTGGAAACACCAACCAATTTCAATGTAGAGTCAACTCCTTCTTAAATAGGGACTTTCACGTTACTCAGACTTTGCAAAACAACATCGTGTTTAAACAAAATTCCATTTCCCTGTTCATAACCAGCGGCAGTTGCTAAAGATGGTTCTGTTCTGACCAGGGGCTTCCCCAGCCCAAATTGCAGCTGGTTCCTAGGTCAGCGCTGCACTGTGACGTCACGGGGCTGGGCTGTGAGATCACTCCTGCATGGCTGTCAGTTCCCCCTTCTGGCTCCTCATGTGGACTTGAAGGAAGGATTGTGGCCTGGCACGTGGGTCCTCCAGAAATCTATTCCAGGGGGCTTAGTGTGTTTGATCTCCTGGTTTGCTGATTGCCTGGAACAGCGACAACACAGGCCACCCCTCCCTTGAGCCAAGGAGCTTCTGTGTTTCAGCATGCAGACCTCATGGTCCAGACGGCGTGTGAGGTACCAGGATTTGGCACGAAACCCTTTTCACAAAGTTTCTTGAGTCCCTACCCCGGGTGGGCCTGGACTTAACACGTTACCAAAACCTGCACGGCGAGCTGGCTCCCTCCCCCAGCTCTGGTCCCCTTCCTTCCAGGCTTCTCCATGTTCAGGGCCTGTCCTGGGTTGAACCTCCATGGGACGCAGCTTTGCTGGCTGGGCCAACCAGGCACAGTCTGAGACCTGCCCAAGCCACTTGTCTGTTGTTCAGACAAGAGCAATGCCACGTGCACCACGCAGGACTCTAGCTCACACTTAGGAACTGGGCTTTGGGGAAACCACCAATGAATCTCTGTGGGGCTCAGTGTTGCCCCTGTAGAATGAGGGTGAGAACACTGGTCTCTGCCTCATGGGACAGGTGTGAGAGTTTGAGGAGTTGGTGAGGATGAAGTGCTTTGAATACAAATCACAAGAACTCGATGGCCACTCGCCACTTCTACGGTGGATCCCCGCCACAACCCTGTGAGACAGGGACTCTGACCGCCCCTGCCAGCCAACGACGAACCTCAGCTCAGAGAGGCCAAGGAACGTGCCCAAGCCACGTGCTGGAATGACAGGCAATGGGCATGATTTGGGGAGTCTGGGTTAGAGCCCGTTTCAGTTCCTTTTGCGTGTGCCGGAGAACCAACGTGCCAGGCCCTGCACTGGGAGGAAACAGAGCCGGGAGTGGGATCCCAGCCAGGGAACCGGTGGGGAGCTCCCCCTCCCCCAAGCCCCATTTTCGGTCCAGCCCCTCCAGGCAGGCTCTGAACTAGGCACAGTTAATCTCCAGCCATCCTCACTGGTTTCACCTGGCTCATTAAAACCAGACACATTACGAGTTTACTTAGCATCTGTAGAGAGCGTCTTTCATCTTCAAAGGCTTCCCGAAGCACCAACCAATTAATCCTTACAACACCCTCATCTCATAGACAAATATTTATTCTCATTTCATACCCAGGAAAGCAAAGGAGCAGAGGGAACAGACAAGGCAGGAGGAAGAAGAGCGGCTGGCGGAGCGGAGCCCCGAGCCCCGAGCCCTCTGGCTGCCCACTCCATCTGCGAGGGGAAATTCTTCCCGTAACCCGTCCCCTCAGCCCCCCTGCCCCGCCCCACCAATGCTTTTTTAACTGGAAGCAGAACCTTTTGCAAGTTCAGAAGAATTAGATTTCTTTAATAGTAACCTGCAGGAAATACATTAAAAACACATTCTATCAGTTACAAATCTTAATGTCACCAGCCAAGGATGAGGGTATTAATGCCGGGCCCCAAAATACATGTAGTCAGCAACTCCGGGCGAGGGCAGAGACGATTTATGGAGTGCGAGGTCTGGCCGTCTGGAGCAGGCCGGCTGAGCTCAGCGGCGAAATTGAAACAGGGCTGTTTTCAGATGGGGCGGAGTAGGGGGAGGCCACGGAGGGCGGCTTTGATTCAACCATTGTTTCCCGTTTCTTCTCAATGTAAATTACTTTTTTTTAAAAAATGCTATAAAAGCCAGGTTCTGATCTGCCAGGAGAATTCTGCTGGCATGGACAGAAGCGCCTGTCAGGAGCACTTTAAAAGACTCCGCCTCCCCAAAGTAGCCAATCCCATCCCTGGTTACCTCCTCCGTCTACCGGGGTTGAACAAAGGGGACATCCTGGCCACTAGATCTGGACCACGAAGTCGGAACACACTCCGAGGTGCCATCACCGCCCTTTGCTCCTTTCTCGGCAGGAACTTTTGTCTGCCTTAACCCTGCAACATAAAATGCAGGTATAGAACACCACACTCAGGAGCGTGTGGCCTGAGTAAATACAATAAGGCAAACCTTGGATCTTTTCCATGGGCTTCGTTTTCGGACCCCAGCAATCATGTTGCCAAACTCAAACCAAACACAGCCTTGGAAAAGGCAAGTTTCGCATCTTGAGGGTCTAACAGGCCCATTTTAGGAAAGAAGGCGGCCCCCAGAGCCGCCTCCAGCCGCTGGCTGTGGAGGGCTGACACGTTCTCAGCCGCACGCTTGCTTCTCACAAGGAGAGGGCATCCGAGGACTCGGGAGCACCAGGGAGCTGAGCCCCATGCGCAGAGAGGGACTCTGGGCCCCAGCGTGTGCGCACGCCGTGCGGCCTGCCCCTCCCTTGCAAACCACGTGGCGAAAAGGCATCGACTCACACCCCTCCCTTTGCATGTTCAGAAGCCGAGGCCCAGTGTACAGAGAGTGGTATGGCCAGGAATGAGAGGTGGGGTCCTGAGACGCCCTCCTCTGCCCCTCCCCGCAGAACCTCTTCTGTGATAGACCCATGGTGCTCAGCGGCTGTTTGGCCAGCTCCTGGTAAGGTGACCACCATCCTGGTCTTCTTGGACCTGGGGAGGGTTCCTGGTACACAAGGTTTTCAGTGCTAACACTGGGACAGGCCCAGGCAAACTGGCACAAGTTGGTGGTTCTACTGGGCTGTGTCCATGCAGCTGATGTCCAATAGCCTTGACTGATGACTGGGCGTGCTACGTGTCAGGGGGATGAGAGGAGATTTAAAAATAGAGAGGGGGAAGAAGGAGGAGGGGGGTTCTTAGCTGAACGAGTTGGCTTGCAGGACAGGTATTCAAATAACTGAAGTATTTTTAAAGTTCTCAATGGAAAAGTAGGGATTTGCTGACACTTTGAGGGTGCTTTATAATCTTAGTGCATTTTCACATTCCAAATCGTAACCATCAGGGCCTCTAAGGCAAGGATGTCTGGTTAAAATTACTTTTATGGAGTGGGAAACTGAGGCACGGGCAGAGCCAGCATGGCGGTGTAGGTTGGTCTCCCCTGCTGTGAGCAACAGAGGTCGGGGAGAGCCTCCGTCTGCTGGTTTCTGGCCAGCGCTGTCGCCCCAACCCTTCTCCGGTCAGGAGCCCCGGCCAGAGGGCAGACCTCGAGTTCTCTCTGTATTTAATTGTTGGGAAGCAGGAGACCAGAGGTTGGGGGTTTCTAAATTCAATGCCAAGGACGTTGGATTGACCCCAAAGTAATTCTCTTGTTGGAGACTTGTTCTAAGAAAGGGACTTCCGTGGGGCCAAAGAACGATCGTGGCTGATCACACACGGCTGTCTGTCTGCTGTGGCCCCCCACGGCCTGCACAGCCCGGCTCCCTCTGGGGCAGCTTCAGCCTCCCCTCCCCAGATGCATGGGACAGCCCCAGGGCTGGTCACCGCTTCCACTCACATTCTGAAATCAGAGCTGGCAGTGAACGCTTAACTGGGCTTTGCTTTCCTTTCAATGCCTTTCTTCTCTCTTGGGTTTAACTGCTTTTTCTGGCCTCAGGGAATCCCTTGCAAGTTAATAAAACTTCCTACATCAAAGGGCTCCACAACCATTACCCAATTAAAACCTCACAGCGTTCCTGCAGCAGGTAAGTATTATTAACCCCATTTTACAGATGGGGAAACTGAGGTTAAGTGGTTTGCCCCCAGCTACTGAGGAAACGATTGTTTCAGCTGGCATTAGAACTTGGTGGTTTGTTGAGATCACTCAGGGGTGCTGGTTTTTTTTTTTTTTTTTCTCTGCCAAAATCCATTTTTCCAAGCACCTTGATTCCTACAGTTATTTTTTTCCTAATTAGGAACCAGATTCCTCACAGGTGGCACCAGTATGAAGAATTTCTCCAAAGCTGGTTTGCCAGAAAGCGGCAGCTCCTACCTTCAACCAGAAGAGGTGCTGTAAAATCACATGGAAGCCGAGTTCCGTGCAGTCACTAAGGAACAATTTGGGCCTTTCAGAAATTAATGTTATTTAAAGGTGCAGATTCATCCACCCCAGTGGCCTCTGGGGAGGGCCTCCCTGGCCATCTGGTTCAATCGGCTCATTTTCTTGCCCCTAATCCTCCTGGCGCTCGTGTGTGTGTGTGTGTGTGTGTGTGTGTGTGTGTGCACGCGCTTACAGCGAGGGCTTCCCGGGGAACTTGCAGAGTGAGTGAAAGGCGAAACCTTTCTCTTGCACCAGCCACCTCTCCTCTTTCCCTAATAGCATAAAATTCCTAATCCTGTTTATCCTTGGTGGGAGCAGAAAACGCACCTTGCAACAATGAGGAGACCCGCGGAGCCCCCCCTGCCCCTGCCCCTGCCCCACCTGGGCTCATGTCCTCTAAGCCTGGGTCCGGCAGAGACGGGTGGGGTCCCCTTCCCCCATCCTCAGAGAGGAACAGAAGAGGTGAGAAGTGTTGGGGATGCATTTGCCCAGGCCTGCTGGAGGAAGAGTCGTGCTAGTTGAAAGCTACCCATGAGCCACGGGGAGGGTTTCAAAGACTCAGGTAGTGTTTTCAAAAGGAAGGTTTCAGTGCGGTCCCAAATGCGTAAGTCCCTGTGCAAGTCCAATTATAATCCACAAAGGCAGGATACCGTGTTTACATAAATAATTACCAGATTTCGGGTAGCCAGACGTGTTGTGGCACAGAGGAGGCAAGCCCATCAATTACATTTGGGGAATTAAGGGTCAGATTGATCTTATCTCTGCAAATCCAGCCACATTCCGGCAAGCTAAAGGCACATCCGGTTGACTGAGCCTTGAGAAGCCAGGGCCCCAGAAACCAGTGATGGCGAGGCTGTCAGTAGCCCCCATGCCTTCCTTCCTGCTTCCCCCTTGCTGCAGTCTGCAGGCTGGCTCTGAAAGCAAGGGTGGGGGGAGAAGAACTGCCTCAACTTGCCCTCTGCCCAAGCTGCAAGGGAGGAGAGAGGTGCAGGCAGCTCACTTCCTATCCTCTTTTTCCTCCTGGACCACACAGGATCTCTCTCCCTCTCTCCCTCCTTCTCTCCCTCTCTCCCTCTCCCTCTCTCCCTCTCTCCCTCCTTCTCTCCCTCTCTCCCTCCTTCTCTCACTCTCTCCCTCCCCCTCTCTCCCTCTCTCCCTCCCTCTCTCTCCTTCTTCTCTCCCTCTCTCCCTCTCCCTCTCTCCCTCTCCCTCTCTCCCTCTCTCCCTCCCTCTCTCTCCTTCTTCTCTCCCCTCTCCCTCTCCCTCTCTCCCTCTCCCTCTCCCTCTCTCCCTCTCCCTCTCTCCCTCTCCCTCTCTCCCTCTCCCTCTCTCTCTCTCCCTCCCTCTCTCTCTCCTTCTCTCTCTCCCTCTCTCCCTCTCCCTCCCTCTTTCTCCCTCTTTCTCTCCCTCTCCCTCTTTCTTTCCCTCTCCCTCTCTCTCTCTCTCTCTCTCTCTCTCTCTCTCTCACACACACACACATACACACACACATACTCACGCCATAAATAGCAAGCATGTATGAGTAGTGACAGGAAACAAGCAAGGATGTGAGGCAATGCCTCTCGTGCACAGGCCAAGCCTCCATGTGTTCTTTCCCTCAACAGATACATAAAGCAACTGTGATACCCCCGGTGCCATGGCAGGTGTGCTGGTGGTTGTGGTCCCGGGCTCAGGCTCCAGCATTAACGTGCTTGAGTTTGAATCTTGGTTCTGTTAGCTCCCTGGGGCAAGTGGCCTTTCCTCATCTAGGAGACAGGACAGAAACAGTACTACCCCCTTAGAATGTGGTCAGGAAGAACTGAAATCATGTGTGGAAAACTCCCAGCGCAGGGCGTGGCACCCAGTGAGCACTGAATGGATGTGGGCTCTTGCTGTCATTACGGCCATGTCATGTCCACGAGGGCCTCCCTTCTGCAGGCGGTTACCAGCCGTCGAGACAGACACTTCCTCACAAAGACAGAGGGTCTGACAAGGCGGGCTGGCTGGTGAGGTCCCGGCTGAGTGGAAAAGGCCTTTCTCGGGAGCAGACAGAAGGGAAGATGACTGTGCTGGGGGGAGGCTTCCCGGAGGAAGGACGGCTTAAGCTGGGCTTGAAAGATGTGAACACTTGGCTGGGCCACAGAGAGACGTGGGAGAGGGGCCGGGACCCTGGGATTCCACAAGCTCGAAGTGAAAGAGTTAGGCACGTTTGATGCTTCCAAGAGCATAAGTCAGGTCTCTTCGGTTAAGATTTCCAAAGCAGAATATGAGCATTGGAAATATTCATTTTGTTGACTTTGACAAAGCAACGTTCAACAGCGAGGGCCAACTGAGCACCTTGTGAGGAGACCAGAAGCAGCATGAGTCTATTAGAAACAGAGCCTCGGTTTATATAATGGGAAGATAGGTATGCTGGATGGAGATGGTACTGAAACAAAATTAGATCGTTTGGTGCAGTAGAAAGCATTCTAGTCAAAAAGGGTTCTATTCATTCAACCACCCTTTAAATACCCACTGAGTGTTTACTATGTGCCAGGCTTTCAGGGAGAGTCTGGTGGTAACAATAAACATAATGTGTCGACCCCATATTTGTCATTTGTAAGAAAACAATTCAAAACAATAACTAAAGGCAGGTCCAACATGAAGCAAGCATGTCGAAAACATTGCTGTCTAGTGTCATCAAGTTTTAAAATCTGGCTCCATGCAATTTCACAAACAAATATGGTCTTCATTTGAGTAAGAATTATAATAATCTGTCATCGAACTTAAAAAAATTAACCCAAGCACCTACTATTGAATTTCTAAATGGATTTTTATTTGAATGTCACTACTTGCAAAGATGAATTAATTCAGGAAGCAGTGAATGAACCAACTATGTGCACAGCATTATTCTAGTTGCTAGATAGGATAAAAGATAATTAGAAGAGAAAGGACTACTGCTTCCAGCCAGGAGCCATAGGGACTGGATTTACTCTCTTCTCTGGAGAGAGAGAGAGAGAGAGAGAGAGAGAGAGAGAGAACACGTCTGGAGTTCAGGAATGTTTCAGGCAATGGAGGATAGTTACTGAGAGTGGGGTGTGGGGGCGGGGACAAACCAAGGAAGCTGAACAATGGCCCTAATAACTCAAAAGTAAGACCAAAAGGATCAAACCATTGCAAAGTAATCCAACTGAATCCCATAACAAAACTCAAAAATATTTATAGAAATAGCAAAATATTCTGTACCCAAGAATTCACAATATCGGCCACCTAATAGAAGATTAGCAGGCATGCAAAATATGACCCATAGAGAGGAGAAAGATCAGTCAAGGCTGACCCAGAACTGACCAAGGTGTTAGAACTGACAGCCAAGGATGTTCAGTTCTCATAACCGTATTCTGTATGTCCAACACCAGGCATGGGTAGGTGTTTTGTGTAGTGGTTAAGTTGCCTCCTGGGTTGCCGCCACCCCATGTCAGAGTGCCTGGGTTTGATCTCAGCTCCGCCTGCCGCTCCCTGACCCCAGGTTCCTGCTGATGTGCACTCTTGGAGGCAGCAGGTGATGGGGAGTGGCAGACCCAGAGTTCCTGGCTCCCAGCTTCAGCATGGACAAGCCCCAGGGGTAGTGGGCATCATTCAGTGAGCCAGCAGATGGCAGCTGTCTCTCTCGGTCTCTCAAACAAATAAAGGTAATAAATTTTAAAAGGCAAAATATAAAAATGCTCCAAACTGAACTTTGGTAACAAGGACTACAATGAATAAGATGAAAATTATACTCACCCCCAAAATGGCTGCCATGGCCGGAGCTGCTCCGATCTGAAGCCAGGAGCCAGGTGCTTCTTCCTGGTCTCCCACATGGGCGCAGGGGCCCAAGGACTTGGGCCATCCTTCACTGCCCTCCTGGGCCACAGCAGAGAGCTGGACTGGAATAGGAGCAACCAGGACTAGAACGCCTGCCCGCGCCACAGGCGGAGGATTAACCAAGTGACCCATGGCGCCGGCCCCAATATACTCGTTAAGATTAATTGTAGAGGGGGCTGGCACTGTGGTGCAGCAGGTTAAAGCCCCAGCCTGCAGTGCCGGCATCCCATATGGGAGCTGGTTCATGTCCTGGCTGCTCCTCTTCTGATCCAGCTCTCTGCTATGGCCTGGGAAAGCAGTAGAAGATGGCCCAGGTCCTTGGGCCCCTGCACTCACGTGGGAGACTTGGAAGAAGCTTCTGGCTCCTGGCTTCGGAGGGGCACAGCTCTGGCCGTTGCAGCCATCTGGGGAGTGAACCAGTGGATGGAAGACCTCTCTCTCCCTCTGCCTCTCCTTCTGTGTAACTTTGACTTTCAAATAAATTATAAATAAATCTTTTTTAAAAATATGATGACTTAAATAAAAGTACATGTAGTTATACATGTGTATAAGTAAAAGGTAGATAATAAATGCAGAAGGGTCAGGAAGGGAGAAATGGAAGTATATTCAAGTAGGGTTCTTATCCTGTATGTGAAGTGGAGAAGGCAGACTCTGGTACATATCCTAAACCTCCAAGCAACCACTAAAATTACAAAACAGAGAATTATAACTATTAAGCCCAACAATGGAGATGAAATTATCCAGTCTGAATAAGATCGAAGTCAGCGAAGTCAAAAGGCTTCCATAGCCTTGGCAACTCATGACTAGAGCCTAGGGAGATTACTGACGCCATAAACAAGAGTGTCAAATTGTTAAGTCAACAACAGGAGTCACTGTGTACTTACTCCTCATGTGGGATCTGTCCTTAATGTGTTGTCCAATGTGAAGTAATGGTATAACTAGTACTGAAACAGTATTTTACACTCTGTGTTTCTGTGTGGGTGCAAACTGATGAAATCTTTACTTAATATACACTAAATCGATCTTCTGTATATAAAGATATTTGAAAATGAATCTTGATGTGAATGGAATGGGAGAGGGAGCGGGAGATGGGAGGGATGCGAGTGGGAGGGAAATTATGGGGGGGAAGCCATTGTAATCCATAAACTGTACTTTGGAAATTTATAAATAAAAGTTAAAAAAAATTATCCAAAAGAGGCAGAAATGGGGGAAAAAAGAGCAAAAAAGAAATGGAACAAATATAAAGCAAAGATCAAGATGGTGGGCTTAATCTGTCAATAAACACTCTTATAATAAAGCATATGCTGTATGATTCCATTTATTTATTTTTTCTTTTTTTGACAGGCAGAGTGGACAGTGAGAGAGAGAGACAGAGAGAAAGGTCTTCCTTTTGCCGTTGGTTCACCCTCCAATGGCCGCCGCGGCTGGCGCGCTGTGGCCGGCGCACCGCGCTAATCTGAAGCCAGGAGCCAGGTGCTTCTCCTGGTCTCCCATGGGGTGCAGGGACCAAGCACTTTGGCCATCCTCCACTGCACTCCCAGGCCACAGCAGAGAGCTGGCCTGGAAGAGGGGCAACCGGGACAGAATCCGGCACCCCGACCAGGACTAGAACCCGGTGTGCCGGCGCCGCAAGGTGGAGGATTAGCCTAGTGAGCCACAGCACCGGCCTGTATGATTCCATTTAGAGGGGGAATCCAGAACAGCCAAACTCATAGGAACGGAAAGCAGAGCAGTGGTTGCCCGGATCCCGGAGAGGGGGAATTGCTACAGAACTGATGCAGAGTTGTTGCTGAATTGTTATGGAAGTTCAATTTTGCAAGATGAAAAAGCACAGGAGGTTTGTTGCACAGCAGTGTGAATATAATTTCACAACTGAAATGTATACTGGAAAATGGTTAAGATGGCAAACTATATTTTGTATATTTTACCACAATTAAAACAAAACAACTCCTTATATATTTCTTTGAAGTGCAAAACAAAAGTAAATGGTTTAATACTCTAATTAAAAGGCAGAGGTTGTCAGATTGGATAAGCTATCAAAAGAAAGATGGAATAACTATATTAATATCAGATGAAGTTGGTTTTGGAGTGAAGAATATTACCATATATAAAGAAGATCACTTCGTGATAAGGGAGTCAATTCATCAAAAATTTTAAACTTTATGTACCTAATAACAGAGCTTCAAAATACACAAACAAAAAAAAAATAGAACTATAAAGACAAATAGAAAATCACAATTATACTTGGAGATCTTAATACTCTCTCTTAAGAACTGACATACAGATGGGCAGAAAATAAGCAAGGGTATGAAAGACTTGAACAACATCCATCAGTTTGACCTAACTGACATTTATACAGAACATTCTATCCAGGGCTGGCACTGTGGCATAGTAGGTTAAGCCTCTGTCTGCAGTGCCAGCATCTCATATGGGCACCGGTTCGAGTGCTGGCTGCTCTACTTCGATCCAGCTCTCTGCTAATGTGCCTGGGAAAGCAGTGGAAGATGGCCCACGTCCTTAGGCCCCTGTGTGGGAGACCCAGAAGAAGCTCCCAGCTCCTGGCTTAGGATCAGCTCAGCTCTGGCTGTTGCAGCCATTTGGGGAGTGAACTAGAGGATGGAAGACCTCTATCTCTGTCTCTCCCTCTCTCTGTCTGTAACTCTGCCTCTCAAATAAATAAAATAGATCTTAAAAAAAAAAAACACTCTATCCAACAGCAATAGAATGCACATTCTAGTCAAATGCATGTGGAATAGTCACCTAAATAGTCCATATTTGGGCCATAAAAAGTATCAATAAATTTTGAAAGATTAAAGTCATAAAATTTAAAAATCCTGGGGTAGGGGTTTTGCCCAGCAATGAAGACGCTTCTTGGGATGCTTGTGCCGCAGATTGCAGTGCCTGGATTCAGGTCCTGGCCTTGCTTCTGATTCACGCTTCCTGCTGATCTGCACCTGTGAGGCAGCAGGTACGGCTCAAGTGGTTGGGTCCCTGCCAACCCCATGAAAGACCTGAATTGGGTTCCTGGCTCCAGGTTTGGCCTGGCTCAGGGCTTGCTGTTGTGGGCTTTTGCGGAGTGAACCAGTAGATGGGAATATCCTCTCTATCTCAACTACATAATAATATATAAATTATTAAAGTTTTAAAATGTTCTCTTACCACAATGGAATTAAAAAAGAAGTCAAGAGGTGGGCATTTGACACAGTGTTCAAGATGCTGCTTGGGGGACTGACATTGTGGCATAGCAGGATAAGCTGAAGTGGACACCGGTTCGAGTCTTGGCAGCTCCACTTCTGATCTAGCTCCTTGCTAATGCACTTGGAAAAGCAGAAGAAGATGGTCCAAGTGCTTAGGCTCCTGTACCCAGGTGGGAGATTCAGAAGGAACCCTGAGCTCCTCGCTTTGGCCTGCTATAGCCCCAGCCTTGTGACTGTCTGGGGAGCGAACCAGTGGGTGGAAAATTCTTTCTCTTGCTCTGTCTCTCTCTCCCTCTCTCTCTTTGTTACTCTGCCTTTTATATAAAAAAATGAATCTTTGGCAGGGGAGTGTGGGAAGAAAGGTTGGGAAAAAAATCCCAGCCTCAGCCTTTAAAAAAAGATGGCGCTTGGGATGCTTGCATCCCACGTTGGAGTACCTGGGTTTGAGTCCCAGTCCCACATCTGATTCCAGCTTCCTATTATTGTGTACACTGGGAGGCGATGACTCTAGTAACCGAATCCCTGTCACTCACATGAGAGGCCTGGGTTGAATTCTGGGCCCATGGCTTCAGCCTGGCAAAGCCCTGGCTGTTGCAGGTTATTTGGGGAGTGAACCAGAGGATGGAGGACCTCTGTTTGTTTCTGTCTCTCTGTCTTTCAAATAAAAATAAATAAAAATTCGAACTAGATAAACACACTTCTGAATAACTTACGGGCCAAAGCGGGGGAGGGACATACAAAAAGGAATTAGAATGCACTTTGCGTGAATTGAAAACTTAAAATCAAAGCTGGTGGGTTCCACTAAAGTAAGACTCAAAAGGGCAAACTCAATGTCCTGACCTACTTCATGGAACTAGAGAAAGAAGAGCAAATGAAAACCAGAAGAAGCAGAGAAAGGCAAATAATAAAGATCAGAAGAGAGCCGGCGCCGTGGCTCAATAGGCTAATCCTCCACCTTGCGGCGCCGGCACACCGGGTTCTAGTCCCGGTTGGGGCGCCGGATTCTGTCCCGGTTGCCCCTCTTCCAGGCCAGCTCTCTGCTATGGCCAGGGAGTGCAGTGGAGGATGGCCCAGGTGCTTGGGCCCTGCACCCCATGGGAGACCAGGAAAAGCACCTGGCTCCTGGCTCCTGCCAGGATCAGCGCGGTGCGCCGGCTGCAGCGGCGGCCATTGGAGGGTGAACCAACGGCAAAGGAAGACCTTTCTCTCTGTCTCTCTCTCTCACTGTCCACTCTGCCTGTCAAAAAAAAAAAAAAAAAAAAAAAAAAAAAGATCAGAAGAGAAGTTAATGAGACAGAATTACTGAAAAACACTGGAGAAAAATCAGTGAAGCTGTATTAGTCGGCTTTTTGTTACTTTAACTGAAAGACCGGACCGGAACAACATAGCAGGAAAGAAGGTTTATTCCGGCTTCCAGTTCACAGTTCAAGACGGGGCAGTCCCATCAGTGCGGCACCTGGAATGGCGGAGCTGGTGTGGAGGACCGAGCACCTGGTGAGCCAGGAAGCAGACATACAGGGAGCGCACTCTTCCTGAACCCTCTATGTGCTGTCTCCTTATAATGCTATCATGGTTTCATCATAGAGCCCCGCCCCAGCAACCGAATCTAATCCAATCACTACCCCAAGGTCCCACCCTAATCCATCCACGGTTAGCATTAATCCATTAACCTTAACATAAGACTTGGAGACTCAAACATCTGTATGAGTCTGGGGAGCCACATTGTGTTCAATCCATAAAAGGAAGTCAAACATTAATTCTTGAGATCAATTGTACTGATAAACCACTAGCCATATGGATGAGAAAAAAAGACATAAATTATCATTATCACAAATGAGAGATGAATTCACTAGAGATTGTACAGGTAATAAAAGGATATCACAAGGAACTATTATAAACAGCTTTGCCAGTGCCAATTCAAAGAAAGATGGGAGTTTGGACTGGCATTGTGACGCAGCAGGTTAAGCAGTGACGGCAACACCAGCATCCAATAGGGGCACTTGTTGGTGTCCTGGCCGCTCCACTCCCATCCACCTCCCTGCTAAAGACCTGGGAAAGCAGCAGCAGATGACCCAAGTGCTTGGGCCCCTACACCCCTGTGGGAGACCCTCCAAGAAGCTCTGGACTCCTGGCTTCAGCCTGGCCCACTTCTGCTGTTGCACCCATTTGGGGAATGAACTAGTAGATGGAAGCTCACTCTCGCTCGCTTGCTCTCTCGTTCTCTCTCGCTTTCCTCTCTCTGTCTCTCCTTTCTCTTTGCAACTCTGCCTTTCCAATAAATAAATCAATCTGAAAGGGAAAGATAGGGGTGGAGATGACTAGGCAGAGTGCAGAGGATTTTGAGGGCGGTGAAAATACTCAGTGGATGTTGTAATGACAGATACCCATCCTGGTCCCCGCGCACGTCCAAGCCCAGCAACACCCAGAGGGAACCCTAATGTAAGCTGTGGGCTTTGGGTGATAAAGATGTGTCAGTGTTGGTTCATTGGTGGTAACAACTGTACCATAGCAGCGGGGGAGGAGGGTGACGGGGGAGGCTATGCATGTGTGGGGGCGGAGGGTATATGAGAAATCTTTGAGTCTTTCTCTCCATTTTGTCAATGACCTGATATTACTCTGTGAAAAATAGTCTGTCAAAAAAATAAGCAAGATTTGCCCAGACACTTCCCCAAATGAGACATCTGGATGACAAATGAGTCCAGGAAGAGATGCAAGACATTATTGGTCATCAGGGAAATGCAAATTAACATCACGATGAGAAACTACTGCACACTAACTAGGTCAAAGGGTGGCGCTCTAAGCCAATAGGACTGGTGTTCTTACAAAAAGAAGAAGAGACACTGGGCCGTGTGTACACCGAGCAAAGGCCACGTGAGGGCACGGTGAGAAGGTGGCCATCTCCCAGTCAAAGAAAGAGGTCTCAGGAGAAACCAAACCTGCCGCACGTTAATCCTGGGCATTTGGTCTCCAGAACCAAGAATACATTTCTGTTGCATGTGCTACCTAGTTGCGGTATTTTACAGCAGTCTTAGCCGACTAATATACCTAAGGATTGTGTAATTCCTTTTACCTGAAGTTCTAGAATAGATAAAACTAATCTATGGTTCAATGGTTGCCTGGGGCCTGGGAAAAGAAGATAGATAGTATCTGCACATGGGCACAAGGAAACTCTCAGGGTTTTGGACATTTTCTGTTGGACTGTGGTGGGGACTAACACAACTATACATCCTTGCAAATCTGATCCAAATGTACACTTGAAATCAGCACATTTTATATGAAAAGTCTACCTCAATCAAATTTATTTTAAAAGAAATAAAATATTATTTAAAATAAAGTGTTTACAAAAAACATAGATGGGCCAGTGCTGTGTCTGCCTGTGGTGCTGGCATCCTGTATGAGCACCAGTTCATGTCCTGGCTGCTCCGCTTCGGAGCCAGCTCTCTGCTAATGTGCCTGGGAGAGCAGCAGAAGATGGCCCAGGTCCTTGGGCCCCTGCACCCACGTAGGAGACCTGGAAGAAGCTCCTGGCTCCTGGCTTTGGATTGGCCCAGCTCTGGCCATTGTGGCCATTTGGAGAGTGAACCAGTGGATGGAAGAGCTTTTTCTCTGTGTGTCCCTCTCTCTGTCTGTAACTCTATATCTCAAATAAATAAATAAAATCTTAAAAAAAAAAAAAAAAAAAAGCCTCAACAAGAGCTGTGGAATGCAATGTCCGGAGGCTGAGGAGCTTGCTAATGTTTCACAACTTTCTTTTTTGGCTCTCTGAATTTGGCGCTCATCAAACTCAGTTGCGGGGCTAGGGTGAGCCTTAGTCCTGTCTAAAGAGGAAGCAGAGAGAACTAATCCCCCACACGAAAGGCCCCTGCAGTAATGACCATGCTTCTCCCATAATTATTCATCAAACAGTAAGCATGAACCAACCATTAAAAGCCAACATTTTGTACTTAAAAGAAACGCTGGAGATGACATCTTGTGCCTTCCCTACTAAGTCTCTATTTTTACCAACTAATGCTAGTTTTATCTCGAGAGCCTCTGATTGTCTTGTTCTCCAGCTTGGGCCGGGTGTGGCGTCGGAGTCTCTCCGATTCTCACCCTGCAGAGACCCAACATCCCGGCGGTGAGCCCTGGAGGGTGGCTGCCCTAATTCGTGGGACAAACACCATAACTTTCAAACACAGCAACTCCTGTTTCTTTTCTCCCTGTAGAGTAGAAAAGAGAAACTTGGTTAGATGGTTCAAAGAGTGCTTTCCAGGTATACCATCTCCTGTGTCCATATTAGGCTAACTCGGCCACAGAACGAGGTCTCTGCCTGTGCTTACTCCGTGCCAGGGCTGGCGATGCAGAAGTGGAGACAGACGAGGCTGTGCCTCCATGGTGCTTCCATTCCGGCTGGCGCTGAGCGTCCCAAGCCCCTCTGGCTTACTAAACAATGAGGGACACCTTGGCTCCGTGCTGGGGAATCCGGGCAGGACGCTGCACTTCAGAGTTCACTTCTTTTTCCCCGGTAGTCACCCCGGCGGGATGAAGTCTAAAAGCAAGGAGGACTCTCCAAAGGGAGTGTGAGGAACTGGAGCGCTCAGGAACGCCAGGTAAGGTGCTGGCTCACCTCTCCTTGCGCCTCATTGGCCCCACTATGTCACGTGCTCTTATCTGACCCAATCACTGAAAAGGAGGTGGGACCCTTAGACCAATCAGCCGCCTCCATGGAAGTGGGTGTGACAGGAACAAGGTGGGAGTGCCTCAGGGATCTTGGTTTATTCTAGCGGCACTTAAATTAACTGGAATATACACTTAAACATTAGTCCAAGACAGTTGGTAACCCCTTAGCAAGTTCCTGAACCACCGACTTCAAATACTGGCATCAACTACAAACTCCTGCAAAGGGAGTAACCGGTACACGAAAGAGAGCTTGAGGACAGCCGGGAGGAAGGCGGCACCGCGTTTCCGGCCAGGGAAACACACACAGCTTGGCTTTTCCAGAGTTTTTTGCTCTGGGATTTACCAGCTGGGTAGTCCCCTTAAACTTGTGGAGCCTCAGTTTCCTCTCCTGTAAAATGGGCACAAGTAATACCTTTCTTTGGTAGGCTCTGTGAGAGGACTAACTTGGATAAGGTACTGTGTCTACCACAAAGTAAGTGCTCAATTCTCTTACAAGGACTTGTCAAGGTTCTGCCCACTACGATTTCTTCTCTCGAATGCTCTTCTACCTCCATGGTGTCCGTAGGTAATATAAAAGACTCCTTAGTTCAAGCCCTGTCTACCACATATTTTTGGTCTGACCTGGGGCAGGATACTTCTGTTCTCACCCGTAAAGTGTGTATAAAAGCAACACTTTCGTCAGAGGGAGTACATGTGAATGACAGGTGTCGCGTCCATGCTCGCCGAGGGCCTGGCATATGCGCAGCACTGGCTATGTGGGGCCCGGGATTATTATCGCTCTCACATCTTGTCACCCATCAGTCCCAACCTCTCTCCCCTCAACTCCAGCTGCCATGAAGCATCTCCTGATACAGATGCAGCCAAAATGCCCTCCCCAATCTGTCCTAAAAGGCACCATCTCCCCTTCCTCACATCGCCCCCTCTGCAGCTGAGCTTTCCCTGCAGGAGGAGCTGGCACCTGGGGGAGACAAAGGGCTTCCCTCCCTCTCACCCCCACGTGGTCGCAGGCCTTCCCAGCAGGCTCAGGGAAGGGAGGCCAGCCCCTAAGTGACTGCAGCAAGGGAGCGGCAGAAGGGGTCGTGCGTTAGAGAGGTCGCCTCTTGCACTGCCCGCCGAGTGAATCGAGGTTCCCCGTGCCACAGTTGTCCTAGGGGTCCCTGGCAGGCACGCAGTCTCAGGGCTGGAGAGGAGAGACTTGGGGATCCCTGCGTAGTTCTTGAAACAATCCCAGACTTTTTTTTTTCCTAAGCCCCATCTCCTGCTGTTACCCAGAGTTGTGTGTGAGGGTGAGGGGGCTGGGGGAGGCTAGCTCCCCCGAGTTTCCAAGCACCTTGAGCCAAAATGCAAACTGAAGGGTATGACTCATTTTGAGCGTGCTTCTGTCGGGGCTCCGAACGGGTCCAAGAGACGTAAATTTTGCAGGGGCTGTGGGTGCTTCAGCCAGTGTTTTTCAGTGTGAAATTCCACAGCGTGGAATCTGAGGGCCCCTGGGGGAGCCCTCCTTGTCTCTCCTGGCATTCCCATCTCCGCCCTGACGCCCTGACGGATCTCAGGTGCGCAACGGGTGCAGGACGGGGGAGGGGGAGGGGGCACACGTACACTCCAGACACCAGAACAGCCATCCGGGCTCCTGCTCCTGCGTTCCTTCTTCCTCAGACTATTGAAGTCAGAAAATTCCTGCCATTCCTGAGCCGGTAACAGAGACTCAGACCCGGTGACCTCCTTTTGTTCCCGCTGGGGGCTGCAGCCCCTTTGCAAGTTTAAACCTTGCAATGAGCTCTGGGTTCGTCTCAGAGGCTGTCGGTGGAGGAAAGGGCAGTGGGGACGCGGCACTGGGAAGAATCTACAAGGTGAAAAGAGATGGCCACAGCTTCGCCTATTCTCCCACCGAGCCGTGGGAAGACATAAAAAAAAAAGCCCCACAGAGAAACGGGAGTGTCAAACGGTTCTGTTCAGAGGGGGCAGCAAAGGAGCACAGAGGTTACCAGGCGCGGGAGGGGCAGTCATTGTTTAATGGGTGCAGAGTTTTTGTTGGGGACGATGAAACAGTTTTGAGTATAGATAGTGGTGGTTACACAACACTGTGAATTCAATTTGTTTAATGCCACTTTTATAAGTGGTAAAAGTGATGAATATTATGCTATTCCACCACAATAAAAAAAGAAAACAAAAAACCCCTACAATGATGTCCCAAACCCTCCGCCTGTTCTCTGCATTTCTTTTGAGATGGACTTCAAATAGACTGGCCCTCAAATCTGTGCGGCTGGATTCTTTGTCAAGAGATCATTATATTTTGCTTTAGGCTGCTTGTTCCAGGGAATGATGGATGTCACCCGGGATTGAAAATGATTTATTTCTCAAGTGTCTGAGCTGCCTTCACCCCTACCCTGAAGTGTCTGTTTGGGAAAAGTCTGTCTTTACCAAAGTGAGGAGGAAAAAAAAAGAAAAAGAAAAGAGAATGTGCAGGCCACCACCTAACAGTGGGCCCCGTATAAGAAAGTGTCCTGTGTGAAATCTCCGACTGGGAAAACAAATTGGTGGCTGATTACATGCCTTACAAAAGCCTGCTTCACTCAACAAAGGCGCTTACTCAAAAGTTCCTTTAAGATGAGAGCCCCCTGGTGCATTTAACGATATTATTGGATTAAAAAAAAAAAATCATGCGGCCCATTCCCGGACACTGGACTGTAAATATGTGAATGCATTGTATTGTGTTGTAAGAGTGGGGATGAAGGAGTCAGGGTTCTTTGACAAATGGACCGCTTTGGCCCAGAGTAACACAAGGATGGAGCAAGACGAGTTTTCTTGGCCCAGAATCCTGGCGGCTTTCTGGAAAGGCTTTGGGAGTTTATGTGATTTATTTAAGACCAGCTAAGCCCGGAGGCCTGCGGTGTGTCCTTTTGAGAAAGGGCCTGTGCCAAACTTGGGGTCAAAGTGCTCCCTCTGCTCCTGCTGACCCCGTCACCTGCCCCTAATCGCCACGCTTCGCCTGGGAGCTCCACTCACTTCTGCAACGGCAGGAAAACGGATCTGGTGCCAGAGAGCGGATTCTCCATGATGAAGAATGACCCTTATTTATGTCTGCATAGGTGCATTCTGGGGCCCATAAAGGTTTAATTGTCCCTCTAACTAGTTTTTTTAAAAAAACCCACAAAGAGGCTGCCAGCTTTCCCCAGAGTTTAAAGCCAACTGAATGCGGTTCTGTGGAAACTGCTTGAAGTGTGTAACTCGCGCCGTGTCCCGGGGCACAAGGCACGATTGTTTTGGGGACTCAAAAGATGCAGCTCTTAGGAGGACTTTTAAAGTCAGTTTTTGTGGCTTTCAGCTGCTGCTGACCCTGGATTGCTCTGCAGATCGAGAGAGAGAGAGAGAGAGAGAGAGAGAGAGAGCGCCTTCATCCAGAAGCCTGCTTCTGTGACGCCCTCCCCGTGGTGCCACTGCCCCCTGCTGCCACCTTCCGGTTCAGGGGGAGCCCAGAGCCCCAGAGCCCTAACCGCCTTGCCTTTTGTCTCTCTGCTGCTTTACAAGGCTCTCGCAGGAAGCTACGGACAGAGGAGGCGTGGAAGGGAGAAAGTATGCCCACGTCCAGTCCAACAGAGAGCAAAACACGGCCACTGGCGGCTGAGGCTGGGTGGGGAAAGATGCCTTCGCTGAGGGCTTTGGGCACGTGAGGGGAGCAGTGGCCCATCCTCTGTCACTACCCCCCTCCCCGCCCCAGTTCATTCCTCATTTTTTTTTTTTTTTTTTTTTTTGACAGGCAGAGTTAGACAGTGAGAAAGAGAGACAGAGAAAAAGGTCTTCCCTCCATTGGTTCACCCTCCAAATGGCTGCTACGGCCGGCGTGCTGCGCCAATCCAAAGCCAGGAGCCAGGTGCTTCCTCCTGGTCTCCCATGCAGGTGCAGGGCCCAAGCACTTGGGCCATCCTCCACTGCATCCCTGGGCTACAGCAGAGAGCTGGACTGGAAGAGGAGCAACCGGGACAAGAACCAGTGCCCCAACCGGGAGTAGAACCCGGGGTGCCGGCGCTGCAGGTGGAGGATTAGCCAAGTGAACTGCGGTGCCAGCCAACTACTCAATTCTTGACTGGGCCCTAGTATGTTCCAGGCACAGGGATGAATAAAATGCACACAGTCATCGCTCTCAGAAAGCTTACAGTCTCCTGGGAGTTATATAGTTTAATAAAGGTTAATTATGCCAGCAAACGTGCACTGGGAAGAAACGGTTCAGGGCATCGAGAGAAGCTTCTAGAAGGCCATGGAAGATTCTCTGAGGAAGTCAGGCCTGGTAAGCTAACTCTGGAGGATAAGGGAGAAGCATGGGAGATGGAAGGCACGGCATGAGCAGAGACCCTGAGGCAGGAAGGGGCAGAGCCTGCAAAGCAGTGCTGGGAGAGAGGCGTGGCTGAGGAGGCAGGCAGTAAACTGCTCTAGAACCTTCTTTGTCCTCGGTGTTGCGCCTGCTTCCTTAAAGACTTTCAGGGCCTCCTCAGTCGCTGCAGGCCACTTTGAGCTTGAAAAAGTCGCCTCCAGACTGCCCCCAGATCACCCCAACCCGGCCTATACTCGTCTCGGGGTCTGTGAAGAAAACACATTTGTCAAAAGACTCAAGCAAATAGTTTGGACGTGCGGTTCTTCCCGGGAGGGAGGCTATAATGAAGTCAGCCCCAGTTTACACGACTCCAAATGGTTCCGTTTAAACGGCTCCCCCTGTGTGCACGCAGCCTCGCCACTTCAGTTCACTGTTTATCTTCCAGTGGACCCGACGAACAGTCTTGGCCTCTGCTTAACTTCAGTCTTTACTTTTTCCATTCCACGGTCTATCATTTACATTTTTGCTTCAGGAAACGTAAATATTTATTTACGGTATTAGCTTTTACTCTTGCATAGCTCTATACATTATGGAACAAACAGTACGCTATGGGTTCTAGTCCTGAATTTTCCATAAACCGGTGGTGACCTTAGCCAAGTCATTTAACCTCACTGAGCCTGAGAGCCTTCTTTGTACAGCGAGGTGTCTTCCGTGCTGTTTTGCTGGTTTTATTTAGCCAACAGATATGCATCCAGGATCCCTGGGAAAGCCTGAGATTCGGATCTCTTTCGGCCACTCAGGGGTGTTTCTCTTACATCTGTGTCTTCATCCCCCTCTCTCGCTGAAT
The DNA here is from genome assembly GCF_964237555.1 of Oryctolagus cuniculus. Classification (NCBI taxonomy): domain Eukaryota; kingdom Metazoa; phylum Chordata; class Mammalia; order Lagomorpha; family Leporidae; genus Oryctolagus; species Oryctolagus cuniculus. The sequence continues at coordinate 134,292,847 of NC_091436.1, forward strand.
GTCTCTGTGGGTAGGGCTGACTTCCTGCATAATTATGTGGGGTATGTACACAGAACGGTATTTAACAAATGAGAATAGATCCTGATAACTCGCGCTAAAGCTAAGGTATGCGTGGAGCGGGCATAGTGGCACAGTGGGGTTAAGCCCAGCATGGGACATGTGCAGCCTATATTGGGGATGCCTGGGTTCGAGTCCCAGCCACTCCATCTCTGATCCAGTTTCCTGTTCATGCATCCTGGGAGGCAACAGTGATGGCTCAAGTGCCTTGGAGCCCGTCCATCCATTTGGGAGACCTGGATGGAGATCCGGGCTCCTGGCTTCAGTCTGATCCGGCCTTGGCTGTTGTAGGCATTTGGGGGAGGGAACCAGCAGGTAGAAAATCTATTTTCCTTTCTCCATTGCCCTGCCTTTCAAGGAGATGAAAATAATTCTTTTTAAGAAAACTCACATACATCTAGAGCATAATTAAGGAGTAGGAAAGTTCTAGCAACTGTCTGACATTCTCTTAGATTGCTTCTCAAACTGGGATGTAGGTACTTACAGGAGTACACAGAGGTGTGCCAACAAATACAGGAAGCCCTTCCTTCAGGAACAAGAATTCTACTCAAAGAGTTGAGGAGGAGGAGGGGCCAGCACTGTGGCATAGTAGATTAAGCCTCTGGCTGCGGCACCAGCATCCCATATGAGTGCCAGTTTGAGTCCTGGCTTTTCCACTTCCAGTCTAGGTCTCTGCTATGGCTCGGGAAAGCAGTGGAAGATGGCCCAAGTCCTTGGGCCCCTGCACCCACATGGGAAACCCTGAAGAAACTCCTGGCTCAGCTCCAGCCATTGCAGCAATTTGGGGAGTGAACCAGCAGATGGAAGACCTTTCTCTCTCTCTCTCTGTCTCTGTAACTCTGCCTCTCAAATAAATAAATCTTAAAAAAAAAAAAAAAAGATTTGAGGAGGAGAAATAGACTTAGTATTCAAGCAAACATGAATATATTATGAAGAGAGAATAAAAGTCCTATGACACTACATAAAGGAAACCCTGGGTGGACAGCTTTGAGCCTGCTTCATTCCATGTGAGAGGAAACAGATTTTATTTCTGTTCTGGAGTTGCTTGAAAAATACTTGCCTTATGGCCTTTTTGATGTATGTGCACTTTAATAGGGTAAACATGTTAAGCTACCCAGGAGGGGTATGTAGAAAATCCAATTTCACCCATTAGGAGAATTCAGATCGGGTCCTGAGGTTGAGTGAGAGCCAAGCTGAACAAAAGACCGAATGAGTTACAGAATCCTACCTAGGACTGTCTAACGGCTGGGCTTGAACTGACCCAACGCCGGGAGACCTCTCACACTCAGTGTTTCTCCGACCCCCAGCGGCACTTCGGGTGTGCACTCTCAGCCCTGGTACACTCATGCCATTAGTTCCGTTTTCTTTTGTGTATATGGCTTCTCCACTGAGTCGGGCAGGTGGTGTGAATTAACAAGTCTTAGGATCCAGAGTCGAGAGCCTGCCGACCTTGTCACTCTGGATTCTTCCCCGAAATCTCTCCTGCTGGCCTACTTAAGTGCTCCGACACAACAGCTGCCTTGCCTACTGAAGAGGTAGGACCGCGGGCATAGCATATGGACTTGCAATGTAAAAGCACTGTGTAAATCATTAAGCAAAAATCAGTTATTAACCAAGACCCCAAAGGGAAAGGGAGTATATCTTTCACATCATCTTTGTATTCCCCCCACCTCTAACTTTTGCCTGGCCGGCTCCGATAACTATTAATGATAAGGATCATGAAATGCTGGACCTGGAGTGACCCCGGGAAAACTCTGCTTTTTGCCTTTCTCTGCTACCTCCATCTTTTCCTCCTCTTCTGGTTTCAGTTACCCCCTCCCCCTCACCGCGTGCTTCAGTACTGCTGTTTCTTCCCTCTGACCCTCCCGGAGAATTCCGATATTAGGAGGACATTTCAAGAGGTGATTTCATGTAATGAACGAACTGCTAAGGCCACCAGTAGGAAGAGTTTCACAGCCATGCCATGTTTGTGGGGAATACAAACTGGTGTTACGCTCTCTCTCTGCCAGACATAAAAATGCTCAGATTTCTGGATTTTTTTTTCTTTTTGAAGAGAAATTAACAGCCCCAGTCTAAATGCTCCCCTATGTAACAACGGAGCATCGTATTTCATTGAATTCTTCCCTGAAGTCACCATGCTTGGTTTCCTCGCACGCATGGCAGGTGGGTTTAGGGCGAAGGGCAGCCTGCCTCACCCACGTCCCCAGGGGAGGCAGCAGCAGAGGGGGAGGAGGAGGAGGAGGAGGAGGAGGAGGAAGGTGTACGGTATGTGTTTGCTTGAGTAACTTTCTGGGCCATGCCCTTCCTACATTCCTGGGCCTTAGTAGCATGTGGGCTTTTTTAAAGCAGAAATGTTCTTGGGCCATTTTGTAATTTTCTCCTTCAAAACCCACGAGTTGTGCAAGAAAACAGCCACACTGCACTCTAACAAGCCAGGCAACAGTTACAATGAGAACTTGGGCAAGGCAGAATTTCTCGTAGGTATTACTTTTATCTTTTGTTTGTTTTATTGTTTCTTGAAGGAGGCTTTTGTTGGTAGGAAACCAAGTCAGGGTAATAAAGGGAGATGAGAGAATGCGTAGTGGAAACTTCTTTTCCCAGAATTGAAGGATGGGGGGGGGGGGAGCTCACACTTCTGCACAGGCTACCGGGGCAGGCTGAGAACCAAGAAAGTCCAGTGAGTGACCTGGCGCCCAGGAGCAGGAGGGCCCCAGGCCAGGACCAAAGCCTTCTCGTGAGGAAGAGGAGCTAAACAAACCCATGCTCCTGGGTGTGGTGTTGTCTTCCAGGCCTTAAAGAGGGCTGAAAAGAACCCACAACCCAGCAGGCCTTGCCTGCCCAAGTGGTGTCAGGTGATCTTCGTGGAGTGGGCGCGGGAGCAGGTAGACAGGGGCGGCCGTGCAGACAGTGGCCGGAAGCCTTAGAGGCTTCGTGCTCACGAGGGCAGGCGGAAGGCCAGGGCTGTGGGGCTGGCACGTGGCCAGCACGTGGCCTGCCCCCGTTGCCTGGGAGACCCAGGGGCATTGTCTTCACATCCCGGACTCAACCAAAGAGTGCGCCGGCGGGGGTGCGCGGCGGGTGGCCTCCTCGCTGCCCTGCTGCTCTGGCCTGCTTGCCACCCCCGCCACCCCCGCCGTCGCGCAGCTGTGGTACGGCCCGGGCTGCGAAGCCGCGAGGCTGCGAAGCCGCGAGGCTGCGAAGCCCAGAGGCTCGGCGCGCACCGCAGAGTGGGCGGGCAGCGGCGGGGGAGAAGGTGAGGGGCCGGGGGCCCGGGCGTTACAGCGCGGGGTTGCCTGGCCGGGTCCTTCGGCCGGCTCTCCCCTGCTCTCTGGCCTCGGCTTCCCGAGGCCCCTTTGCCTGTGCGTCACCTGAGAGACCCTGAAGCGGCTTGCCCACCCGTCCCCCGTGCCCCAGTGGGGTCCGGCGAGCCAGGCCTCGGGGGCCGCCCTGGCGGTTGGGGAGCCCCCTCCCCCGATACGAAGCCCGCGCTGTTTCTCCTCAGCTCGGATACCATTAGCAAAATGCCGGACGTAGAGGGGAGCGTGCCGCCGAAGGACCACGGCGAGGCAGAGAGCGGGCCCTGCAAGCCGGAAACGTCAGCACCGACCCAGGAGGACAAGAGCGGCCCCACGGACCCCGCTCCCTGTAGGTGCCTCCAGCCCGTGGGGGTCTCAGGGTGGATTGTGTTGGAAGGAGCCGCAGCCCCCGCAGCCCCAGTTTTCTGTTTGCCCTTCTCCGGACCCCAGGCCTTCCTTAGCTGGCCCTAGGCCCCCTGTTGCCCAGGGATCTTCAGAGAGGCAGGTCCTGGAGGAGGACGTGACCCCGGGGCGACCTTGAGTCTGGCAAGGTTGGAGGCTGAGTCGGTTCCAAGCCATCCTCGTAGTGTTGTGTTCTGAATTTGTAGGTGGCAACCGGCAGCTGCCTGGGGTTGATTTTGAAAGAATTCATGTTGTTTTCTCTGTGCCGTTCTGCCCTGGGCTCAGTCTCCCGCCCCGCGCTGCCGGGCAGGTTGATGCCCCCTAGTAGGGCACGAGGTCTCTTCCGCCCTGGGTGGTAGGCCGCGCTCCCTGGGACTTCTGCTGAATTCCTCTTAAAGTTGTTCCAGAAGATTTACCCAGAGGTCATTGTGAAGCGCTGTCTGCAGCAACAGCCTACACCAAAGTGCGTGAAGGTTGAAATGCAAAAATGCAATCGGAGGCTTTGCTGCTTAATTAGCTGTTCCCCTTGTGGCCACGTGGGGTCGCTGCTGGTTAACGATGGTACCAAAGCCGCGTTCTGGGGCGCGTCCCGCAGGTGTAAGCCTAATGTGGGGTGTAAGTATCGAGGTGGCTCTTTATATGAATCCTTAGGTAAATGAACTCTTAGTAAGTTGAATAACCAAACTCCTATTTAAGAAAATAAATTTGAAGTTTTGTATATTAGGTTGACTTCGTTAACAACTTAATCTTAAATTCTTGGGATCCGGATTTAAAAAATCAATTTTAGTTATATTTAATCTCTAATTTCTCTTAATCCTGAATTTTAGAGCCATTCTGGAGTTGCTTAGTTCTGTTTTGAACCATAGAACATAGTTCTACTTTTGAACCGTAGAACAGTCTTTCACGGAAGGCTATGGACTTTGATCTGTTGTAGTTGTAAGTGTATAACACTTCTTGAGTCCCTCCATAAGCTGCTGTAGCTGATCTCCCTTTGAAGAATTTTTCTTCTCATTTAGCATCAGTGAATTACCAGTGAGTCCATTTACATATTTGATTGTGTTTTGCCATTTTTGGTCAGGCCAGGACTAAGGATTTAGAAAGGCTGCGGGAGGTTCAGTTCATCTTTGTTTACCTAAGTGAGGCTCAGAAGATTTTTAGTAAAGGCCTAAAGTCACCATTTCCCTTTATTTTTTATTTTTATTTTTAATTATTTATTTTTGACAGGCAGAGTGGACAGTGAGAGAGAGAGAGAGACAGAGAGAAAGGGCTTCCTTTGCCGTTGGTTCACCCTCCAATGGCCGCTGCGGCCAGTGCACTGCGGCCGGCGCACCGAGCTGATCCGATGGCAGGAGCCAGGTGCTTCTCCTGGTCTCCCATGGGGTGCAGGGCCCAAGCACTTGGGCCATCCTCCACTGCACTCCCGGGCCACAGCAGAGAGCTGGACTGGAAGAGGGGCAACCGGGACAGAATCCGGTGCCCGGACCGGGACTAGAACCCGGTGTGCTGGCGCCGCAAGGCGGAGGATTAGCCTAGTGAGCCGCGGTGCCGGCCACCATTTCCCTTTAACTTTTTGTTTTGAAATATTTAAAACCAGTTGAAAATTTTTAAAATAACTGTGGACGCCCATATTGTTAATATTCTGTCACACTGCTTTTTTCTCCCCATATGTAAAAAGTATATACTCATTTATATGCTTGTGTGTGCATGTGATTATTTTGAAAAGTTTATGGAAAATGGAATTAAAAGATAAGTTTATTTTGGTACGAAAGACTTTTTAAATTTTTCTTAATGTTTGAGTCACAGCTTTATTTCTAAATTTTTAAAAAATATTTATTCATTTGAGAGGCAGAGATCTTCTATTTGCTGGTTCACTCCCCAAATGACTGCAACTGCCAGAGCTGGGCTGATCTGAAGCCAGGAGCTTCTTCTGGGCCTCCCACATGGGTGGCAGGGGCCCAAGCACTTGGGCCATCTTCCACTGCTTTCCCAGGCCACAGCAGAGAGCTGGATCAGAAGTGGAGCAGCCAGGACTTTAATCAGCACCCATATGAGATGCCAGCATCACAGGCAGAGGCTTAACCTACTAAGCCATAGTGCTAGCCCTTTTTTAAATTCCTTTTTTTAAAAAGAGAGTTATTCATTTGAAAGGAAGAGACAGAGATCCTCGATGTGTTGGTTCAATCCCCCAAATGGCTGCAACATTCCAGGCTGAGCCAGGCTGAAGTCGGGAGCCTGGAACTCCTCCCCGGTGCCCACATGGGTGGTAGAGGCCTAAAGACTTAGGCCGTCTTAGGCTTTTCCAGGTGCATTAGCAGGTAGCTGCATCAGAAGCAGAGCAGCCAGGATTCAAACTGATACCTGCATCACAAGCATCAGCCTAACCCATAGCACCACAGTGCCAGCCCCTTCATCTTTTTACTGCAGAAAACTTTTACAAAAGTAGACACCCAACAAGTGGACCCCCCCCCCCCCGCCCCCGCTTCTCAGATCAGTCAGCTCCAACAGTGATCAACTCATGGCCAATCTTAGTTCATCTGTCGTCTCCATTTTCTGAAAACAAATTATGTTTAATTGTGAAGTTCCCATTGAGAATGGGAAAATAGTCACTGTCTGCAACTTTGTTTATAGACCAGATAGTCTTTGTGAGTCTCACGTATGTATTATGTGAGAATGCTATCTTTGTAGGTCTGTACTTAGTTTATTTTTTTTTAAGATTTATTTTATTTATTTGAAAGACAGAGTTAGAGAGAGAGGTAGAGACAGAGAGAGAGGTCTTCTATCTGCTGGTTCACTCCCCAGATGGCCGCAACAGCCAGAGCTGCGCTGATCCGAAACCAAGAACCAGAAGCTTCTTGCAGGTTTCCCACGCAGGTGCAGGGGCCCAAGGACTTGGACCATCTTCTGTTGTTTTCCCAGGCCATAGCAGAGAGCTGGATCAAAAGAGGAGCAGCTGAGACTAGAACCGGCGCCCATATGGGATGCTGGTGCTTCAGGCCAGGGTATTAACTCACTGCACCACAGTGCTGGCCCTTGTACTTAGTTTAGAAGAGTGGTCGCCAGATGCTGATACAGATCTATGACAAAATTCCTAGTAATATTTGGCAAAATTATAAAGATACTGTAATGAGATTTTCTGAAGCTAAATTGATCCTGTTTAAAGGCCTGCTCTTTAACAGTATTTCATTTCTACTTTTTTGTAAGTTACTTTTATGAGATGATAATTTTGATGTTGATAGAGTGGATTTTTATTTGTTCATACTTAGCAAAATTAGATGTTGGCAAGTTGTGGTCAGCTGCTTAAAGTCTTTTTGGAAACTAATAGTATTAATCTGAGAAGTTCTAAAAAATCTGAAGCTGCTTTAGAAAGCCAAGGGATGTTAGCACTACTCAGTCACATCTGAGTATTATCTATAAGGAGAAGTTAGCTTTCCTGTGTGTAGCATCAGAGGCAGCAAAGCCAAGTGGACTTTTTGAGAGAGAGCAGAGTGCTCGAATCTGCTCATTCACTCCCCAAGCGCCAGCGACGGCTGGAGCTGGGCTGAGGCTGAGGCCAGGAGCCAGGAACTCAATCCAAGTCTCTGGTGTGGGTGTCAGGGACCTCCCAGGGTCTGCACCAGCAGGCAGCTGGAGGCGGGTAGTGAACCCAGGCACTCTGATCAGGGATGTGGCCATTTCTATCAGCAACTTAATCACCAGGTCAAAATGTCTGCACAGAAAAGTAGACCTTTTTTTTTTAAGACCTATTTTTATTTATTTACAGGTAAAGGAGCAGAGAGGAAGAGAGAAAGATCTTCCATCTGCTGCTTCACTCTCCCAGTGACCAAACCAGTTGGGGCTGGGCCAGGCCAAAGCCAGAAGCCAGGAACTCCATGTGGGTGGCAGGAGCCCAAGAATTCGGGCCATCTGCTGCTTTCACAGGCACATTAGCAGGGAGCTGGATCAGAGGCAGAGCAGCTGGGACTCAGTCTGGCACTCTGACATAGGACGCTGGCATTGTAGGCGGCGCTTACGTCACTGTGCCACAATGCCAACCCTGAAAAGTAGACGACTCTTAGATAATGTTTATTTTCACAAATCACAAATTATTGTTTCTTTACTGTTTTAATTGTGATTTTGCTTTTATGAGGAAAGTTTTTAAACGAGCTTCATTTTCTGTTTTTTATAAATTAACTTCTTTGTCGTCCCTTCCCTCCGTGGCGGGAGCTCTGTGTCGTGAGGCACGGAGCTCCCTTGGCAGTGGTTGAGGGACTCTGTGAGGTGGGCTTTACGTGTCCACGTGTGGAGTCTGAAGGTGGGTGAGTCTGGATGAAACAGATTCCGGCTTGTACGGGGCCACTGTTCTTCACGTGGCTTCTTTGTGTTGCAGGTCTGACAGAGCCCGTCAATGAAGCTTCCACGCTGAGCAACGAAACTGAGATGCGTCCGGATCTCCACATGGACGAGAAGACTGTACCTCCGAGCAGGTATGGGCCCTTCCGCTTTCGCCATGTCGCGCCTCCTGGAATAGCTACTTAGCATCAGTGGCTTCTGACCAGACTTGAAACATTAATTTTTCCCCCTTTGTTTGAGAGAGAGAGACACAAAGATTCCATCTACTGCTTCACTTCCCAGGTGCTTGCAGTGCCCCCTCCCCACCCCCAGTGCCAAAGCCAGGAGCCCGGAACTGAATCCACATCTCTCGTGTGGGTGGCGGGAACCCATCATTGCTGCCTCCCAGGGTCTGCATTAGCAGGTAGCTGGAGTCAGGAGCCAGAGCCAGGAATGGAAACCAGGAAGTCCAGTGTGGGAGGTGGGCGTCTTAATTGCTAGGTTAATAAATGCCTGTTCTTTTTTTTTTTTTTTTTTTTTAAGATTTATTGTTTATTTGAAAGACAGAGTTACAGAGAGAGGTAGAGACAAAGAGAGAGAGGTCTTCCATCTGCTGGTTCACTCCCAAATTGGCGGCAACGGCCGGAGCTGCGCTGATCTGAAGCCAAGAGCCAGGGGCTTCCTCCGGGACCCCTCACAAGTGCAGGGGCCCAAGGACTTGGGCCATCTTCTGCTGCTTTCCCAGGCCATAGCAGAGAGCTGGATCGGAAGAGGAGCAGCCGGGACTAGAACTGGCGCCCATATGGGATGCTGGGCTTCAGGCCAGGGCTTTAACCCACTGCGCCACAGTGCCGGCCCCTAAATGCCCATTCTAATGGAAGTATTTTTATTTATTTCTAGAGTATCAGAACATACTAATAGAGTTGAAAACCAAATCTAAGGTAGAAAAATTAATTTAAGAAATTAAGAAAAATTAATTTAAGCTCTGTATACAGTTCTTGCCTTGAGAAAGTGAAAGTATCATTTTGCCCTCCAGGTTAGGTTAAATTTGTTCTTTTTTTTTTTTTAAGATTTATTTATTTGAGAGGCAGACTAATAGGGGAGGGGGAGAGAGAGAGAAAGAGAGAGAAAGAAAAACAGAGGAAGAGAAATGTTCATCCGCTGGTTCACGCCCCAAATGCCCACAATGGTCAGAATTGGGCCAGGCAAAGCCAGAAGCCAAGAACTTCATCTGGGTCTCCCTTGTGGGTACAGGGGCCCAAATATTCAGGCCCTCTTCCATTGCTTTCCCTGGTGCATTAGCAGGGAGCTGGATTAGAAATGGAGCAGCCAGGATTTGAAAGGGTGCTCGCATGGGATGCAGGCGTTGTAGACAGTGGCTTAATCTGTGTTACAATGCTGGTTCCCCACCCCCACCCCTTTAAAAATATGTATTTATTTGAAAGAGTTAGAGAAGGAGAGATGGAGTAAATTTACTAACCCTTACATTGTCCTTCCTTTAAATCTTGAGTCTTCCCACAACCAAGGCGAAAGCCCGAGAGGGTGTGCTCGGTGCTTTACAGGTGCTTTACGGAGCATCTGCACGCGAGGACGCCGTCCAGAGGCTGCCCGTCAGGGGGCGGTGCACCCTGCCGCAGGAGCACCGCTTGTATTTTGGTGGTGAGTGCTGCAACAGCCTCTTAAGTGTTCAGACCGTTTCCCCCATCGAGTTGTGGCTTTGGCTCTGAGGTCTCAACCAGTGATTTTTCTTGCAGTATTTTGCCGTTTACTGCCAGTTTCTGTCTGACCCAGTCAGATGTCTGAGGCTTTTCTCCCCCCAGCACACAAGGAAATGAAGTGATAGACAGCTGGAGTTTGCTCTCTGCGGGAATAACCACTCGCTGCAACTCCGGTCCTTTAAAATGGCAGCTCTTCCCACCCCAAGGGCCAGGTGCCCCTGCTCACAGACAGAAAGCTCAGGGCTGAATGCGGCTTTCAAGGAGTCCTGTCAGAGGTGAAAGGGAACTGGATGGGGGATGGGCGGTGGCAGGAGGAGGCGGTGGGAGGAGCAGAAGCAGGTGAACAGATCAGGTCTCAGAAGAGCCCGTTTAAGGGGATTTTTACATTTTCCAGAGAAGGAACAGCTCAAGAAAAGAGGGTTCCAGGGGCCGGTGCTGTGGGGTGGCAGGTTAACCGCTGCCTGCAGCGCCCGCGTCCCATATGGGCACTGGGGTGAGTCCCCGCTGCTCCACTTCTGACGCAGCTCTCTGCTGATGGCCTGGGAAAGCAGTGGGGGGTGGGCCAAGTGCTTGGGCCCCTGCACCCATGTGGGAGACCCACAAGAAGCTCCTGGCTTCAACCTGCCCAGCCCTGCCTGTTGGTGGCCATTTGGGGAGTGAACCAGCAGATGGAAGATCTCACTCTGTGTCTCTAGCTCTGTAATTCTCGACTTTCAAATAAATAATCTTAAAAAGAAAAAGCCCTCAGTCAGCTGAGAAGTTCCCATCATAGAAAGAGGTTCCCATAGAAAGGACAAAATACTTAAAAAATTTCAGCCTGAATATCAGCTTTTAATTAAGCTGGCTTTTGACCATAGAATTCTTTAATAAGATTCTTTTTTTTTTTTTTTTCATTTTAAGTGCAGGGCGCTTGCGTTTCTAATGTCCCTATTTTTACAGCATCTGTAAATGTGTGAAGCGTATGGAGCAGTTTCTGTGGGTGATGAGGACAGTGAGTGGACTTTGGGTTACTTCTAGAATCATGTTTTTGTAAAGATTCAAATCGCAGGGGCTGCCGCTGTGCCATAGTGGGTGAAGTTGCTGCCTGTGGTGCCGGCATCCCATATGGGCGCCAGTTCAAGTCCCAGCTGTTCCTTTTCCCATCCAGCTCTCTGCTAATGTACCTGGGAAAACAGTGGAAGATGGCCCAATTGCTTGGGCCCCTGCAGCCACATGGTAGACTTCAGGGAAGCTCCTGGCTCCTGGCTTCGGATCAGCCCAGCCCTGGGCATTGCAGCCATCTGGGGAGTGAACCAGCAGATGGAAGACGCCCTCTCTGCCTCTGCCTCTCTGTAACTCTGCCTTTTAGATAAGTAAATGAGTCTTTGGGAAGAAAAAAACAAAAGGTTCAAATTGCACGGAAAGGGTTCCTGGTGTTAGATCTTTAAAATATTGGATCACAGTCTGAATGAAAAGGGGACAGGTGTGTCTATCAAACTGTATTATCTTTTTTTTTTTTTTTTTTTTGACAGAGTGGACAGAGAGAGACAGAGAGAAAGGTCTTCCTTTGCCATTGGTTCACCTTCCAATGGCCGCTGCGGCCGGCGCACCGCGCTGATCTGAAGCCAGGAGCCAGGTGCTTCTCCTGGTCTCCCATGGGGTGCAGGGCCCAAGTACTTGGGCCATCCTCCACTGCACTCCCTGGCCACAGCAGAGAGCTGGCCTGGAAGAGGGGCAACCGGGACAGAATCCGGCGCCCCGACCGGGACTAGAACCCGGTGTGCCGGCGCCACAGGCGGAGGATTAGCCTAGTGAGCCACGGCGCCGGCCCAAACTATATTATCTTTAATTTGCTCTTTTTCCTTTTTCAAATTTGTTTATTTGAAAGGCAGAATTAAAAAAGGGAGAGGCAGAGAGAGAGAGAGAGAAAGATCTTCATCTTCCATCTGCTGGTTCACTCCCCAAATGGCTGCAACAGCCAGGACTGGGCCAAACCAAAGCCAGGAGCCAGGAGCTTCATCCGTATCTCCCACATGGGTGCAGGGGCCCAAGTACTTGGGCCATCTTCCACTGCTTTCCCAGGTGCATTATCAGGGACCTGGATTGGAAGTGGAGCAGCTGGGACTCAAACCAGTGTCCATATGGGATGTCAGCACTGAAGGTGGTAACTTGACTCACTGCCTCACAGTGCCAGCCCTTAATATTCCCTTTCATATCAAATAATATAGATTGATATAGATAGAAGTAAAAAAAATTCTCTTTTCCAAATTTAGAGCTGTTTGAAATCTCTCAATTAACTGATCTCTTTCTGATTATATAGTTCCATTTTAGCTTAGGACAGAAGGCAAAAAAAAAAAAAAAAAATCTTACCATGCTCTGAATATAAACTAAATTCAGAACCAAAAGTCTACCTACAAATGACTCAAGGCACAAAAATAATTCAAATTAATTTTTACTCAAGACCAAAACTAATAAAATCTTTTATGGTTTTAACCAAGGTCTTCAAAAGAGGAAGCAAAAGATACAGCTCTTTCAAGACTCAGATCATTCTCAAAGTCAGGCAAAAAGAAAGAAGAGTTTAGACAACGCAACATTCGGTACGCCTAACGCTCAGCTGCGAGCGGGATGCAGCGCACGCTTCTCTCTGGCCGTGTTCTTGGGGTTCCCAGCCTTCTGGTTGGCTACCTTCACACGTAGGCCCAGTAACTAGTGTGCCTTCCAGAAATGGAGAAACAAAGCTGTTCCCGGGAGGGAAAATCGCTAGCAAGTGTGTGCCCCCAAAGCCAAGGGCCAGACAGATCACAGCAGGTAACTTAGACGCGTTTTACTCTCCTGAGGAAGGGAATTTACTGAGCAACTGAAGTTGGACGCATATGAGGGCGGGTTTCAATCAGAGACCAACAAGATCTAGTTTAAAGGATTTTAACTTTATTCTAAATCTGCTTTCTGTGTATCTTTTACTTCTCTTTTTGAATTCTTTATTTATTCACGAGACAGATTTAGACACATTAGGGCTCCCATGTGCTTACTCCCCAAACACCCTCAAACACCTCCTGTTCACCACAGGCTGGGGCAGGATGTGTGTGGGGCTCAAAGCTGGGAGCCAGCAACTCAATCAAGGTCTCCCACGTGGTGGCGGGGTCCCACTTACTTCAGCCATCGCTTCTGCTTTCCTCGGATCCACATTAGCAGGAAACTAGAATCAGGAGCCAAAAGCTAATAACAGACTCAGGCATTCTGTTGTGGGACATAAGTGTTCTTTTTTTTTTTTTTTTTTTAAGATTTATTTATTTGAAAGTCAGAGTTACACACAGAGAGAAGGAGAGGTAGAGGTAGAGGTAAGAGGTAAGAGGTAGAGGTAGAGTCTTCCATCCGCTGGTTCACTCCCTAATTGGCTGCAACGGCCGGAGCTGCACTGATCTGAAGCCAGGAGCTTCTTCTGGGTCTCCCACAAGGTTGCAGGGGCCTAAGGACTTGGGCCATCTTGTACTGCTTTCCCAGGCCATAGCAGAGAGCTGGATTGGAAGTGGAGCAGCCGGGTCTCGAACCAGAGCGCTTATGGGATGCTGGCACTACAAGCAGCGGCTTTACCTGCTATGCCACAGCGCTGGCCCCAGGGACATAGGTGTTCTAATCAGCGCCAAACACCTGTGTCTCCCTTGGCATTTCCGTAGGTACCAATAAGACAGTTGTTTAAGATGAAAGGTCTCTAGAAAGTTTTCTTTAGCCAATTTGTTTATTCCCAAAAGAAGAACTAGTTACACATGCATTTTCTTTTGCAAATTTGAAAAGGGAGAAGGGCCACACCCACTCAACAGGCACTTCAAACAGAGGTCTGGGAGAGCTGGCTGTGGGAGAAATTCTTACCTTTGTGTGCTGACTTTCTTGTCACTTGTCTCGGGATTCCAGATGCGGACTCCAAAATGAGCAGAGTGATTTTTTTCCCTGCTAACTCTGCCGCAACTGTAGGAAGGTCAGAACTTTCCCCTGAAGGTGCGATAGTTGAGTCTGCTGAAATCCACTGACAATAGGCCAATCAACAGGAGAAAGGGCATAGGCACGTGTTAATGTGGAAGCACACAGGAATTATGCAAAACAGGACAATGACTAGAACGTAATACTCTCTTCATGGGAGGGGCGGTAGGCGATTGTAGAGGACTGACAGGCCCTTTTAAAACTTTGCCCGAGGCCGGCACCGAGGCGGCTCAATAGGCTAATCCTCCGCCTGTGGCGCTGGCACACCGGATTCTAGTTACTCCCGGGAGTGCAGTGGAGGATGGCCCAAGTGCTTGGGCCCTGCACCCGCATGGGAGACCAGGAGAAGCACCTGGCTCCTGGCTTCAGATTGGCACAGCACGCCGGCCATAGCAGCCATTTGGGGGGTGAACCAGCAGAAAAGGAAGACCTTTCTCTCTGTCTCTCTCACTGTCCTCTCTGCCTGCCATAAATAAATAAATAATAAAAATAAAAAAACTTTGCCCGAGGGCAGGCAGGGAAGCAGGAGCAGCGAATCCCATTAGGATGGGGGTGGAGCTTGACACTGGAGGTTGGACCATGTGGCCAGCTGGCTTCCAGCAATGGCAGCGGGGCTAGAGCTGGGATGTCAATCAGGGTGTAGATCACGCCATACATAACACTGAGCCAGTTTCCTGACAAGTGTGTCCAGACAGAACTTCGGCTTTCTGTTTTATTTGTGTGGCACACATCTATGCACATATTTCTTTTAAAAGGAGCGTGCATTATTAATGTAATTTTTTCAGAGGGATGTTTAGTTCAGGAGAACCAATAGCTATTTGACAGTGACTAGATATAGCCTCATAATTTTCAAATGTTCTTTTTCTTCTTCTTAGTCTAACCAAGTAGGTCAAAAACATCATTTAAATAAACACAGGAAACTAAGTCCTGTAATTTCACTTTTTAAAATTATTAGGCTGGAGCTGGCACTGCAGCGTAGCAGGTTAAGGCTCCGCCTGCAGTGCCAGGATCCCATATAGGCACTGCCAGTTTGAGTCCGGCTGCTCCACTTCCAATCCAGCTCCTTGCTAATGGCCTGGGAAGGCAGTAGAGGATGGCCCAAGTGCTTGAGCTCCTGCACCCGTGTGGGAGACCTGGAAGAAGCTCCTGGCACAGCCCCAGCTATAGTGACCATTTGGGGAGTAAACCAGTGGATGGAAGATCTCTCTCTCTGTCTCTCTTTCCATCTCTGCCTTTCAAGTAAGTAAATAAATCTTTAAAAATATTATTAGATTTTATTTCTTTTCAGTAGCTTTAGATTTATGGAAAAATTATAGGAGTACAGAGTTCCTGGATACTCACCTACTGCCTCATATACTTTCCCCTATTATATCTTTATATTTTAATTTATTTTACTTTTTAAAGAATTATTTATTTATTTGAAAGGCAGAGTTAGAGCAATAGCAATCTTCCAACAGTTGGTTCACTACTGAAATGGCCCCAGTGGCTGGGGCTGGGCCAGGCTGAAGCCAGGAGCCGGGAACTCCATCCGGGTCTCCCACATGTGTGGTAAGCGCCCAGATACTCAAGCCCTGTTTTGCTGCTTTCCCAGGCACATTAGCAGGGAGCTGGATCAGAAGCAGAGCAGCTGGGACTTGAGCTGGCACTCATGTGGGATGCCAGTGTCGCTGTTGGCGGCTTAACCCACTGTACCACAATGCCAGCTCCTGTTTGTTTATTTTTGTGTACTTGAAAGGAGGAGCAACACACACAGAGAGAGAAAGAGAGAGAGAGAGAGAGAGAGAGAGAGTTATCTTCCAACTGCTGGTTCATTCCCCAAGTGCCCTCAACAGCCAGCCTTGTGCCATGTCTAAGCCAGGAGCTGGACCTCCATCCAGGTCTCCCACCTGGGTAGCAGGGCCCCAAGCAGGGGCCATCATTTGCTGCCTTCCAGGTTGCATTAGCAAGAAGTTGGATTGGAAGCAGAGTTGCTGGGACTCCAAAATAGGATGTGGTGTCCCAGCATAACCTGCTGTGCCTCAACGTCTACCCCATTTCCACTGTTGTTCTTGTATGAATGTGGTACATTTATTAAAATGATCCAGTATATTTTTAAAATAAGACTTTTTTTCTGTTATTATTATTCTTTTTTTATTTTTATTTATGACAGGCAGAGTGGACAGTGAGAGAGAGAGACAGAGAGAAAGGTCTTCCTTTGCTGTTGGTTCACTCTCCAATGGCCGCTGCAGCTGGCGCATCGCGCTGATCCGATGGCAGGAGCCAGGTACTTCTTCTGGTCTCCCATGCGGGTGCAGGGCCCAAGCACCTGGGCCATCCTCCACTGCACTCCCGGGCCACAGCAGAGAGCTGGCCTGGAAGAGGGGCAACCGGGACAGAATCTGGCGCCCCGACCGGGACTAGAACCTGGTGTGCCGGCGCCGCAAGGCGGAGGATTAGCCTGGTGAGCCACAGCGCCGGCCTCTGTTATTATTATTGAGAGGTGGAGAAAACTGTTACCCACTGGTTCACTCCCCAGATGCCCACACCCCAAGGATTGGACTGGGCTGAAACTAGAAGCAAGCAACTCAATCCAAGCCTCCCATATAGGTGACAGGCACCCAACTTCTTGAGCCATCTCCACTGCTTCTCAGGTCTGTGTTAGCAGGAAGCTGGGGTCAGGAGCTGGAGGCAGGTATCAAACTCAGCCGCTCCAGTACAGATTGTGGGCATCTCAGCTGCCAGGCCAACACCTGCCTCATGACCCAGTGTTAATATGTTATTATTCACGCGTGTATAACACATGTGTCAACTACTGTGTCCTGTGGAGTGATTTCACTGCCCTCTTCATTCCTCCCTTTAATTCCCCTCAGGCCCTTGGTGAACACTCACCCTCCTGCTGTCTCCAGTGGTTTGCCTCTTCCTGTTGTTGGCGTCACATGGCGTGTGGTCTTTTCTGATTGACTTCTTTCTCACAGCAGTATGCATGTACAGTTTTTTGTAGTTTCACAGTTCATTTCTTTTTTCTTTTTTTGACTGAATCCTCATTTCTTTTTATCACTGGATAAATATTTTTTGGTTTGGATCTGCTGATTAGTTTATGCATTCATCAATTGAAAGACATTTGGCTGCTTCCAATTTTTGGCAATTATGAGTAAAGCTGCTGTAAACCTTAATGTACAGGTATCTGGTGGACATAAGTCTTCAGCTCCTTTGGGTAAATACCAAGGAGCAAGGTTGCTGGATAATGTGAAGAGAGTATGTTAGATTTCTAAGAAGCTGCCAGCTGACTTTCAAAGAGACCATATCATTTTGCATTCTCACCAGCAGTTGAATGAGCGTTCCTATTGCTCCAAATCCTTGCTAACATTTTGTGTCAGTATCCTGATTTTGGCCATCCTAATAGGTGTATAATGGCATATAAAGACATGATATTGAACGTATTTCCATGTGCTTATTCACCATCTATATGTCTTCTTTTGTGAGGTGTCTGTTAAGCTCTTTAGCCCATTTTTTAATTGAGTTCATGTTACTGCTGAGTTTTGAGGTTTTATTTCATATATTTTAGATACATGTAAGGATACTTCAAAATGTTCGTGGAAAAATGGAATTGAAAACTAAATTAATTTTAGTGAAAACAACTTTTAAATCCATACACATGGGCTGGCCTTGTGGGGCAGTAAACTAAGCTGCTGCTTGTGAAGCTGGAATCTCACTTTTTAAAAATATTTATTTTATTTGAAAGAGTTACAGAGAGAGGGAGAGACAGAGAGGTTTTCTGTCCGCTGGTTCACTCCCCAGATGGCCACAGCCACTGGAGCTGAGCTGATCAGGAGCCACAAGCTTCCTCCAGGTCTCCCACATGGATGCAGGGGCCCAAGGACTGGGCCATCCTCCATTGCTTTCCCAGGCCTACCAGTAGGGAGCTGGATCAGCAGTGGAACAGCTTGGACTTGAACCGGTGCCCATGTGGGGTACCGGCACTGTAGGCCAAGGTTTTAACCTGCTGTACCACAGCACCAGCCCCTGGAATCCCCACTTTGAGTGCTGATTAATATCCTGGCTGATCCTTGCTTCCGAATTGGCTTCCTGCTAATGTGCCTGGGGAGACAATGGTGATAGCCCAAGTACTTGGGCTGTTGCCAATCATGTAGGAGACCAAGATGGAGCTCCTGGCTTCAGCCTGGCCCAGACTTGGCTTTTTGTGGCCATTTGGGGAGTGAACCAGTAGATGGAAGGTCTCTCTCCCTCTGGGTGTCACTCTGTCTCTTAAATAAATAAATAAATCTTTAGAAAAGAAAAGAAATTCATGCTTGATGTTTTCATAATACACATTTCCCTCGATCTTTGAAGATCCCACCTATTCTTTATTGGATATGTGTTTTTCAGACTGTTTCGTAGTCTGTAGCTTGTCTTACCATTTTCTCAGCAATGTCTTATCTTTTTTAAAAAATTTATTTATTTACTTGAAAGGCAGAAATACAGAGAGAGGAAACCCTCTATGTCATAGCACTGCACCCCCATTAAAAAGATTTATGTATTTATTTGAAAGGCAGAGGCACAGAGAGAAGGAGAAGGGGGGAAAGAGAGAGAGATTGTCCATCTGCTGGTTCACTCCCCAAATGGCCACAACAACCAGAGCTGGGCAGACTGAAGCCAGGAGCTTCTTCCAGGTCTCCCACATGGGTGGCAGGGGCCCAAAGACTTGGGCCATCTTCTACTGCTTTCCCAGGTACATTAGTAGGAAGCTGGATCAGAAGTGGAACAGCCAGGGCCGGCGCCGCGGCTCACTAGGCTAATCCTCCGCCTAGCGGCGCCGGCACACCAGGTTCTAGTCCCGGTCGGGGCGCCGGATTCTGTCCCGGTTGCCCCTCTTCCAGGCCAGCCCTCTGCTGTGGCCAGGGAGTGCAGTGGAGGATGGCCCAGGTGCTTGGGCCCTGCACCCCATGGGAGACCAGGATAAGTACCTGGCTCCTGCCATCGGATCAGCGTGGTGCGCCAGCCGCAGCGCGCCGGCCGTGGCAGCCATTGGAGGGTGAACCACCGGCAAAGGAAGACCTTTCTCTCTGTCTCTCTCTCTCACTGTCTACTCTGCCTGTCGTCAAAAAAAAAAAAAGAAGTGGAACAGCCAGGACTTGAACTGGCATCCATATGGGATGCTAGCATTGTAGGCAGAGGCTTAATCTATGCAACAGTGCTGGCCCTGCAATATCTTTTTACAAAGCAAAAGTTTTTAAGTTTAAGGAAGTTCAGTTTACCAGTTTTTTCTTTCATAGAGTGTACCTTTGGTATTTATAAAGTTACTACCTAACAACATCTAGATTTTTCTCCTGTGTTATCTTCTGGGAGTTTCATAGTTTTGTGTTTTACTTGTAGATCTATGTAATTTTTAAAAAAATTATTTATTTGACAGAGATAGAGCTACCCTCTGCTATTTCACTTCCCAGTGTCCACAGTGGCCCCCAACTGGGGCTGAGGCTGGGAGCCAGGAACTCTATTCAGGTCTTCCATGTGGGTGGCAGCCATCTAGTCACTTGAGCCATCACCATTGCCTCCCACAGTGTGCATTAGCCAGAAGCTGAAGTCAGGAGCTGAATTTGGGTATGGAACTCAGGGGCTCTCACATGGGATGCAGGCATCTAAACTGTTATCTTAACTGCTAGATCAAGTGCCTGTCCTTATGATCTGTTCTGAGTTAAATTTTGTGAAGGATGTCAGCTCTGTTTTGATTCAATTTTTGCATGTGGATATCCAGTTGTTCAACACCATTTGTTGAAAATACTCTAAAAGTAAACTCTATTTATTTATTTAGAGAGGCAGAGTGACAGAGAGGGAGAGACAGAGAAATAGGAAGACCTTCCATCTATTGGTTCACTCTCCAAATGCTTGCAACAGTTAGGTCTGGGCCAGGAGGCCAAAACTCAATCCAGGACCCAACTCCTAGAGCCATCACCTGCTGCCTGCTGGGGTGCAGGTTCACAGGAAGCTGGGACTGGGAGATGAGCCAGGACTCCAGTATGGGTGAGGGTACCCCAAGGGGCATCTCCATAGCTATGCCAAATGCCTGCCTCCACACTCTGCTTTCTGAATTGAATTGCCTTTGCCCTTGTACTTTTCAAGGAGAGCAAAACAAAGCTAGTGCCCACATTGTAGTGCGCAGTGGGTTAAATTTAAGTTTGCAGTGCCAGCATCCTGTATTGAAATGCTGGTTCAAGTCCTAGGGGCTCTGCTTTTGAGCTGGCTCCCTGCGAATGTGCCTAGGAAAGCAGCAAGAGCTGATCCAAGTATTTGGGCCCCTGCCACCACATGGGATACTGGAGTTCTGGGTTTCTGGCTTCCACCTGGCCCAGTCCTGGCTGTTTTGGCCATATGGGGTGTGAACCAGAAAATGGGAGATCTTACTCTGTCTCTCCCTCTTTCTCTGGTACTCTGCCTTTCAAATAAATAAAAAATAAATCTTTAAAATAAAAACAAACCAACACTGATCTTTCTGTCTCCCATGACTGGATTAGATGGTGGTGCCACTGAGTGGGAATACAAGAGAAATAGGTTGGATGGAGTTGGCAGTGAATTCAATTTTAGACCAGCTAATTTGGAAGTATCTGTGGCTATTTTGGAGTCATAAAAGAAGGAAACTCTTTTCCTATATTTTAGGAGCATAAGAAAATGAAAGGTTGAATTCAAAACCATATATTCACACACATAAGTGGAAACTAAGTCATGCACCTAAGCTAGAGGCACAATCTGTGTTAAAACTCAGCCTGATCTTTCTCTATGTTGGTTTTTTTCTACTACACAGAAAGGGTTGCTTTGGAATCATGAGGGTCCCTTCTGAAGCCCTTGGAATGCAAATCTAACCCCGGCTTGTTAAAGTCTTCTGCCATCCAAACATAGTTTCTGGTCTTTCTCTCTCAGTATAATTTTTAACCACATTAAAATGCTATTTGGGGTTTGGGAGATTATGACCCTATATCAGTTTTGGAGGAGAGAGAGTAATTTGCTCATTTAACCCTCTTTCAGTGTGGAAGGCAAGGTCAAGGAGACAATGCACAATGCCTTTTGGGACCATCTTAAAGAACAGCTGTCAGCCTCTCCCCCTGATTTCAGTTGTGCTCTTGAACTTCTGAAAGAAATTAAAGAGGTGAGTAACCTTTCTTGCATTTGTAGGCCTGGAGTTCCTAGACGTCCTCAGCTCACTGGAGTGCCCACGGTTAATAAAGATCAGTGTGTGATTGACGAGTCAGCCAGAGTCTAAGCAGTAGAGAAACCACACAGTAATTTGAACAGGGAAGATTTAGTATAAAAAGTAGTATCATGTGGAGTTGGAGAAATGAGGGCTTCGCTAGTAGGAAATAAGACATTGCTAATGGATCCTGGAATGTAAGGATCGTGTGTCATAGTCCTGGGACAGTGCAGAGCACCCAAGGGCTTCACCTGAGCGGGCGTGGCTATGCCGAGGGGAATTGCTGGCCGGTGTGTGCCGCCGACCACTGCACTGCAGAAGCTGAGCACTGGAGAACTCGCTCATGCTGTGGGAGAGGAGTAAACCTGGCAGATGAGCCTGCCAGAACCAGAAAGCAAAGCAGCTGTCTTTTACAGAGTCTTCTAGTGTGTGGCAGACGTGTCTTGTCCCACAGTGATTCATACCCTTGTATTATTGTCTCTTGAGGATGAATGTGATCTGCCACAGGCTTCTAAGCATGTAGTATGGAAAAGGTGATGGAATATTACTCCCATGATTGGATTTCATATCTAAGACTCATTTTAGCAGACTGTTAAGTGTGCCTTTCTGTTGTCCTCAGCCAAAACCTCAGCTGGCTATGGTTGAGTGACCCAAATATTCATTCATTTTTATTAATTTTTATAATTGGATTTTTAAAAAGATTTATTTATTTGAAAGAGCTATAGAGAGAGGTAGGGACAGAGAGAGAGAGAGAGAGAGAGAGAGAGAGAGAGAGAGAAAGAGAGAGAGAGAGGTTTTCCATCTGCTGGTTCACTCCCCAAATGGCAGCAATGGCTGGAGTTGAACCAATCCAAAGTCAGAAGCCAGGAGCTTCTTTCGAGTCTCCCACATGGGTATAGGAACCCAATGACTTGCGCCATCTTCTGCTTTTCCAGGGCTTAGCAGAGAGCTGGATTGGAAGAGGAGCAGTCAGGATTAGAACCGGTGCCCATGTGGGATGCCAGCGCTTCAGGCCAGGGGTTTAAATCCACTACATCACAGAACCAGCCCCTACTATTGGGTTTTGTAGTACTCAGAAGCACCCCAGAGAATCTCCTGGGCTCCAGGCACAGTCCTTGTTCCCATTGTGTAGCAACAATCTAATTTCTCCTTAGTACTTAGGATCAGTTACTCCAGTCACTAGAGTAACTCATTTAAAAATTTTTAAAAAGATTTATTTATTCATTTGAAAGAATTAGAAAGATCTAAAGATCTTCCACCTGCTGGTTCACTCCCCAAGTGGCTGCAGTGGCCAGGCCAGAGCCAGGCTGAAGCCAGAGGTTTTATCTGGGTCTTCCACATGGGTGGCAGGGGCCCAAGCACTTGGGTCATTTTCCAAGGTCATTATCAAGGAGCTGAATCAGAAGTGGAGTAGATGAGACATGAATTGTTGTTGCCCATCTGGGATGCAGGTAGTGGCTTTATCCACTATGCCACAATACCACCCCACCCCACCCCCCATTTTTAAAATTTATATTCATTCTGTTTGAAAGGCAGAGAGACAGAGACAGACGGAGATGTCTTCCATCTGCTGGTTCACTCTCTATTTGTCTTCAACATCCAGGGTTTTTGCTGAGCTGGGCTGACGTACCCAGAACTCAGTCTGGGTCTCCTACACTGTTGGCAGGGATCCAAGTACTCAAGTTGTCACCTGCTGCTTCCCAGGATATATGTCAGCAGGAAACTGGATTGGAAGCAGAGCCAGGACTCAAACCCAGGCACTCTGATATGGAGTGTGATATCCCAGCTGGCGTCTTAACTGCTGTGCCGAATACTTATCCCAGTAGCTTCTTTTTCACCTTGCTGTTTCAGTGGTTTAAGGAGTCCAAAATAGGGCTGGTGTTGCAGTGCAGCAGGTTAGGCTGCCACCTGCACTGCTAGCATCCCATATAATTGCTGGTTTGATCCCTGGCTGCTTCGCTTCCAATCCAGCTCCCTGCTGATACACCTGGGAAAGCAGCAGAAGATGGCCCAAGTACATCTTTCAAGTGGAAGATTTATCTGTCTTCCCCTCTCTCTGTGTACTCTGCCTTTCAAAAAGAAAATAAATCTTAAAAAGGAGCTCAGGAGCTGGCACTGTGGTGTAGTAGGCTAAGCCTCTGTCTGCAGTGCTGGCATCCCATATGGGCGCTGGTTTGTGTTCTGGCTGCTCCTTTTCTACTTATGGCCTGGGAAAGCAGTGGAAGATGGCCCCCAAGTGGGAGACCCAGAGGAAGCTCCTGGCTTCGGATCAGCACAGCTCTGACCGTTGCAGCCATTTGGGGAGTGAACCAGCAGTTGAAGACGTTTCTCTCTCTCCCTCTCTCTATGACTCTGCCTCTCAAATAAATAAAATCTTTTTTTTTAATGGAGCTCAAAATAAGTGGCAGTTTCATATTCTAATTCGTTGGAACCAGTGTCAATGTTTTCCCCAAAATCAGCAGCACTGACAATTGATAGGATGGGGAACAGAAGATCTTCAAATGGGTCATTCAGTGCATTAGAGCAACCAGTTCTGCCTCCAGTCCTTGACTGCTGGACCCTTGGGGCATAGCACCTAGGATGGTCTTTGATACATCCTTAAGACAGAGCCCCTTCCTTGCAGATATTATTGCTCATTGAGGTCATTGAGTCTTCAGCGGCCATTCCACTTCCCAGATAGGCCAGCTGATACTCGGGGGTGTTGCTTAGACCTGGTACTCCCGTGGGTGGGATCCGTTGCTGTACTTTGCTGTGAAGTGAGTGCCTTCATCAGCTGTGGTGCTGGGGGCACGCCAGGACCAGGACAATGGATTAGGCATTGTGTGACTGTACAGAGGGTGGTGT